>NC_092628.1:62939234-63605127 GCF_039555335.1 Amphiura filiformis
GTAATCCTGTCGCATCTATGCATACATAGTCCTTTTGTTCATCCATTAATTTTGTACATCTATGAATAGATGCGACGGGATTACCTGCGGAATTATCTCTATTGTATTATTCTATTAACCCTCCTCGACCTTCTCTAGGTGTAAGGCGGCTTTTATTTGCACAACTGTTGGAACTGTATTGTGTTGTAAACATTCTTTTGTCTACCTGTGTTTTCGCGGAAGGTGTAAAACGGGTGATGGAATGCAGTTTAAAATTTCCGCCAAGGCCGAATCATTTACACATTTTGGATGCATTGTAGCCGGCGGGGACCCAACTAAAGGCTGCTAGTCAGGTGTAGGAAGGCGTGAATTTGGATTCCTCTATAGACGAATCCAAGTAGCCAAGTCATGGTCAGGATTTGGTCGGACATCTTTGGGTAGCCGCTAGCACCAACCTGGTGTTTTGAGCGTCCGATTGTGCAAATAAAAGCCGCCTAACACCTAGAGAAGATGCAAGGCGGACGAGGAGGGTTAATAGAATAATAGCTAATAATATATATAATGGAGATAATTCCGCAGGTAATCCCGTCGCATCTATTCATATACATAGTCCTTTTGTTCGCAAGTACATCAATGCATAGATACCGCGTATAGTTAATCCGGGAGTTAATCCGATTATTATGTCACTTCAACAACGAATAGACCATGCTGTGTGTTTTGTCGAAGGGAACTGTATTGTGTTATTCTTTTGTCTACCTGTGTTTTCGCGGAAGGTGTAAAACGGGTGATGGAATGCAGTTTAAAATTTCCGCCAAGGCCGAATCATTTCACATTTTGAGTGCATTGTAGCCGACGGCTACCCAACTATATAAAAGGCTGCTAGTCAGGTGTAGGAATGCGTGTATTTGGATTCGTCTATAGGCAAATAGATATGCTACACACTGCAAGAAAATGTATTGGCGTATAATCCGCTATTCACGTACATTTCAACGTATGAGAGTTGACTTTTATGCAGTGTTACGGGACCGCGTCGATAGGACCCGCGATTTAATTATACTAAGTATAATGCTTCGTCATACGTCAGTAAAAAAATCCCCAGAAACTGTAATAAGGTATTGGCGTATATATTCGTCATGTCAAACATTTGACGTACAAAATTGAGTATCACACAGTATTACAAAACAGCGCGCCTCAGGGGCGCGCGATTTCATTAAACTAAGTATAATGCTTGGTCATACGTCAGCTGCAAAAAAGATGTACACGCAGTTAGCATCCTGGACAACCGATTCTTTTGTTATGCAAGGCTCACTCAGTCATTTAATGAGGCAATACAAACGATCGAATTTGGTGTTGAAATGAGCTAAATTTTTAGTTACACCTTTTCGATGTAAAATTAATTTTCTCGGCCAAATGAAAAGCAATCATTTTCATTTTTTCAGTAAATGTCAGGACAAATTGTAGTGCTTGATACTGTAATTTATTTTCAAATTCTAGTGTTAAACTTAGGCGTGAAATTTAGTCATTTAGTGTAAGATTTTCGATTTTGATAGGCTTAAACTCTGCCCGCGAGCCTTTTTTTGGATCAACCTTTTAGCTTTTCAAAGTAAGATAGTTCGCTAATAAAGGATTTTTCCCAACTTTCTAGCGCACATCACCGTGAGCGATATATCATAGTTTTGTCAGAATTTGCGTTTTCATTTTACCATTTTTACTGCCGGCTGACCATTTTTCAAAATCAACGAGTGAAATCTAAGGCTAATACTAGCATTGTGGATCGATATCCCTGGGTTTAATAGGAATACCGGCATGGCTACAGTGTTGCTAGAACTTCAATATAGCAAAGAAATTCCCAGGCCTATAGCGCTCCTACTGATCATGTTTAACCAGAACACTCAATTGGGGATTTGGGCTACCAAATCGCTGGTCGGGCAATTTGCTTTCAATGGAAAATTGACCTGGATAAACAACAAAGGAAATATCGACTATTTCTGCTGGTTGCTCTCGAGATAAAAAGTACTGAGTTAGACATGTTCGGAGCATAAAGGGAAAAAGGGTAAAACAAAAACGGAAATTCTGACAAAACTATAATATATAGACCCACACGATGTGCTTTACAGAGGTGGGAAATATCTTTCTTTAGCAAACTATATTAGTTTGAGACGCTAAAAATGAATTCCGTAAAAAGCTCGCGGGCGAACTGAAGGCCTATAAAAATCAAAAATATCACACTAAAAGACACAAATTGATGCTTAATTTTAACACCAGGATTTGTAAAAAAAATGTATATCCAAGCACCAAGTTTTTAACTGACATTACTGAAGAAAAAAAAAATATCGCTTTATATTTGACCGAGAAAATTAATTTCATAGCAAAAAGGTGTATCTCTGAATTGTGCTGATTTTAACATGTATCGATCGACTTTTAGCGCGACTAAGCATTTCTAAAGAATCGGTTGTCCAGGTTGCTAACTGCACGTAACGTGTTATGATAGAATGCTAGCTCTTTCTAGGGACTTGCTAAAAAAAAAGGGGTCATTGGGTACAAACAAAATTAAAAATTGGGTCATTGGGTATAATATTTTGAAAAAAGTGGGTCATTGAGTATAAGATTTCAAAAAAGGGTCATCGGGTAAAAATGTTTGAAAAAATGGGGCAAAGCTTTGAAATGTCGGCATAATTTTGAAAAAATGGAGCAAAATTTGAAAGTTTCGGCATTATTTTGTTGCATTTTGATGATGCTATTCTAGAAAATCTAGCAACTAAAAAAAGGGGGGTCATCGGGTATGACTTTTAAAAAAAGGGGGTCATCGGGTATAGGCGACTTCAAAAGAGGGGGCCTATTGACAGGTACATACCGTCACTTCCAAAGTTGAGTGCCGCCCGGGTAAAAAATGCCCCCCCCCCCCTCTCGAACTGCAACTTGCCTCGGCCCACCCCCTTCCCTCTCGGCCTGCCAAAAAAGATCCCCCTCCCCTCTGTGTGCACATACCAAATTTTGGGGGTCCCAATTTGCCAACCTTAAGGGCTCGGATACCAATTCTCTAGAATTTTGAATAAAAATCCTGTATAAAAACAAAATAAATTTTTTCTCACACATTTTAGCATATTTTCTTTTTGCATGTACCGTACCATGACACGATACAGGCATGCCGACATTTCTTTAGTCTTTTACGCAGTCTATGATTAAGTGCATTTCAATCAATGTTACAGATATACCAAATTACGATTCGTAAAAGACTGCAACAATTGTTAACTCTTTTCCTCACTGCAGCTTCAACGTGGATGCCAGAAACTGCCGATCAGCTGTCTTTCGCCTGGTAAATGTGGGTTGTTTCCCACCTTGTTGGCCCTGATTTGCTAGCCGAGAGGTGGACAACAAGCACAGAAAGGTTATTTGTATGTTCATTCATCTAGTACTAGTAGTGTTGTTAGTATGTATTTAATTTAAAGTTACTTTCAGCCTTCTGTTCATGTTCGAAAAATCACCCGGGAGAGATCAATCAATATAAAACGTACGCCACCATGATTCATGTTGCATGTTGTACACATACACTGACATACGTGACCTTGAGTCCGAGAAAAATAGATAGAGAAGCGACACTCTCTGCAGACTGCCTATACCGTGCTATACAGCGGTTGAAGACATCCAGCAGAGTGAGCAGACAGTACATGTACAATGTGATTCTCTCATTTATAATTAGGATTACGTCATTGCCAGAGCTTTGTTTTGTGAGCGGTACAAAGCGTATAAGTCCGCCCCACCGCTGTCAATCATTCTAATGAACAAATAAACAAGCTCTGGCAATGACGTAATCCTAATTATAAATGAGAAAATCACATTGTACATGTACTGTCTGCTGTACTAGATGTCTTCCAACAAGTGCCGGAGTGTCGCGGTCCTGCTTGAGTTGACATAAACGTGGAAAGTGCACGTACGTACATTCAGGCTCCCTGATCACATACCATAAGATTCGCCTAATAGATAGCGCATATTGTGGGCTCCGTTTTCATAACTGGTATTTGGGCTCAAAACGAAAAATAGAGTACCCTCCCGTAAAAATCCATGACCAGCATCATGCATATGCATGCATCACATGATTGACCAGCATCTGCACAACACTTGCAGCATGTGCAGTTGCCAGTGAGCTCAATGAGCTCAATGTCAATGAGCTGAGCAGTACTGGGACCACTGTTAAAACTGCCCAGTGCATAAATAATTAATAATAATATTTTCCAGCTTTGACGTCTTCGTCTTGCGCATGATACACGACACGATGCCGATGGTTAACGCATAATAATATTAATAACCTGTCCTTGCAACACTCACACAGCCTCAGCTCAGGCCTGACATGTCGTAAAGCATTTTGCAGATCATTCTAGACTCTAGTACTAATAATCAGACCCAGAAGTAGAACAAAATATTCATTTACTGAAAGTGACATGATCGTGTTCTGTGTCCATTCAAAATCTTGATGGCAAATTGGACAAAAGAAGCACAGTCAATATTATTGGTCATACTTCACAGCTTTTTAATCCCCTATTCATCATGTTCATGCTGAGTGAATCACTATTGTGGACCATCCTTCAAGTACTTGAGTGTTTGGACAACCGGAACAGTTTTGACAGGTCTTTTGTCTACCTCTCTGTTTGTAAACAGACACTCCACACACTTTCTTCACACAAAAATGTGTGCGTCTTACTTCCGGCAATGAATAATTTGTCTTCAGTCAGTTTAGCCGGAGCGGAAGGGGGCATCGCGGGTCGCCCAAAAAATTGACTCTGGTCACCGACATATTCTGATATTCATGACCACCCAACCCCTTTCGAAGAAAATTACATCCCCCTAAGGCTAAGATTTATCACGATTTCATTCATAATTGCCTCAAGTATTTATTGGCAACCACAATTCGCCTGTTTTTGCAATCAATATAAAACGTACGCCACCATGATTCATGTTGCATGTTGTACACATACACTGACATACGTGACCTTGAGTTGACATAAACGTGGAAAGTGCACGTACGTACATTCAGGCTCCCTGATCACATACCATAAGATTCGCCTAATAGATAGCGCATATTGTGGGCTCCGTTTTCATAACTGACATACGTGACCTTTCAAAAAGCTGTTAGAAAATGATTTTTATGCCACACAACAATTGTAACATACATACATTTCTGGGTTTTTATTTTCTATAGACAAACAGTGAAATAATTGGTTTCTTCTTTCCCCAATACAGGTGTGAAGAGAGATAGCATCTCATCAAGACAGCTTGTTTGCATCACTGCCAAGTGTTTCCGAAGGTAAATTCATTTATTATATCATGTCAAATTTTGATTAAAAATGTCATCAGTGACAGTTGATATAATAATTGTTTTCCACATACTTTCACTGCAGAGTATTTTGAAATGTTATGAATTATAACCAGCTTATTTCGTTAAATATGTAGTAACCAAAGAGGATAGACTTGAAGAGAATTCACCTTTTGGGTAAATTCAAAAATCTTTGTGAGTAGACCTGAGATGTCGTAATTTGAAGTTATGCCGAAGTGCAGATCGTTTAGCGAACTTTGTTACTGCGCATATGAAAGCCGTGAAGTGCGCAGTAACAATGTGCGCATCGGTGTGATAACTTCAGAGGTCTACCCACAAAGGCACATAGGATTTACTGAAAAGGTGACTAGTCTGTGTGTAAAAAGCCTTGGCAAATCTGCCATCTTGGATTGTAATGCATGGGACCATAATAGATAGTAGACTGCTGCCCTCAGTCGTCAACCGGCTGGATTGACGACTGAGAAAACTGCGTGGAAAAAAGTGACGGGTTTTGCAACAGGATTCCTGTGGCATAGAGCGTCTTGCAGTTGTGTCCAAATTGACCTTTTGACCGAGTTTGTTGTTTTTAGAAGTTCAGAGCGCGATCTTGTCACAGCGGCGCGGTACAGCGACGCGGTACACGGGCGCCGCTAGTCAGTCGCGCTACGGCGCATAACCAAAGTCGCATTGAATAGTTTTCAGAAGTCCGTCATGATTTGTGCTGTAAGATAATCAGTCGTCACTACGAAGCATGACAGTACATGCGAAGTGTAGACGGCTGATTGGAATTAGTCTAAATAGATAGTACCTCTGGCATATATCTGGAAAAGCCTGATAACCAACGATAATTGGCGTCTGTTAATAGCTTGAGTGTGCCAAAGGTTTATGTTTGTAGTTATTAGTGAATACTAGTGATATTAGTGCAAGTTACAGGCAAAATGCATTACAAGCACATACTTTTAAGCGTAGTTTGCAGGGTGCATTGTGAAATAATCCTGAGGGACTGAGCCATTGACACTACACTACAAAAGTTTGCAATCTTTGTAATGTCTACCCAGTGCGTTAACAGATGAAACACTTTAAAGCAATGAATGTTTTAACTTTTTATCATCATATTGAATTGCTGGAGCTTAAAAATCAAAAGTTATAATTGAAAAAGAAAACAAATTTGGACCAACTCCGGAAAACGATGAAGGTGGGGATAAGAGGGGGAAAAAATTAATGGGATAGAAATGATGGAGCAGTAGTTGGGATCACTAAATTAAGAAATAAAGGGTAATGCATGATCCTTTACACGAAAATAATGTGTCGAGGCAGTAAAAGCGTAAATAATGGGTGAGGCGCAGCCGAACCCATTATTTAAACGTTTTACTGCCGAGGACACATTATTTGATGTAAAGGATAATGCTGCACCCTTTATTTCTATTCTATTACCACAAAATAGTGTGATTTAAAGAGAAAATATCAAATTTTTGCCCAAATATTTCAAGTTGTTTACCTCAAGGTGGAGCGATACAGCAGTAGCCAAAGCGTATGCACATTCCAATAACACAACCTAACATTCCATTCTCCCCTACAAGCAGGTATGCACATACAATAACACATCCCTGACATTCCATTCTCTCCTACATAAGCAGGTGTGCTTTGCGCTCTGCTGTGCGCTGTGATGATAGAAGAACATAAAGTTCGTTGCCCTTGACACTTTATCGCTAATTAATGGTCTGTCAGGTGACACGTTTCAACAAATCACAGTGCGCGATTTTGAATAATGGGTCGTGGGGGTAATAGAATCTATTATAATGCATACAATTTCATAATTGTGTCTTGTGTTTCCCTCCACCTGCAGGTTGCTGTTCATTCTTTGGATGAAGACGAGTAAATACATGTAGTATTCTCTATTCAAGTTTAAGGTATGTATACAGAGCTGCGCCAAACCAGTCATATGTGACATGATCAAGGGGAATGAGTCGCATGTCGGCCCTGGTCAAAAATGAGGTTTACATACATATGGACATTTAGTTCTTTCAGAAACTGAAAACCCCGTGTTGATATGACTTTTCTTTGCAAAGTTACGTTACTTTAAATAATTTTAACGCTTTCTTTGCCAATATCTCAAAATCAATATTAGCGACATCCGACTCATTTCCCTTGATCTTGTCACATATATTCAGTTCCAATGAATAAACCCATAAAAGCAGCCTGTCATGTATGCATGTTGCTCATATAGGGCCTTCCAATGACTGTGCTATGTAACTACCAAACTTTGTTTTTAGTGCATGCCCCTCTGTAATGTAAACCAGTAATGTCCTACTGTGTAGTGTGAAATTTCAAATTTCAAAAGTCTAAACCAAGGAGGTTTACAGCACAGGGTTCCATGCACTCATTATTTGCCAAATCTTTTGAAATTGATTGTCCACAAATTGGGTCAGGAGGCCGAGGGTGAGGAGGGGTCATGGTTGCATGTACAGGTTATATGGCCTAGTTTGACCTCCCCTGTTATGTTATGAAATATAATTCAGGCATCAGAAATTTCGTGTTGGACAGGAATTCCTTTTTTTTGCCAAATTGATAATTAAAATCTAGTCAAACTGGACTTATTATTTTTAATTCCAGTTGACTAGATTTTAATTATATACCTGGATGACTGAGAATATACACAAATATATTTTTGCCATATGTTACACACTTTTTCCTGTTTTTTACAATTTTCCTGTTTTTTCATTTAAACTGTATTCTCATGCCTGATACATGAAATGCCATACATACATACATACATAAAGGTGATTTAAGGCGCTCATGCAAAAAATTGATCTAAACGCACAAAACTACATTACCAACAACAAACAATAACCAGCCAGTGGAAAACAAGAAAAGTCAATCAATGTAAAGACAAAATGAAAAATACTAAAAATTGTACAAGTGAGTTTTCAGCAGCTTTTTGAATTGTACGTTCCGTGGCAGGCTGTTCCAGATGGACGGTCCAGCAGCTGTAAATGACTTATCACCACAGGTTAACTTGCACATGGGAATGTTAAGGAGAGTTCTGTCCAGGGCAGATCTTGTAACAGGGCCACTGGAAGGTGTTGGTTTAAGACTAATTGAATTGATGAGGTATCGCGGAGCAGAGTCAGTCAGGCACTTGTAAATCAATACCCCTATAATGCACAGTGCTATGCAGATGCGCCTCTCAATGGAAACTAGCCAGATCGCATGCATAAACCAGGAACTGGTAAACCATGAACCAGCATTGAAAAGCATAGAATAGCACTGCACATGGAAAACTGAACCTCAATATTATAAATAACTAAAGTAATATTCAGATTTCCTTTGACAGCATAACCATCGCGTATACGCGCGCGACGTCAAGCGCGTGCATTGGACCTTGTGCAAAATAATACGTGCTGGACGGCTAGCAGTACGCTTAATTTGTAAAAGGAAATCTGAATATTACTTTAAGTGCATAATCTTTCCTTCTTAGTAATTAGTGCCAATTGAAGCCTACTTTAGTTTGTATGTATATACTGTATGGAAAAGATGGTTAACAATATTAGTTATTTGTTTGTTATCATCCATATACAGGTTTACTGCGATAGAAAGCTTTAGACAACATCCAAGATGTTCCGTCTCCTCAAAACCGTCAACCATGTTGAATCGGTGGCTGCACCACGCATGAAGAAACTAGCCTCTTTGAAAGCCCATTCCCGAGGCATAAGAACCAGCTTCTTCTATTTACAAGAGCAAGCACCAATCAAGGGTGTCCCCTACAAACAGCTGACCGTTGGTGTACCCCGTGAATCATTTCCAAATGAGAGACGAGTGGCATTGGCTCCTGCAGCTGTCCAGGCACTTGTGAAGAAGGGGTTCAATGTGACAGTAGAAGATGGAGCTGGTGCACAGGCTAATTTCCTCAACAAAGACTATGAAGCAGCTGGTGCGACCATCAAGAGTAAGAACGATGCATTCAGTGCCGATATCGTCTTGAAAGTGAGACCACCGGCGATGGATGAAGTTGACCTCTTGAAAGAGAACCAGAATCTCATCAGTTTCTTGTATCCAGCACAGAACAAAGACTTAGTAGACAAACTTGCAACAAGAAAGATCAATGCATTTGCAATGGACTGTGTACCTCGTATAAGTAGGGCTCAGGTGTTCGATGCACTCAGTTCAATGGCAAACATAGCAGGGTACAAAGCCGTTGTAGAAGCGGCCAATAACTTTGGCCGTTTCTTCACAGGTCAGATTACGGCTGCAGGTAAAGTCCCTCCAGCTAAAGTATTAGTTATAGGTGGGGGTGTAGCAGGCTTAGCTTCTATAGGTACAGCCAAAAGTATGGGTGCAATTGTAAGGGGGTTTGATACTAGGGCAGCTGTCAAAGAACAGGTACAGTCGCTTGGAGCAGAATTCCTTGAGCTAGAATTTGAAGAATCTGGAGAGGGTACTGGTGGGTATGCCAAGGAGATGTCACCTGAATTCATCAAAGCGGAGATGGACCTCTTCGCTAAACAATGTAAGGATGTTGATATCGTCATCACAACGGCTCTTATCCCTGGAAAGAAAGCACCAACCCTTATCACAACAGATATGATCGAGTCCATGAAAGAAGGGTCAGTAGTGGTTGATCTTGCCTCAGAGATGGGTGGTAACATTCAAACAACCAAACCAGGAGAACTGTACAAATACAAGGCCACACACATCGGTTATACTGACTTTCCCAGCAGACTGCCAACACAGTCAAGTACCCTGTATGGTAACAACATCTCCAAGCTTTTGCTATCCTTTGGTGAGAAAGATCACTTTGACATTGATCTGGAAGATGAAGTTGTCAGAGGTTCAATTGTTTTGAAGGATGGGCAGATGATGTGGCCACCACCGCCCCCGAAGGAGCAACCCACACCACCTTCTGCACCAAAACCTAAAGCAGCATTGGTAGCGGAACCGGTTAATCCATTTAATGTGAAGTTGACCAATTCTGTGACATACACAGCAGGTCTAGCTGCCCTTACAGGTCTAGGTATGCTGTCTCCTGGTGCCGGGTTCAATACAATGTTGACAACCTTTAGTCTTGCTGGTATCGTAGGCTACCACACAGTCTGGGGTGTAACACCAGCACTCCATTCCCCGCTTATGTCTGTAACCAATGCCATCTCTGGTATCACAGCTGTCGGTGGATTGCTAGTCATGGGAGGTGGATATTTACCAGATACCAAAGCAGCTGGTCTAGCTGCCATGGCAACCTTCATCTCCTCCATAAACATCTTTGGTGGTTTCTTGGTGACGCAGAGAATGTTGGATATGTTCCGTCGTCCCGATGATCCTCCAGAATACGGGTATCTATACTTGCTACCAGGAGCTGCAGCTATTGGTGGGTATGGACTCACTTCATACGCTGGTTATGATATGCAACAAATTGGCTATCTGGCTGGATCCTTGTGTTGCGTTGGCGCCTCAGTGGTCTGGCATCGCATAAAGTACATGTCGGTCGGTAATTACCTTGGTATGATTGGTGTATCTACTGGTATGGTGGCTACTCTGTATGGTCTGAAAGCTACACCAGAAGTGTACACACAAATGGGAGCAGCCATCGGTGTTGGCGGTACCATCGGAGCTACCATTGCTAAGAGAATGGCCATCACTGATCTGCCACAGTTAGTTGCTGCCTTCCACAGCTTTGTGGGTCTTGCCGCTGTTCTTACTTGCGTCGCTACATACATGAATGAAGCAGAGCATCTTGCAACCGATCCATCCCTGATGATGAACAAAGCTTTCATGTTCCTTGGTACATATATTGGAGGTGTGACATTCACTGGCTCCCTGGTTGCCTATGGTAAGCTACAAGGACTCCTTGACTCTAAACCACTACTTCTTCCTGGTAGAAATGCAATCAACGGTGGTCTGATGGCAGCTAATGTTGGTGCTATGGCTTACTACATGACCAACCCAGGCTATGCAATGGATATGAGTATGCTGATGAGCACAAGCGTCCTCTCATCGGTCATGGGTCTTACATTGACTATGGCCATTGGTGGCGCTGACATGCCCGTTGTAATCACCGTCCTGAACAGCTACAGTGGATGGGCACTTTGTGCAGAAGGTTTCATGTTAGACAACAGCCTGATGACCATTGTAGGAGCTCTTATTGGTTCATCTGGTGCCATCCTGTCCTACATCATGTGTGTTGCTATGAATAGGTCTCTTACCAATGTCATCTTCGGTGGTCTAATAAGCAAGTCCAAGTCAAGCCAAGGTGGTAAACCTATGGAGATCACAGGTACTCACACCGAAATCAATGTAGATAGTACCGTCGACCTGATCACAAGTGCACAGAACATCATCGTCACTCCAGGATACGGTCTCTGCGTGGCTAAAGCTCAGTATCCTATTGCCGAGATGGTTGATCTCTTGCGTAAGAAGGGAAAGAATGTCCGCTTTGGCATCCATCCTGTCGCTGGAAGAATGCCTGGTCAGCTGAATGTGCTCCTTGCAGAAGCTGGTGTACCATATGATGTCGTCTTGGAGATGGACGAGATCAACGAAGATTTCCCAGAGACAGACCTTACATTGGTAATCGGTGCCAATGACACAGTAAATTCATCTGCAGAAGAAGATCCCAACTCCATCATTGCTGGTATGCCTGTTCTGAGAGTATGGAATTCAAAGGATGTCATCGTCATGAAGAGAACATTAGGTGTAGGCTATGCAGCTGTAGATAACCCAATCTTCTACAAACCCAACACATCTATGCTTCTAGGAGATGCAAAGAAGACGTGTGATGCACTATTAACAAGGGTTAATGACCACTATGGTCATTGAGAGGGCCAGCCAGCCGGGTGTGTTCAGAGAACTGTATAATATATTTCCTGTCTTAGAGCTCTATATTATATCATGTGTTGATAGGCAATACTCTAGCTTTGTCTCGCAGCAGTAAGTCAAAAATTAATCACAGTATGAACTTGCCAGTTTAATTACACCAAATCAAATTTTGTACTTGCGTCTTTGACTTGTAACAGCTATGTGTATGACTTATCGATGTGAGTGAAAAGATGGTGTACATATGTAACTGATCTAGAAACAGGAAAAGGGTCTTGTCTGAGCACTGTTTGATACGTGCTGTGGGAATTCGGGGAAAATACACACAAAGTTGTTGTGTTGGGGTTTTTTTCCCAAAAGTTGTTTGTTTTTCAATTCAAAATTTGGTCATAATTTTTGGGAGAAAAATAGTTTTTTTCATTTTTATAAACTTTTCCTTTTAAAGATATTTCTGGTGTGCAAGGTGCAGCTTCAAATTGATCATGAACGGTGGCAATTTAAAATGTACTTGAACGCCAGAATTCCAGATCTACATTTCACACAAAGGGAAGTTATATTGCTTCATTCGTGGACATTTTAAGAAATAAAGTTTTGTATAGTTTGTAACTACATGTAAAAGGTCACAGTACATTGATTTTGACAAAAGGGATGCAACTACTTTCATGTACACATGTAATAGTGTTGTGAGCTTATGTAGTGGTTTGACCATTTTGGAACTAAGTGCCATGACATTGTTTAGCTTGATTAGTACTTGAGTGCTTCAATATTTTTGTTTCGATTGTATAGTACAAGTATACATCTCTTGGACTTTATGATCAAGTATAATTAACAACACTACACTACATATACATAATACATTGCATTGTGGTGTTTGCCAGGCATATCTTTATTATGAATATCATTTGTGGTTTCCACCAGTTTTCGCTTATTTCATTAGGCACAAAACACAAAGTTTTGTTTGTCTGTTGTGTAATTGCTATTCCTTTATGAAGCACTGTGCTTGTTCACCTCAATGCCCCAGTTGGTATGAAAGATAAGTTTAGCTTACATGTATGGAGAAAATTGTAAAGTTGGGTCACAAATACAAATGCTTGTTATTTGTTTAATGTGATAAATTCATTAACTGTTTGTTCTAACTGCCTTACAAGTTTGACCAAAATTGTTTTTTTCCAAGATATACATTTGCTATACTTTGTTGCATTACACAGGTGTTGACAATGTCATCTAGGCTACATCTTGCATTAACTTCCATGTACAATGTGACACAATATGACAAACTACAGTAGATGTAGGTTTTTAAGAAGAGAGGAAACAAACCACCTTTTTTTTTTGCATAATGGGCAATGTAATTGCAATATTTCAATTTTCAATGGATATCTACTTTTGTGATTCAGATTGTGTTACAAATTCCCTAAAAAGGTGTACATGACTATAGTTGAATGACAATCAAATCAAATCAGTATTCTTGAATCTGCAGGCAATAACAAGTGGGACTATTTAATATGTCAAATTTAGTTTCATTGGGGTTTCGTATTATGAATGTAAGAAACCATTGATTGCTGTCAAACAGCAAAGTCACAAAATGTGTTCAGATTGATCTAGCCTCATCTTGTCAACAGAAAGTGAGCTACATTATACTCGGTTTTATGAATATTTACGACCATTAACAAAAACAAGAATTTTGAATTCCCAAAAATTATCAAAAATATTCACCTTGAATTGTTGTAGACCAGTCAAAGTTTTTAGTTTTGTTAAAATATAAAGAAAATCTGTAGATTGTTTACTACTTCATCCTTTGTACAACAAAGTAAACTGACACTTGTAATAAACTAGGAGGCACGATTCATTTCACAAAATGTGTGTGTATTAAGCACTCAACAAGATCTGCTGATAGTCAGCAACAGTATTAAGCAAATGCTGATATTGAAGCGTGTACTTTGTGTGAACGGAATCCTGCTTCCTAGTTGATCTATTTTCCTTCAGATTATATTGTATCGTGTAAATTGTTCATTTATTTTTCTCAGGTGTCATCAATCCAATTGATAATTTTGTTTTCAGTGCATATAATGATATTATAAGTTCAGCCAAAACAGTATCATGTTCTGTGTTTACATAGCTATATCATGATTAAGGATTGTAACTTCATAGATAGAATATGGATATGTATAGGTTCAAAGAGTGATTCAATTTTATACATGTATATTATATGTAGATCTGCAGTTCTAGAATGCAAAATAGATGTCATATTTTGCCAATGGTCTGCTACTATAAAAAGCTCATTGCATCTAGGATGCCAAAAAGTAGACTCTAAAATGTGTATACTGCAATAACATCAACATTCAACATGCTGTGAAAAATAAAAGTACTTGGCTATTTCCTCATCAATTTTCTATGCATAGAATTTCAGTAATTAAGAACCCTGATGATTGTGATAATATTACTTTTCATTTTTATGAAATTTCATTGTGATCAGTGACTTAAAGAGGAAGTCCCACCAGAGCAGTTCTTCTGGGGTGAACCGAGCGTGCCTGGTTATCAAATTAATCAGTGACAAGGTTATTTCTAAATTTGACAATTGCTATAATTGATGCAATGACATTAAAATATCAATTGGCATCAAATTCAGAGACTTGTCACTGATTAATTTGATAACCAGGCAGGTTTGGTCCACCCCAGAACTGCTCTGGCGGGGCTTCCTGTTTAAGTCGAAAGTCTGCACCATATATCCATATTTATATAACACATAAACATGTATGTTGGAAACTAGATGTTTCAGGCTCAAATGTGTAAACATGTATTTCCGCCAAATAAATCAAATTAATCACTCTATCCAGTCTGCACACATGTAATGCATAGAACAAGATCTTGAATACTATCTGTATCATTCAAGAGTTACTTAAACATTTTAGAATTATAATTTTTGACCCATTTCAACCTATGTTTGCCATTTCCCTCCTTAGCATGTAAATTAGACAATATATTTTTTTTCCATAGTGCAAGATTTAGAACCAAAGATAAACACTTTGAGGCCATCTCTATGTAATATCTGTCCAATAAATAAAATGTACTTCAAAGATGTACAAGAAGCTAACTGTGTGGTAAAACTATAGATTGTAAATCTATCTAAAAATAATGTTGAATCTAAGAGCACAAAAGAATCATGATTAAGATAATATCATGTTTTCATTGCTGTGAACCGAGTGAAATGAGCTCAATAATAATATTATTATAGAAAAGAAGTTTATCTGTGTGTTTTCATGTTGTGAAAATTGTAGCCTGCAAGTAACTAGTAAGTTTGAGACAAATTCAAATAACCTGGTTCAATGGTAGGTTGTCATGATAACAAATATGTCAATTTCATCATGACTTGGTTCACCAATTGAGGGCAAATTGTCATATTTGTGATCATTACAAATGTAATCAACCTGTTTCTATTGCAAAGTAGAGAATAAACCGTAATTTGACTTGCAGTAGCCGTATTATACAAAATTAAGGGTCAATAATTATGAATAATGATTTTGTGAAATAACAAATACCAATGCACACCATTTTTTACAGAACAATACACGACCACAAAGATGGTGTGCATTGCTATGAAAAAAATAAATTGGCCAAGTGCATTTATATTTGTCATTTCAGGGTTAGTACAAGAATGTCATATTCACAAAAGCTGCACTTTAAAAAGCTTAAATCCCAAAATCAACTACAAACAAGTCTCCATATTGGCCCAAAACACCTTCATTTGCAATTAAATTGCCCAAAAATATGTGTGAATAAGTCGTTGTGTACTGGTTGCTATTGGTTCAGTTATTGGCTTATAAATATTAACACTAAGTGAATATGAAAGAGACACGAACATGCTGTATTTTGTTATAGCTGCAGTTTGGTCCCAAACATGTGAAAAACAGTCCAGGTATCATGTTTTCTTTATTTACTTCATAGATTTATTATAATGAAATTGGTGCGGGTCAAAGTCAAACTAAAAGAATATTGACATCATTATTTGGGAAGGAAAAACTTCCCTGTTCCGAGTGGTTTTAGTTTCCTGTGTATGACTCTGTGGATGGCTTAATCCCACATCTCATTCACTAGATGACTTGCAAGCTTGGACACCTACTATTACAGAGGTCACTTCACCAACACACAAATTTAGCCTTGATGGTGTCCACACCATATCCTTTGGTTATCTCTCATTTTCCTGTGATGTCATATCAATTATAATATTCCATGACATTTTCAACCTGTATTACATTGGGATAGGCTCAAATAAGGAAGAAAGGGTTAGATTTATTTTTGATTATTGGTTTAAATGCACAACTTACTGGTACTATGAGTGATCAATTCCCACTTTGTCAGAGCCTTTTTGTGGAAATAATGAATTTTTTTTAAATAATGAACATTTCATGCGGTAGGTTTTGAAGCATGCGGGCGGATGCAAATCTTTTTAAAACTTTCATTACCATGGGCTGTGCAGTAATTGTGTGTACCATGCCAGGGTACCGTGCGGTGGTGTATTCTCAAAATGGTCTGACTTGCCCCCTTTGACATGCAAAAATCTTAGTACCCCTGCCTGTTGACATGCTAAACAACCTTTGCCCCTCTTGCCTTACACATGGCAGATTTTTGGAACCACAATTTAATTCAAAATTAGATATTGTCTAATCATGTGATGTACTGAGCAGCAAGCAGAAAATTACGCATATTTGAACATTTCATAAAATGTGTCTACACCTTTTTATTGTGTAATATTGAAACAGTACCAAATCTGTGCCAAAATTGTTTGGTTTTGATGAAACATGTTGACCGGTGCACAACTGTCAAATCTGGGCCATATTGGAGTTTGTGTAACCTGTAACAATATCCATGAGTGTATAACTTTTTAACACTTGCTTGAACTTTGAAGGACATGTAATCTAATAATACTAAAACTGTTTACTTTCTCAAAGTCCAGTGATAATTTCGGACAGGTCAGATTCTATCCTTTCTATTTATTCACCTAATATAAACCCTGGTAAATATGTACCTGAAGGGTTGTCCAACCTTTTAAAGAAACAGGCCTTGTGGTAAAGTCAGACATACATTGTACACTCAATAGACCCTATCGGATGAACTCAACCGGATGAATGACGTAACAATTGAAATGGCAGACATGTTGGTTCTAAGTGACAGGTCTCTAGTTCAATTTCACAACAATTCATTGTATTTTCATGTGAATTGCCCCATGGTACCCCTGGTAGTACCTAATGGAGGGCAGAATTTTATTTAAATGAGGACGAATGATGTAGTATTCGATAGGGTCTATATGATGAACTTGTCAGAGAAACAATGAAATACTAAAGAAGTGCAGGGTTGGTCAACCGTTTTGGATCAGAGAATCACATCAAATGTTTTGTCGGGCTGTATTGGCACGAGACTCGAAATAATCTGAGACAAGTTTCATGTGGGAATATTATCGGAGTTACATCATCCCTATGTTTAACATTATTTATATACGCTGTCGAAGTGACGATCGCCCTGCACTACAATGTTCACACGGTACCTATGCATTGAACCATAGATGTCAAAGAAATGCTAATCACTCGCACCTGTAAGATTAGTATCTTTGAAAAGAGTGGTATTGTATTCAATCTATGATTGCAGACATATACAGGTGACCCGACAGGTGATGCGTGCAACCTGCTTGTAAGATTAGTATCTTTGAAAAGAGTGGTATTGTATTCAATCTATGATTGCAGACATATACAGGTGACCCGACAGGTGATGCGTGCAACCTGCTTGTAGTGCAGGGCGATCTATTCAAAAATTGTATTAATCTATTGCTATGGTAGTTTTATTATTACGTAACTTCGACAGCATATTAAATTCATTTGTTTTGAACATTGCATCAGACGGGCCACCCCTGGTTTGGAGAAGCAGAGAAGATGAGAAAAGAGGAGATCGCTCGAACATAATAATCCGATTACCCACAGTTAACCTCTATTCACTTTTCTTTGTTTGGGGTACTTAAAACACCACTTGAAACTTCCTTTGTGGTAATCTGTTCATCCGCCACACGCTGCGTCTGATTTGGTAGTTCTCTCTAGTGGAGAAAATATTCCACACACGGAAGTACATCGTTAAAGTCCCAATTTTGCAGTCAAATCATGCTTTTTTCTTTAAAAAAAAAAAAATACTAACTAGGGTGACCATGATTTTTAAACGAAAGTGAAAAAGCATTATATATATCGCAACTCCCATTAAAAAAAATCAAAAATTGTTAAGTTATGGAAAGTCAAGCATAATTAATTTTCCAATCAAATTAATATAAGGTCAAAGGAAAAGAAATTTAAATGATAACTATTTGAATATTTGCGGCAGTTTACGGAAACTTAAAAGCAGTGTAATCAGTAATTCAAACTCGTGTCAGTTTCTCCATATACTCCCGTTTTGTGTCCAAACGTGTCCAAAAATGCTATTTGGATCCAAAATGCGGGTCTTTTTCACAGGGATCTCGGGTCAAATTTAGCAGCCAGTCATGCCAAACAATACAGAAATTATATTTCGCGGTCAACTGACGTAACAAATTGATATCCGGGCATGCGTCGTTTAGGGCTAGACAGTCGTGACTCGCAAAGCCACTTATCGTATTAGTTGATCAATCGGATTAGATCATTGTTTCCATCAATAGGCGGATGCACACATTATTTATTTGATGTGGGCATCGAGCGACCTCCTCTTTTATCATCTTCTCTGGGAGAAGGGACCAGTAAGAACATCCCACCTCATATAACCCTGATGAAACTTCACTTCACTTCAGTCCAGTCAAACAAACACCAAGTCTATTTCTGTTTCTTTTCTTTCTGGATGTTTTATTTTGCTACTTCTGTGTAGATCTTTTCTTTCGCTATATACAAAATATTACAAATTTATACTTAATCATCTCTAGATACAAACAATTTTACTTTTTACAAATATACAAAATACACAATTCTTTTAAATATTTAGATAATTTTCTTTTTTTCACAAGAGGTATAGATCCTAAACTTTGAATAGAAATTTTACAAAGTATAAAGAATTACAAGTAGCTTATACATATGAAATTTCTCTGTGATCAGCTACATGTATACTGGCATGATTTGTTTTTATATCTCTTTATAGATAATATTTTTTTGGTTGATATTTTGTGCTTTCAAGACTAAGGCCACCTTAATTAAATAATAAGTCTTAAAGCTCCCGTGCGCATTAGTAAAATGCTTGCTTTTAGCGTGTTATTTTCACTGGATTGAGTAAATTTCAGGTTTTTTTTGCGCTGTTTTTTTTCTTCTAAATCCACCACACAAAAATGTCACACCTGACATTGTCAGATGTCAAAATAGCCTGAATCGTAAATCTCAATCAAATTCTTCATCTTGAAACTTCCTTGACAGATGAAAAGATGTTCTATTCTTATCAAAAAGCTTGTCTCGCACATAAAAAAAATACCCTAAAAAAACGCATTCTGCATAATAGGTTTTCAAACTTTGAGGAGCTTTAAGACCAACTATTAAATTAAGAAGGCCTAACAACTTTTACTTCAGAAATAATTTTGGCTTGATTTCACCATGAAACCTAGATGGTGAGAATATCTTGCTAATCTCTAAGAGACGTGGCAGTCTTTCAAGTTGGTGAAATCAGGCCAAATAACTTATTTTAGTGAAGTGAACTTGTACATTCGCTACTTACAGTAAACAAATAAGTTATTTTTGTTTAAAAGTTTAGAGACAACTATAAATACATTCACTACTTAGAGTAAACACATAACATGCAACTTGGAAACTTGGAAGATTTTTTTTTATAACACTATGAAGAAATGTTTAAGTCTACGATACAAGATTAACAACTAAATTTATTACATAAACAGCAATTTCTATATTTTTCCTGATTTATTTGTACATTTTATGTATCTGAAAAATTAGCTAATTTTCAATCCAATTTTGGATTCCAAAATAATATATTTGTTTTTGCAGTTACCAGAAAGGAAATATATGACAGTTGGTCTTGAACCAACTTGATTACAAACTAGGTACCGGTACATGCGAAAAGCATAAAAATAAAAGCTGAACAATAATTGTACTAACATGATATTAAAACATACAGATTATAAACATCACACATTATATTAATTAAGATCTATAAATACATATGTATTAATTGTACTAAATCAAGCAATAGCAAATTCTAATATTGCATGGTATGTACAATTACTCTGCCATTATTAGTCATTGATGAGCAAGTCAACACTCAACTGTTTCCATAGTTATTTAAATCAACATATTAAAAATAATATTCCTGGGTGTGCTTGTGAAATATTTTCTTCTTCTTTAACAAAATTTTCTGAATCCAACAGCTGATCTAGTTTTGTTTTGAAAATATTAAAGATTTATGCCCATTCAGGATGTTTCAGATACTGTTAGTGACAATCTGAATGAATCTAGCTCATATAATTGAAACAGCGTGTGAAGTATTGCAAACCATATGATATTTTGCATCATAAAGACGTGGTTTCTATTCCTGATAACATGTTATTTCCTGTTAACCTGAGTGAGAATATTACAAACTTTATTGTGTTTTGTACAAAAATATGAAATTATGTTTCCATGCAACTGCTGACAAGGTTACACATTGTTTTACAAAATTTATTCCTGCTTTAACATGGTGTACATTGTGTACCGGTAACAAAAACTAGGTAGAGAATGTGTACGCATACATGTATTTTTTTCTTCTGACATTATAATCTGTAAAAAATACAAGTTGCTTTTTCCACTACATTTAAATGGTATTTCACCTGAACCAAATGTAATTGCTTTAGAGAATTATTCTACATGAACTACATAGAAATTTGACAGTTTATGTACATAGTATTTTCAAACAAAGACCTTGTGTAGTGTCCTAACAATTTGAAATGCCATTTAAGTAAAATAAGTTAAGGGCCTTAAAACTTGTAACTAAAAATAATGTTTCAAAAACCAAAATTATTTTGACACAAAAAGTAATATAAGTAAAAAGAAACACAAAAATAAATACTGAAAAAACAATTACAAATAAACAACAAAAAACACTGGTAACAATAATAAATTTAATACAATCTTGTTCAAAAAAAAAATCAAAATAAAATACAAATTGAGCTGCACTGCTCTATCAGGCATGATATTGATCCCAAGTGTCCATAAATAGGAAAACAATCCAAAAACAGTGTAAAACCGAACTAAAAACACCCAAAATCAGGCTGAAAATAAATGAAAATGCATGAATTTTACGTGTAAAAAATAAGAATTCCTACATTGTATTTAAATTAAATGGGAAAATTATCATGCCCGACTTTGTGACGAATGTACCTAAATAACAAATGTAGCAGTACTTCGTCACGTCCCTTCAAAATAATAAATGTTCTTTGAAGGATTAAAGGAACTTTAAATAAAAAACAAATTCTTGATGTTTTTCAACCCACGAACAGAAACCCTTTAAGGGTGCAATCTTAATCTTTTTTCCCACCACCTTTTTGGTAAAATGTAGTGTGTGTAATAGATGAGCATCATTTAAAATATATATTTTGTGCTGTTTTCAATCAAACAATTTTCATAATAACACTACAAACTTATCTGATTTTATCATTTGCATACAATTTACAAATATAATAAACACATACCACCAACTTAAAACATACTTTTAGTTTTTTGTGTTATTACTTTGCAATAGTTTTTTCTGACTTTTATATATTTTTTTGACTTTTATGACTTCTTGATATTTTTTCAGAAATTGTTTCTTGACTGAGATAGCCGTATGTAAAATACAATTCTACTTTCAGTAGTAATTTTTTTTTTCAGATTTTGAAACTATGAAATTTTTTTTCTTCACTTTTTTTGCTTCTAAAAAGCAATTCCTTACCAAAATTTCCTATGTGTAAAGTTTATACATCAATTGGATTAATGCTATATTTAGAAAACAAAACTTGAAAATCTATCAAGTTATGAATCTGGGAATTGCTCAAAATTACAAGTTGTGAAACCATAACCCTTCCACCACATCTCAACTCAAAATATTTCTTGTTTCACATGTGGAAAATACCCCATGTTAGATCAGCCCAGGGCAAAGAGTGCACAATAAAGAAACTAACATTGAGTATTCTTTATACGCCAGACATCACTATTTGAGACAAATTTCCACCTTGTAATTTGTGAGCAATCCCCTACATGAAAATGGTACAAGCCATTTTTTACACTAGAGTCATCATGATGGTATTTTTAGAGATGACCATACCATCCCCGTAAGAGGGGGTAAAATGCTTACTTCTTTGACAGGACTTCTACAAGACGTTTACGCGACAGCTCTGCAATTTTTTGTAACTCTTCAATCTTTTTCTTCAAGTGCTCATTTTCGGTCTCCAAAGCATCGGCCTGGGACTCCATACTGTCGAACTTATTTTTTTGCGAGTAAGTCGTGACCTCACGAGAAGCAACATTATTCTTATCTCTACGTCGCGCATCGCCTGTCTGGTTTTACCGGAAGTTTTTCCTGTTGATTTGCAAGCACGTTTGACTGGAGGCTCATCGTCGGTTGGCTCAGTCTCGGTGCAGAATTCACCAACAGAGGGCGCAGCGGTAGAATCGTTAATTGTGAAATCACTTCCTGCCAATGCAGCTGAGTTATCAGCAAGATCAGAGGGACCAGTTTCCGCCTGAAAAGATAAAAAAGAATAGGGAAAAAATAAGTTTCATCCAGGGTGAAAAACATTTGCATATACTGCAAAGAAAACAAACAAATACATCAAATCCAAAACAAAAATATATACATATCAAAATTCAGATCAAAAATAAAGCACTTGAAACAGCTAGCAACAAAGAAGCGAACTACATGTACATAATAATGTAATAAATCTCAAAGAAACTCAACAATTAAACCCCATTTTTAAACATCGCAGCATGCAAAAGGGGCATGTAACCTCACCATTGTACAAAGTTCACCATAATTTCGATTTAAAAGAGCTCTTTTCCAATGAAAACTAGAAAATGCTGAAGCAGTCCGAGGTAAACACAAAACCATAGCTAAAAATCCTCACCGAACGAATAGCTTCCTCCAATAATCGGTATTTTGTCTATTCTGAAAACACTTTGTATATACTCAAACTTCTCATTACTTTCTAGGATGTTGCAAGGTGGTGCAATAGCACTTATTATTAAAAACATCAATATTCATCACATGGACTGTGATTGGTTATTCCTTGCACTAAGATACCATAATAAAAGGAAATACACATCCCTTATAAGGCAAAACCAGCACTGCACATGCGTGTTCAATCATCAATAAACAGTGTATTCAGTGTACTGTGTATTTCCAGTGGTGGTGCAATCCAAAAGGTTCCCTGACCTTGGAATTCCCCGCCCACACACTGTGTTCAATGTGTTTCTAGATATTATCCTGACAAAAATAGTAAACCTATACCAAAGAATGTAATGGTATATTGCGCAATATTGCATTTGGTGGTGAAAGTCACTGGCATGTAGTTAATATCCCAGGGTCCTACTTTGGATTCTAATTCACCAGAGCTCTGCTAATTCACTAAAATGACATTTGTAAACTAAAATCAGTATCATTTTAAGATATTTGAAAAAAAATTCCCCTTAATCTTGTAAATAAGGAAAACATTTGAAATTAATTTATGGTCTTTTTTTTTTATACATTTTACTGTCTACTTTTATAGAAACAACAATTTGAGCTGAAAACACAGAATATATTGTATGAAGTATGCTTTGTCCCATCCAGGACTTGAACCTGGCTCTTCCCAATTGAATAGGGACGCTCTAACCACTGAGCCAATGGGGCATTTATACTCCTACAATATTTTTCTAATTTTAAAAACAAAGAAATTTCCTTAGCATTGCATCATGCATTTTAAGGGTTTCGTGTACGAGTTAATAAGTGTCACTAATGTCATGCCAACAAATTTCTCTCATCTTGCATCATGCTGTCAATGGCTAATTTTATTCAGAAATACATCCCAGGCCTGTGGCCATATTTATTGCATCAGAATTAATCCAAAAATCAAATTCTGTAGCTCGTTCACGTAGCGGTTCCGTTGTCCCACTGGCCTAACATAGATTGCCTGGCGATCGGAGTGTTATCGTCAGAGCACCTCGGACTACAAATTCTGGTGCATAAGGATTTCCATATCACATTGCACACAATTTGCTCATTATTTAAACTTCCAGGAATAATTTAAAACATTTTACATTAAATGGAATGAAAATGATTTAGCAAACTAATTTTTATGTTGAACCCTAACTTTTTAAATGAAAAAAAAACCAACAAATTACAAAATGCAAAAACTTACAGAGAAATTCTCTAGGAATCCAGTCAGGTCTGTGAATGTGTTAAAAAGTGATCCAGCGATGCATCTGTTTCAGCTGGACTCACTTCTTCGTCGCTTTTCTCCAAGTGGACCAAAGACCCCAAATCAATGGTATCAACAGCAGCAGGTTTGATGTTGTCCTCGCTGCTGGATGCCACCTCGTTGACGTCCATGAGGTCCGGGAAAAGCTCCGTCACATCCACGGTCAGAAACTGGTCCGACTCTGTCTTGAAGATGTCATCAGCTGGCATGCAGGAAGACAGGTCGGGATCACCTGGTTTGTGAAATGACAAAAATGGACCAACATTTTATAGGATGTGACGTACGGTCTGCACGTGGTGTACAATTTAAACTTAAATGGTATGTTTTTGGTGTAACATGAGAAATGCTTAAATTTGTATGAAAGTCAGAAACTTCTTTTCAAAAACCAGAACACCAATATATGAAAGAAACTCACCTTGGTTAAAAAGGCCACTGAGCTCCAGTGGCTCCTTCAGTCCAAGATTGGAGGCTGTCCAGACTTTCTGTACACCATCCATTTTGGGAGGAGAGGGATTTGGATCCATCGTCGAGGAGATCAAGGAGTGTTCCAATCGGGAGGGCTCGAGGCGGCACCGGCCGCTCTCGATGCCCTCGATAAGGTTTAAAGTCATTGATGATGACAACCATTCTTCCTTCAGCTGATTCGTTACTAAGCAAGGCCATTCTGTTGAATTAGAATCGGTCGTTGCTGGGGAATCCAGGCTAAAACAGTTAAGACCCGAGTTACGGTATAGATCCAGGGGTCTTGTAGTTACCCCTGAAATAAAAACATAACATATTTCATTAATAATATTGAAACACTATCTTGTGAAATTTAACTGATCTGTGATCACCATGCCATGGAACAGTTACCAGTTTAGTCATGTCACTGCCACTGGCATTTGGCAAGCAATGTGACGGGTGTGTGACATTATAAAAACTAGCCCGAAACATCATGGCCCTGTTCCTTCCTCACTAGGTACGGAGAGAGACAGTGGAAATCGTAGTGATGGAGGTGTGAGTACCTCGGGCTATATAAAAACAGACATGTGACAGATCTCAACTTTACATTTAATAATTCCAATCGATGTTCATGTTGATGAGATATTTTAATCAAAATGTTTCTTTCTGTTTATAATATGATATTATGATTTTCGGTTCCACTTTAGCCGTTTATACACACTGCAGGTGCAGCCATAATACACAGTTCATAATAGAAACCACAGCCATGACAGATATCGTACCATTTGTGTGTACATGTGTTTTGTGAGTGATGAAGAATTATGATGCGAACTTTTGCATCGCGATGCACTATTTTAACCGTGGATTTGCCTGGTTTTTACACCCAAATTTGCTTCTACATGTGAGTAAAAGATTCCTTACCTTTTTGCTAAGTCCTATTGGACGTTCGCTTTCGCACTCCCGGCGGTTCGCCTTCGTTATTCGCGGCCAGTTTTGCTGACCACTACACTACCTTTCTCGATCGTATCAGATTTGCGTGTGAATGAAAAACGCCGGTAAATTGCAATTTATTGCGACATGCTAAATCTAAAAATAGCCATGATGGCATTCCCCACTCTCCAATCAGCAGCTTACTTTACACCAATACGTCATTGGCAGCCAATCACATGCGTTATATAATTAGTAATCGTAGTAACCTTTAGTGCGCAGGTTCATGGGATTTCCCGTTTTAGCATAACAAACAACATGTACAAACAAGCCAGCAACTCAGCAAGGCAAATTTTGTTTACCGTGTTATTTGTTAGTTACGTAGGTACGTTATTCACACACTAGTAAACAAATATAAAAGGTAACGACTTTTTTTCTTTAAAATCCAGGGACCTAAAAATGAATTCGGTCGTATGATTTTTGGGCGCACCTATAAATAAATAAATTAATTAATTTTAAAAAAAAGATAGCAAAAGGACAGACAAATATTGCTTTCTAAAGACATAAAGATCTTTCTCAAACTTTCTAATGGCAGATTTTACTTATTTCATGATTTTATTTTAATTTTTGAACGTCTGGTGATTAGTGGTGAAGAAACTTACTATCTTTTTAGTTCTCTTTTTTTTTCAAAACAGTAAAAACTACTTTTGGAGCACTTTTTTTTCAGAATTCATCCTGACTTCAGGGTAATAAAATATCAAAACAAATTTCTTGGGCCTATGGTTATAAAATATGCACTCCGCCCCCCCCCCCCCCTCCACTATAAACACTGTAAATCCCTATTTATAAACACTTTTTAAACATGTTAGGTGTTTAACCAAATTTTTATTATTATCTTAAAGGGATGGTGTTGATTTTATTTTAGAGAATAGGTTTCAAAATATAAAACCCTTTTCATACACGTAGATTCTACAAAAGGGTTTCATATTTTGAAACCTATAAAGTCTCCTACAGATCACAAATCCAAAATAAAATCAACACCATGCCTACAAGTTATCACACTTTGAATTTGTATCTAAACACATCCTGTACACAGTACCCCATCCTAAACACTGTGTGTATAGCTTGTGTTTATAATTATTATACAGGGATTAAACATCAACCTGTATGTAATCTAAACACCTCTGTTTAGCTTGTGTTTAGATTATAAATATAATTATTTATACAAGTTAATGTTTGATATCTAAACATGTCGCTTTAATGGTAGCATAATTTTAGAGTGTTTTGGACGGATATTAGTGTTTAGGATGCATTTAGATAAAGAAAACTTTGGACACTTTTGGCAGTCAAATTTGTATTTCGATATTTTTGAACAGGGTCGGAGTAGTGTGTTTATTATAGGTACTGTAATATCTGTGAGACTTCATATAAAAGCTGAAAGTGAAAAGGTGCAATGTGGAAATCCTCGTGGAAAGCATAAATGAATAGATTCCAAGTGAAAGACAAGTCTTGAAAATTCTCACCATGTATTTTTCATGAAAAATGGAAAAAAAGTGGTGAAGTTTGGAAGCTTCGTTGATTTCAGTGTGTCGGATTACATATTGCTGCTAGTGTCATACAGATACCCAGGCCCGTATTTAAACCAGGATTTGGGGGGGCTGATTTTGAAAAAGTAGACATATTTGTCCAAATTTGGACCTTTTTGGACTACGGGGCAGATTTGAAAAAGTGGACTTTTTTCCCCAAAATTTAGACCTTTTTTGACCAAAAAGGAATAAAAAAACCCAGTTTTTTTTTGCTAATGGGAAAAATGGGACTTTTTGGGTCAAAAAAGGGGACTTTTGGGGGATTGTAGGTGTATAATTTTGAATATGATTTTCACTTGGAGGGGGGAAATAGCAAAAATGTTTGTTTTGACCTATTATTTGTCCTAACTCAATAACTGCAATATACATATGGAAATATAAATGTGACCAGTGGCTGCCTTGACGATTTCCTATAAAATCAATGTATTACGCATAAATGTATTTTATCCAGAAATAAACTATATAATCAAAAATAACCAAAAACTGCAAAAATATGACCTGAAGGCTCTGACTCACCTTAAAAATGCAAAAATCTTATTTTTTGGTTATTTTTTTAAATTTTCTGTTCTAACGAAAGGTAAATATATTTGATGCGGGTGGTGTGGGGAGGGTGGTGTGGGGATGAGCATACAGTGACTTACATATTATCAAGCATGATAGTCATTGTGGCAAGGGTGGCACGTATAGACAAGGAGCAGTGCTGGACCATTTTTAACATCTTCTTTATCAGCCCTATCCCTAATCCATAGTTTTGCTCGTGGCCTCAATTTGTTTTGCCCAGTGTGTTCAAGAATCTAAAACGTGGAGGGGGGGGGTAGATTGTGCAGAGTAAAAGTATTCAATGTGCATGTTTATATACTTCTTAGGGGGCGGCATTTTTCTTCAGAAGGGGGTCCCAAAAATACAGGGGGGCCATTGAATTTTCCGTCCAAAAATAGGGGGGTTATAATTTTTTAACACCCAAAATAGGGGGTTATAGAATTATTAAGGGCTGGTGACTCAAAATTTTTATGCGCTAACTTCGCAGAATCGAAATATGCATACAATCTATGCACAATTTTTACACGCTCCGCGCGCCTTCTTTACACTTACAATAAAAATTTTAACACGCTCCACACACTTTCTTCACTTTTAAGTTTTGATGCGCTCCGCGCCTTAGTTCCAGCAATGAATAATTTTTCTTGAGTCTGTGTAGTTGGAAGGGGGGGTCATAACATTTTTCGACCCGCGATAGGGGAGGTCGTAAAAAAATTTTGCCCACGATAGGGGGGGTCATAAAAAAATTGACTCCGGTCACCGACATATTTGGGACCCCCCTTCCGAAGAAAATGCCAGACCCCTTATGTGGCAACGTAAATAGACAGATTGGGGCCATTTTTCCTTCACCACGCACAAGCAGTGACAAGCAGTGCACACAAATTATAATTGTCTAATGTTGACCCCATTTTTTTTTTTTTTGCTATGCCACTGCTCGGGGCCCCTGAACCCTTTAGGGCCCATGGACTTTGTCCACCCTGACCACCCACTTGCTATACACCCCTGAAGGGTGGAAAAATGGCAGTTATTATAATTTAAATGAAGAATGAATGAAATTGAAAGAAGAAGTACAACAGAATTGGAAGCCAAGAAAAAATGGTTGGTCTCAGAAACCTGCACATGTAGATGTGAAATCAGATTAGGCCAGTCAAATGAAGAAAAATACGGGTTAAGTCACCACTAATTGCAACAGAATCCATTTAATCACCATTCATTTCAGAAAAGCATATTAAATAACACATCAAATGTCCCCGAAAATCCAAGTAGTGGAACAGTGCATAATTTGCATAAATCCATGCCGCTTATGCATGGGGTGGAATTTAGAAGTTGGTCAACTCTTGTTAAACCCATAATTAATGTATTGCTCTCATCATAAATACTTTATTCAGAAAAGTATAGTTTGACCTGTCTCTGACATACAATTTTTGAGTTATAGGCAAAAAGGTTAAATTTTGGGGTCCACAGGTGTCCACAATTGAAAAATGCTCCAATTTTCATCCAATCGCCTCGGTTTCAAAATTATTCTTTTGGCAAAATGAATTAAAATGAGAACCAGTTGAATTGTTTTGGATGTTTTATTACATAGGTTAACATCATAAAATAGGTCATGGTCAACAGGGCTCAATGGATTTTTATATTTTAGGCCATGTTACCCAGGTAACAAACTGCCTCAGATATGGCAAACTATTCTTTTTTTAATGTTTTTGCAAGTGGTAAACAATCTGAGACCATTTTTGTTCCCTGTGGAATCCAAATTTTGACATTTTCACCTATAACTCAAGAACTGTACATTGGAGATAAGTCAAACTATACTTTTTCTAAATCCTTATGATGAGAGGGATTCATTGGTATGTTTTTTAACAAGAATTGACCATCTTTGAAATTTCACCCCTGCTTAAAGGCTTAATGTACGATTTCCTTCCAATTTTAAATTTGTCATTATATACTCAAAATGCTGAAGTAATACTAGTAATAATGATCGGGAATGGTTTCTGTCCATTTTGAGCTGAAATAACGAGGTAACGTGAAAGAAACACTGCTTGTTATTTTGGCCGTTTAACACGCAGTTCTATATGGACATAAAGTCATAATTTCTTGAATTATGACTTTATGTCTAACTTTGCTCTGTTTACCTACAAACACAACAAATTTGGCTGATTCCATTTAGGTGCAAGTTGTGACATGTGTAAACATTACAAATATGCAAAAAAATCAGGTTTGAAAAAAATTAACCAAATTCATATTATAAGATCGTACATTATGACTTTAAACAGCCATTTTGAATTTATGCAAATTAGGCACTGTTCCACTACTTGATTTTCTGGGACTTTTGATGTTTTTTGTTTGAGCTTTTGGAAGATGGATGCATGTGAAATGGATTCTGTTGCAATTAGTGGTGGGTGATTTCATATTTTGACTGGCCTAGATTAGCCATGATGTAACACTGCCATGACAAACAATTTTGGACCTATTAAATTTATTTTTAGGGAAAAAATGTGGGACCAAAGGCAATAAAAGAGAAATTTGGTATAGACAAATCCGATTCCACGCATTCCTACACCTCAATGGCAGCCATTGAAGTGGGCCATCCCACCTGAAATGTGAAATGATGCAGGCTTTGCGTGAATTTTAAACTGTGTTCCATCACCCGTGTGACAAAAGGATGCTGAAAGTTTACAATGCAATAAAATATAAGATTGATTTTGAAGCAGCGTTTTCCACCAAATTGGGCAATATACAACACCATTTTGGTGCGGATGGCCCCCAGTAATGGCGGAAGGAATTCTGACCATCGCTTGGCTCATCGGATTAGTGTATAGCAGATTTGATTTTCTCTAAATAAAATCAATTACAGAGCACATAGCTCTTTGGCCGCATGTTTCCTAGACATACCAGAGTTTTTTCCTACTTTTCAAAGTATGTCTGCTTTGCTTTTAAAGGAGTCCTGATAATCTCTGCCCTTCAGGATTAACCAGCTTATCTCCTGTCTCTTCATCAGACAGCATTCCTGATATTTGATATATCTCAATATCATAAAGTTAGCCTACTGATACTCATATATAAGTCAAAATAAATGCACCAAGACACAATGTTTATATTTGCAACTTAAACTTTATTTGTTGGCGAAGGCGGTATTCATACAAGCATGGATTTAAGCATCCACTTAATCAGATCATTTCAAGTTCCTTAAACAAAAAAGAAACATAGACGTCTAAAAATGTAATTTTGATATTTATACCCTGTCAAAACAAATGTGTGAATTGAACATTATATTACCCTCATATTAGAAATGGCATTTAAGGAACTTGAAATTAAAAAAAAAAATATCTTACATACAGTTTGGTCTTTGTTTGTTACATAAAAAGGAGTAAAGCAAAGATACATGTATTAGAAACTCAAGAGTAATGCACATGTAAGTAAACGACAACACAAAAACCTAATATGTACCGCGGGAAATAGGTATACAACTGGAATTCAGAGGATTTACAAAGTGTAGCAAAAAGTTTTGCCAATAAATATAATATGTAAAAACATGAGATTTTCTCAAAAATAAAAAGCCAGATAAATCTTTGGATGACATTGCATAAGTACAATTATATAAATGCTGTTGTCACTGACAAACATGTCAGGCATGAAAGTTTCAATGTTATATGTATTAGGAAATCAGATCACATAATCATAGTATGCAATGCCAACACATAGATTCAAACAACTTTTCATTCACGTAGTAAAAAGGAAATTTCAAAAAAGAAAACTACACATGATGTTAAATTGCAATTCATGTGCTAACTGATTTGATTTGATTTGATGCAAAACAATTTGGAGACAAAATTCCTCAAAAATAAAAGCTAAAAGGTCAGTTTTGAAAGGACTGGGAGATGTATAGAGTTGATATTATTGGGAGTTGTGACGACATAACATAGGGTCGAATTTGCGTCATATTTCAAAATTTGATGTACTGACATAATATTTGACATTTTTACACAACAAAAATTAAAACCTTTGAGGTAGCCATCATTTTGGGTGCAATGAACACTAAGGGTAAGTTGTACACTAATTATACACTGGTATTTTAGAGAGAATGCACAAAGATGCCCATAAGAGGTGGGTTTGTAAATCATTCCCATGATGCAGTATGGCAAAAACCAGACCATAGGATTTCAATGTATTGATATCATGCAACACAGGAAGCGCAGTCACAAAGCAGTATGGGTTATTGTTCAGAGCCACACTGGAGACCTGAACAATCACTTATAAAACTCTTGATTATTTAAATCAAAGAAACTGATGACATTGTTGTTGGTAAAATACTGTGAATTTTTCCATCACTTCAACATTCTTTCAATTCTTTAGTGATATTTTATTCCTGCAATTTCTCCTACACTTTGAGAGCTATCACATAAAGAAAGTTTCTTATCTAGAAAGTTTGTAATAATGAACGGGTTTAATACCAAAAAAAAAAAACACCCACCCATAGTCCAGTGCTATTACTTTGCCTTTTTCCATAAAACCAGTGGAAGATCTTGCAATTATTTGTATGACATTTCTATGAAATCTTTGGCAAACTTATAACAACTTTCTTTTCCAAAAGATCCCTTAAAAACTGTAATATACCCTTGCCTAACTAAAAGTGTAAATTCATCGTCATGATTACAAGTTTGTTATAATTATAAAACAGCTTATGATTCAAAAGCGTTTGTTGCCAAAAAAATGCATTGCATTGTATAAAAAAAAAAGAACACAATATATGCACACCTATAAAAACTGCTTAAGTAACATATTCTATCTATGTAAGAAATTGAAATAAAACACAGTAAAGTGGGTATGATTTATTATTAACTGGGAATACATATGGGCCATCTGCAACACTTCTCTCAACAACAATAATTTAAATACATTATAAAAATATACACTGTAGGATAAGATAATATTTCTCATGGTGGCCCAGCCTGGGTTTACAAACGCACCCTTGCTATCAATATAAAAATGGTTAAATACATGGTTGACAATATAGGAGCATACAGTACAAAATGCCTGCTTTAAAATCCTAAAAATCAAGATAAAAGAAACAAGGAATACAACAGCGTCATATTGCAGGGATTTTGAAATGCATGAATAAAAAGTTGACAACTAGCCATACAACAAGCTATTCCAGTTCAGTGAAATCCATGTACACCCTATGGAAGATATGACCATAAATATTCCACATGGAGTGTGAATTTCAAATGGGGTTACCTAAATGAGTCATTCTATTTGAAATCTACACTCCCTGTGTGGGAGATAAGGTCATGTCTTCTATATGGGTGTATGGATTTCAACTGGAATAGCACAATGGTTTATTTTGTATACTAGGGAGTACAAACATTGCAAGCAGGGTGTGTGACAACATTCTTTCACAATTCCTCACAAGTATGTCAATGTCAAATACATAGAAGCCAAACAAATGTATGCATTTTGTACTATTTTAGTAAGTTATTAACAAGTCTGGTAGGGGTGTATTTCATTAACACTTACAATGCATCGTAAGTCCTAAACACATGGTTAGTCTCAAATACATAGTAAGTCTACCATAGGATTTACATGTTAGAGTTATGATGGATTTGGACTGTCGACTTACGGCACATTGTAAATATTAGTAATATGCACCCATGTGACATCAGTAAATGCAAATACACAAGCTGAAATATAATATAAACTTGTGTAGTGCTCTTCCCTGAAGCTGAGGTGTGCTTTTTTTTTGCACAGTGTACAGGCCTGGCCAAATATCCACTTGTAATATTAAAATGTGACATTACATCGCTAATAAATACAACTAACTGGCAAGAATTAGTTTTATGATTTTCTCAGAATCTATTGTCCTCTCTAATCAATGTTTAGCAGTGCTACATGTAGTAACTTCATTTTGCCAAATTATCCCCTCCAATAAATTAGTTTCTAATCAGTATAAATATGCATTTCAGTGTACTATTTTCAAATCCAAATAAGGTTATACTGAAGTTTAAATGTTATCTTTTCAAACACCAATATTACCCTGTTTTAAGCATCAAGTACTGCATTTATCAAAGCTTATCAAAAAGCTGCTGCCTAATAATCAAATTCTATTTCATTATTATCAAACCTGGGATTATTTTTCTTATTATAATCATGATTTACAAACAACCCAGGCTTTAAATAGTTTGGCCCAATCCAACACAGAGAACAACATAAAAATATATAGAATACCACCAACAACTGCATTTTTCTTAAATAACTCAGGCATCAAGGCCTGTATAACATTCATATAATAAATCTCTCCCACACACTCACTCATATATCCACTCGTAACACATTATAAAAAGCTCCTATTCACAGCTAAGTCAGTATACTATGAGACATGTACATTATACAGTGTTAAAATCTCTTATTTCACAACTTAGATTAAGATATTCAATTTGGTGATGACATACTGAGTCTGAGTTTTAAGCAAACATATTTGATGGAGTTGAATCAGAATTCAAGTTTATTTCTAAGAATTCTAATTTATTTCTAAGAATTTTGAGTTTACCCCGAGGGATAACCTTAAGATATCAAACATTAATCACAGATTAAAAACAAAAAATAAATAAATAAAGTAAAGTTGGAGAAAGCTTGTAGTCGCCTGCTCCGCAGCCGACTGATGATGATGAGTGACCATTGCCAAGCCTCTTTCAAGATTTGTGTTGTTGATATTTTTGGTATTTTCAGCCAATATTTGTTTACAATGAACATTATGACAATGCAATCATCACCAAATTGAGTATCTCCAAGTCCTAGAAATAACATTAATCCTCGTCCAAACTGAAGACATGGGTACTGAACATTCTGTAGTACCACAACATTTACATATTAAACAAATAAAATTCAAAGAAATGCACATTTTGTACACCGAAAATGCTGTTACAGCACTTCCCTATATAGATAAAGCTCATTTACATGTTTTTTGTATTCTCCCATACCACCTTCATCATAATAATAGCAGTAATAATAATAATATATCATGACCATAAATCATCCATACATTTTGTCATGCATGGAAAGACACAAAATCAATAGGTACATAAATACATACATACATATAAAAAAAGTATTTCACAATATTAAAACACTGAATTCTATTCACATGGTCGTTGTTGAGTTGAGATCGCACAAATAGCGCATCAGTCTTATTTTAATAGTTCCCCTTTTAAAAATTACAAGTATATGGTTTTGCAATTTACACCTATTTAAGGCATTTTATTATGGCTGCTTTTTGCCTGTGTTGACCCTCAAAATAATCAGTCCTGTATATAGATTGGCAAGAGAAAAGCACCAACTGTATTACCGACTCTTCAAATATGTATTCACATTTATGCCGCTTCTTTTTTGTTTTAAAATTTACATCATTCATAATTTTTATTTTCACATTCTATTTTGCATAATTTGATAATAAATGTAAGAGCCATTTTGCTGCATTTTATTAATCATTTTAAAAAGGATTATCTTTAAAATTTTATAATCATTTCATTGTGGCATTTTTTGTTTTGATTTTACATTTTCATTAATATTTTTGCAGCATTGCCAATATACATTCAAGTTTTCAACCCTTAGTAAGTCTTACAAAATGTACAATGGTTGTCATGACGACAGCATTAAGTTATATGGAAGAGCAGGTGGTGGAACAAGTACCAACAAGACAAATTGAAAATGATTTATGTAACAAAGTTTTGATTGCACTAGCCGTTCACTTAACACTGAAACACCCCAAAGACCACCTACAGCACTGCATATTATCTGTAGGCATTCTGAAACTAGATGGCCCTATTTCTAACAGATTTGTGTTGTAGTGTAATTGTCCATGCCCACTGTATGTATCTAGACCCACCACACCACATTGCATTGGATGGCTATGAGCATGCTTCTACTGGACTGCATTTCACAAAATATGCCAGTATAAACTCTTAGCAGTTTGAAAATTGCCTATATTGAACATATGCGTAGATCCTGGGGGGTGGGGAGTGGGGGATAAATTCCCCCCAATATTTTGCCAGGGGGGATGGTCCATACAATCATCCCCCATGTTGATGCCTGTATGTGAGTTTCTGACCAATTTAACCTCATATTTGGTCATTTTTGCCCCCAAAGTGCAAATTTGTTCGCGTTTTGTGCGAATTGATTCCATTTTGCACCATAGTTGGACATGTCATACCACTGTCAAAAGCATAAGACAACTAAACAACCTACATAGAGGCGACAGGAAATTTTGACAAGAAATTCAACTTCATAGTACAAATTGTATTTTTGGCCTATCTAAAGACACCCTTATTGCATTTTCAATTCATACAAGGCTGTGCTTATCTTTTTACCTCAGTTTTCAACTATTCTTTAATAATGACAAATGTTTATTAAACCTATGGGCTGCCCATATGCTGCATGTATTACATACAGATCTATACCCAAGTGGATCAGCATCTTTGCATTCCTACTTTTATCCATTGTAACTTCAAGCCTGGAACTGAATACTATATGGACAGCCATATTTCATATCAAGGGTGTGCATCTGTAAATTTGAGCTGAAGTTTAACATTTTGAACAACTTCATCCAATTACAATGTGAGAGCATTGTATGTTAGGACAGAGGGAATAGGTGATTCTAAGATCAACACAAGGTAAGAGTGGTTTTTAAGATGGATACAAAGCTTGTTTGGCTTAACATTCGAAGTACTGATAATTTTGGATGGAACGCAAGTTTATACTAAATCATACCATGTCTTACAGCCCAACATTATTTCTTAGTTGAACTTTCCATCTATAACATACAAAAGTTAGTACCTACTGTACTCTATGGTCAGAGTATCAATGATATATTTTTCTCCACGTCATTGTCATTCTAAACGTCATATACAAGCAATTTTCTAACTTGTCAAATGACTTCATTGTAGTTCAGTAAGTACTGTTAAATATTAATGTTGGACATTCTCCTTGGTAAAACTGTGTGATAGCAGCCTGTCATATTCCAATTTAAGACTCTTCCATGTCAACACTTCCATGTTCCAAAGGTCTTCAGTTTCTAGTGCTTTGCATATTCCTCAGCCATGTCTTCCAAATTCATCACCCATATCTTCCGAATTCATCACCCATGCATCGCCATATATTTTCAATGTCTTATATTCTCTTCTGTCGAGAGTTGTCAATATTTGGATACATACACAAAGATGTTTTTCTTTTCTTTTTTTTACTTTTTTGTACAAATTCATCTCAAAATGTTGAGATCATTTAAAACAAATATGCTAGTTCTAGCTTTGCAGTTCTGATGCAGTAATGGCATTTAAGTCTTTCATCAATCCTTCTAAATTGATCATTTCTGCATTTAAATCTTCTGCGCTGAACGTCCTGGCGCTCGACTGAAACAGAAAATGATACAAAAAGTGCATTTAGAAGAACAGTCATAGATGATTTATATAAGACCAATTTCCTATACAGCCCCTACAGTGTTTACTTGCTTTGGAAATTGGGTTTGCCAAATAAACATTTTCCCCCATATTGGCCCAATTGGGGCTAAAAATTCCTTTGACTAATAGTTATACAGAACTGCAAATTCCTGTACGTCAAAACCCATTTTCAATAAGCCAAAATTGTAACATACAGTCTCTGAGTAAAAACTGCTCCTACCTACTTTTCATTTTTACCAAGGTCAAAAATAATAGAAAAGGCTACCTTTATGCATGTTTCTGAGAAATCAAAACTATTGGTATTCCAAAATATTTTTTAAATGAGTTGAATTTTTTTTTAATGTATCAAGTAAATCAATTTAATGATTGATTTTTTGTTGTTGATATTGTGACAATTCTACACATTTTACATTGGTACCTTGAATGGGTTGTTTCATTTTAAATCCATAGACCCCCTATGGAAGACATGACCTTAATCTTCCACACAGGGAGTATAGATTTCAAATGGAGTCGCCCATTCAGGTAAACCCATTTGAATTTCACACTCCCTGTGTGGGGATTAAGATCATGTCTTCCATAGGATTTCAACTGGAATAGCCCAATACAGAACAAACCTATAAACAGAACGACACAAGAAAAATCCTGATTTTGCTGACAAATAATTGAATACTACTTACTGTTGGGCTAGTGCCACCCCCAGGGCCTCTCGTCACAGTCACATCTGGTGCCCTCGGTGTCACCACAGGTAGCGGTTGTCCGCGACCTCTTGGTGCTGTACCAAAACCAGCTTGAGTTTTCTTCAAAGGACTATATGTTGGTGCATTCATTTTAACTGTCACAGAGAGAAAAGTTGAAAAAAATAATTTGTAACAATAGGTACACTGGCATGTACTAACTACACATATCCTATTATTTGTAATTTCAATATGGTTCATAAGGATAAGTAATAATATTCCTTCCTAATAAGTTTTTAAGTTTAATGTGTCTTGTGTGCCGGCTTGTGTGATAGTCTCTCATTTTGCTTCTTTTTTTTCTGTCTTATAAAAGGGGGTGGTAAATTCGATCATTTCCCTCCATAATTGTTTCGTTTAATCTTTTTTGTAATAATATATCTAATAAGTATTTGTCTGTTTGTTTGATTGTGGAAAATAAAGTTGAAATTTTGAAGTTTAAGTTTTAAATAATACTTCAGTCTAATATTTGTTATATGAAAAGCATGAAGAATATGGGGAAAATAATCATGATCAGATAAGCCTTGGAAAGCAAAAATCTAAGCCTAGTAAAGTTGCAAACCATGAGTGCATGGCAGGCCTTGGTGTAGTACTTATGGATTAGTTCAGTCAGTGACATCAATATGTTGAGGGAGCTGTTGCATGTACATCTATGAGGCATCTATAATCGTGAATGCTCCATAAAGAGGCACCAAATGAAATTTGCACTGATGTCACTAACTACACTTAGCCAAAATCATTAGTGGTGAATTTGGCAGACTTTTAATATATTACTTGTAATTTCATTTCATTTTATTTAGATCTAAAGTATGTAACATAGCATGAGCAAAAAATGTTATGTTTAGGCATTTTTTATTTAATTTTAATTTCAAAAGAAGCCTTGGTGACTTACCTCTACCTTGATAGTGTGGTGGAGGACCTGGTACTGTAAAACTAGATAATGGATTTGTTGGGCGTGATACTGAACTCATTTGACTTGTTGAATCCTCATGTGAACTCACAGTATTGGTATCACTATGGTAACCTGAGAACAAACACAATGTAAGGTTGGGATTAACAAACAAATTATGATTCATTTCTTTTTAGATCAACAAAATTCTAACGGCAAATTCCATTGACAAATAAAGTAAACCAATAAACAGAATTTAAGAGCAGATTTTAAAATGATACAAAATATGAACAAAAACCTAATATAGCCATTTCCACAATCCATAGATTGGGGATATACCGGTTGAAATCAATACACCTTTATGTAGAAGACATGACCTTACTCTCCCACACAGGGAGTGTGAATTTCAAATGGGGTTACCTGAATGGGTGATTCCATTTAAAATCTACACTTCCTGTGTGGGAGATTAAGGTCATGTCTTCCATTTGAAATCTGCACACCCTGTGTGGGAGATTAAGGTCATGTCTTCCATAGGGGTGTATGGATTTCAACTGGAATAGCCTATATTGTTGTATTCCACCTTAACATTAAAGAGTAACTCCTTCAGATCTTGCATTTCACAAAACGACTCTTGCCTTATGAACATTGGTGAAAATCAAGCTACAATCCATTGGCTTTTCCTTACACAAGTTGTGAGTGGCTTGAGCTTTTGGCCCTAACAGAATCTTTATCAAATGTGATTTTAAAGTGACAAGCCAACACACCTAACAAAAACACACATTTGATAATGATCCTGCTAGGATCAAAATCTCAGGCCACAAAATTTTTTACTACACATGCTTTTGTTACAACTTTTTAACATACACTACAAAATTCCTATTGGGGCCGCCTGCACAGGTACACCGTCACCAAGGTACTTGGTTGGTACTGTGCAGTACCAGGGGAGTATCAGTGTAGTACCAGTACCACTGCTGATGGGTCATGTGCAGTAGCAGCATTGGTACTGTGGAGGTACTCTGTGTGTACCAGTCAGGTTCCTTGGTGATGGTGTACCTTTGCAGGTGGCCACAATAGGAATCTTGTGGTGTAAGTAAGAATTTTAATGTCTATTTCCTTCCGCTAGTCAGTGACACCATTATGCAGACACATTGGACTATCCCAGTAAACCTCTATACACCCCTATGGAAGACATGCCATTAATCTTCCACACAGGGAGTGTGAATTTCAAATGGGGTTACCTGAAAGGGTGACTCCATTTGAAATCTACATCCTCTGTATAGGTGATTAAGGTCATGTCTTCCATAGGAGGTATATGGATTTCAACTGGAACAGCCCATTTACATTTCCCAAAAGGACAGCATTCTAGGCTGCTCATACAAAGATTCATCAGATTGTATTCAAAATCTAGTCGAAAAGGTATAAAAGGTAACCAGAGTTTTTTGTTTGTTTTTTTGGAAAAAAAATCTGCTAAACCATTGGATGTCACTGACTTGTGGAAGGCAAATGCAATCCAATATATACCTGAAGTAGCAGTGGTTGAACTATACATATATGGAGGTTGATTGAGATGAAGGGAGCGAGGTGAAGTAGCATAATCATATCCAGGTACACCGCCCATATGCATATCTGAATTAGTAGGCAAAGAAAAGAAGCAAAGAGATTTTGAGCTTGATTATCGCTATACTGCATTTTATATATTTGGCAATTAAAGTAGTTAGCAGTGGTCATTTAATAGAATAATATATTGACCACTGTGAATGGACCAACACCAGATGACCTGTACAGTAATACACAGCCAAATCCCTCTTTAATATGGTATCCTGCAGTAAAGCTACTCCTGGCTTCCTCCTCAGCATAATAATTGGTACACATTACTAAATGCATGACAGTTGTACATGGGTACAACATAAGTCCATCTTGTGTACTCCATAAGTACACCATGGGACTCTCATGCAAGTAACATATTTGCAGCTCTACTGAAGGTACCTCATTAAAGAGGGGTGTGGTTGTGTTAATCAGAATCTACATAATATCATATACAAATATGCATAATAAAGAGATGACATGTATAATATATGTATTAAAAAGAGAAAGAAAAGGCAGTATATGCATATATATTTTGCTGAAATAAGAAGCAAGTTATCATAACTGTTATTATTAAACTTCCACCTGTTTCGTTAAAAGGAAATTCAGTGAGTTTATTACAAAAAATAGGCTATGGGATAAGCAATTACATCAAAGATATTTTTGAGAATGTAGCTGCAGTTCCTCAATTGCAATAATTGCTTGCTGTATTTACAGGGAGAAAGAATGGTTAGTGCCAATTTGGAAAGGAATAATATTTGGCATATTTAAGTTAGTATTGGTTAGGAATGCTATTTTATTGGTAAATCTGAAGATTTGTCCATCTCTGCACCAAATCATCCAGGTTGCTTACGTGTTCCTTGCCAACATGTGTGAGATAGGAAGGAGTCTATGGATATATATCTATGTGTACCTAAATTTGAGCTTGCTTTATCACATCTAATAGGCAAAATGTATTCACTTTTTGTTATGCAATAAACAAGCTGCAAGGTTAAGAATTAGATTAGTGTGGTCAACATTGCATTATTTCTGTGAACTAGTTACAGTCAGGGCAATTAGCAGAATAGTAATAATTCCAATTAATAAGTACAGATTTGTGGGTTTTTTTTTTCAAGTTAGCAATTGGCATATTTTCTTTTACGTTAGCGATCAGCGTTATTTCTTTTTTCTTCTTCAAGAAGTTAGTAAACATTTATGCATCAGCTTTGCCGACTTACAAATACCGATCAGATGACTTCAGGCTGAAAAGGAAGCGCATATTTTTATGCTTTCAAGTGCTTTAGCGCATAATTTTAGTAGGTATTGTAGCTATTTGAGTATATAGTGAAGTGTTAATTTTCCAAGATCCCTCTGGGTAGTGATGTGCTATAATTCATCTCATGAAATGTAGTGAGTAGCTCTCCAACACCAAGGTTATAATAGCTTTATTCTCACTACCTCCAGGTGGACCCACAGAAGCCGAACGTCTCAGAGTTCCTGGCTTGTTCCTATTATCAGCCATTCTAACATCATGTTGTGATTCACTGCCATGGCGACGCCGAGCAGGTCGTCCATGACTCTTAGCATTTGGTGGTTGCTGGTATTTCTGCAGTTTAGGGAATCCATATCTGTCTTCATCAAATGCCTCCAAATTGGAACCAACTGATCTCGGCGTTGCAGGCGTGGTCTTGAAGCTCCATTTGGTTTGGTACTTGCTGGTTTGGTAGTTTGTGCTTTCAAATTAGGCATTATGGGAAAGGCTGCACTTGCAAGATCCAGCTCTGTGGATAAGAAGGATAAACAACATTGTTACAAAACGTAATGTAAATTAATAAATTACAACTTACAAATAAAATTTCTGAGAATTGGGATAATAGTATTAAGTTGATTTCAGGAAAATTACTATGTTTTAAAGTATGTTTACCAATTTGGGTTCTCCAATCCTTGTAAGTGAATATTAATACTGATTTTTATCAATCTTATATCGTATTTATTATTATAATAAATCTTATTGCATCCACATACCTGAGAGACTGGCAAATTGTCGTGATATCTCGTCGTCTCCTGCTGCATTGTTATTATTGAACGAAAACTCAGCGCCCCCGCCAGCAGTGCCCAGTTGCTGATTCCCGTTGAAATTTGTGTAGCTACGTGAAGCTGAGCTATGGTGGTATGACTCAATGTTAGCACCACCTCCTGTTGCCAGAGTTGGTGGCATGGAGTCTGTAGTCAGCAGGGAACTAGGTCCAGAATAGTGTGCTAGGAGTGGGAAAAAGCAGGGGGAAATCAACAAATACATAGCATGCAGGATTTTAGCCAAACTGTTTCAGGACTTCTTCACAACAAGAAAACTTCCTCAGAATTCTATAATATCTTTATCTTTACAAGTAACATTTACAAATTTGAAGAAACAAGTCAATATTAGAATTTTGATATAACTCATTATTATATCTTTTCATTTTCCGATGGCTTTTCATTAAGTATATACAACATAAGCTAATTTTTCCATTTAAACCTGTTCAGGATAGTCAAATTGTTCAAATAAAAGCTATACCTAAATAGGTGTAAGATAGCGAGGATAAATTCTTGCATTGAATAAGTCCCTTGATATTGCTTAACAAATGCTATGGGAATTTATACAGCAGTAATTAACAGAACAAAATGATTTGTTGTTCAGTTTACGGATTTCTAATGTATTTGTATTATCCAAATCATTTGCTCTAAGCTACAATAAATTTAAGAGGCATTATTTCATAAGCTACAAAATTTGTATATATCTACAATACCTGATCCATTTGTTAATCCACCATTGGATATCCCACCATTGGATAATAACCCACCATTGGTAACCCCAACATCCAATCCTCTTGATCCAATTGATGTGCCATACATGGAGCTAGAGAAGGCGTTCTCTGTGGCACCACCACTTGCACCAGCCCCTGTTTCAAACCCAAAGCTGTTGTTATGATCACTATAGGAAGCATCTGCATTCAAGCCTGTGATTCCACCTCGTGAACTAGACTCCATGGTGTTGTATTTGGTCTGTGTGCTGGAGCTACTGGTGCCCCTATCAGTATTAGGACCAGTTCCACTGAACAGGAATTCTGAAGAGCGGAATGGATTGAAAGCACTTCCTCTATCGGTGAAGAAATCTTCACTGGCATCTGTTGCTGAGAGATTGTAAGCGCTAGCTGCTTTCTTCTTGGCGCGTGAGACTGTGTCGTAATCAGGTGGTGCTCTTGGCCTGTGTGGTAGTAGAGGGGGTCGGATTTTTTTCGTGTCGCCAAGAGGAGGAAGGGATGATACATCAAGGCCGACGTAATCAAGCGAGTTGGAACGTCCAAGCCTCTGATGATGAGTGGACTGCTGGTCTGACATGTTACTCTGGCCATATGCATAACTACTCGCTCCTAAACTATGAGCGGCATTTTCTTCTGAAAAAAGCGGGTTGGAAGTTAGATTAATGGAGGCCGCATTTTCCGACTGCATATAATTATTAGTTCCCATATGATATGAAGCAGAAGATGGGGACGATGATGTTGTACGACTTTCTGTTGTCAAAGAGCCGCGTCCGATACCTGGGCGAATCAGTGTAGGGATTGGAGCTGTTATGGCTGAAATACAAAAGGAAGGGTAAAACATAAACATGCAATTAGCTGTCATGCACATGCACATGCTATGGATAAAAACATTCACACAATGAATGGTTTATATAGAAGGTAATAATTATTTTGACAAACCATGAAATTCTATTTTGGTATCCACTGATACTTGATAAAAAGTTAAATATTAAGAACTATTAACTATTCAACCTATTTTTCGCATCTTGTTTTATCCCTCACTGTCATTTCTGACCACCTAGCTTATCAGTTGGAATGCTTTTTCTTTCTAGCAAATAACTGGGCATGTTTGTACCTGGTAATGACGTTCCTGATGTTGTAGGGAGTTCAATAGCCAATGGTCCATTCTCAAGACCATTTTGTAGCATCATTTGCAAATTCCCATCTTTAGCTGCATCGGAAGTAGAGTAGGACTTTGCAAATGTCTCGTGGTTAGACACTGTTTTATAGCTGGTTCCATCTAGCATAGGAACAGAGCGTTCCACTTGATGTGATGTCTTTGTCTCTTCAAACGTGATGGTAAATGGTTTAGTCTCCTGGACTGCTCCTCCATAGTGATGACCATCAGGGAAGGTCACCAACTGGTTGGAGTTCACATCATAATTAGACCTGGCGTGTCTACGATCTAGTGTCTGAATCTCTGGACCAGTACGAATCGGAACAAACCCATCCGAGTGGAGGCTGGAATAGTCACGTGTACGGTAGTCAAACTCCCTGTCGTCACGGTGATAGGTACTGCTATGGTAGTCGTTATGATGCGAGTCCAGGCCTCGGGCTCCAGCTCCCCAGGTGTTGTAACGAGATGCGTTTGCTGCTTGCAAAGGAGAAAACTCAAGTTGTAATAATATGAACGATTAAAATTTTCTTGAACCAAATCAAACTCTGACAAAAGATGATTAAACAATGGTTTCTAATAGTTTTTGTTTCTTTACTAACATCTAAATGCAGGTCATTTATAATGACAACATCATTAAAGCGTTACACACAAAAGCACATTGATAAGAACACTAAAATTTGTCTCATAATTTGTAAAAAAATCTATCTTACATCAGTAATGTCCTTACTAATTTAACAAATATATGAAACTAAACAAACAGAAGCATAGCACTTACATGTTAGTAATCTACACAGTGGTTATTAGTCTTTTTCCAAATGACTTAGGTGCTTGCTTTTTATATTGTTAGCTGTGAAGTTAGACACATTAGAATATTAAAATATGATAAATGTACTTTGATTGGTTAGCAACTTTGAACCAATGATTACTACATACTTTGATATGTTATAGACTGTGACCCAATGACTAAAGTACCCAAATATGTGCCCACCTCGTTCTACCTCGTAGTACCCCTTCACTTCCCCCAAAAGTTGATGATGATTTCCAATACAACTAGACTTGATGAGACAATGAAACTTGCCCATGAACCAACCAGTGTCAACAACTCAAGATACTAGTAATTAAGGTAGAAGGTTTATATGTGATAAGGATTGAAGAACCCAAGGAATGGTCACTCTGTGTGCACCCATTGCTGATGACTTGGTAAAGATCAAGATAGAAAGAATGTGTTTTGGGGAATATATCTTCAACAGTTGTAATACTTTTATGTATATAACTGCAGAATGTTGCAGAATCTTAATCTCAATTATGCTGCCAGTGAAATAATTGAGCATTAAATGTATTGCACAACTTTAAAAGTCAGCAAAAATCATGATTGGGCACTGCAATAACCTTGATATCCTTAATTTGTTTAGTTTTCAATGTCCAATACCAAATCTCTACTTATTTTGATTCATGTCCCTAATGAAATAGAATTAGGATCTTATCATTGCTTATGAGATAACATCAGGTTTATTCCACATGATACCTTGTGATACCTTGTAATGAACCAATGATCAGTGAATTGGATTAAATAACCAGGATTTCTACCTCCCTATATTGATTACTAATGTTTATGTCAATTTTAGGTCTAATTCTCATACCAAACTAGCATCAACATGTTCTGACCTGCATAGTTTACAACTACAGTGAAACCGGGACAATAACAAAAAAAAAGCTGCATGTCTAAATATGATAGATGCAAGTTACAAGAAACTTTGCCTGCAAAGAATTGCCTCTCAGTTGAATTGCCAGATGAAAAAACATACCACCAGTTTTCAGTTTCAGTTTGCTTTTTTCTAATTTGGCCAAGTTGTTTAGCTGATTGAACTAGCATTGACCATTTAAGCATCACACAAGTGCAAACATATACTGTAACTACTGAAACAAATCATAGATAACCCATAGAGTACCAGACAGTTTCTCTTTGTTGAGCTGTAGAATGACTGTGTTTCTAGATTAAAATCAAGTTAAATTTCATTTTGATTATAAAATTTGGTTACTATACAAGGCATTCTACATTTGTTCAGACAACATTGATCTTGGACACAACACTGATATGCCTAGCACTATCTATATGCATGTATTAGTTGACTCCTGATGTGGATGGATAAATGGCTGTCATAATTCTCAAAATGGCTGCCATGTATGCCATTTCTACCTGAGTATTCATCCTGGGCATCATAACCAGCAGGGATGCTATCATTAATGGCTTCGGAGTTGGTGTGCTGCGGGTAGATGAATGGTAGCGGGAAGAGGAATGTTTGTTGTTGCCATAGCGATCTCCAGATGTGTATACAAATGAGGCTGCAAGTCCCAAATACATCATGTTAATTCAACCAATTCTACTCATGATGCAAGACTTTTTTTTTTAAATATACAGCTGCTTGCATCACCAAGGATTGCACAATTTTATAAATATCAATTTTTGAGATGTATCTATAAGCTTAAGTTAGTAAAAGAAAAAGGAGCAAAATGTTTACCAAATCAACAGCTTTATTGTGATGAGAGAAGAAAGAAGAGTTTCATAGTTTGTAGAAGGCAAGAATAAATTTGGTGAATCAGTCTAATTTTTAGTCATTCTAAAGTGCGCCTGAAGAATTCTTATTCCAACAACAATCCTGCTTATAGAACCTATAGTTAGATTAACTTATTGCCAGAAGTTTCAAGGGAATATGTGAAAGGTGCAGCATATGTGCATGGAGGCATGATTGTGCCATACTTCTGCTCTTGGTATTATAACTAATATGTTATTATAACCCTTTGACACAACTTTACTCTTCTAATATCCTTCAACTAAAGTCTAAAAATCTTACTAAACTTAATAAAAGGTGGCAACTGAGAGCTTCAAAAACTACACTTGTAAATGCCCCTTACCAAATTGCAATGGCCAATGGCATTCTACTCATCTAGACAAGAATGCATCTACTATTTAAACTCATTACTTAGAGTTATCAACATCTACTAGGATTAATGCCCTAAAACTTGGATTACAAACACAACTAACTTAGATTAAAGCCCAGTACCTGAGGTGCTAGTTGGGGACAGCACATCAAACGCCCCATCACCATCGGATAAACGTCGGTTACGAGTTTTGATCTTGACACTGGTTGTTCTGGGTTTCACTGCAAATTAGCAAGCATTTAACTTGGGTCAAACTACCGTATATCCTCTAATAAATGGGCGTGAAGTTTTTCAAAAAGGGGGGGGGGGGTATTTTGGAGGTCATTTTACAATGATAACTCCCACAAAATTGTTAGGTAAATTTAAAAATCACACCAAAATGATTAACTATGGACTTAGGAACAATGACTTCCGGTTCACTTTTGGGTTTACAATGTATTTTCGCCAATACCAACGCCATTACCGATAGTGTGTGGATTGTGGTAAGCTTACTTACACAAGATAGCAAGTAAATTGTTTGTTTCAGGGGGAGTTAAGGGCGTTTATTTAATTCAATTTTTCAAAAAGACTGGAGGGGCTTTTATTTATTAGAGGATATACAGAAGGTCTACATACTACACTATGCTGCATTGAAACACACTCAAAATCACAATTACATGCATTTAACTACTAGCAGAGACTTCTGAATAACTTTGCTTTTATTCTTGAACTACTGTCCATTTCAAGAGCCACCCAGTTCCTTCAAGGCATGTGTGTACTATGAGATGTGATTTTGAGTATGTTTGTTATAATTTATTTAGTATATAGCTATTTAATCCTATACTATGCAAGTCTGTCTCAAAATATATTGCCCTTTCCTACTTTTCCAAATATGCGTAACAACCGTACCTCTACAACATTTACAATCACACAAGAAGCATATTCTCCATTTGTTTCATCTTATTTATATTCTATACAATGAAACTAACTCTAAGCAACAAATCAGAGACTCAAAAATAACGTTTCCAAGCTTTTGTTTAATCCAGAAAGCTACTTGTTTGTTATTTATAGTGAAGCTAGATTGCAATGAATTAAGCTTGGTTAGTAATATCTACATTGATCATACCTGGTGGGCCGTCCTCCTCAGCCCAGGTATCCAGGCCGGAACGAAGATGAGTTTCTATGAAAAATGTAATATATCAACATCAAACAGAGACACATGCAAAGGAATTATAAGGTTAGTATAAATATACTGTTAAGGAAAAACCTAATGCAACTTCATGCAAATAAAAATTGAAATAAAAGTCATTTTCAAATTGCTATTCTAAAATTTCATGCACTTTTGATAAAACAAATTGGTGATAAACGCTTCAAGTCAGCTTAATAAAGGCATGCATTTTAAAGAATGATTCAAGACCAAACTTCATGCAGCGACAACAATAAGAAGGATACCAAGTCAAACCATATAAAGATTTCTTCAGATTTATTTGATAATTCCATTTGGCCCTAAGCAACACAACTTAATGAACAATTCATTGAAGTGTACAATATCGATAAAAATTATGTCAAGTTAAGTTTTCATTAAAACAATATTAACTTCTGCAAATATTGGAATCTATTTTTGATACATACAAGGCAATTTGTATATAAAACTACACCATTTTAACATTGGAACACAAAATCAACATCCAACTATTTTATCTAAAATAAACTTATAATAATATAAATTGCTTTTTAAAAAAAAGCAGATATATACATCCCAGAAACACATTGGATATACTAAGACCACCTGAAATATAAAAATGGTAAGGATTTTATAAATTTAACAATATTATTCCTTTGAATGTTTAGTACCTGTGTCTCTTCTGTCGTCAAACGAAGTGTAACCATTCATCCTTCCTCTGCCTTTCTTGTCTAAGAAGAAAACATGCAGCAACATTATGCAATAAGTATCATCACAAATAACACAAAGAAGCAACATACGGTTTAGCCATTGTGTCTATGTAAGATTTTTCAAGTTTGTTAAATGTTATGTGTGATACATCATGGTATTGTGTGTTGTGGTGAAGTGTTGTTATGTTTAGGCCCACTTTTAGATTAGTTTCAAAACCCTATAATATATAATTCTAACTATTGTAAATATCATTTGAACAGTATTAGGGTATTTGCTTGGTATCTTGATATTATATGTGAAATACTGTAGTGTTAGGTACTGTAGTGTAACTTAGTAAAATTTACTTTTCATCATGATTCTGTTTTTAAATCTTATTTTCATATTCAAATTAGAGTGAGATCTATCATGCTTAGTTAGTTGGCTACTACATGTTAAAACATTAAAGACTCACATTCTCAAGGCATGTATAATTAATTAATTGTGTGATTTTGTTGATCCCCTTAACTCGACCCGACTTGGTGCAAGATAGTTGGGAAGCTTAAAACCCGGCTTAAAACCCCACAACATGCTTTGATAAAGTAAGCTGGTACTGTGTACTACGGCCTACACATGGAACTAAGTTAATACGGCTATGAATCACTAACTACAAGGTCTTTACTATTTTTTATTTTCTTGCCTGATTTAGCATTTACTGTATACAAGGAAAATGAGTTAAGTATGGATAAAAGTGCATAGGGGTATATACCTATATATGGAAGCATACATACCATATATGGAGGCATAATTCAGGGCGCCATCGCTCCAGGTCAAACCAGCCATGGAGGGTAGTGATGATGGTAGGCCTATTTTGATTGGACACAACAAACGAGGGAGTCTTGGTAACAATTTGAATTCCTATGTATTATTTTCAAGTTACATTTGCTCTATAGATTACAAATGAATTGATACTGGTGCATTGTTTTGTTCAGAACATGAATCTTCACTAACAATTTTGATGCATGATAAAACAAATATCTGTTAAAAGTCAAAGCTATCTGTCAAAATTTAAAGTTGCAAATAATGAATACTGAAAACGGACAGCATGACAAACACATCCTCATGGTACATTCCAAATATGGCAAATATGTGGACAGTGGAGTTCATGTGACATGTTTACAAGCACATTTGATATTCTGTATAATGTATTCAAGTGGAATTTGTTTGGTGTGCTCACAGGGAAGTACAAGAACCATATCATATGACTTATAATACTGTCCTTCACCATTTACAAGACAAAGGGTCAAGGAATCTGACCACCAGGGGAGGTGGGGGGGGGGGGGTCAGTGTGCAAATTGTTTCATATTACTCCTGTAACAAGTATTCATATAATACAAGTTCAATAGAGGGAGACATTTTGCTTTGCCAAAACTGGAAGAACTTGTGTGTTGTGGTTCAAACCATATTATATGGGGGGTTGGGATTTGCTAGCACTCCATCCACTTCAGGACAAAGCTGATGAATGTCTTTGATGATCCTTCTTCTTGCTTTGGTACATCTAGCTCTAATTTGCTTTAATCTGTCCCTTTTTTCACTATTTTGTTTGGCAATGCACAAATTGCTGCACACATTCACTACTATTACTAATTTTGGCTGGTAACAAACATTACAACATAAACAAAATTGTTGCAAAACATATTAACTAGATTCAGTTTGAAACATTAACACAACTATTTACTAAAGTTACTAACTTTACTAATGAGCAATCAGCAATAAAGGGCCTTTTTCAGAAAGCAGAACATATTTTTATTGAATGTAGCACAGTTTAATGCATGGTGAATCAATAATGCAATATCTCTTTCCCTGAATAGCTGCCAAGATGCAAATAAGATAGACCCACTGCTTTTTAGGAATTTTGGGAAAAATGCTTTTCAGGTATAGATGACAGGGGGTGCATTCAAGCTTAGTTTGGTAAATAATTTGTGAAGGGAGTTAAGTTTAGTACCTGATTCATAAGATGAACGATGAGATATAGTGGGGGTTTCATAAGTGTCCGATTGCATTCCAACTTTGGTGGTCGAACGATGCTCTAGGATATGAAAACAAAATTACAGTTTGGCAAAAACAAATCAAAATTTACGCAAATAGTAAAGACATGTTCTAATTTTAGAATCGTTTTACAGAAATTTCTTATATTTTTGTAAAATTTGTATATTTTATTTTATTTTAATTTATAATATAATGACTGTTAGCTCTGTCAAAATTCCTCCAACTGGATTCAAACTTTGCAAAACATTTTGGATTTTTATACTGATTGAAAATTTCTCTGAAAGACACTATGTTACCAGTATTAATAACAAATAAAAAATACAAATTTCCTCCTGGAAACTATATATTATTACAGCATCATGTTCATTGGAGAAATCTTGGGTGTTAATATAGCAGTTTTGTTATATGGGTGTTATAAGCTTAATATCACCTGGGCTGATCGCACAAAGAACTGCAGTACATAATAAGCCCCATAAGTTTGAGATGAAATAAGCACTCAGAAGAGGTTTAGATACTTAACATTTAGTTGCAGGTCTTTGTGAGATCAGTTTTTATGATAAGAGTGCAGTAAGAATGGTGAGGTGATGTATTAAGATCCCAGACCTGCCCAACTTTGATCTATCTGTTGTTTTATAGGAAGGAGGAAGGATTGGGATGATATATAGTATTTTATGAATGGATGGATGGATGGATGAAATGATGTGTTAAAAATATCAGAGACCTAAACATCAGAATGTAATTTTATGCAAAGACTTTAAAAGTCTTACTTTTCATTTCAAATTGTTAGATAATAACAATTGTAGGAGATTGGTTATTATCAAAAGTACCAACATTTTATCAATCAAAAACGTTTTAAATGGTTGTTTCATGCAATTTAAAGTGGGGAAATCCATAGTTCCAACAGAATATATCTTAAACAAACAGCCTCCTTCTGCTGCACTTGTATTAATAAAAGACGCAGAAAGGGAAAAAGAGGAAATAGATGCTAATTTAACTACTTCAAGTACTTTATCAAAGAAAATATCCCAGCCATAGTTCTAGTTCATTATAACCACAAGTCCTACAAGTTCCCTGCTTGCAAAGTCTATTTTTTCCTACATTATACATATCACTGTAACTTCAAAGCAGGTCTCTAAAATAATCTACCATCTTCAACTTCCAAAGCGGTCTCTAAAATAATCTACATAATAGTCTACCATCATTCTCAAATCAAATATTATTCAGTGGGTGTGTATGTAGGGGTGTAATGTTGCATGTGGTTTATGTGGGGTGTATGTAGTGTGCCTTCAGTGCCTACCAATGCATGCATTTGTGCGTTATATATACATGTATGTGTGGGGTGTAGGGACGTATGTATGAAAATTTAATATTGCTGTTTATTATGTAGCGGTAATATTTATAGCCTAATGTAATTGCAGCAAGCATTTGTGTTTTTTTTAATCTGTTGTGATGTATATCTTGCAATACATATGACACACATAAATAAACAGCAACAGAAATATAAACATAACTTCTTCATTACAAATTAATCGATATACAAATTCAAGCAAATTGTTGCCAAATTCATTGTAGGACCTGTGGGAATAACATGTTAAGGTTGTTGAATTCAACAGGTTTAGGCAAAGAATGCAAGGTCTTGTTGTTATTTGTGGGGATTTGAGACATATTAGCATCCCAATAGGATAAGAGAGGGTAATTTTGACTTGATTTCATCTTCATATCAAGCTGGAGGTAGAAGTTGGTCACCAGTATGCTAAAACAGATGAGTAGCTCTATATGCCAATTCTAGAAATCTAGAAATGTTGTGGTGTTACTATGTGAATCCCATGTGCATGGATAGACCACTACTTCATAATCTCTATGTACGCCTCAACCCTGTGAACAGAAATCATGATTAGTGCCCAGTCACCAAAAATGTATCCTGAATGAGGATAAATTAAGTTAGAGAGATGTTATTAAGAGTGTATATTTTCAAGCACAGGTGATTGATTGTTTTTGTATGGTAACCATGACGACCAGCCTCTCACCTTCACCTGATTGGTTGGCATGGTCCGATGACCCGCTGCGATTGGCTACCGTGGCATAGAGTGGACTGCCATTGGGGATGAGGGCTGAATTAGTGGAAAAGAGCAAGCATTGTTTTCAATTGTACATGTGAATCCAGCAGGTTTTTCGTACATAAATATCTTATTGAACAAAGTCAGTAAAATTGAAATTTATCACCTCAATTACAATGTAAACGTTAAAAACACAAAATTGATGACTTCCTCAATTTAAGACATCAAAATATAATTATTGTTAAAGTTACTTCACACAAATTATGAAGATATAGTGTTTATTGCCATAAGACTTGTTATTGCAAACACACTTCTTATAAAAGAGTACAGTTCAGTCTTAACAGGGCATTTTGTGATCCACAGCCTTTCCCCCTTACTCCAAAAACATTGAGGTTTTTATGCTATCAGAATCCTAGATCTATTGGCATAATGTTTGTGTTCATAATATCAGATTCAGTCATTTGACCAAGGCATCTAATTTTCCTGAATGTCAACAGCCAGACTTTACAGAGTAGCTTATAGAGCATTGTAAATTTGTAATACATGCAATTTTTATGCATAATTCGCTAATTAAATGTCTGAATCAACTGAACTTTTCTCATCTATTGAATCATAGGCCTACCCTAAAAAGAAGGTTCTACTAGAATCACGAAATGCCCTTAAATGATTAGTACACACTTTGGTTTCCCATGTGTAAGTCAAAGTTGGTAAAATCGGAATCCTTATAGGGTTGGGCAATATTCAATAGTCCACACTTAATACATGTAGCTTTCTGTCAAAATTGATTGACAACCACATTGATATTGCCCAACCCTAACAATATGTAACTGTTGAGTAGAATAGAGAAGTGAAATACATGAAGATAGGAATGAATATGAAATTCAATTACAAATAAAATGTCGTAACTCAATTAATAACATGACAAAGTATTCAAAGGTATAAACAATTACATATTCATTTGTAATTATTACAATATCTTTTGATCATCTGGAACCATTTTGAATGTCGTACTACACAGCATTCTGTCAACTTTTTCTAGTTTCTAGGAACACCTACCTTGGTTATGTCTTTTACCGGTTCCAAATTCTGTTTCATGCATCCCACCTGTACAGAAAAATGGATATGGTCAAAAAATGGGACCCTTCACCAAGGCACTTTGTTGTGCATAAATATCTATGCTATATGAAAATTGCCAGATGTATAGAAAAAGGTGGAAATGCAAAAAAGAAAACAAATTTCTATGTGTCTACTTAAATTATGTAATATGTAATTTTTTTATTTGCAGAAATGATGTAATAAAATGCTTTACAACTACTGAACTCTTTTCAAAATGCAGAGCTACCAACATTCAAAAATACATTTCAGTATTATAAAGACTTCGTAAAACCAGTATTTATCCTAAACTCTGTATTTTCCATAAAAATCAGCATTTTCAAACTTCCATATACAAAAAGTATAAACAGTATTCTTTGGCATTTTTATGATTTTTTCAGTATTTTGAGTTATATCAGTAGAAATACTGAAAATTGGTTCTAGTTGGCAGCTCTTAAAATGTATACACCCGTCATTGGCGCCACCTGGACAACATTCATGCACATCTGTAGATAACCAGGTGAAGTTAGAAGAACTTCAGTATTATGGTATACCCTATAACCTCTATGCACAATCAAAACATGCAAGTGGTACTTGAGTTGTTCTTACAGTGGGTCGGACAGAGTATAAATGCAACATCAGCTTACCTCTATGTTGATCCACACCGCCCCCAGGGTTGAGTGGTTCCAATTCAGTAGCTAATGGTGATTTTGTCATGTCCCGATCAGACGACTGTCCACCTTTAGCCCATAATAAGTCGGGTGCGTCTAATTCATTACCTATTTTACCATTGGCATTTACTTTTCCTTTCCTAAAACACACAGAAAAAGTCATAACAAATTATTTGCTAAGTAAACATATACACAGTTGTGATGTTGTGATGATGCAATACTCTTTATCACTAATCAGTTAAGTTACTTACTGTCTTTTACCACCAAGGCATTGTGCCAATATGGAGTCCAACCCCATAGCATACCTCTCTCTTTTCATTTCTGATCTTTGAATGAATTGCATCTGGATTTGTACATTGCACTAGACACTATTGAGGTATGTGTGAGTGGGTGTTTACAAACAAACATAAAATAAACAACTTTCTTTTTCATGGCTTGTTTGACTTCCAGGATTGGAATTTCATTTTATTTTATATTTCAAATAAAACTTCCAAACCACTGATTTGACCTGGAAATTCAGAGACAACAGTCTTGACCATTGTATTTTAATGCTCTCTTGAACGGGCATTACCAGTGATTAACTGAACCAGAAAACCCTAATATTCATGAAAATTAAGATCTTTGTGAATTGACAAATGGCAAACTTGTAAATGTTCTGATAAAGACAAAATCTGACATCAAAATGAAGGTAGAATAATAGTACTCCCATACTTTTATTACTTTTCAGGTTATGCGATCAGTAGTAAGGCTGCTGAATTCAGAAACCAAGGTAAGGCAAAAAAATACTATACTATATTATTGTCTGGTGGAGAAGTTAGATATATTTTGTACAAAGAAATATCTGATAATCCCTTCAAACTGATCTTTAGCGCCATGTCCATTTTAAGGACTAAGACTAACTGCCAAGGTATTTTGGTAAAACAGTCAAGATGTTTGAGGTGTTTAAACATGGCTCAACTTCATGAAAACAAGTTACAAATTCTTCCTCCTTTCTTGTTGTTCTTAGCTACTATTGATAAGATTGAGTGGTTCTGATTCATATAATCAAAATACTTACGGTTGAAATTTCCTCTTCTCTTTATACTGTTGTCCAAAACACACACAACATGTGGCTCCACAGCACAATGAAGCACAACACTTGGCACACTCTTCTTCATCGGAACAGCAACAAGGACACATTGATGTCCAACACCTCGCCAGAGCACCACAGCATGGACCAAATGGACCACAACAGTCTGAGTCTGGACAACATGAGGCACAGCATGCACAGCAACCACATACCAAGCAGAGGACAATAAGAATGGCTAGTAGAAGCAGTAGGAAGATGGTAGCCACGATGACCAGCCATAGCCACCATGGGAAGGCTGCTGCTCCTGTTATAGGGTCTGGTGGTATTGCTGTCACTGTGGAAATAAAATTACAGCAGTTCCTTGATATAGTTATATACTTTTGTTGCTTAAACATTTTTCATACTTGACAGACATGACAACAGGCTTCTTGTGACAAAATGCAGCATGTAACAAAGTCAACAACCTGTTTACTTGTTTTTTTTCTTCACATGGCATTTTTATATGGAAAAATGCAATTAAAACCATTGGGCAACACTTACAAATATATTTGCTTAAAATTTAAGATGGAACCCTAATACATGTACATCATTCTAGACATTGGATGGCAATATTCTCAATTAAAGATTTTGTTCTCCAATTTTTCAAGAATCCCTTTGACTGTTGCATTAAAATAACACTATCCATGCTTAATAGGCAACATTTTATATCCAAAACAAAAACTAGATTAAAATTTATACTTTATCTGGTTTGTAACAGTAAGTAACTCCATTGCAGTAAACATCAAAATTTTTAAAGGCATAAAACAATGGATGTGACATCCAGTCATTTGTTTTTAATTTATTGTAAATTGTGTAGCACCTTTCTGTTTGACTTTAGAGCAAATATAGAGTAATATATTCATTCATTCTTCATAACAAGTGTGTCATACTTCAATTCACAGTCATTCTTATTGACAAATTGACAAAATTTGACAAAAAAACACAATTTTATTACTCATTTTAAGTTTACAGTACTTGGAACCAAAACTGACAGAGCAATTTTATATAAACACCCGATACTAACATAAAAACTCAAAATAACGTCTCCTTGAGCAAAACCATAAAGTGCACTTATGGTTCAAATTTCACGGCAGGTGTTTTTGAATTATCTGCCAGTGGAGAAGGTTCATATCTGCACAGCTCTGACAACAACCCTTTAGATTGACTCGATAGAAACTTGAGACACAAAACAATGATTGATGACAAATATGAAGAATGCAACACAAACATATTCATGCAAAACATATTCATGCAAATACCTACAAGATAGGAGATCGTAGGACATCTCAATAATTGAAGGTTCAAGAACTATTTGGTATTGAGTCACAGAAAACAAATATACAGAATGAAAATTTGGCACACTTTAAAATTTGTGTTTTTATTGAAAAAAGGAGAAGACAATTTATGTGGATTATTGAGATGTCCTATACCATTTTTCACCCTGATGTGACGCCAAGGCGTTGAGGCAGCTGTTTCGGGCACGCATCTATGCAGCATCTTTAATCGCCTGCGTGTGTACGCCAGCACTTTGAGCGAACACAAGCTATTTGTAGCTGCGCCCAATGATATGTGCACCGACGTCACTGCCACATCAGAGTGGAAAATGGTATATAAAACTAAAGAACAATGAGTAAACATGCAAATGGGACAGCGTTGCTGAAGGGCGAGATAATGTAACACCAGGGGTTCTCAATTGACAGCCCGTAGGCCAGATGCGGCCTGCCGACCAATTGTGGTTGGCCCTTGAACAGCTCTGAAATATACAGTAAACATAACAAAGCAAGGTGTATTTGGACCTCAAACACAATTCTTTGAAATGATTTTGGCCCTCTATGGCCCGTGAGCAAACGTAATTGAGAACCCACGGTGTAACAGAAATAAAAACATGCCTTACCTAGAATTGGAGGACCTTGAAAATAGGAATGAGATTCAAGGTTTGTTTGTTTATGATGTAGGATGACCAGGATGGTGGAAGTAGTGCAGGCAGGCACACAAAACACAACAATCACAGGTAAAGATGAAATATAATGTGTCAGAAATCAAAACAAAATCAAAATGATAAAAGAAAATAGAGCAAAAAGAAAACTGCAACTGAGTGAGAATTAAGCTATTGCTTGCACACAACATTCAATGGGTTCTGTAATCAGAAATATATTTTTATGTAACTTCGCCAAATGACAATCTATCTCCACGCATTTAATCACCAATATTTATAAACAACAACCACAATTTTCGACACTTGTGACAGAGACACGTTATTACCAAAAGTAGCGCTTTTAAGTTATTTGTTTCTTGTGTGCAAGCAATTTTCTCTTCAAAATTTATAGCTTCTATTTACAATGCCAGAAGGGACCACTCAATATGTCATCATCTTGTAATTATGTGGCATACAGAGCATCAAGCAATATTCTAAATAGACACTATAAATATAAGTACGCAATAAAGATAAATAATACTAAAACTGCAAACTCACAGCAAATGAAAAAGAGTTTAATAAGTGCAACATCAATATAAGTGCATTTTTTTAATATAAGTGGTTTCTAGTTTCTAAAAACTTCATAAGAGGATACGTAATAATAGGATAACTAATAATTATATAGGTCTATCTGAGATGGATTGTATATCCATACGGAGCAGGTATTTTATGAAGCTATAATCCTTTTATTTGACATGATCATATTAAAGATATTTTTAAATATGAAACATTTATATTATAAGCTATATAACATTAAAATGTTATATAGATTTATGAAAATGTTTCGTAGAGAAAAGATATAGGCTACACAATCCTTTTTCTCTAAATTGTGAATATGATGATACATAATAAAAGAGTGTTAAAATAGTTTGGATCATAAATAAACACGCCGGTACGGATGAGGCAAAAAAGGAAGTCATCACTGAATTAACAATTATCAAAAATATTTTTCAACAATAACAGAATTTATCAAATAAAGTGTGGTTTATTGGACTACACTAAATATTTAAGAGGTAGGAAACGTTGGCATTTAGAATCCAAAAATATTGCATCGGATTGAATGATGTGAGCAAAGCAAACCGGAAATTAATATCAACTAATAAAAACATAACATAAAACACACACAAGATGTTGGGGAAAGACAACGTCATTAACACAGCACAATATTTTGTTTGATGTGTTACTTATTCTCAATCCATTCTAAATGTAGCGTAATTACTCAACATATCAAAAACAGATGTAACTAATTGGATTTGGAGGGGTAATTTGATTTCTAATTACGTTTGGCTCAGGTAATAAGCAACTGTTATACAAAGGTAATATGTGGCAAGTAATCAACAGATTATATCAACAATTTTGTGAACAACATCGGAATTCAATTTGTGTGCAGGGTTTTCCCCTATTCCTTTATTTTGAACACTACTCGATACCTGATACAATGTATATTCAATCTCTAGATCAGAAATCTATCACTCTTTTAAAACAGCGAACAGGTTTAAATTTCAATGCTAGTGTGAAGAAATTCAATTATCAGGGATATCAAATAGTGCTGAGCAAATTGATTTCATGCAGGAGAAACAAAAATGTAACATTCAACATGGAAAACAAGAGACAAGATTTAACAGGTACAACTCCCGATTCCAGAAAAATACAGCACTAATGTTTTTGGATAAAAAAAATTATTATCCTGTTTTGCCAAATAAAACATAGCTCAATCTTAATCCTTTAGATAGAACTAACTGCCAGGTATTTTTTTAATCCCAAAATTTTAGTGCTGTATTTGTCTGGAATCTAAGACGGGTTGGCCTTTGTAGCACTTGACCATACTAAAGGAACAAACCAAAAGATTAGTGAAGCCCTGTGAACTAATTTAGTTAGGGAGATGTTTATTATATCACTAAAGTTTCTTGCATACTCTCTACTTTGGGTTTTGTTACAGACTGGTAGGGAGGTAGTGAGTAGTGCCGTAACACCTGTAACAAAACTAGTTATGATAGGGCTTCACCAATCACTTGGTTTGTGATCTATATGAGCACATGTTTTGTCAAAGATATATTTTAAAAAATTGTTTGCTGCAACTTTATTCTCTTCAAAAAATTCTCAAACTTAATCAAAAGCATCAATGGTGCTAAAGCTTAAAATGTAGGCCATATTATATTAAACTTTGTGCTACAAGTCCACTAAGGTTGTAACATGACAGAAAAGTGAATAGATATTTCATAAACATGATACAGGCATTCACAATATGAATTACATTGGACTAGAGAAAACAACACAAAACAATATTTAAGCACAAAAACATTAGATTCACTTCAAAACATAACATTTATTGTTTTTGCTTCAAATGTTTTTCAAATGTCTCGCTGCTTGTAACCTATTTCTCTTACCTGGTGGGGTAGTATCTGACACAATACCAGAGATAGGACTGTCTCCTTTTACATTGTGACCCTGTATTCTAAAGTGATACATTGTGTCTTGTGTAAGAGATGGTATAATTGTAGTAAGGTCTTCTCCTTCTAAGTCAATTTCTATCCATTCTTCTATTGGTAGTGTCGCATCCGTTGAATAATATATTGTGTAACCTGCAAAAATGTTTTTTTTTTAAATGCAAAATCAGTGAATAAACCAAAGTTGGATAAAAACATAGTTTGACTACATTATAACCATTATAAGAATAAAAATGCAATTAAAATAAGGCTTATAGAAAAAATGTAGAGATAAGTGTCAACATTTCATGATTATGTTAAATTAATCACAAGGTTCTCTAATTGAATAGTTAGGAAGATGCAATTAAATTCATGATTTCTATCTTTTAAAATGTGTCAACATTGATACAAATACTAACTCTATAATATCTGCAAAAGTATGTAATTATAAATTATATATCACCCTATTGGGCTATAATTGAACAAAATGAATTGGATTTTGAGAAAACTGATTAATTTTGAGACATTACCAGTATCCAGTTTCTACTGCTAAGCAGCAACTAAGCTTTCATATCTCGGAAGCGAGTGATTTGATTTTGATGGAAAATAATTTATGATATGTAATTTTACAATGCAGAAAAGTTAAAATTGAATACTGTTATCATCCAATTCATTTCACTTCATCACATTATATATTCATCATACATTAAGCATACCACCTGTACAATACAATGATTGAATGCATCAAAGCTAAGGAAGTCAACACAATGAATACCTCCTAATGTCTGCCTATTTCACATAATTCATAGTTTCCTTTGAATGCTGATCAACATGAAATATTGATAGTTAGCGCCATACCTGTGATAATGCCATTAGATTGTCTAGGAGGTTGCCAGTTGAGCTGCAGGGACGTTGTAGAATTCTCTACTTCATAGATAGTCAGTTCTTTAGGAGCTGAAGTTGGAGCTATTCAAGACAAAATTTATGCAAAGATATTGTTTGATTACCATGAATTCTACCATATGTATTATTCAAATGACATGTTTGGGGCAAACTGACATATGGAAATTTTGAGAGAGAAAAAAATCAGGACTCAGCGGGGATTGAGTCCTGATTGAGTCGCCTCCTTCTTCATTATTTAATATGTATTATTCGTAAGTCTTGCTAACATTACGCGATCTACAAAAACTGGATTCCAGGAACATGTTGTATTGAATTGTTTGGTACCGATCATATTACGTTATTCCGGTTGAAATCCATACCCCCTATGGAAGATATAAATTTAATTTTCCAAACAGGGTGTATATTTCAAATGGAGTTACTCATTCAGATCACACCATTTGAAATTCACAGTCCCTGTGTTAAAGATTAAGGTAATGTCTTTCACAGGGGTGTATGGATTTCAATTGGAATAGTCCATACTCTGGTTACAATTGATGCAAATGTCCCGTTACCAAGGTAAAAAAAATAAGCAAGTTGCACACATCAAAATTCACTTGTGATATAACAGGCTTTTAAAAGACTATAATCCTTATCAAAATAATTTAAACTGTTGATTTAATGGAGTAAAAAGCTTTCCTAAGTGAAGTATACATATTTTTACATCTAAAATTGACAAAAGCTAAATACTAATTGAATGATTATGAATTACTAGTGGAATAAGCCAGGTCAATATGTGCATGGGTCTGTGTGTGTAAGTCATATCTGTATATTGTTCTTTTGAGCTGCAATCCTATGTTTACTTGTTCACATGCATCACATAGCTTGTTCTTCACTTAAGGCCAGAGTAATGGGAGAGAACATGGACCTTTTCGAGCATCATTATTTCTGAATTGTATATCCAAAGTATATAAAACTATACATTTTTGGAAAGGAAATGAGTCGAGGAATCCCATGTCAGATTTGTTAAAAAAAAGTTGAAAAAATCACAAAAATTCACTTTTTTACCCCAATTGTTTTGTGACAACTTAGAAAAAAATCTGTTTGGAGTAAAAAAAATTCAGTTAGCTTTTCATGAAGAAGAGACATGAACTTAGAGAAGTTAAATTTGTCTCTTTTTTTCGAAATATTTCGCATTCGTGCATTTCTGACTCATAATTTCCTGCCAATTTACTAAGCTGTCTTGAGCCATGTGACTTTTTAGAGATGAAAAAATTGAAATAAATCAAGCAAAAATACGAGTAAATATTAGCGAGTTGTATTTTATCAGTTTCAAGTGAAAGAATACATCTTAGTGTGATAAATATCAAGAAATCTCAAATTCTGGGATTTGCGAAAGTGTCTTCCATTACTCTGGGCTTAATTGACCTTCTTTCATTAGGTGTTATTGCTGAGCTAATTAGTTACAAAGACAGCAGGTGTTAACAAAATATCACATCATCTTTAAAATCCCTATGCTAGATAACCTAAGGGAAGGAATTGTGTAGTAGTCATCATAAATTAGATTTGCACCATACACCTACCTGCTTGATAAGTCTTATTAGATGTAATCATACTCCAGCCACTGATAGCTTCATCCTTAACCACCCTAACTTTAAATTCATACATGGTGTAAGGCTGCAGGCCATTCAGAGCATACGTCAAGTCGGTTGTGTTCACATAGAACCATCTACAAGAATAAAAACAAAGACATTGCAATCAAAAACAGTTACTTACATTTAATCTAAAACATCAGCTAGTTTTTGAAAGTGACTTCAAAATCAATACATAAATGTAGGCCTTCTCAGATGAAAAACAACTTAAAGAATACCAATGAACTGCAGATCTTTGTAACAACTGTTACTGTCCTTTATACATCAACTTGCACTCAGGTGGTAAAGCATCAGACCAGAAACCCAGAGGTCCTGATTCCAAGTCCTGAATGGTATGTGGTAGTAGTATATTTCCTTTTAAGAATTGGCTACCATTCTATATACTTAATATTTAATTGTCTGAACCTACTTTTACCCCAAACTTACTTTTGATTGGCAGGATAATTAGCCTTATACATGAACTGGTAGTGTCGTCCGTCACAGCAGCCTTCTTCCATATCAGCCCATGACAAGAGGGCGCTTGATGCCGACTTGATGACAGCTCGCAATTCCAGAGGTGTTTTCAATACTTCTGGTGGACTTGTAGTACCTGAACCTTGGCAAAAGAGTTGGAAAACAACTATTAGAAACGGAACTGACGAGGTCGGACTGTAATATAAAATATAGATATTGTATTTTGAATATACTTTGTATTGTTGTGATGACAAACTTAACATGATGGGATGAAGCGAGTAACAAAATGTTGTGTTTGAGAATATATAACCACATAAAAATATCTCTGTATGTAAATCTGATAAATAGAGGTTGATTGCTATGAAATGAAAATAAAAATGTAAACATTTTACTGAATTTAGATTCTTGCTCTGCTCTGAATAAGTATTGAACAAGAAATTTCATTTCAAAATGTAACTGTCCTTAACACACAATACATTGACCCTCTCTGATTTACATTTTTATCACATTACAAATGACCAATTTATAATCCATAACAAAATTGAATAATTCAACAACCCATCCCGTATAAAAAGTAATAAGACTGGCTTTAATATACACACTGTTATTCTGCTACAGAGAAAGTTCACTTCATAAATAATACATGCAAACAATATTCCCACTACATGATTGCGGGTGTGTGGTTATGCATGCTTAGCTTACGACTGCATACCCCGGCCACTATGTGTACTCCCATGACATTTTCATTCTAACCGATTTCGTGACAATGTTCTAAGATTGGGTAATTACTACACTGGCAATTCAAATCCCTATAAAGATGTCATACATGCTCATCTACACAGGACATAGTCCTTGAACCCCTTTATGCTTGTATAGTCATAGAATGACCTTTAGGTGGTTTGGGTACCAAAACTCATCCTCTGTAACTTGAGGTCAACTCTATGAATCCACAGGGATAATGCAGGTTATTGAACTCTGCCGTGAGACTTGAGGTAGTGATAAGTGACAAGAAATCAGAGTGCTGGAAATGTTTAGAAAAGAGCGTTCACATACTGGAAACATCTTTCTGTCAAAATCACTGTAATGACCAATCCATTTTGCATTTTGAAGGGAGATAATATTTAAACAACTTAAAATTAAAGGGAAATATTACATCTGCATGATAGAAAGATGATTATTTTGTCTGTTTGCTTTGAATTCACCCAATTGTTAATCCTTTCTATAAAGATGGGCAGTCATTATCAATAAATTTGATTCACAAAAACCATTTCCTTCAAATGAAAAATGATTCCGAAACCCTTTAATATCACAGAGTACAAAAATATAGTGTAAAAGAGGTCTAGTATCTATTTGCATTAGTGTTTGATGTATGTGATTAAGTCTAGCACATGTGTAGTGTAACACCATGCATCTTCTGCGGTGCAGAACTAATTCAAATTGACTAACTCCATATGATACCTACCGCTGACACAAATGAAAAACTCGCAATTTGCTTTTGAAATGTATTACTTTCATAATTGGAAAGCTCAATCTTATTAACTCAACTTTATTCCTTTCTTTTTCACACACTGTTAGTTTAATAATAACCAAATACAAATTTAGATTTGCACTTGAATGTCATCATATCTAAAAGCAGCAAAAGTGACTTAAGTATAAATGTCAAAATAATCTACGAGTAACGTGGGATACGTCGTTCTATTACTTAGATCAAATTTGTGCAAGATGTCAAATAACTTCCCATTCTTTCTAAAAAACAATATAAACTTGCTACTGTCCTTACTACTAATCAGTATTTCTTGCACATCGGTTACGTAGGCACCAAGAAACTATTTCTCTCCCTAGATGCAGTATATTATGAACACATCGGCTGCCCAAGGTATGAATATCTTAACAAGAATATATAGAACTTTGCCATGCATGTAATAACTAGAATACAGCTAGCAGTCAACTGGGGGTTGTCTTAAAGGGATGCTTACTATGCCAGTTTTTAGTTTTTAGTAATAAACATGCAATGTTGCAAACTTATCGTTAGCCATGCTTATCTTTTATTGATATTGAATACAGTGTATACCTATGTAAGACGCCAACAATTTCTGAAATTGACATTTTTAAAAGCGCATTTAAAATCTACTTAAAAATACATTTGCATGTGTACAAACATGCCTGGTATTGGCTCGGTGGTTCCACTGATGTAACTCTTGTGTTTGTTTCAAAACCAATTTAGTGAAATTTTACTGTCAAACCTAGTAAGGCAATAAAGATGATAATTTGTATTTCTATTTGATCACAAAGTATTAATATTAACATTTGAGAAGAAACATATTCCCAAAGGGTTTGCTTATTGTTGTTCTAAACAATACGGTAAAATGCTTCATTAAACATGTGATTGAATCTCGTTAATAAGACCCTAATTACATTTTCTCACGTTTTCCAATTCAAATCATTTTCTTACAAGTTAAAATTTCATATTCCCATCGCCAGAAATAATATTTTCTCAGGATCTCTGTACAGGGGCTGTTGTGTTTACAGTACGGTACACCCGCAGACAAGAGAGACGTTGCCGAATTAACAAGTCAATAGAATGCGCAGCGGGCACGCGGGCTATTATGATTCTAATATCAGGCAGCATAAGGAATAAATATACCGTAATAAATTCTATATCACCTCGAGTATTGTGTACCTGATTAACCCCTATGTGTGTAGTAGATAGTAGACTGCAATTTCTGCATGAGCTAAATTAGTTTTCAAACCTTCCTATATCAACGATATGATAATATTTAATATAGAGAAATTGATTTCTCGTTCCAATTCTGGTTTATTTTATACCCGGGACATGGTACCAAACACTGAGGTATGAGATAAATACCTTACTCATCATACTAGATTTAAAAGCAATTCTCCATTTTGTTTACTGAATGTCTTTAATGAAAATTTAACAGATGTAGGAATGATGACAGTGTATGTTACTGTAGGGCGTATGAATTAATTACCCGTTTCTATTTAAACCAGGAATGCGCGCATGCATGCATGCCTAAATTACTTCTTATTGTCGTAATGACTCTCCTACATTTTGTCTTCCTCCAGGTTATATTGATTCTTCTTAGTTCACACCCTTGCTAATTTTATGTAGCTTCATTAATTTCTTGTTTGAGATTTCAGTTGTGCATCACTCCTAGGTCAGTGCATGCGATAGCTTAGTTTATTACCCGTCTATCAGGTTGACTGAACAGCTTTCCTATTGGGTTGCGTAAGCCTTATGTGAACTTCTTTTTAAGAAACAAATAGCACTTGTTCTCAAGTACACTGATATTGCAACAGGTTACTTAACCAAAAAAAAAATCTATAAAACGCTCAAAATCAAGCGGTGCATTAAAACAGACAATTTTCCAATTCTGCTTGAAGTGTTTTTATATAAAATGGATTTATAAATGCATTCAGCTAGTGAGGAATATCTTGATTCTTCTCTATAAGTTTCCATTTGAAGAGCACAACGAAGGGAGTCAAGTTTCTATGTGGGTTCAATTTGACTAATTTTGACATTTCGCTTTCTACAAAATTATTGAAACATTGATATATTATGCTTTTACAAAAATATCTAACTTGCCTACACTTAACCTTTCAGAAGTTGTTTCACCAATGAAATTCAACTACTTTTATTCTACCATGTCTACATATATACTAATTGCACCTGTATGTCTCTGTATTAAGTTACGCGCCGTACGCACCTCCTTGATATGTTAAATATTTATTCACAGCAACTGTAAGTCAGAATGTTGCCTGAAATTAATTGTAATAATTACATTTGTAGTTTTCTATGTTTACACCACTAATTTCATGCTTTGTTACATTAAATATTTGCGTAGCGTGACTATTGAGTCAAAAGAGGTTGTGTTTGATTGAAGAATAAGAATATACCTAATCTACGATAGTGGATGGGGGAACACATCACATGGAGGGAGGAGATTAAATTTCATACAGTCTTACATACAGTATCAAGCTTTAAAAAAAATGGTCTAACTTAACATGACAAAAATGCAGCATATATGTTTCACTCTTTTGCAACACAAAATTGCATGAATATATGCGATGTATGATGAGGGATGATGAACATGAAAAAATGAATGCGGATGGATGAATATGAGTATAGAAAATGAATGGATGAAAACATGAATGAGGATTTTTAGCTGATTTTCTGACTTTTTTCTTACAAACTGGTTGAATGCACTCATGGACTTGTCAACAAGGGATTAGCAACATCAATACACAGGGGGTACAAACTACTCTAAAATGTAATAAAGTTGGTACACATTCTCTCACAGTACAGATAGAGATGTAAAAACAAAGGTATCACCTTATGTAGGTAACTTGTGTTGTGCTTAGATTACTAGATGAAGGTCTTATGAAATGTGTGCGGTATGATTTCTTTTAAACCCTAATCCCCATTGGATAATACACAGACAACATTCTATACGGTGTGTCTATTATATATGGCGAAGAGCAAAAATATCGCTTACCTGGGAGTTTTCATGCTATTTTTGGACCTTTTTCACTATTAAGGGGATGTTTAAGCGTAGGTCTGTTTTGAAATTATTTGTAATCTTTTTCAAAATTCACAGTGGCTGTGTGAAAAGTAACAAAAAGGTCTCACCGTAGAGCCTAGATGGATTTATGATATTGGTCAGTCAGCTCAATGTGTCTTGTGGTTCTTGAAATGTGTCATAATACACAAAAAATTTTTATCATGATTTCAGTTCTATAAGACCTATAGAACTGCAATATTCTTTTTTAATTTTTTGAGTTAAAAATAACTGTTTTTATGATTTTTATTACAAAAAACAAAAAGGTAAGAAATTAGAAACGAAATGCTGCGGGGTGAGTCTGACATTACACAGCAGACTCAGGATGCTGCTTTCAAATATAATGTAGTCTAATGAACTAAATTAACCATGAGCTTATTTAAGATGAAAATTGGAACAATATCAAGTAGATTTTAAAAAAAGAGTTCCTGTGAGGCTGATGTCTCTTAAGAGCATACCTGGATAACTGGGTGTCAGCGCCATTGAGTCTCATCAATGGATTACCGATATCATCATAATTTGAATCATTTTTATCATGGTGATGACATTATAGTCAATTTTGTACAGAAAAATGTGCTGGCAACCTACCATTGACATTTAAGAATGATGTGTAATAAACTTAGTTGGTGATAAGATAGATGATTAGGGGTGCTGAAATGGATCAAACTTCACTACAGAATTCATCAGTATTATAAATATGTGTGTGTATATATATACCCAACAACCAAAGGTACTAATATATATTGAATCCAAGAAAAATAGAATAAATAGTTTCATTCTCCGGCACAACACATACACCAACACAGATTATTTGTACACATTCCCATTTCAATACATTGCATTCTTTGCTTTCATATCAGGAGGATGGCTGGCTCCATAACCAAACAAGACATTTCAACAATTCATATTGTCTGACCCTAATTTCATAAAGACTTGAAATGCATCAGAAGAGTCCAACCTATCATTGTATCAAAGGGCATGCTTCTATTGAAAATCTGGTAGCCAGATGATCTTGTTTCTGAAGGATTTGGACTCTGTGGAATGATGTCTGGTAATACTGGGTGACAGGTCCTGAAAAATCACCATTGGGCTGTTATTTACTGTCAAATGTCAATGATGTCTGTTTGAAGACATTTTAGCTTAGTTTAGTGGGTGATATGTGCCAACATTCTTGGTAGAAACAGGCTGGGTGAGTTTGTGCTAAGTAGTATACACATTCTTGTGTGGTTTGTATGAGGGAGAATTGAAGTGTATTCTGGCTTTTATATACCAGTGAGAAATGTACTGGGTGATGGGCAAATCAGTTGGCTGTTGGTAAGAAATATTGGGAGATTAAAATCCCATTAGGAACATGGCTCTCTGAATGCCACATAAAGTAAGATGTGTTTGGACACTCCTGATGCACTGCAAGTCTTTGTGAAATTGGCCCGTGGACAATATCATTGAATGCAAATGAGATACTCTCTTGTGCTTGTGGGTTAATACTGCAAATAATTACAAATAAAAAATTCAACTAATTTTGTGATTATTTTGAGGTAACAGAATTGTGTCTACTTAAATTAAGTTTTGCAATCAGGAATCTTTGATTGAAAATATTCTACACATATCAGCTTCATTCCTGCTTTTAAAAAGCAACGGTTTTAAAAATACCAATGGTTTAAAGGTTCATTTACAATTATTTCTTTTTTTGTGCCAAGTATGCTTTAACAATGAAAATTATCAGAGCTTAAAATAACTTAACTTTAAACTTTAAGGAATTGTGCACATTTTTTAACTATGTCAAATTTAATTATACTGAAAATTTAAGAATTACTTAAATCTTTTTAAACCGATAAAGTAATTCTGGTTAATAATTGTTGCCAAACTCTGGTTTTGCTGTGAATATAGTCATCAAAATAAAACACAGTAAGCATCGATCATTTGCATCTTCATGTAAAATTCCAGAAGATTTGTTGAAATGTCCCAATATGGCTCCCTTGCCTTGAAACACCCTGATGCAAGCCAGCCATAGAGACAGGCAGACAGACAGAAAGACAGACACATTGACAGACATGCAAGCTCCCTTACTTTCAGGAACTGGATTGATCCTGACCGGTACGACAGGGTCTACTGCTGTGTTGACAAAATCGGGGGAAACGTAGGAATCATGTTTATTTTCTATGTATTCTATGTCTTACCATTTACAAACACGCATGATGATGAAAATACAATTAGTGTTTTCACATGTCATCCTGCTTACAATTTGATAAATTTCTGATCTTCCTTTTGCATGACAGACTTATTTAAATCATTACATTATCAATCTACTTGTCAAAATCATCAAGAGACCAAAAAGAGGCACTATGCATTGAACTAATTATAAGAAGTGCCACATCCAATTTTCATCTCCAATTCAGTGTCCAAACAAGGTGCGTGGGTTTTTTGGAATCTTTCAGTTAAAGGTACCATCAATGAATCAGTGATCAAGGCAAAACCATCAAAATATTTGAAACTTATAGGAATACCATAAAAGTGACTGCTATTTCTATAGCATTAGTATTAGGTACTTTTTCAAAATGAAACATTTAGAAGTAAACAGCAGTGAAGAAGCATACATAGGTCCATTCAATTGCATGCTGAATTGTCCTGTGCTATCCCTATTAGGATGCTTTAGATGTGTCATTTGCAGGGTATGTTATAAAAATGATTTATGGTGATTTTTGTTAAATTTTCTGAAAATCACTGATAGTACCTTTAATTTCATATCCATTACTGCTGCAATATATCTTCTACTTGACCCTGTGTCTTAGCCTCTGCATTCATAATTACAGGATGATGTAAAAACTGTATTTATTATTATGTAATGTGACTAGTCTAAATGCATTAGTTAAAACACATAATAATGTTTATGATATAAAAAATTATACATGTTTAAAAGCATGATTGGTTAGAGCCTGATTTCATACAATGAATTCATTCAAAACATGCTTCGGTTATGGAGGGTGTTGAATGGTAGTTTAGTAATGGTACATGCCAAAAATAATTCAACACTGATTTGGACGTAAATTAAATTATATTTTTCTGAATTATAATAATATTCACTATAAACATGATAAAGAATTAGTGAAGTAGTAAACATAAACTTAACCAAATAGAATATTTACTAAAATACTACAAATTATAATACATTGTTAAAGATAATGTTGAATAAATTATTCAAACGTGGATAAGTCATAAAAATGGAGAAAAAAATAACAGAAAATCAAGAATATAATTTAAAATGAAACAATCACAACAAAGAAGAAGAATGATGGCAAATCAGAGGAAATAGTCACAAAGGGAAAAGATCACAATAAAAAATATGATGTCGTCAAATGTGTATGCTAATGGAAGATGTTGTATAACAGATGCAAGCTATTAATAGCTCAATCAGGACATGACATCCTCTCTGTGAACTAAAAGAAACCGATTGTAGCAGTGATTACCAAAGAAATCTTCATAATTATTGTACTATGTATCTCATGACTGTACTTTACATTTGGCGATAACAAAAAATTGCAGAAAAAAAATGTGCAATGTATAGGAATGCAGTTGATTGCATTGCCACACACGCTTGTCAAGCGCCGTTTGAAATGTTGGCAAATGACACTGCAATAATTTCCTTTCTGCGGGCCATGAGCGAGGAATTCACTACTACTACGGCTGGTGCAGATCTAATCACAGGGTTAGACTTAGTTGAGACAATGAAATTGACTAAGTTTCTGCCCCATTTATTTGACACTATCTCACATTTCTCAATGTTACTATGTTATTATAGTTTCCAATTTCTCAGTTAATTTTGCTACTAAGTTTTTCAATTGTCATTGTTCTCTTGACTTATATTGCAACCAAGGACTATATTTTATCAAATAATAATGAGTTGGTTTCTTTTCCTAATATTAAAAAAATTTCAAATGTGAAATTAGAATAATGGAATGTGCGAGGTACTGTAGCAATATCATAAAACTGCTCGCTTTTCGAAGTGAGCAAGACTTAGTTCAAGTCTAAAATACCAGAAGCATTTGCTTTCAAAGCTCCTCTCAGCCAAAGTTGTAAATGATTTAGCCCTGCAACTTTGGAGCTGAAATTACTCTGTGTACATCACAGGGATCTTGAACATGCTCAACTGTCAAGACAAAGTTCACTGACCCAAATATGTTTGTACACTAAATGAATGACCCCTGAATGGAGTGGGTACAAAAACTCATACTCTACAACATGATGTCAACTTTGGGGTCTATCATCTTGAATGAATGATATTGAACTATGCATTTGAGATTGAGGCCATATTGACTCATAGTAGATGTGAACAGAGTATATGCACAGGAATAGAGTAACATTTCACATTTGAGTAGAAATACTAGGAAGGATGGTTCATAAATTGGGGAACGAGAATAGCGATGTGAGAATTTATCACTTAAATAGTTTTTTCATTCATAAAATTAGTATTTAGACACTTTTGCTATAGGATTACCACACTGTGCTATTTTCATATATAACATGTGTTATAATATAAATACTGAATATATTCAAAATATGAGGGCATTATATGCTAGCATGGCTTTTTTTTCTAATTTGAGCATGGCAATGGACAAAATTATGAAAAAATTAATGATCTATTAATAGTGAGTAAAATGAATAGCTGTTATTATAATAGACATGATATATGGGGTAATGTTTGCCGTTATTGTTATATCACACACATGTTTAGCCTGTATGTGGTTTAGATTTTAGTAGAGTGCAATCTTGCATTAAATAAAGCAAGTTATGTTTGTTTGATTATATATGTATATATATAAATATATTTATTAAATAAGCATGCATTTAGTCAGGTGAATTTACTAGTATTACTTGAGTATAAGCTCATGTGACATATGTTCAATTGTAAGGAATAAGCAATCAATGAAGTTGACATTTTGATTAATATAGAACAATATTTTCAAGATATTGTCCTTTTTGAAAGAACAACATTTTAAATTAGCTAATATTTTGGTAGCCAAAATGTTTAGAAATTTTAATTTCTAAACATTTTGGCTACCAAAATGAATGATAAAAGAAAACCTTTTGTGAATGATAAAAGAAAATGTTGACGATAATTTAGTTATTCTGGTGAAAATTAGGCAACCAGGCGACTTGACTACCACTTTGCAGTGGTTTCACCATACATCTTTTTCAGTTTCAACAGAGCATAGACTCAAGTAACTAATTACAGTGGCATTTTTGTGTGTAAATTTTGATTTGGGTTAAATTAGAATCAAATAATTAGTTAAGAAGAGTAAGAGAGACAAGCAACTTACTAGAGTCTTGGCGTGTGTAGACGGTCTCGTAAAGTGAGAATCCTTCACCCTTGAGATTAAACGCCCTCAATCGTATCACATACTGAGCGTTAGCTTGTAGGTTACTGATCATGTAATCCGTGGTTGTGCTGGATAACTCTTTGATCTTACGGTCGGGATAGCCTATCCCGTAACCGAGCATATAACCCCTCACCAAGATGGATGTGTCACGGGGGTGCCCCCACCTCACTTGGATTTTAGTGGGGTAGCTTGTGACCTCAAGATAGGCAGGAGGTGGTGGTTGGTTATCCTCTGTGGTTTTTTACATGGTGTGTGAATATAAGATATGTGTAGCAAAGGAGAAAAATAGCAAGTGCGGGATAAGCTTTTGTGTTAGAGGCTGAGAAGAAAGGACATTTTTAATTAGTTTGCAATTTGGGTCCATAAGAAGTTGATTGTACAATACATTTTTCTAACTAATGTTTGATTTTTCCTACATGAGAGATTTTTTCTTGGAAATTTGCATTAAAAAATTGAGTATTTCCAAATATTGTCAGAAAATGTTTTTAAACATTCAACTTCTTTGATATTTTAATCATCATTAGGTTATTTTGTGATTTGATTATGCAAAAAGAACAAAATGGTTTGCAAGATAACATTCAAGTAGCGGTTCACATTATACGTCACAATTCTATGTAGGTACCGCAACTATAATAAAATCAATCAAATATAGTAACTACATATTGTATACTCCTGGTTATAAAACATAACCACTGCTCAACATTTGAGCACACGTCTCTCAAGTTTCCTCAAATTTCAATGAACAGCATCATTGATATAAAGTGGTATAAATATTTCTTGGTGAGATTTGCTAAAACGATATCACGCTGCAAAGTTCAGATAATCTGGGTTGTAACATTTGCAGTTTTGACTTTTTTACATGAGGTAATGTGGGGATTGCTTTTTTGAACAGGAGTATATTTCTTCCACCTGCTGTTGCAGTCGGAATACAAATGTGTAACATATAATGGGATCTTGCAATAATCATGATTTGTTCTCTTTGCATTGATATTTGCATAATTAATCTACCATCATTGCACCACCACCAGATTATATTTAATTGTATCATTTGCTTTTTTTATGATAACCAGCAATAATGTCACTTCAGCATATATCAGACATCTAATAATAAATCGGAATGACATTTTATTAATATGAGCTTATTTTTCGCTCAAACTTCAATTCTGGATTAAAATTACGCAATTTCATTACCCATCTCCAAAATGAGATATTGCGAGTTATGAAAACATATTCTGATATATGCATGAATGTGAATTGCTACCAATTTAATGATATATGAAGGCAATTAACTACGCAGCAATTGCTTGCATATTTGCAAGTTCAAAACAGTATTGAAAAGAATTTGTTACACATTTACGATACAGAATGTACATCAAGCATATCATTACACATTATACATCATAAAATACACCCTTTAAAATAATATTCTCATTCACTCAAAAACCACCCATAAGAGCTTGCTCATTGCAAACAGATTACAATGGACAGTATGTAATGACCTCATGTTACTTCTCTAATTAGTCGTCTTCCAATATTGATCCAGCCAAAAAACTCACTCTCTCAGCTTATAACTGATCGCCTCTCGCTGTGCAGGAAGAGAGATCAGCCAAGTTCTCTCCTCTTTAACAAAGTGACAGTTTCTATGGACAGTGTGTTTACTGTGATGAAGGCCCAATAAAGTAGGAATGTGAATGACCGTATACTAAAACCATTTACGTGCTCAGAACAGGTATGGCGGAGACTATCCACATAACCCATGCCTGCTCAGTGCCTGAGAGCAGACGACGCATAGCAGACGACGCATCAACAATTGCGTGTTATTCTCATATGACAACATTCAACATTTTCATGACCATATATATTATCTTTCAAAAGTACAGACAAGTCTAGCCCCTTGATTCTTTAAAAACAGGTTTTTAGATTAGGGAATGTTTTAATTTAGGGAGTACAATATATTGAATATGCTGAAATCTATATGAAAAGCAATTTTTTGAGACTGTGATTGGACTTCCATTTTTTCTGTGAGATTTTCTGGCATTATTCTAATTTGGCAAAATTCGTTTTTTCAAAAAATTACTAAATTAAACAATCCACTTAACAATCAAAGCAGTAAAAATCCATAATCATTGACATCACTTCTTGGCAAATGCATAATCTTATCTCATTTTTATAAGGAACTTTTGAATTTCATCTTAAAAAGAATCAACATAGTACTTTATAGCAAAAGTGACTTCAACAGCAAATGGTATATACATTTGATAAGAAAATCTGTCATTATTTCACAAAATAGAGATTGAAACTTGTTACAGCACACAGAGGTTTACAAATAATACCATGCTATGCCTTCATCTATTTACTTCATCTCAATCTCAGTCAATGCTGTTTTCACCTGTAGCAAACATAAACCCTTAATCCGCTGATACATTTCAAAGTCGAAAATATGTCATTCAATTGTTTAAAAAAAATCTAAATTTTGGATTTTGCTGACTATATTTGAAATCTGCATGAAAAATGCAGTCAATGAGTCCCAATATGTCTAGGTTTAGTGTAGCAGTTCTTAAGATTGTATTGAAATTTGGACAAAATGCTTCTTTTGGAGCTTTTATGCGATAAAGCTTAAAGATGAGCACAACAAGACTTTAACAAAGAAACTGATGACTGGAGGCGACTTCCACGGGTGCTTGCTCCAAATCACTAAGCCACATACTGATACACACAATTGCCCTGTGGCTATGACTATTAAAACCTGCACAAGGACGATGACGATAGGGAAGGGGCAGATATTGTTTTGTACGTGTCTATAGCTACAGCTTGATAACAGTATGCAAGGGAATGTGGCATTGTGAGGGAGCTACTCGCTTTGGGACATACCATCGTCTTCATACAAAACATATTTCTGTAATTAACTTGAAACTGCTAGTAGGCATGAGAAGTTGTGTGCATTTTGTTGAAATCAAGCTATCAACAAGTAATTGGCAACAGCTAGTAGTTATCGATAGGGATGAAGGGGAAATGTTTTTATCTAAATTAGAAATCAACTATTAATTGAAAAAATCCTTTTGCATTATACATCAAAGAGAAATAATTTTTCAAGTGATACATTTTTTTTCTGGATTAATTATGGGTTTTTTTATCCTTCAGTGTATTAATTTATCTTTCACAAGATGAAGTAAAATGACGATGACATAGTTTTCATCATACATTTTGAAGTGGCTGATTATCTACAGATTTCTCATATATCTAGGTTAAGTAATTGACTTTTGTTCTTTTTCAACACTACAATCTCAAACATGTGCATCTCTTAAGGCATAGTTCAGTAGCTCTAATACACTTACACATTTACAGATTGACCTTTGCATGTAGTGGGTACAAATTCTCATACCCCACAACCAGAGGGCAAATTCTGAGCTTTGATTGTTAAATTGAGATTGGTGAACTGGGTATTGAATATGAGGTCATTAATGCTCATAGCGGAATAAATCAAGTCACTTTTCCCCTAAAAAGATAGCGATATGAAAGATGATTATTCGCTCGATTGTATCTCACTTCTTGTAGAAAATCTTAACACTTTTTCATAAAATGTTATTTAAATTCAAGAGTGTTTCTTGAAATATTCTTAGCATTCCATGTCAGTCAAAGAAATTTGAGATAAGAACTCTTCTCATATTTTCCTTTCTGAGTTATATTCAAACATCAAATTTAATCAAATCCCTCAAACTGCAAATACAAACGTAAATAAAATAAGGCCTCATAAAAACGATGCGTCAAGTGCTGGGAGAAAATTTACAAGCATGAATTTGAAAGAAGCATATATATTGTATGTTTCAGCATAATGCCAGCGCAAATGCCACACACTGTAAGGTGACAAAGGAATCCAGGAATAGACTGCGTTTATATGGTCATGAATGTTGAATAAAAGAAAACAAGCAAGCATTCCTCAGCAAGAGCCGTGAAATAGTCAAGAGATCCAAAAACTTAGTGAATAATTTATGGCCTCATGTCGCACTTTGTTTCACGCTTTATACGAATGTGTTTTGTTACCCGTCTCGCTCTCTATATTTCACACATCTTCTTCCTTTTTATCTTTTTTACTTTCTCTCTCTCTCCCCCTCTCTTTTACTCAATCTCTCTCTCTCCTATTTTCCTCTCCCTTTCACCCTTACCCTTTTATTGCAAACTTTTTCTCAAAAATGAAATGCTTGATATCACATTAGATTTGCTTCAGTGTTTTTGTATTTTCTAGGGGGAAAAGTGTGACTTTTCAGAAGCTTTTTGTCACAATCAGGTAAGCTTAAGAGTGAAAACACTGACCTAGTTATTATGGCTTAATATTAAGAAATAGATGCATGTCGCGCTACATATGCTACTAACTAACAAGGTGTTAAAGCTCACACTGATGGGAATTCCATCTCTTAACAAAATACAGACATCATCGTAGTTGAGTTAGTACTTACCGTTCTGATCATCTCTGAGAGTTTTGCTGGGAATCCAATCAGTGAAGGGGCCTGTACCGTTGACATTGACTGCACCAATACGGATTTCATACTCACTGTCACGTTCCAACTCTGGGATATTTATTAAAAATTTGAAGTAAAGAGAGATGATTATATGAGGCTTACATCAACTGAAGTATTTATTGTCTGTCAATTTATTGATAGATTCATTCTTCAAATTGTGCAATATTTTCAGAAACCTACAATTTAAGCCATAATGTGCAATTTTTATATTGGTTAATTATTTTCAAGCCTGTTTCTTTGCTATATTTGTAATGTTTAAACATATCCCAACTTACACCTAAATGGAATCAGCCAAACTTGTTGTGTTTGTCAAGTCATCAGATCTATTTTTCATATATCAAAAGTTCCCCATAGAACTTGATGTTGAATGGCCAAAATAGCCGGTGGGATGGATTTCTTTAATTTGTACCTCATTATTTCAGCTTCAAATAGACAGAAACAGTTGTTTCTACTATAATTTCACCATCTTGTTTAACAAATAACAAAATTAAACTTTAATTGAAATCACATATTATGGCTTGAAGTATCAATTAAGACAACAAAAGAAATTTATGAAAACATATACAAAAAGACCCCCCAAAAAAAAAAACCACCTAGGATCTAACATATGTAGCAGAACATTTCATTGTATGTAACTCAGAATTAGCAGTTTAAAAGATCAATGATGAGCACTTTGATGTTAAACATTGATACTGACATATTATCTCTTCAATTGTTTGCATCCTCTACATTCAACCATTAAAAACATGAATATCAAATAAATGACACAAGACTTTGTTTAATAGACAGACACAAGACTTACCCGACAGAATGAACTCCCTGAGAATACCATCAACAACGATTGTCTTTGCCCTGTCGCTGTTCTCAAGCAGACGATATCGTACCTTGTACCCTGTGATGTCACCATTTCTTTGGCTGGTTGGAGGAAGATTCCAGGATAACAAGATTGATGATGCTGAAAATGGACGGGCTGTTACATTTGATGGTGGGGATGTTGGTTCTGCAAAAACAAAATATGGGTGTCACTTCTTAATATTTTAAGGTGGTTTGCAGTTACAATTTCAAAACTTTCTTATAAATTTTATGGCATATTTTACTCATTACACCAATAAAATTTAACGCCTAAGATATATGTGATTTCTAAGACGGTGTGAACAAAAACATGACAAAAGGGGTCGTAACCACCCCCGGGGGAAGTATGTTCTGTCATATGGGGCATTGTTATACACATTCTTGCTTTTCATATCATTCAATGGCAGGCCTCAATGAAGGAGAGAAAAAAAATATGAAAAATCTGACCACCCACCTTGAACTTCAGAAAAATTATTAAAACAAACAATTTATCGCCATATACTTACTATCTGTAAAAGTACGAGCTTCAATTGTTTCTGACGATGGACCAGGTCCATTTTCATTGAAGGCTTCTACTCTGAACCCATATCTTGTATATGGGCTTAATCCTGTTACTGTATAGCTAGTATCTGTGACTTGGATTTCTTGTTCTCTTGTAGCTTGGCCTGTACCCAGGTCAGCATAGTAGAGTTGGTAGTTCTGGATGTCACCAAATGTAGAACTGGGTGGTTCCCATGATACATAGATTGATGTCGCCGAGTCTGCTAAAGCGACCAGATTCTGTGGTGATCCTGGTACTTGGACTACAAGAATAAGGATGATTAAAGACAATTGTTAAAAACTAATCACCATTCCTGTTTACTGTTTATTAGAACTGGCATCTTATTTTCAGCTTGATTGAGGATAGCTACTTATACTACACTGTTCACAAATCCTCAGATACCCTCCGATTCTTTACATTATTGTACAACCGAATAGTTAACATACACATTCTCAAGCAAATAGAATCAAGTAACATTGGGTTACTCTTATTCCAAATCCACACTACCTCTGGGAAGATTTAGCTAAAGTCTTCCACAGATAGAATAGAAATTTGGGTAACTTCCATTTGAAATACTCACTCCAGTTGTGGAAGATTTAGGTAAAGCCATATACAGGGGGAGTATGGGTTTAAAAATAAGTAACCCAAGCCAATTCCATTTGAAAAACATACTCCCTCTGTAAAAGAGTTTTCTTAAATCTTCCAAAGAGTTAAACAGATTTCAAATGAAATAGCCCATTTTCCCCATGGTAATGTTATGTCCCTTGCATCCCTATATTTACAATATCAAATCACTCTTATTGCTCACTTACACCTCCATATGATCTCACCAAGTCTTCTCCTTGCCTATTTTTATGCACACAAAATCTTTGACACCTCTAAACCTCATGAAAATACCGCCATGATAAAGCATTTTGTACGAAACGTCAGTGTATTATTATTTTATATTAAAACATCGTTGAACAACACCTTTTTGTTCAGTTTCTTTTCGCCATATTAGAGTGATACCTACCAACTCCTTGAGTCTCTATGGTGAGTGTTTCAGACCTCTCTCCAGGCCCATTCTCATTGACAGCATATGTATAGATGTTATAAGTTGTTTGTGAAACTAGGTCATCTATTTCCCATTGAAGTCGATTGCCTGGCACACTTATGATTCTTTGCCTGTATCAAGGAAGAAATAATATTGATATACAAAACAGTTACTAATGATTTACGGGGGCTATGGGTTGCAAAATTGTCAGTGAGCTAGGTTTTATTTTGCTTCTTGTTGGCAATGTGAAAAAACTGACTTACTGCAGAATTCAACTTTGTTTAGAATGTTCAATCAAATTTAGAGTATTTTAATTTAGCCATGTTTCAAATTGATGTTTTTCAACAAACTGATTGCTATGTTCAATCATATCGCGTAGGAATAAAGATGATGGAATATGCATGCAGAATGATTTATCAAATGTCACAATTTATTGACTCTCTTTACAATGAATTTCAAAACCACAAGCTATCTTTGAATATCATATCAAACATGGAACCCATCATTCATTCACCTGTGTATTTCAAGTTCACTTCACCACATAATTTACTGCCACTATTATTTCATAACCACATATTATCTTCACTCTCTCACAACCTTTAACGCTCACATTAACATTAAAGGTAACCAAAGATTAGATTGATCAGGAAGTAACAAATCTTTACTTTTGTTCATAAAAACTACAAATGTCTTGACTTCGAAGCAACCATCACAAATTGATTTGTCCTGTTATGTTCACAAACAAACACACAATTTCCCATGAAATTTATTACTTGTGAACACCAAAAATATTTTATAGTAAGAACATTTTTTTTAACTGATGTTTCATACTTTGGATCCCAAATATAATTCTAGTTATAATTGCAATTCTAATTAAATAATGTTGGCAGATCAATTTTGAAAATTGACACCATTATGGAAATTACCAAATTTAAAACTGCCAGCGAAAGTTACGTGTTTCACAGTACCTACGCAATTTAACATTTTGCGTGCTCATCTCTCTTCCATTTTCTAGAGTCGGCATATTTTATTTAAAAAAATGCTTTTCATTTCCTGCTATTGCATAACGAAATTCGTTTTTAAAAATCTGCACAAATAAAACATGCACATATCCAGCAGTTCTTAAGGTAATTCCTTGTTGTTTCAAGAATAATTTCATGACATTTATGAGATGCCCCCCTCCGTCTCCAAAACACCTGCCAAATTTACAGTCATTGGGTGTTTACCTAAATGCTGTCTTAATGTGGCACAACTGCCAGACATCACACTTTTACACCCACACATACTAGTATACAGCATCATCTTCTTCTATTCGAGTGCAGAGGATGAAAACACAGTGCTAAGGTTTAAGCTCTTATGTCCCGGCATGAGAGAACGGTCGAGTTAAATCATCAAGTAGAATTGATATACTTAGTAATGGACCGTGGCAGTTCATAAGCCTCATGATCACACTTTCCAATAACACTTTCATCGGTCGGTTGGTTGCATGGGCTATTGGAAACGCAAAATCACTTTTATAACGGAATATGCTGAAAGGCAGAGAATCTCTGGCCAATTACTTGCTAACAGACCATGATACTTATCATTGGCTGACTCTTTCATTAACTCCATCATTCCCAATGAATACCATCATAATAATGGATAATGGAAAATATATTTTAACCATACACGGTTTCCTATAATTTATAAAATGTATCATCAGTGTAAATCATTAATTGATAATTAACTAAACCTTTTTCTCAATCCTATACATTTGTTCTAATCAATAAAGATTCAATCACTTGAGAAAGACATCTCTCTAACATTATGTTACCTTTAAAAATGTACTATCAATAATAGATATCAGTAAATTTAAAGGAAAACCCTAGACTAACAAGAATAATAATGTAAAAACAGTCCCATATATGTGTAGCATTGACTTGAAAACAAATTAAAACATGGTCACGGATAACTTCCCTATGATCAAAAAAAGCTTCAAAGACACCTAGAGTTTGCCATTTATACAAATTATTCCACGCAAGACTTTGTCATTCCATGTTGCCCTCCACCTGTCACTGATAGACACATCATTGGGCTGTTCCAGTAGAAATCCATACACCTCCCATGGAAAACATCACCTTAATCTCCTACACAGGGAGTGTGAATTTCAAATGGGGTTACCTGAATGGGTGAGTCCATTTGGAATCTACACTCCCTGTGTGGGAGAAGATCATGTTTTTCATACGGGGTGTATGAATTTCAACTGGAATAGCCCAATTTTAAGACTTCAACTCGGACACTGCATCCACACTTGCAAAAACATTATTTTTCCTTTCAAATCAAAATAGTCGGATTTTCATTCTAAGCACAACCGAAGACAAGTCAACAACATGCCATCGTCCTCGTAGAGTTCAACTGCTCCAGTAAAAAATGCTTGGAATGAAATGAAACCATCCATATTTGGATAAGAAAGTAATGATGACAGGTCCTATTGATATTAATCAAGCCATTGATGTATGGGCAACCTGTCGACTCATAAAAAACAACTAGGAAATTGCACGCGTGTGATGGAATGTAAGAAGAAGACGGGAAAAAACCTGAATTAACGTAGATATATGAACGCATGTGAAGGAATTCAATGTTTAGCTTCAGAGGAAAATAAGCTTCTCAACTTTCTCCTCATAGATTTAGTTGAGCTGAAAACCCAAATATAGTCTGGGATTTGATGGCATGGTTTGGGTATTGGATGGGAATTGGTTCTGACAGATAGCACAAATATTTCAATAACAAGTGGTTTCTTTTTTACTTTACATCAAGACGTCCTCATGTTATGTAAGATTTTTGACTAAAGTCTATTTTCTATGTAAGTTCCTATGCATTTTCATGTTCATTTATAAGGTAATTTTCTGTCAGATATAATTTGCACTGTATCAATGGTCATGCTACAAGACGGTCGACTCCAGTGTTAAGTTAGCGTATGTGTTATTGCAATGATAGAAACATGTCATCACATCTGCACATTAACAAGTTGGCAATCCTTTACATGTGTTTTGTATGTTTCAAGTACCACAGGGCACCTGACATTTTGAAATGCATCTGAAAATTCCAAAGCTCATTTTGCGAACCATCAATACTAAGCATGTTTGTACTCATTTGAAGACATTTTCAGTTATGTTTGAAATACAACTATAGAAAATCATTAAAAAATTAAATATTTGCCGGTTTTCTAGAAGTTTAGGCCCCCTACCAATGCAGAGAGTTAGTGTAACTATGTTCTTTAAACTTGTTGCAACAACCTGTCTCTATGTATAAATACTTAACACTTCCTAAATATCGACATTTCCCCAAGCTGGATGAACTGTTTATGAGACACAACTAAACCATGAAATAACCTAAACACTGCCCATGTTGAATTTAGAGCTTGCCAGAAGCTAAACACGAGTTGGATAAAAGAGAGAATAAGGTAGACCTATATATATAAATTGCTCCATTTCCAATCATAGCTTGAAACAGTTTCAAGTATTGTACTCGCTCACTAAACGCTGAAAATGCCACACGCAAACACTATTTGGCCTCTTAAGCCATCAGCACCTATTTGGGATGCATTAAGACCATGCTCTATAGGCTTTTATACACTTTCCAAGCTGGACAAATGAAACCGCTGGTGACTTAATGGACATCCTCTACCTATTCGTTTTAGTATGTTTGATGAAATGTTTATGCGGTGCTCCAATCAATAAAGGAAGCTTTGTGATGTAACCTGCCCAGACCTAACTTCTCTTCACATTCCGGTCGTCTTACGAGCCGATAATACGAAATGCACATCGTGAGTTGACCTGCAACACCCTTCCCCAACCTCCTACTTTCGGCCGCTAGTGAATTGATCCATAGGGTCATTTGGTATGCACGGTCATGGCACTTGTTATCTCACGAATATTTACTGAAGAGGCCTCCCTGTTTGTTTCAAGGACTGATGTATCTTTAATGGTTTGTATATGAGGATTGTTACTATTGTTTCAGTGTAACATATTGCCAACCAACATTATGAGCAGTAAATGCTTTATGGATATTTTTTCTTTTTTTAACATACTGGTCTAACCAATCTTAAAAAGCACATAGTAAACTATCAATATTTGGTGTAACAAAATGAAAATTATCATTGGTAAGAATTATACTTTAAACACAATGCAAAGTAGCCTGAAATTACTGCAAAATGCGAAGAAAATCATCAGTAAACCCATTGATAGTGACCCTTAAACCACCTCCCACGAGAAATGGCTCCCCATGTCTTCCTTACTTTTAATACAAGTAATAAAGAACTGTTCCATGTTCAAAAGCCTATTCAGAGCCAGGTTCAGAGTGACATGCATACATGCAAACTTCAGCGCTTGTGAATTGGGACTCAAGGGACTACTTTTGTAATACAAGGGCTACATAGTGATGAGAATGTTAACATCCCTTGCAAGATACTTTCCTACCTACACATTATACAGGGTGATATACGCAAAAATAATACACAAATTTTCCAATATATTTGCTACTATTTGAAATCTGAAGGAAATTGGATTCTTACGAGTACAACATACCCAGTATTGGGTTGGTGGTTCTTGAACATTTCTTGCTATCTACTAAACTACGACAAGATTTGTTACACACTTACTAAACCATGATATGTGTTACAATCTGGGATATAGAGAGATGTCTTACTGACGTAATGATTCTAGACTAAACTGAATTGCCCCATTTTCCATAATGCTGACGAAAACAGCAACAGCATTGGTGTTAAAAAGCATGCAATCACCAGAGCTAAATATGTTATACATCCGCATTATCTTTGTATAATAGTTGCAAATGACATTCAGCTTACACTCTCCCCTTCCCCACCCCCATTTTTCAATGTTGGGAGACTAAAATGTAGAAATGGTGATGATGTTGTCTAAATCAACATTGCAATTGGGGAGTGGTGAAGGAAGTTGGCCAATTAACGCTTTGGTGTGGCAACCTTTTTTGCAGATACGCCTTGAATTAGGCTATATCCAAAGATTTGATAAGGGAGACTGAGGATTTTAAGAAGCCCTATCATAAGGCAACAGCCTCTGCCATGTTGGGATTACTAGTATCTTATTACAGAATACAAACCAGTCCTTCATACCTTTTAGCACCTTCAGCTTGTATATGTATCCTGTACGACTGTATTTCTCCATTTTTGGTTGTTGGTTCACGCCATTTGGCTGTGACGGATTGAGCCAGTATTCTTGACGCCGTAAGCTGTCTTGGTTTACTTGGAACTGGACCTGTCGCTGGACCTGAAATAAGGAAATGATTGAAGAGATGATTTAGTTTTTACAGCATTTGGAGTAATTGAGCTTGCTGAATTGTATTGCAGAAGAGAAGAGCATAGTATTCTATTAGTATTAGTATTATTCACTGATTGCAGAACTTGTGAAATTACAATGACATGAAATCCCAAATTATTGCCACAACCACAAAATCTAATTTTACGAAGTATACATTTATGGTTAACTTGTAGAACATTTCACAAAGCTTTCTGAGCATACATAATCTAAATTGGATTACAATTAAATCCAAATGAATGAAAGAAGTAAATTTGTCAACTCTAACATTCAATCCATAGTACAAACGGATCTCAATTTCAATTACTAAATCCATAAATTAGAATGAATGAATGAAATGAATGAATGAATGAAATGATTCTCTCTACTCTGCAGATATAAAACTCTTGTTAGGGTCAATATTCTAGCTCTCAAACCAGGTAGATTATGAATCTAGCTAATATCACTCAATCAATGTGTCCCTGATATAGGCAATATTCCTTAGTGCTAAATGTGTCTAATGGAGGCCAATGAATATGACCTTGGCACATCATAATGCATTATATAGGTTTTATTGATTTCATATTTCGCAGTGGTAACTTTTTACACCGCTACAATCTCAACATTTTGCACAAATCTTCTGATATTAAATCATGAGTTCCTTTTGTAGTCTTATATTTATCATATATCTTAAGCATTGTTAAATATATATTTTGTATTTTTTAGTTGTCTTTGTCAGATCCAAACATTTCTTAAACTAAATATTGCATGAAATTTTATGCAATCCGAGTAGTAGATTGAAATTATCATGGTATTGGGATATTTCTGTTGAAATCCATACACCCCCTATGGAAGACATGACCTTAATCTCCCACACAGGGGGTGTAGATTTCAAATGGAGTCACCCATTCAGGTAACCCTTTGTAATTCACTCTCCCTGTGTGGGAGATTAAGGTCATGTCTTCCATAGGGGTGTATGGAATTCAACTGGAATAGCCCATTGGCTGCCAAGGTTGCATTATTGCGGCAACTTATGGATCCTTAAATGGACAAATAGATATGAATGAATGATTCATTCTTCACAAATAGTTCCAAATGAATCTGTCGAGGGGTCTGTTAACGACCAAATTATCTCCAAATATCTGGGGTTTATTACTATTGAGTGATTGTGATGGAATGCAATATTTGCAAAATTTAGTTGAGTTTCATTTATTTTATAAGCATGATTCACAATGCTAGAAAATGAAAGGAAAGTTTGCCTTCTTCATAAAATATAAAATGTTATGACAATAAATATATTATGACAAGTGATACTGTAAGTAAAACATGCACATAAGAGGCGCATTACAATTGCACACCACCACCATTTCACACCACCACCACCTTTTAATACTTACACCACCACCATAAAATACTAACCTTTCTTATGAATGCATCATTACTTAAGATTACATTTTAATATCATGTAAAATAAATATCATGCATGCAAGAGACAGGATTGATTGTAGAATCACTACACATGCATAGCTAACATGCAACACTATGTAAATGAGTAATATTCCTATTTGAGTCTAGACACACATCTCTTCTCGACTCAATTCTGTTCATCTGGGAACAGCCCACTAGTCCGAAGGGTCATTAGTATGAAAAGAGTTAGGGATAAGGTTAACATTAGGGCTTGTGTTACAGATTGGGTTAGGTTTGGATTTGTGTTATAGAGTTGTGGTTAGGTTTTGGGTTTAGGTTTAGGTTAGGGTTATGTTTAAGGTTGAGATTAGGGCTTAGGTCAGGGTTATGATTAAGTTTCGGGTTAGGATTCAGGTTACTGAGTTTTCAGACTCTTTGGACTATCCACCTATTAACCCCCAATCTCACCATAACTCACCACTTTACCATGTCCAACTCACCTGGCACTGCTGTTGTAGTGGGTTTTATTGTGGTAACCACAATGGTTGTAGTTGTGGTAGTTAACTTGGGAGGTATGGGTACACCTAAATGCATGCAAGTGATGATCACACAACAGGTAAAGCAGGAGTCGCACAAAGGTCACAAAATGAAAAGTAAAACATAAATAAAAGTGAAAAATGTAACATTAAAGTGAAAAACAACGAGTATAAGTGAAACATAAAAAGAAATGACAATATGACAAAAAATATGACAAAGACCTGACAAAGATGGTTGCAGGTAGATATCATGCTGTGCCATGCAAAAACAAACCATGCATATATCATATATATAAGAACAAACATGAATTACAGTTCAACAGTAAATAAGTGATCCAACCAAGCCAAGTGAGTTTTTTGTCAACTTTCATATCTTTCCATTTGTTTTTTGTGCACAAACATCTAAAATTGATTTAGTGACAATTGACTCATCTTGCTGGATTGCATCACTTTTCACAATCATCAACACATAAAAATACACATAAAGGTGTTTCAATTTCATTATGTACATGATCTTATTAATACAAAATGAGTTTAGACTTAAAACCCTCTATTAACAATTCCTGCACAAAACTCATTATGGGAATATTATCTTCCCTGTGTATCCAAGATGGCCACCATGGTATGAGCAGCCATCTTGGATGTGTAGTGAAGGTGAATTAAAAACATGTTTATGAGGAATGAGGAATCATTTGAAATGTTTTTGAATTTATTGTAGTGTTATGTTTTCCCTCAATGGCATATCCAAGATGGCTGCCATGGGCGCATTTATGCACCGCAAGCAAGGACTGGTATTTTTCTGTTGGCATGTGCCATGAGTGAAGATGTGTTAAGAAATGAAATTTTGCTCATGTTTTACATAATAAAGGTATGAAATTTCTCATTATGTTTAGTACTGAAAAGAAACATGTTTTTTTGGTATCTGACACCACCATGTCTTTTTTAAAGACGATTCTTGTTGACCATGACTTAAACATAATAATCTTTCACAGAAACACAAATTATGTATAACCTTAGAGTAGTTTCTTCATCGTCAATATTTTCCTCTTCTAATAAAATATTCAGTATTGCACTAGACACTGAAAGGTCATTTCATTAGGTAACAGTGTGTAAACGATGAGCCTCTGGGATTTGAGAAGATCATTATGCATCATTATGGATCAATAAACATGATGACATTGGAAATTGAAATACAAAGTAAATGACAATTACATACAATATCAACAAAACTTGTGTGCACGGTGTATTTAGGAGAGTTTATTTGAATTCTGTTTTATTCATTTGGAAAATAAAGTCTTACATTGCTGACATCATCTGATTCGCAATTGTTTTTCTTTCTTCCTTATTGAAAGTAAGCTGCAGAAAGTTACCGCTTGACGCTTGTAGCAAACAAAGAATTACATTTCCTATGCTTCTAACTCATTCTCATTCCCCTAATTAATTGAATGTTTCTTGCCTGTTTCCTTCCTAAGAAACAGGTTGCATTATGCCCGTATATAGAGCATAAAAAAGATGTCAACAAATCATCGTTTAACAACTGACGGGCAAATGTTTAATGGATTTAGAAACAAGTAAATAAGTAGAGAATCCCGTCCTAATAGGTTTTACAGTCGAGTGGAAACAGGCTGATTATTGGATATTGAACAATTCCGGCGGGCACAACAACAACATACACAGACAGAGAGTGGACTGACGGCGGGAAGATGGTGGACGTGTGGACGGACGGACGGATGGATGGCCTAAGTGCTGTCTCTTGCAAAATAGATCAAGATTTATCGGATGTGAGAGTAATGGTTTACATCATTGCCTGGACTGACAAACATTGGGGCAGGCAATCAAGATGATGAGGGTCACTGCAAGGGAAACACTGGCTTAATGTCAAAGATGACAAGTGTAGTTAGAGGCAATTTAAAACGTTCAAAGAGTAAATAAATTGGTATGGGTCTTTATCAAACAAGAAAAGGAACAATTATTCCAACTTTTATTTTTGTTAATGACTATTTTCTGATAACAATACCTAATTAAGGACAACGTCAAAATATAAATCTTTGTTTGCTTACTTTCTCGCTTTTTTATTTGTTTGCTCATATTTTTCCTCACTGCCTTCCCATTACAAATTCCTTCTCATTCATACCAAACCCCTCTGGTTGGATTTCTCCTGATCTACTCATATTCTCAACGACAGAAATAAACCCAAAACGTGCCAATTGTTCCATTCCCGTCTCCTTACGCCATCCTGCTATTAGCCTCCCTGCACACAATTCATATATTTGTTTCATATTCAGCCATCGGGCATAAATATTGTCCGCCAAGCACTACACGTCATGATCAATAGACAATTAGACATAATATCATTTCAAGTTCCATTAGGAGCGCATATGTCCATTTCATCATTACATATACTAGCTTTCTCTTCACTTTGTCACATTTGATTTCAAACCTGTCAAATTTTAAGTGCTTGCTCGGTTTAATTTGTTATTTTTTGCTCATTTAAGCGGGTAAATATGTACTTTTTAACCGATTAGTGACAACTGCGGTGAAAGTATTGGAATGTTAAGTACCTTAGATCAAGGTTTTTAGAATTTGAAATTCGGATTCTCTCCATGTGTTATTTAGTGGAAATGAAAGAACAGTTTGAAAATCGGTCTAAACATATAACTTTATATCATAAATATACAAACTATGACACAAGAACAACAACAATAACAGAACAGTATCATTTGAAATTCTTAGATAAATCCAAATAAATATTTGAACCAGATATATTTCATACATATATTACACCTTTCAATGTTACGACACAAGATACAAGACATCTGAAACGAGAATATCACAACATATGTAACAATGACAAATGATGTCATGCAAAAGATGAAAATGCAGATATGGAGAAAATTCATCATAAAATGGAACAGTTGAACCAAAATGTAAAATTTTTTCTACATTCTTAAACCAAAATTTAAAGTGATGACAAAATGTAAAAGAAGATAAGAGCCTAGTTCAATTTGTTATTCACTCAAAGAAGAAATAAATAAGTTATCAATTCAAAGAAATAAACTATTCATATTGCTTGGCATGTAATATTTATCCTGGTTCTATATAAATCTGTTTAATACATTACACAGTAGTTGTTTTCATCTAAGAGGTCAAATAATTGTTTTAAAATTCATCAAATTAATTAAAGATGGAGAATCACTCTATGAATATTGTGCTGTGTCTGTATATTGTACACCTGATCATATGAAAGCAAGAGACAATCAGTTGCTTGCAATAAAAACACTATCTTGTTTCTGCTGATAATTTGAATCCCAATTTACTGCATATTACCATGTAGGTGACAGAGTTTCAACTTTCACAACTTCTCTCGATCATCTGATAGAGAAAGGTATAAGTGGACAGCAAGGGCATCTAATTCCTTGTCCCACTAAAATCAAATAAATTAAACAATTCTTTTAAAAGGTTCTCTTTGAAAGGCAACATCAGGGGCTTTTTAGTTGCAAATTTGGCTAAACTGTCTTAAATTTAGGGTATTTGCATGAAATGTGAGCCACATGAAAAAACCTCTATCCACACCAAAGTCCACTTTTAACAAAATTAGCTCTTACTCAAATAAATTCTGGCAATGTCCATTACATATTTGCAACATCATTTAGCCGTCACCAGATAGTGATGAAGTTGTCTGTAAAAATATGAGCGCTATCAATGCAATTTTAACACCGCCATCTTTAATTAATGCCCAGACTTTGTAAGTTTTACAACTATTTAATAATCACTTTTTGTTTCAAACAAAAGCAAGCAAGAATTAACACATTCATTCTATCCGCCATCTTAATTGGCACCAGACCTACATCCTTTTCATCTCAGATGACTTTATTTATTCCTAATATTTTCCTCAGATGACTGCAACCAAAGCAGAAATGCAATCACCGCATCCGTATTGTAAGGATACTCTTGATTAACAAACTCAAATTGCACCATCATGGGGGTCAAAATTGGACTAGAATCTGTCCATCCAGGTCATCTCATCAATTATCTTGATATCAATGTGCTACTGCGTTGGTGTTGATGCCACACACGCGCTGCTAATTATCCATTTGTGTGTTTGTCTTATAATAATGGTTCAGATTTTTTACGCTCTAAATTTTGCTCATTATTATTTTTATAAAAAAATTGATTGATGACATAGGAAAGATGTGGTGATGGGTTGAGTTAATTAGAAAGCACCGACTGCCTTATTTGTATCTTATAATTATGCTAGCGATGTTTTTATCCATAGTTTTTCTTCCTTATTATGACTGACTGATGATAGGGATTGAATGATTGTGATAGCTGCAGAATTCGGAATGCCAAGCGCTAAGCTTTGATTTACTGATTGAAGATGATAAATCCCACATCATGTGGTTATTTATGGTTAATTTATCGTTGAATGACGGATGATGAAAAGTACATGTTTGGATAAGACTAACCACTCTAATTTGACATGAAATAAGGAAACGTTGAAATAAACTTTGCATAAATTAGCCTTGCTAATTAGTTTAGTTGCCAGAGTGCAGCTTACCCATAGCTAATTTGATTAGTAAGCAAATTACATCCACTGTACCAAAGGAAGACGCTTCCTCAGAGATTTTCTGATTACAGCAAATGATAACCATACATGCAGGCGGCTGAAGCTTGTAAACATCCAACTATTTCAATTTCCAATTCGACATTTTTGTTGATTACTCTGGGCACGTATTTATGTTACTAAATCCCACAAAACATAGCTATTGTTGGCTGCTTTGTATTCACTTCCAAACAGACTAGGAAAGGTCACATCCTCTCTAGTACCTCTTCCATCACTTGTTTTGTATTACCATACACATTGCATCATATTTTCAGCGCACAAAATTGTAAACTAAACCACCCTGACATAGGACCTTAAGTTACGACCGTTTTAACATGCTAAGAAATTGTTAAGTACATTTTCTTTTTAGAGGCCCTACCGATATTGTATACACCGCAGTAAGCTGACCTGCAAGTAACAAAATTGTCAGCATTATTTCCACAGCCTAAGTTTGCAATCAATATCTTCTTCTGGAAAGGACGTGAATAAAAAGCGCTTTTACTATCTAATACCAATCTGATATGCCTGAAACGCTTGCCAAGGAAAATATATCATCATGCATTCATCTTTTTTGTCAATCCTATGCATAAATCTGGCGCGGCTCTAACTTGTTTGCTTAACGTGTGAGATGTGCTTAATTTCTAACTATCTATTATGGATAACGTCACCCTTAAGCACAAATCTGACCCTTCTGCTCACCACAAATGCATTCTCCAAAGCAAGTTGAGTAAAATGTATACCTAAACCGATATCGTTTTTGATCACTCACAATCTTGCCTGCAGTTAGAAATTACAGTACCAGTGGCATCTCATACCCCTTATTGTATAGCATTTCTTGTTACCCTAAAACTTGATGTCTTTTACTTTGATTATATTTAGATTTTTTTTGTCAGAATACATTTCCATTCCGTACCCCATTTATTCTCTCTAAGCAAGAGGACTAGGATAGTTGCAAGCTTAGGCTAGATTAAAATCATACCGATGCAGGAGAAAAAAGATTGTTACATTAATTTGATTTGGGAAAACAGCCCTAAGACATTGGAAACAACTTGTCGTCCTCAAAGACCCCCTAAATGACAAATTTTGATTGGTTCTTATACCCTGCGGAGGGAGCACCAGTTACACGGCTTTACCTGCATGCAACTCGTTCAACTTGGAATGGCATAGCGACAATGCCAGATAGCAAAAAAAAAGAAGATGGATAGATGGAAATTGTACAAACCTTAAATCATTTGTGTGTTAAAATAATGCCTGCAAGGTTTGTGCTTTTAACGAGGTTGTCATCATAAAGCAAGCATTTATTGATTACCATTTTTATTATTTATCTAAATAAGTGATCAACATGTATGAGTCACTTGTAAAATATTGTGTAAGTCAACACCAGCAATGGGACTTTTACATGGTTTCCAATATATAGCACATGTTGAGCGCAACCCGCAACATGCAGCATTTCTATCTATTTGGACCAATATTAAGTTTCTGAAACAGAGGTAATTAACATGTTGGATCAATCCAATCACGACAGGGAGTCTACTTACAAAGGAAATGCCATGGTGCGCATTAAAATATGTGAATTCTATAAATTACATTAACAAATTCAGTATTTCAATCCTAATATTAACCTAATCTGCCTAAATCAATAACTATGATGAACAGTAGTGTGTAAGAGATAATTAGATTTTAAGAAAGTGAAGAGTTTGAAATTGGATCTTTTAATGACTCTTTGCCTTCATGCTGATCATATATTCAAAATTAATTTTTAAAATAATGATTAGGTTTCCGTTATTAATTTCCATCAATTATGCACCTATTTGATGTAAAATTAAATCCACATGATAGACATCCATCCTGTCTTCTGATATTCATCATATTGAGATAATATAAATATTTATAAAGCATGTTTGAATTAATGTTTTCTATAAAAAAATATATTGTTGGCAAATAAAGTTGTGACATGTAATGTTTTACTTTGTTGTATTCTCAACGTAACATATGCACAAGTTAGCGAGCATAGACCAAGAGGTCATGAACACATAGTAATGATAGTAGTGAACCGTAACCAAAGGGGAATGCGGATATTTGTAGCGCAAGCACAACTTGTCTCTGTCGTAGAAATGTCTTTCAGCAAAGTCATTCATTTACAAACCCGGTTATGCATTCCTAGCAGCTCTAGTGCAAGAGGTTTAGCAAGAAATGCCGAAAGATAACCGCACAATTTACGTCACTGGGGTGACAACTCCGCTTCTTGGCTTCTTTTTCTTTATGATCGCCAAGACAAGAGTCCTTCATCACTGAGTGCGTCTAACTGTCTAGTTTTAAATATAAAAGTGTAATATCACAGCAGACAAGGAATTCTCATCTGAATGGATACTTCACAGAGTAGTTAGGTAAAACTCTTGTTAGTATCCAATTGATCAGAGAGTATTACCACTTAGCACTGGCTCAAAATACCCAAGTATCATTATGCTACTGGCACTGCTTCATTACGGTATTGCCAAATCACAATTTTCCGACTGCAAGGCTTTTATCATTTTCTTCCTGCATTGTCCTCTCTTCTTGAAAAAGAATAAAATACAAAGTGTAGAAGATTATCATGCTGCCACTACTATGGACCACAAGAGCCTCATCCCAATGGCATAGTCCAATAACTTCAATTACATAATCATAGTGCAAAATTTGAGTTTTTGTACCCAAATCTTCAAAGGTCATTCAATGAATGTACAAATGTATTGGGGTTAAAGAACTGTGCCCTGATAGATGAGCATGTTGTGGATCCTAGTGCACTGAGATACATCAAGGTCCACAACATGGTACTAGCACTCTGATTGACAGTACCGTATGTGATTATCTCATAACAGCTCCCTATTACATCTGAGTGAGGTGAGGCAAGTGAAGTTAAACATTTCTATGCCGTGCCCATGTGTGCAATAATAGCATAGCACATAATTCAAATCTTAAGATGTGCCACCATATGAACAAACAATACTAGGCATGTTTGTACTTAATTCAATATAAATTTACAATTCAATATAAATTTACAATTTGACAGCAATTTGACAGCGCTTCACAAGCAGTAGAGGGGTATATCAGTCTAGGGAGATATCAGTCTGGGACATTATAAGAGAGCCTAACCTTGGTGTTTTATTGTTCAACAGAGTTAAACCATTTATGCATGATTTGGATGGTTTCTTAAATGCCCTGATGTGCCTCTTGAGAACGCTTATTGGAAAATGGTAAAAAAGCGCATCATATGGCGACAAGAAACGTGGCATGTATGCATGGAGAGCAATTCCTTCAATTTTATTTGATTGCAATACTGTTTTGTACACTACTTGCGAAGTAACAGATTTTGAATTTCAGAATTAAATTACGTTTTGTTCATTGCCTTGGTGTAATTGAGAATGCGCTTTTCCTATCGTTCTTTTGTATCATACGCAAATGGGCTAACATCCTGTTGCTCTAGATACAGCATCATCAATAGCGGAGCAAGGAGACACTGAGAACCAACCCTGAAAAAGTTTCCCCAAGAGGTAGCTAGCATGCAGTAATTTAGCAAAGTAGCAGTTCCCATGTGCTCAGACTTCCAAATACCAATTCCCTGATAAACATCACGAATGTTATGTATGAAGCCGCACACACGCACCTTGCTGCACTCATGATGGTCATGACAATGAATGAACAGGGAATCTAGATCTTGTACAGATGGATTTCAGTTGAAGTAAAAAAACAAGTATTGAAGGTCAATGCACTTATGCTGCAAACCTAAAGTATCAGCTCATATGTTCCTTTGACCATTTCTTCATCTAATTTATAAACTTTTTCTCTTTAAATTGCAGTATAATTTAATAATCTTGATAATTTCATAAATTTTTATTTATTTTCTATAAACAATGCCCGTTTTATATTCAATTTTAGTGCTCTCATCTTAGTCTTGGGCAATTTGATGCCCCCAAATAAAACCAGTATTAGTCTGACTGAATTTCTTTAAACTGATGAGAAATGTATCATTTAAAAGTGTTTCAGCAGCTGATACTTACTTTTCCTTCTAGGATGTATCTAAAATTCCTAGACACATCCAATTGGAAGAGGTAAACATATCAATAGCAGAGCTATATCAGCTATCGACCCTTATTTCCCTCCGCATCAAATAGAGCTAGCCCAGGCCAGCGATGACACCTCCACTACCTCATAGTTTGGTTACCTATGCAAATATTTGTTTCTCTCAAAGGGGAGTAGAACCTCAATTGCAATGACTATATCTTCTGCTAACTATATTGATTACTATATCTACAATCATTTGAATTTAAGCATGACATAGGACGTTTGCGAAATATTTTAAAGTTACATCGAGAGACACTAAATTATACACTCGCGATACTTATGAACCACTGTATCTATTGTAAATCTTGCCTTATTATACAACATAGATGAAAGAAAGGCTACAGGACTAAAATAGTGAACAATTGTTACAAGTGATTTGCGCAGAGAAAGGGACAAGCTTACTTCCTGTCTGTAGCCCACTGAGGACACTTTATTGAACAGTTTATAGGTCCTCTCAGCCATACTATGATGAAATCTGACAGCCAAACTTGCAATTTTCTTGCAGATTTATTAAAACACAAAATCCAATCCCGTTTTCTCTCTTGACCTTTAACTAGAATTCATGTGCCCAAGATGTCGTCTGACATTCTCAACATCGCGATATTATCTACGACGGCTCAAGTCGTCTATTATTTTTATTTCTCGCTGAAATCTGATGCATTATCACGCATCACGGGACTCTTTGATGTTACCATTGTGTTAGCTACAATCTCAGATGCAACTAAACATGAAGCTTTAGTCAAGGGTCTATGCTCGCAAGTTTATTATCAAGGTATTAGTTGACTAATTCTTTCTCTCACCCAGAAACACATTTAACCCTCTCCGAAGACATGTCAAGGGTGGGCAACAGTTCAATTTTGACTAATCTTAAGCTTTTGTGATATTTTTTCTGATATTCGCATAAAAATGTATCAAAGTCACAACCACCATGTCTAGTATATGTATGTTCAATGGGTCTTGAGCTCGGGTTTGGCATTTTCAAATCTTGAAATAATCGTGATTTTTGTAGATCAAATTCTTCATCCATATGGAAAGATTGATAACTAAAGCAATAAATGCAGTAGAGTTTGTTTGAATGATGAAAGGTGTCTGATATCACGATTGCTTTTTGAATCACATTTTGATATTCTTTCATATTACTTCAGTTTGTTTTTCTCCTTCATGCTTTCTCCCATTTCAAATTATATTTTTTCTAGCTCTTATTTCAACTGATAGTACCTATCTATCGAATTATACTCAAGAATAACATACAAAAACCCTTCTCTGTGAGGTATAATAATTACTAGAGCAATTGTGGTATCCAACAAATACAAAGTAACAGATTCCTTAAATGTATACTTCTTAATTCCAGCAATTTAGATAACCCCTCAGGGCTCATCTATCTAAATAAAGATGAACCTACACTCTTGGCTTTCAAATTTCACGTCTCATTTCGATGCTAACAAGAAGCTTTCCTAATTCTAAATGAGTGAGTGCCATACACCTGTCAAGGCAGTACAAAAATTCAATTAACCAAAAAATTCTCAGCTAAATTTGAATCCAATCTCTGCCAGCTATAAAGCGGCACATTTTTACTTGTCGGTGTGATGATGGAGAGGGAAAAAATGTTTGAAAAAAATGTAATTCAGGGGTAAACGTAGAATGTGCAATTTACTTTAGCAGGTAAGATGATCCTGTGAGTTTGTATCGGTTTACATTGGTTGGGTCAATTACTCAACGTCAGCTACAGGCTGCTTGACGACGAAAAAAACTTGTATGTAAAACAATCGATGCAAAGTTGACAAAAATGTGGGGAATTTTACGCACATTCCTATAGGCAATTTGAGAATCTTAGTAAATGCGTTGATAAGATGCATGGAGTGTTAATTTTATTAGATTTGTGGGTAAGATGGTGAAATGCGCAATGCATTCAGGCAGTTCTTGATTTGTTTATTTGTTTGTATGCTTCATATGTGGGCGTCGCAATATCATAAAATAATATAAAAAAAGATGTCTGCTATTGTCATGTTAATAAAGCTTTGACATCAAGTAATTCAACAAGCTTTGAATCAAATCAAATGAAATAAGCAGATTGAAATATTTGGAATGGTATGCTAAATCGTTGCAATATTCAATGACTTTGATGGTTGGAAGTTAAACAGGTAACATGAAAATAATGAACTAGACAAGGTGGAAATCTACATTTTTACCATATTCCACATGGTTCATCTAGAGACAAAAATGAGCAACTCGACAAATGGATGGTAACTTTGTAAGTGTAGTTGCAACACAAATAATCCAACACATTTTAAGCAATTTTCAACCATCACTGATGGGATAAAAACATACATATTTAGCCTTCTCCTAATGGTACAAATATGCCTAGCAGTTGTAGTCCTTAATAGGCTTCTTTATTGCAGAGAATCATAGCATTTGACGGTGTTTATATAAAGAAACCTCACTACAGCTGTTTGGAAACCAATATCAAAATCTTCTTCACTTAACTACAAATCTTCACATTAGCGCTCTGATCATTCAATCTGTACTGCCCTTCGGTAATCTAAACACTTTGATCAATAACAAATATAAACGATTTCAATAACAAAAACACCTATGAGTGCAACGTTCATAGAAATATGGATCCACTACCAATAGCGATTATTTCTATAGGTGCTTACTGTATATAATGCCGATTGTATTTTCTTTTCTTATAATACCATATTGGTGACTAACCATTTGGTAAAATTTCCTAAAACAGCAGCAGGAAAGGAGGGAAAAAAGCTTCCATGATTGTGCATAATACAGGCAATTCAAGTTCATATTTTCTCACAAAATATTGAATCTTATTCGCTACAATAAAACCACAAATCACGTTGCACTGTCTATAGCTATTTCAGTCCCCAGGCGATGCATGCGCACTCTTCATTGATTGGCGCACTCTTTTTTTATGCGATAAAATTGCCTTATGCTTTGCACCTTTTACTTTATCAACCATCTTCTTTAGCTTTTAAAAAAGAAAAGATCTAAACATTTGGCAAAATAATATCGATTTCTGAAAGACAATCAGCCCTTGGGGTTTTACACTCATCAAGTGCTGCGCCAAACAGAGGCTAAATACGGTAAAAACATACCGCCATCACGCCGCTAATAAAAATAGTAGTTGCTAGCTATCTATGGCAGCCCCAAGGGGGGTGATGGGGTGCACACTCAGCAGTTTTATTTAGCTGTTAACTAGGCATGTATAAATGCTCTCCCCCATAATGTGTTAATGGACACACACATCCTACGAAGCCTTGCTGTAGGAAATCAGCATGGGGAGATAGGTAGTTAAGAAGAGTATCGGGTACTTGAAAAAACACTGAAAAATGAAAATTGTCGATTTAGTTTACTCAAGTCTGGTCTCACATCTCTCTGCACTAGATAGCTTGCTTAACATCTCCCATGATAGTTGCAAGTTGGTTTAGAGAAATTAAACCCAATTGGAATTGGATTTCGTACGGAAATTGATACTATACATAGATCCATACTTTACAAACACAGTACATTTGTTCATGTTATTTTATTGAAATTAAACTTTCCAAGTGCAAGTGCTTTATTTCCTATCCTTTTGTATGCACACATTATACCTATACTAAGTCTTCCACAGGGAATTTCTTTTGGGTGTAAAATTTCAGAGAAATTACAACAAAATTATCCTTCATCAATAATTTTTGATCAGATATCGTTCTCACCCTCATTTTTATAAAATTGGGACTCATATAGACATTGTTATTTTTATAGATTGACTTGGAGCACTTAGGAAAAGTAAAATACAAGTATCATGAGAATTGGGAAAAGTTGGCACACATACTTTTAAAAGAGGTAGCACAATTGATTGCAAATTAATATGAATCAATAATATACCTTTGTAAGAAAAGAATTCCTAAATTGAATTTTAATTAAACATTTTCCTGTCATACATTAATTCCATCTCCCAAACCACATATTCCATTGCTGACACTAAATTTCAATCAACTCCATGAATTTTCTCCATATCTGCCATACATACACAAAAGAATCAATATTGAACACATGCATCATGCAAAACTACTCACTAAATCGGAGAAGGGTAAATTTCACTTTTATGAGAGAATGCCAAATATGATCACTCCGATGAACCGGAAATGTATTTTGCACTAAAACAAGTAAAATTTTCTCAAAATTCAAGAGAAACCCTAGATGTACAGACACTCCACAAAGGATGACATTTACTTGTTATCCTTCACATTAACCCCCTGAGCACTACCTGCCGATCTAACATTGCAACTGATTGGTCAATTACATGATATCTTCATTTTAATCACCAATCAGAATGGGGCTTTGCAAATAATTCACCCCAATTACTTTGCATAGTGAAATTATTCTAACAATGTTGCTGATTGGTCCATTTGATAATGAAAACTTCTTTTTGGCCAATCGGCAGGTAGTTCTCTTGAGGGTTAAAAGAGTGTATTTTCTTGGGAGATGATCACTTTAAAGGCATTCCGCAAAATGAATCTACCCTTTCACATTTAGAGAGCAAAAGTTGTGATGACAACTTGGAAAGCAGAATTTTATTTTGTGTACAAACACTCTTGTGTTCTAAAAGGCTAGTTCTCAGAAAACTTCCACAAGCATGAAAGCAGTTTGAGAAAAAATAGAAATTCAACTAGCGAAACTGAAGACAGAAAATGAGAGAAATAGCTGAATAGAATAGAATGAGAAAAGACCAAACACCCTGAAAAGCATGTGAACAAGTTGAGCCTTTAGAACAAGAGAAAAAATTCTTACAAGAGACTAAAATCAGAGAAGACTCAACTATGCAGACATTGAGTCTGATACGAAAAACATTGACACTGTAAGCCTCCAATCTTTGGCTACAGTTTTTTCATTCTTATAGTATTTTTGCATTTTAATTTCATTTTTAATTGAATCCATGCAAAAATTATACAGAATTTTGTTTAATTTGATAACAGTAGTAGACAGGAGTCTGAAAATTGGTGCCACATCAAAATTCTGCTTCCCACATACAATTTTGTCATCACAATAATCGTCCATTGAATGGAAGAAGGATGTAAGTGTATAGTAACAACAAAGCAGTTACAACCTCTTGCATTCAAGTGACAAATTAAAAACCAGAAGAAAAACAGACAACAATATAACTTAAAACAAATATAATTCTCTTGATGAAATCATGGTGTATGGAAGAAAGATTCACAAACTTCAATAACACCGCCTACATGCCCATCACACAGTACGATACAACTAAATTGGGCTAATTACACACAGATTAACATAGCTGCCAACCTACCTTCATCCAGCACAATCAACTCTGCAGCGGCTTCAATAGTCTCTTTCACATTCTCCACATAGTTGCTAGCCACACACTGATATGTCCCATCATCTTCTTTGATAAGCTGACTGATCTGAAGGTTCTGGCCGTTGACAAGTCTGAAGATATTGGTGTCGCTGGTGTCGATTTCTTCCCCGTTTTTGAACCATCTGACATCAGGATGAGGGATACCGTACACGCTGCATTTGAATGTGAAGGGATTGCCAACATTGGCATGGGCATCCTCAGGCTTTACCAGGAAACTTGGAGGAACTGAAATTGAATACATTGATAGAAAATCGCATTAATTAGACAACTTGTGTATCTGAAATGTTAAGGTAGTATCAAACACATGACACAACAATTGGGCTCTTCCATTTAAAATCCACACTCCCCCTGTGGAAGATTTTGGAAATATCTTTCACAAAGGGAGCATGAATTTCTAATAGGATGAGCACATTAGGCAGCTCCATTTGAAACTCACCCTCCCTCAGTGAAAGATTCAGGTTGAATCTTTATCAGAGGGTGTATGAAATTCAAATGGAACTGCTAATGTGTTCATTCCATTTAAAATTCATACTCCCTTTGTGAAAGATATTTCCAAAATCTTCCACAGGAGGAATGTAGATTTTAAATGAAATAGCCCAATGCTTAATATTAAGGCGAATGGGATGACAGGAGCCACATCTTTCCACGTTTAGCCATATAACTAAAAAACTGCAGTGTACTTCTTAATATTAATACCTTATATGTTATAGGAAATGAGTCAAGGAAACCAATAATTGCATTTAAATTAGGTCTTGCGGTTCTTGTGTTTAGGCCAATAATATATAAAAAAAAGTTTCCCACCACAAAAAAAAAATCATACACAAGGCACAGAAATGACACCCTTGTATATCGAGTCTTGGAATCTCCTTTATAGACCCCATACTATTTCTCTTGTGTGTCAGCTTTATTTGTCTCAATATTTGATTGCAAACACCGCTCCCCTCCGACCTGCCTTAAGCTAAGTGTAACCATTGTCTCAACATGAAGAAAAGAATGATTATATTGTCTTGGAAGGCTAGATAATGAATGTCTAGTAGACATGCTAATGATACATAATATTCTATGTCAAGTACCAAACTTGGGAATAGTTGTGGTATCCGTTGCAGGTGCTCTCCTATCCCACCACCTTACAGTACAACTTCATAATCCCTTCCCCTTCTCTGACACACATTCAATATATTGAATATATACATTATTAACTAAACAACACTTAGTACCCTGATAACTAGGCCACATCTGCCATCTTGAGTTATCATCCATCACAACAAAACTATGACACCTGTAAATTAGGGATTAACTCCTCCACCAAATCACATCCCTTTAATTCAGCAGAAGCCTAGCTCACAAGTAGAGCGCTTGCATGTTTATCTGTATTGTCTTACACAATACCACTCAACATTATCAAGGAAAAAACAAAGGCCCTGTTTTGAATGTGTAATGTCTCCTGTGAGTGGAATACATTGCCCTCAATATCCTTCCAGGTAGACTTGTAATACCGTGCAAAATGCCTGTGTTACATCTAATTAGCCAGCTAGCGAGCTTGCTAATGCTTTGATTAGTCAAATGGATTACAGGTTTATCCCAAGTGTTTCTAGTTTTCTTCACTTTATCAATCGTAGGATGGGGAGATGAGGGAGAAGTTACCCTTACTTGAACTTACAATGGGGACTTTCCCTTGTCTGGAATGTATAGAAAGAAAAACATCAGGAAACGAACGGAAAATAATGAAATAGTAAAAAATGTAGAGTAGATAAAGACAGGTGCTTCGAGTTTTGATCAACTAATCAACCATAGAGCATGGAGAAGAGGGACATGTTACTCTTCCTTTGTTATGTACTAATCAGCCATAGAGCAGGGAGAAGAAGGAGATGTTACTCTTCCTTTGTTATGTACTAATCAGCCATAGAGCAGGGAGAAGAGGGACATGTTACTCTTCCTTTGTTATGAAGTAATCAGCCATAGAGCAGGGAGAAGAAGGAGGTTGTTACTCTTCCTTTGAACGAACTTTACAATGGGGATTTACCCCTATGGAGAATGAATAGAAAGAAAAACACCTGGAAAGGAAAGGAAAAACTAGGCAGTACAAAGGGAGATAAAGACATTCAAGGACTCATGGTTGTGATGGCTCATAGTGAAATAGGTTAATGAGGGTATTGCACCTATTTTATTATTTAAACACACTCACCTTGTGCAGTGATTCTGACAGTTTTTGTTAGCGTACTACCATCAGCGCCAGATGATGCCCTCACTCTGTAAAGACCTGTATCTATTTCGCCGAGATCTGAAATGCGAAGGCTGCCCTGACCGACGATGGAATAGTGATCCTGACCAGTGAATCTGGTGAAAATTGCAGAATGGAAATGTCATCTTACATGTATATAGAATGTATAGACAATAACTCAATTCCACTAGCAAAAAGTGGACACTGTTATGGTATCTTAAAACAGTTGTAATTAGCACAGAAATATGCAGGTATGATTACATTAACCTGAAAAATCCTGAAAGGCAGTTACAAATCCTGAAAATCAGCTTTTTCATACATATAAGGAAGGAGAAACAACAAGTCCTGAAATTAGGAAACATCCTGAGAAATCATACCTTTGGCACACATGTGTGATCAGTAAATCTGTATATAGAAATGATTATTGGCAATACTTGTTTACTTACAATACAATTTCTTCGTCATCTTTAAACCAAGTGAAAGCTGCCGGTTCTGTTGTAGCTGCCTCTAGTACTATATTCCTGCCAATTCTAGCTTCTACATCTTGTGGATTGACGATAAACTCAAATTCCCTATTTGGATCGGGTAAACCTGAAGAAAAAAGGACAAGTTTTTTAACTTGGTTGCATCAACCATGGTAACAAATATAGTTGACAGACTTTTTTATCACTGAGTATTTCTCTCAGCAAGGTGTTTTGAAACATATTGCTAGTTTCATATTGCTTAACAACTTCTTGCAACAACATGATACAGGCTGTATAAAATGATTGGTACTCATTGGGTTCTATGTTTATTGACAAGCCTGCTGTTTCCAAATGCAACATTAGATCTTATGCTGCCTTTTGATATACCAGTTCTGTCCAGAATCACTGGAATTCCTCTGTGCTGAACTGGTGGAACTATGGGGGGGGGGGGCTTTAAGTAGAATGGTTAATGTGCTAATTCCATTTGAAATGCACACTTCCCCTGTGGGAGATCTTTCCAAAATATTTCACCGAGTGCTTATGCTGGAAAAAACAATTTTTTAACAGAAAAAAAATCCGGACCAACTCACCATTAACTACCGTAAGACTTGCTGTTCTACTTGTTACTGTTTGTCCTGTGACATCATTGGTTGCCTGGCACCGATAACTACCACCATCTATTGATCTGATATTGCGTATTTCCAAAGCACCACTTGGTAGGAGGGCAAATCTGGAAGCTATAATCTCCATGGTAAGATCTAATACAGAACCATCTTTCTGCCAACTGAAAATATTAAGGAAAACCAGAAAATGTTACAGGGAGTTATTTCTAAACACAAATTATTACATTAATTTAAAGTGTCCTTATAGTTACTATTAATTAAAAGCCTTCTCATCTCTTACACACACATTGAGGAACCCACTGGTAGGGAAATTAAGGTAAAGCCAATGGTCATGTAGTTATTTTGGATAATCGTTTGTTTGTCATCGAGCACAGAATTTGATGTATAGATTAGAATGAGGAAATGTGAGCTTTATTATAAGCTCCTTTGTTAACCATCTTAGAAGATACGGATACCCAAAGTTTTGAGACATAGATGTCTGACAAGACAACTAATATGTAATCGTACTGGTAAACTTGACACTTGGTATCACATACAAGAGAAAAGTGATTCCAATAATTATACTCATATCATGAAAGTTATTGGCTTATTTTGACTTGGTTCCTTTTGCACAACCAGGACAAGCACCATCTTCTGATAAGAAGCTACAAAAAAACTTGTCTGAAGTTAGAATGATTGTTAGAAGAGCAACTGATATCATAACAAGATAAAGTTAGTGAATCACTTCATTAATTAGGAGAGGATTTGAGAGAGAAAGCATCATGTACTACTCATAAGCTCCTATAATAAGCCCCTTTTTGCACCTATCTAGCATGAAGCGCACATTGTTCCATATTAGTTGGGAAATGTTTACCTTATTCTAGGTCTTGGTGTCCCTGTGGCTTGACATTTAAATCTAGCTGTATCTCCTTCATAAACTGAGACATCTTCTGGGCTTGGTATATTACTTGATAATGCTGCAACAACAAGGCACAGACAAACAATGAATTAGACAAAAAAGAACCTCAGTCACACATCTCTATTATTGGATATCTTGTCAGAACATAATTAACACTGATTAATATGAAGATATTGAGATTTAAAATTAATCTGTATTTCCGCATTATTCCGCGGGTTTTTTTTATAACTTTGTTTAAATGTTTTGTGTTACTCCTCCATTGGATGTTGTGTCATATTTTCTGTGTTTTTAATTTTATCCATTGCTAGTGTGACACTTTTGTATCCTTCTGGATCCATCCTTTGGTTCCCCGCTGATCAGTTGGAACAGATTTTCCCTGTTTTTATCTTCCGCATCTAGTTGTTGGCTTATTTTAAAGTAGAACATCCAACAAGTGAATCATAGGTCCTGGGTTCAAATCCAGAATGACAGGTGGAATGGTTGCTGTCCAGTGCAAAATTTCCATTGATCTACAATCAAAAGAAATGACTTCCTCAAATGAAGTATTGACTTTCATTCACAAACTATGTTCTATTAAATGCAAAGTTGTTTAAGATTGCATTACTATCATGATCATGTATGACACAATAATATTATTGCTTCATTTTTTCATGGCTGCCCATGTGAAAAAAATTAAAAAGAAGGCAAATCCACTTATTTAAATGAGTGTCTACTCCGTAAAATAAGTATGAACTCAGTGGTGGCACATTCCCTTGCCGTTTTTTTTACAAGTTGGGTTGTGTGCCGGTCAAGATTGGTGTTTATTGTTGTCTTGTTTAATTGTAACACTTCAAGTTAGTAAAAAAAAACCTGGTAAACTGTTCTTTCTTTCTTCACGAACTTCAGAAGTTTCCATTTCTTACACTTATTACAATAATTGTACAAATAAGCTTGTCAATAGCCCTACTCTCCAATAGACAACATTATGATTAATTACACTGATTTATGTTCAAAATCAATTATTCTGTCTTTTACAAGTCCTACGGCAAATGTCACAAAAACGATTTGTCCGCTTACTATACCTATTCCATACCCACTTACGATAAACAAAGTGCACTAGAGTTCAGCAAAGTACATTGAAATCATTATATCCCATCGACATTATAATTATTATCAATCTTCATTATCAGGGCACTGATTGGGCCAAACATAAACATGGGATTCTACGCTCAGAACTGTATGCCCGATACACCATTGTATCGGATATAATATTTGTGTGACTCCCCACAAATGAATGTATGGATATTAACAAGTCACTATTCCAGCAAAACAGAAAAAGTTCATGGTCAACTTGCAAACCCACTCATGGAAGCACTCGCGCATGCATGCACACACAAACGCACAGCACCATGACTTTCGGGCTGACTTCTTTTGGCTCGCCAAGCCTGAGTTTTTAAAAGGTGTTACAGCATAAATAATCGATTCCTGCTTTTCTGTCTATTCTAGACCCTCTGACCATTGGCGGCAAATATTTTCCATATTAGTCTATAGCTTGTTATGATATCGTAAATAAGTCACGTACGGTATTCAACTCAAATTAATTAGAAAATAATTCGAAGATCAAGTTCAAACCCATCGAAGTGTTAATTTTTTTGACGTAAGAGTAGCCACAATAAAGTTATCTTTTAAGGAACTTAATTTTGATGCAATCTGTATTGATGTTTGTGTTTATGTGCGCATATGTTTGATGGGGGTGTAGGGGTGGGTTTGCATTACAAATACTTCCGAGGACTCTGACATAACAACACACCAAGGACATTTTTTTTACAGAGGACCTAAACACGCGTCCTCGCTACGCAAACCTTGTTAAACGGTGAAAAATGAGGTATTACACCCTACTACCCCCTCTATAGCTTAATGTCCTCGTAGTGTTAACCGGAATCTTGAGCACATGACATAACAACCCACCGACACACCGAGGACACACACACATTTGGACTTTCGTCAAATTTCGTCATTTTTTGTCAGGTCCTCAGAAGTATTTGTAATTCACGGGTGGGTAGAGGTGTTAGCGAGTGTGTTTACAGTTATATTATTATGAGCCTGAATATACCCAGTATATATCAGCTTCCTTCTTGAAAATAATCTTAATTGGTTTCAGCATTTTGAATCCATGCTTGTAACAAGTTCAAACAAACCACAGAACTAAGTTTATGTAACACCTGTAGCTACACAAAGGCACCATTCCTTTCCAGAATGTTTTCTCTATTAACATCAAATGGCCACTGTCCATTCATCTGACCAAATGACATATAGACAAATCATCAACTTCCTGAACAGATCAAACAATGAATTTGTACCCATTTAATATTTTGTAAAATATGTCATTAATTTGAACTATTTAAATCAGTGGGTGCAATCTTACACTTAATTTAATTTTCCGATGAATAAACTAGACCAACAAAACAATAAAGAGTCAAGAAACTTTTACCACTGACATTTGTATTGTGACATCTTTACCCTACACCAGAAATATAAATTCAAAGTAGTTCAAACTCCATTGCCTCCGGTCATATTTACAACCCAATACCAAAATTTGAGAATTATGGAGATGTCAAAGTAAGATTCTTTTAACATGAAACTTTAAAGCTTTTTATCAAACCAAATATGTAACAAAAGCCTAGCACAAATTTTACTTTTGACACTAGTTTCCAGATCTTCTAAAATGGTAGTAAATCATTTTTAAACATCTACACCCCATTAGAGCAATTGAACAAATGGAATTATTATCGCATATTACTTGCTCTATTTTGCCAATAACAAAAAAGACCTGACAAAATGACCGTGATACAAAAGGGAATGTGAATAATGTTGAAAGCAACCTTTTTACAACTTGATTAATTAAGCCGTCACAAAAAGGCAAGATTTATCGAAAATAAAACGCCAAAGACAGATCGCTTTAAAGAATTAAAATGGCAGAACTACAACTCTTCTGTTTGCAACCAGTTGGTAAATTTATTATTTGTTGTGGAATTTCTTTTTATTGGTATTATCTGAAATCAATGAAGTGTTTGACACATACAGAAAGCCGAGTTCAATGAAATCTTTGGGAAATAAACCAGTGTATTCTTCTCCGATATGGCTGGCTGAGTGAGTGCCCACGCTCCGATATGATCAGCGTAAAAGCTTGGGAAAAATGTGCACATACCAATAGACCTATATCAGCACGTAGATTGAGTGCAGTATGTACTTCTTCATTGCCAGCACATTATTGGGTACGACAAAAGAAGATTTGACAATATCTACAAGGACAGCTTTACAGCAAGTATTCCTGAGAGAAAGGCCAGTGCTTGTCACGTTCAACCAAAGTGGTGACTTTGGATCTCAAACTCCTCAGGATTGCTTTAAAGCTAATGCATAGTAGCTAATGTTTTGGTGATTAACAGCTCCTCCACTCTTTGAGCTTCCCCTTCGTAGCTACTACAATGTAGCTAGCTTTGATGATAAGGGTGTTCCTATCTGAAATCACACTTTCCTTCATCCATCCACCTGCAATAAGATCAAACACCTTTTCCATATCATACACAGAATGTCCAGAAGGTGATGTCACATCATAGGCAGGTGTGTAACCAGACTGGTTATTCTGGTGGAGCAAGAGAGCGGTGGGGGATGATGCTCCGTGTGGGAGAGGGGGAAACAGAATCAGGCCCATAACCAGGATTTATCTTTTCATGGGGGTGCTGATTTTAGCGATAGGGGGGCATCCGCTCCCCCAGACCCCCCCCCCCTGGTTAAGGGCCTGAACAGAATCAAGAGAAGGCTGATTTTTGACAGACAAGTTTATCTTCAAAAGGTTTATCTAATGAGGTAGCCAGCCAATTACAAATTTTCAGGTCTGCAGGTTGCATTCTGATTTGGTCTCTACCAGATTGCCATTTGCGAACAGTATGTATTCTTTGTTGAAAACAAATCAGTAGGTGTACCTTTAAAGTCCAAGTTTCCATATTTACTTTCAGTCAAGAGCCAAAATTTCTATTCAATTCTACCTTTTTGTGTGGTTTTGAAACCATATCACGCTGGGCAAGTTTCATACAACATTACGTGACCCCAGAACAACAACATTTCCATTTTTTTTCATCTTGACTGCACTTTTCAATATAAGCAAACACTCACACTTCTTCCACAGTAAAAAAATATATTCACGTACTGTTTGCCAAAAAACTGAAAGACTTACGGATATCAAGTAATAAAACAGTTATTGTACTGCTATTCACTACATCCACAAATACGCCATACAACAAATTCCTATCTGTATACCCCAATCTGTGCACTCAACCAATGTGGTACCATATTTTGTTCTTAAAAAAAGTAATACATATAAATTAATCAATTTTGATATAAAGCTTGGCCTGAAGTTGTAGCTGTATTATTCGCATTTGCTATCGATTACAAAACATAACTTAGGGGTAATTTTTGACTTATCTATTAACTACTTTTCAGTGTTATCAGGATAAATTTTCATTTTATTTGAAAACCAATATCATGAAGTAGGTTTTTCAATCACTGTTTAACATTACGTGATATGTATTATTAATTTACAATATATATAGTCCTTTACTGGCACAAAGTCACATTTAAAGTTGTTTACTAGATCAAATTTCAGGACTATGGCACCTTTAGATGATGCTATTTTGAAGTTTAAAGGCGGTCAATATCACATTATACTTTTTGTGTAGTTCTATAAGCATGAACAAAGAAAACTGACATGTTTGTTTGAAATGAGGTGAAAAAAGAACAACCCTGCGGGCCAAATGTAGGATTTACATGTAGCTTCACCTACGGGTGAACAAATTGACCATTTATGAGGCACTTCATGGAAAAACCTTTGGTTACCTCACGTACAAACGTCATACCTGTGTCACCCACTCTTTCTTTCTTACATCTTTGCTTTATTCCATTTATTGGATCAAAACTTCAAGTATGTTTTAATCCAGTTAACCGCACAAAAGAATCACATAAGCTAAGAAAAATCCTTTTTATGCCTTTAGTTTGTGACAAGAAAAAATGTTTTATATTTCTCTTGAGTCTCACCTACTTTCCTACTTTTCCTTTTTACCTGTTTTTCCTTTGATTCATTCACAAAGGCAAAGCAGCTAATGGCATATAAAGAAGGAGGGAAAACAACTGAAGTATCGGTATCCAAGGGGCCAATATATGCAAAAGTCATTCAATGCAGAACACACCAGAGCACTGGGAATAGCAGTTAAAAAGTCGCTTACGTAAAAGCATTTTGGACAAGTTGTAGTATGAATTTACAGTTCAGGAGTGTTGAGAGTTGTGTTTTACCACTAGCAAATAAAAGTATTCTGAGTCCATACGGTAGGCCTGGAAAGTCAACTGAGTTTTCTGTTGAATGTATTTTTTTTCACAGATACCTTAAAATTTGAGGGATGATTTTCACAATGAAATGAGTACGGGAGTGGAGGAAGTAATGCTACCAATATTGTGACTGGTAATGAGGTTATAACAATACTCAATACTGACATTCATATATCGATATAAGGATGATTTATCCACTTATAAAAAATTCTCATACAAAATGTGTAAATCTAACTCTGAATTTTAAAAATGTTATTGATGAAAACCAGCCAAAGTATGAAGTAACCTCTTGAAACAACAGATAAAATGTCAGGCATAAGTGTGCTCTGCATCAGGGCTCTACATCTCAAAATAATGCCAAATTCAACCATCAGACATCCCCGTAGTATAAACCTCCATATCATTACCCTGATACCGATATAATGCAGACTTAAACACATATTCAACAACAAGCTTTTGAGGTGTATGCTATAGCCAGACCATGGACAGCAAACTAAAAGCCTGCTCACATGCTGGCTAATAATGGACTTTATTACACAGCCACAATCTGGATGCAATGCAATGTGGTTCCCATATCAGATGGGCTTCTGTGGTGGGTGTCATCTCCTGAGTGTATTGGATCTATAGGGGATGTACAAAGAAGTGCTTTATTTACTATTTTCAAACCTTCCACAGTATTTTGGTACATTTTTGTATACCACTATATCTCTGCAGTTACCATGGTACTTCAGGGGCACCTAGTTGTGATTATAAATTAGGTGGTTGTACCTCGAACACATTTTGGTGTACCTCATTGAGTAGCGACACCTTGCTAACTGACAGACAGTACAGATCTTCGGTGATACACATATGACCACCTCATCGGTCTCAGTAACAACGATCAGGTCTGTACGCAGGATTTCATTTGGGGGGTGCTGATTTTGAAAAAGTGGACTTTTTTCAAAGGGGTGGGCGATTTTGTGAAAATGGACTTTCTTCCCAAAATTTGGACCTTTTTTGTCCAAAAAAGCGTTAAAAAAAAACGATTTTTTGTTGTTGCTTGCTACGGTCACAAATTCTGAAATTTTGGGACTTTTTGTATACTTTTCTTCCAAATTGGGGGGGTGTCGCACCCTCCAGCACCCCCTGCATACATGGGCCTGACAACGATGGAGATGATTTCACCTTTGGCATACCTTTGGCTTATCTCTGCAGTACCACTAGTACATATAGGTACTCTGAGATGACACTAACCTAAACCAGTAGCTGACTGCTGACTAGCTGGGGATTACCACATTGAAACATATTGAGGTTTACATATTCCATAAGTGTACAATCCTACTTTAACCCTAACACTCCCAGGTACTACAAAATACTCCACTGCAAAAACATGCATCCCACATGATGCAATGGCGCAATAACCCTAAGAGCTGTGATGTATACGCATGGTTTCGTTGGCCGGGCCAGCTAAAAACCCATGGCTACTAGTCGCTGACCTACTGCTTGGCACGCAAGGGGTCTCTGGTTCTAATCCCGACCAAAACAAACAACTTTGTCCATCTTCTTTCTTTAATCCTTCTTTCTTTCCATTCCATATCCAACAAAGCATGCAAAACGTTAGGGTTAAAAAGTGCAAGCGGGTAGAAAACTCAAAGCATTGAAGAAAGAGATATCTCTTTTTTCCATTCTCAAAGTATGCTTCATGCTTTGGGAATCTGGTTGTGCACTGCCTAGTTTTTGATACACATAGGGGATACATACACTCTTAATCCTCTTAAGCTTATTCCTTTATCATGTTCATAGCTGTTCTTATACATTAAATTCCTCTATTCTTGGCTTCTCCACAATACATTCCAGGAAATATGCATCTTATTTCATGCCCATTAATCTGTGTTACAACACCTTTATAAAACTTTCCAATTTGGTAAAAATCAGAGCAGTTTCTTATCAGCGGCACTTGCTAAAAGGGGGTTATATTTTCATAGAGTGGTGTTATTAAACAATATTACAATCCTACTATAATTCACCAGAATCTGTACGTCTGTTTGTTTGTCTGTCTGTCCGCCTCTTTTCTCGGAGACCGGGGGTTGCACGTTCCTCAAACTTGGTGGGTGGGTGCAGCTTGATATGAGGAAGAACCAGTTTATATTTTTTAAGGTCATAGGTAAACGACCGGGTCAAGTCCAATTGCAGTCTAATTTCAAATTCCTCCTATGGAGCTCAAACTTGGTGTGTGTGTTGACCTTGGACTAACAAATAAAAGTTTCCATGGTGACCTTTTCGTCAGACCTATGGTTAAGAGGTCATAGGTCAAAAAAGGTAGAAATTTCAAATTGCCCCTATGGATCTCAAACTTGGTGGGTGGGTGGATCTTGGACTAACAAGCAAAAGTTTCCATGGTGACCTTTTTGTCAGACCTACGGTTAAGAGGTCATAGGTCAAAACAGGTAGTAATTTCAAATTGCCTCTATGGAGCTCAAACTTGGTGTGTGGGTGGATCTTGGGCTAATAAACAAAGTTTCCACAGTGACCTTTTTTTTTTTTTTCGGTTAAGAGGTCATAGGTCAAAAAAAGGTAGAAATTTCAAATTGCCTCTTATGGAGCTCAAACTTGGTGGGTGAGTGGACCTTGGTCTAACAAACAAAGGTTTCTACGGTGACCTTTTTGTCAGACCTACGGTTAAGAGGTTATAGGTCAAAAAACGTAAAAATATGGTCAACGGTCAGGTCAAATTTCAAATTGAGGGTGAAAGTGAGGTCAAATTGCATAAAGCTGCAATTGAGCTCAGCTGTGAAAAAAGTGATTCCAGCCAAAGGACACACCCTGATTTTGAGATCTGCAAAAGCCCATAACCATGATAGCCGAAAACCGCGAAATACGGGTAACCGCCTAGTGATATTAATCCACCAAGATAAATCCAAGAGGATTTACAAGATTAACTTCTTCGGGTTTATTTGAGAATGTAAAAACAAGATTTGTGAAATATTAAGCTGTAGATTTTATTATCATCAGTTTGTGCATTTCAAAAAGAAAATTACGCAAGTTTACGTTCTATTAAATACATGCATAATGGCTTATAAGAATATTGCTTCTTGTGGAAACTAGACCGTATCATATTCTACAATTTCTTTATATTTTCAGATCTTAATTGGTGATTGCTTCAGAATTTCTGTTCTATTTCAATATCCTCTCCCCATTTCTAACTTCTTTTATGCATGAGTATGTACGTCATTACTGTTAAAAATAAATAAATACAGAATTAATATAATTTGTATCTGTCCCAGAAAAGTACTATACCAAACATTTTTGTTTCAAGCATTTTCCATGTTATGAACGATGTACACCCCACCCTTCATAAGTTCCATATGTTACACTGAACCTATAGCATACAGTGAAACACTCCCAACCTGAACAGGGCCTCATTTTTCACCTTTTTGAGAAAAAAATCATCTTTCATACCGGGTCTTTCAAAGAAAACACTTGTCTTGCTTTCTTAACTTTTCAAGCCTTTACGCTGAAAATCCGTAAGTCCAAAAATAAAATCTAAGTGTATTCCATTTCAATACATAATATAATAACACTAAGAAAGAAAAAACGGCCGACACCTGTTAACGTCTTAGTTTTTACTTAACAGAATCCAAGATGACCTTAAACGAGAGCGAGCTAAAACAAGCAGAGCATTTTACACCTATTCCCTAAACTCACATTTCAGGGCAGTAATTAAGCAACAAACAACTTAAGACAGAGTGCTTTAGCTTTGCTCTACCTTCTTGCTTCATCTCAGTTGGTGCCTGGAAATCTATGCTATGCTTGTCTCAGTGCTCAAATGCAAAGTTCAAGTTCTCCTCATACGATACTCAAGATACCCCTCAAAGGAGGCACTCGCCAACTGTTTTTCGGGCATTTTGTGACGTTGGCGTTGTTTGCAATCCTAACTTGGCATTCCCCACGAGATGGGCCTCTTTTTTGGTTTTTGTAGTTTTCCTAGTGCTGTCAAGCAGGTTGTTCTTCACCTTATACCTCACTGTGTTAAGTGTGTGCTGCTATGTCTACTTTAATATCATCAAAGTTTGCAGCTAAGGTTACTTAAAATCCTACTTACAAGTGGATATAATCAACACCTTCATGAGAACAATGTTGCATATTTCATACAGAATATTATAAGCTCTTTTCCCCAATTGAGAGCTGATAATCCATAGGATTTCAAATTGTTTGCAATTAAAAATAAGCTTTGATTGTCCACAGGAAAAAAAATCATATTTAAGGCCATTTCCAAATTCATTAATAACTTTTGAACTGTGCATAGAGTATTGTTAATCTAAACAATAGTTATTTCAAATTGCTGGATTGACCTAAAGACTAAGGATTACATTGAGTATTCAGCAGTAAATTGTCATCAAATTGCCATTTCTTTTTCATTCCTGCAATGGCCTCCATAACAAATCACCTTCATGCTTTACAACATGGGTATGGGCATGTGAAACAAATTTTTTTACAATTCCACTTTAATGTAGTTTAATATATAGGTAAGCGAACATAATCCGCTTTTCCTTTTAAATCCATTCTTTTTGTCACTTAGCCAGCCATTTTAACCTTGCCAACTGCCACATGATTAGCGCAGTTCAACCTCAATTTTAGAGTCCAATGTTAAATAACGATTTCCTTTAACATGTTTAATACAAATGCTAGAAGATTTGTCTTAACATTCCCTAAAAGTCCCCAATAAAATTACACTCCAAAATTGTAATAGTCCAAGTCAAGAACTAGGGGGCTGCAGGGCAATTGGGGTTATATAATGAAGGTAATATTCAGATGGCGGATTATTCTTGCCAAGTTCTATAGGGTATTGTGCATTGCAAGCACCAGGGTGATCTGTGAATAGCCTGGGGTTAAGAAGGGATAAGCGGGGCATTGCTCTACTAGCTCTATATTATAAAAGGGTTGGTTGGTAGTTGTGAAACTGTAAGGGGACTTTGCAAACAAGTAAGGGTCACACAGCTAATTTGAGGTTCCACATTTGACAAGCAAGTTGTCATATCGAATCTTACAGATTTACACAAAATAATGCATGACATAGGCCCTCAGAGGCTTTCAAATTCCAATGGTCCAAGTTTTGGCTGGTTAGGGTATAAGAATATCGCCTGTTTCAGAACAACTATTAAAGTATATGAAGGGTTTGTCTGTTTGTTTGTGTGTCCGTTATCATATTTTCCACTCATAGTGCTGTACTCAAATCTACATTTGCTGTTTTTGTAGTGGATATAATTAATTATGAGTATCAATTTTCTTCCCTTTTCACCATGTTGGTGCAGGTTATGGTGGGTTCAGTCTTCACTGACAATGTGTACGCATGATGGTTCCAATTAGGGTACTTTTCAAGAAATGTCCATGAAATTTTCGAGGACAAAATTGTTCGCGATTGTCCAAATTAGCGGTGTTTTGGAGCAAAATTGTCCTTGAAATGAAAAATAGGGTATATTTCTAGGACTTTCGTCTGTGTTTTACCGCTACAGTTTTTGTTATTGTCCTCATTTCCCCGTGAAATAGGGGTACAAATTCAAAAGCGTCCTTAAATGGCAAAAATAGGGGTATTTATTTCGAAAAAATGTCCTTGATTCCTCGTGATAAGGGGGTGAAATGAAAATGCGTCCTCAAAATGATAAAAATAGGGGAGGTATTTGGGGGCAAATTTTCCTTGATTTCGCGCAAAATAGGGGGTAAAATTGCTGCAAATGTCCTCGATTCCCCGTGAAATAGGGGTCATTTTCAAATCCTGGAACGGTCATACGTCCTACCTTTAAATACAAACTGAACCCACCGGGCATTACTACACTACAAGATTCCTATTGGGCAGCCTACACAGGTACTGTGGAGTATCAGGGGAGTACCAGTGTAGTATCACTGCTGGTGTGTCCTGTGTAGTAGCAGTATTGGTACTATGTAGGTACTTTGTACCTGTGCAGGCGGCCTGTAATAAGAATCTTGTAGTGTACATTATGGTTGATGTAGATGGATTTACAAAAAATAAATCATTTCTATCAAATATCAATCATAAAATCTCTCAATCCAAATTTTCTTTAAATGATTTAAATGTTTATTTTTCTTATTTTTGCTTTCCTTTGTAAATGTTTCATTCATAATATTTACTTAATACTTCCCAATTAATAGTGAGCTTTTAGCATCCACTGCCATAGACTTTGTATTCTTTCCGTCCTATCAATCTGTCCCTTAGTCAACTTGATATTATACTTGGCCACATAACTAGCTGTGTAAATACATACGCAACTACATATTGATTGGGCATATTGATATACTGAATGCATGATTCAATTAAATCATTAATTACATCACCAGCCATGCATCCAGTAATTAATCTAATTAATTGAGATGCAGATTTAGATTCATAATTCAGTTACACTCAGCCGTGGGTCAACAGTCTTCGTTTGCCTTATCCATAACGATATGATGTCAAAATGTAACCTTTTCATGAAAGCAGTTGACAAGAATTTAAAAAATTTAATGGAAAATTAGCCCAGTATTATTTCTTTTAAATTGTATGTGTTCATGATGTTACTAAAATATATTTTAGGGGGGATGCTTGAACTATAGTTCTGAAAACACAAAAATATCACTTTTTCCTGAAATTGTCACACCCTGGGTCTCACATAAATGACTGAATTTTTGGTATTGCCTGAAACATTAAAAATTATCTGAAAACCTGCAATTGTAGGAAAAGTTACACTATTACATCTGTATGTAATGTATAAAGTATTCTCAAAATAGTAAAGCATAAAGAATCATATTTAATCAGAATGTTATTAAAAGGCAACATTAATGTCATTGCAGCTTGGTCTCTAATATTTCTAAAAATGTCATTTTGTACAAACAATTGTTAAAATGTCAACTAGATTTGGGGCATCACCCGCTCAAAGGTGAGAAAAAAGAACACAGCACACAGATGTTGCTATGACATTTACACAGCAGATTGACTTAGCACTACAAACACTAATCCTTAAAATTGATACAATGTGATCTTTCAAATTCATTTCTCAACTCGGCAAATTAGATCTGAAATGAACTTTATCTTACTTCCTGTATTTCTCCCCGAGAAGGAGGCTATGATCTTCCTGACATTTACAAACAATCTTATACTACGAACTCTGTAAACAAATAAATTGATGGTAAAGAAAATAAACCTTTTGTAGCTATCAAATATGTACCAAAATTGAAACAGGATTGAATATGTACAAGAAATTGTGTTCTCTGGCATGTTTCTGTTCCAACACTTCTTGTTTTGAGGCTACACGGTGTAACAAAAACTAGCACACAAAATATTCCTGAGTGCTTTCCTTGGTTCTCTATGGTGCACTTTTTTTTATACATGGACATGCCTGGCGGACCTTCAGTAGTGTCACATCTTGTCTTTCTCTTAGTTTCTTACCGGAAGAGGCCTTTACACACACAGTCTTTCATTCATTCAACAAGCAATGCAAGTCACAATGTAATCGTGGAATTGGCAATGGTAAATATCTCCGGCTCCACTGTGTCTTCCTCTCCCCATAGGCGTATGCAACGGCGCATCAGATTCCAACAAATATATGACAATTCTACCTGTGCGTTTAGTGTGGGTTTACTTGAAAACATCTTTTACATTTTATGTGGCATTGTTTTTCTTTGAATATATGAATGTGAGTTAGGCATATGTGTATGGATATATGCAGTGTGTGAGATGTGACAGATTCTTGTATGGGGTGTGTAGGGGGCATTTGTAAATGCCTCCAAACGAGGACCTACATATGGATACACACCATAAAACGAGGACACACCTCCAAACGAGGACGTCCTCGGTTTGAAACTATGACCAGGATGACGTAAATGATGCAAATATGCATATAAGATAGCATATAAGATAGGTCCCCCATAGGAAGTATAGGACGGGTCTCAGTTGGATAGTAAGTTGTCTGGTATGTTTGTGTGAGGTCCACGGTGTGTCAATTAAAAACGGGTGTGTAAGTCCTCGGTTAGATCCTCCTAAAGTCGAGGTCCTCGTTTGAACGTATTTACAAACAGGGGGTGTGTGTGTGGGGGTGTACTTGTGATTATTTATATTTCTTGACATATTTTACTATCGGCTTGCAAAAATCCTCATCTGCAATTCACATTTATTTGAAAAGGTCCACATGAAGAGTTTGATGCGAAAAGCGATTAACACCATTTTCAAATTTTTTAAGTTGAGGAGACCAACATCTTATGGCTTTAAATTGAAACTTGGTGAGCATAAATCTACACCCCCACAAGTAATCGACCTCGAAACATGGACGCCATTTAGGACTATGCAAACATGGTAGTTTGACTCGTGTACGATAGAGGACGTATTTGGCAAATACATTAGATATGCAATTGTAGACCTCCTTGGACCAAGTACAGCCCCCTCCCATTGCAGAGTGGTTCACGGTTTAAATGTGAAGTGCGAGTGTGTGTCCTCATTTGCTGGCAAACACTGACACACCCCTACACACACGTGTATGCAGTATGCACCCATACCAACACACCCCCACATACACAAGTCGATGCTAATCATGTTTCATTTTTGGTTGGTAGCCCAATTTATGCATTACATTGCTCAATAATTATTTCAAGAGGTTATCCGGATCCGTAATACGGCGGCTATCTTCAGATTTCCTCCGCCGGCAATTAACACACGCTTAACCCATCCTCTCAAAAATACTCTCATCTCTATGCATATCTTACTACACAAAATTGCTTTTAAAATTTCATGATAAGGCAATGAAGAAACACTTCAAAATGGATAGCTGCTGTGCATTGCACTGCTTGAGTATAATATTTTTGTTCCAGTAAAGTGTTTTTGGAGGGTCCTGTTAGGCTTTAAAATGAGATTAATACTAACTTTGAATTTTTATTCTCATTTTTTGCCCCAAATTTGCAATACAAATTCAAGATATATTTACAGTATAGAGGAAATCAGGAAAAATTACAATTTAAGTTGAGTTTTATAGTGCATATTTTGCCAAAAGGCAGCTATTTCTGGTAGCATGAAATCAACATTGCAAAGATTCAAATGTATCAGCTGTCGCAGTACAAATTGACAAAGGCGGCGGGCCTATGAGTGGCACCTCCTCTTGAAAAGGCGCCACTGCCACAAGTATTACTCTCACTACTATTTACTTATCATCGTCCATGCATCCACAACTAGAGAAAACGCATAAATGCCCTGTATTTATTAAGTCAACACAACCGGATACGAAAATCGTTGTTCGATCCGACGTTTGATAATGTGGACGCAAGACTAGCAGCTCACATAGGGTGAAGCTTTTACGAGCAAATAACACGGCCCTGGTTACAGCCATTTAAGAGGTTCGCCATTGTCATGGAAACAATGTAAATACGGAGGGATCAAATTGATGATAGCGGCATGCTCTAACTAGCCTGCTTTGGTTTATGGTTACGCAAACATAATTTGCCAGGAATTTTTGACCAGAGATATGACGATGGTGACAAAATAGATAATCAATCAATTAAGAGGTAGAAAATGGCAACTGGTTCTTGTCAAATGACAGGATGCGGTCATCAACATTGCTAGTCTACTGTCAATAATGCCATTTCAATGTTATATAATACTCTATCAAATATGTATTTTAGTGGTTTTTGTGGGTTATGAGAGTATATTTATTCTAAAACAAATCCTAGTTTAAACATGTTTAGTTTAATGTATGCAAATTTATGCAAGAAGTATAGTTATTGCACTTGAACCAATTGGTAAATAAATTTGACATGTTCTCTTGAAATCCCTTGGACATGTTATGGGTATTATAATGATGTAGTGCAGTTTGTAATTAACAAGTTTATTTAAGAAGTAGTTCTTGCTACAATTTCAACCAATAAAGAAACATTGCCAATGTTGATGTTGATTGTTGACTTACCGTCAAGATTCGCTTAATGGCGCACTTAGGCTCCTTTGCCTTGGGGTAAATTTCATGTGCAAATAGAGAGCGCCCTCTTCTAAAATCCCAACAAGAATTACGGTGTGTGTCCTTATTTGCTGGTGGAATTTTATGGAAGGGCACTTTTAGGTTGTGCCTAAAATTCCACTTATGTCAAGGGAGCCCATAGCGCCATTAGGCGAACCCTTTCGGTATAACCTTTGACATTTGAGGCTATTTTTTTACAGATTTTGATAGATTAGGCCACAATATGAGAAAACTATCAATTGATCATCTTTGATACATCTGCTATACATAATTTTCACATTTCGTTACAAAGTGTAACATAACATGCAAAGCGCCCTCTATGATAATACTTACAAGCTATAGATAGTACTGCATCTTGACTAATAATCATCTTCCCTCGTGTATCTTCTGCTGTACAATGATAACTACCCTGTTCAGTTCTTGTTACTGAGTTAATTCTTAATGCCCCATTGGACAAATGTACAAAGTTTGAATTGGACGTGTCTACTTCACTTTGACCTCTTAGCCATCTGAGGGTCACTGGTTGACTGGCAGACATTACTGTACAGTTTAACGTCACAGACCGTCCACTGGCTACTATTGCATTTTTAGGTTGAGCTGTAAAATACAGGGGGTAGAATGGCCGGATGTTACCTGCAGAAATGAAAAAGAAAAGGTGTTGTTGTTTGTAATTAACTTTGTTGAACTTATGATCAACTAACATTTGATTATTTTAATGAGGAAAACTCATTTGAAGCTTACACACCTTGGTGCACACACAATCAACATTCATGTTCAAACACATACTTATTCATGTTCAAACACATACTTATTCACAGTCGCTTAGAAAAACACACTTGCAAACACAATTGTATTATCATCAGCATCATTATGATGAACTCCTGAAATAAGGCTTCTTGTCACAATCATGTACGTACAATTAAGAGCAGCTCAGATGCTATCTTCTGTAGATAGCAGAAATGTGCTATCTACTGTAGATAACAGGATGGTGCTATCTACTGTAGATAACAGGAATGTGCTATCTACTGTAGATAACAGGAAGGTGCAATCTGATGCTGAGATCTGATGTATATAGTAGAAATGTGCTATCTACTGCAGATAACAAAAATGTGCTATCTACCGAAGATGCTATCTACTGTAGATAGCAGAAATGTGCTATCTATTGTAGCTAACAGAAATGTGCTATTTACTGTAGATAGCAAATGTGCTATCTGCTGTACATAGCAGGAAGGAGCCATCTACTTATTTTCTGTAAAGCTTTGCGATTGGACAAATACCATTTTATTCATTTTAATTTACATTTACCACTTCTACATGGCCAGAAAACATACCATATCTAAACACATACCACAGGCAATTCCAATTCACCTAGCATGCCAGAAAAGGAAACATGCGATTCATCCTTTTTCTTTTCTCTTTATGATAACATATATCTGACACTGCTTTAAGTAAAATCACTTTCTTTCAATTCAAATGAAAAACACATCATGTACTTTCTCCCAGGCAAATAAAAACACTTTATTCTCATTTCAAATTATTATATATATCTTATCTATAAGTGGAGCAAATGCACTACAGGCTCAAATCAAGTCTCACAATTTTCAAATATTCATAAAACATCAAACTATTTTTAGGTCAAACCTCGCCAAAAAGGCATTACAGAGAATTCAAACAAAATATGCTGAAAATTGCCAATGTCTCATCAGGGAATACAGCCATATGAATTTCTCCAGGTAGATTTTCATTTCAAATGACTTCAAAGTGCATTCTGGATTTTCTCTACTATCTTTTCAGGTCAAATTTTTTGAAACAAAAAATAGACTAATTTCCCCCAGCTCTAGCGAGAATTGCATTGCATATTTCATAGCCATCAAATTGTGTTAAACGGTTTACATCCATCATAAGCAGTTTTACTATTTCTAATCCTTAGAAGTTAACCACAGGAAGGTTTAGCTGCTGTAAATTTACACATATCTTTCAAAATACGCAATTTAAAATCTACATGAAAAATGCCTAAGAGAGTACAACCATGCCGAGTAGTGGTTATGAAATTGTGCATAACCAATACTTGATATTTGGTTATGCAAATTTAAAATGCGATGAGGATTGCACTACCAGCTCACATACAAAACATAGAGGTACTTTGCAATGAGGCAACTTTATGTCAACATTAATCAAATCAATACAACCTGATTGATTTAAATGTCATTAATAGATGCGAGAGAAACAAGCCAACAACATCGCTAGGATGCTTCACAACATGGTAACGCTTCCTCTTAATGAGAAAAAAATGTAGGAAGTTTCTTACAAAATCAGTCACGATTGCATTACATGACTGGGTGGTATTTCTATGGTGTCACCAAAGGACAAAACTCCCTTGCAGTGTATGTTCTACTTTAAGCATCAGCAATGCAATTATCTAAAGAACTGCACTAAATTCTCCGACTTGAAAATATCTGCCGAGGCTTAAGAAGCTGTAAACATGTAGTAGTTTTCATGTCATACACCCGCAAGTCTTGCTAGAGATTAATTTCCATATCAGATGTAGGTTGTCACACTTATGCTTAAGAATTAAATGCTTTATATCTACTTGCATGCTGTAATAGCTTCTAACTATATTCAAATTTATATGTTACTGTGTTGATATAACAAACAAACAGACAAACAAACACATTCTGATGTGTATTTTGCCAATACATAGTACTCTTTTCACACTGTACATCAATGAATCAACCAGATAATTCATGGTATCATGTGTCGCTTAAAATATTTGGATGTCAAAATTATTCAAATCAATTAAAGAAATGCTTAGCTCTCAAATACCTTGCAAAATACACACAAAACACTAGATTTGTCTTTATTACAAATTTGAAATTTGTAATAAATTTTTGGATAGCTCTCACACATTGCATGGTGTTTAACTCTACATACGGTGACATTTACAGTCATCCTCAGCAGCTTTTTCATCAGCTGCACACAGTAATCATCTTACAGTCTAGATGGAAACCAGCAAAACCATAAAAAGTAATAAAACATTTAAGCATTCTCTACACCCCTACAGCTATTTTGCGATGAAATAACCAGTTTCCTCAGCGCTTGATGATTTTGCACTTTCATGATTAATACATAATGGGCCTCACTGGCATGGTATCCCAATCGGTATAACACTTGTTTGTTTTATTGAAATCTATCCGTTTATTTCAATAACGATTCTATTTATATCTATATATGTATTGAGGGAGGAATGTACACACAAAAGAGTACATCAGATGTGGATACGTATCGTTTGATTTGAAACCACTGGGAAATATTTGAAATAAAATGTTGCTGTGTACGCATACGTATGTGATTATCTTGTCGGATATCGACTGGCCGCTCGTGGCCGCTAGGGTTAATAAGCGGCCCGTATTAAAGAGAATTATACTTGCACGATAGTAAATTAGTTATGACACCTTGTTAGTCAAACAAATTATGATATTACTGTAAGCCCAGCTGATTAAGAGGAAGATGAGTTCAGTGGTTGTGTGATCATGATGCAAGTAAATTAACTGCATGCCCACTCAATATTAATGAGGTCACTATAGTTCACTGACTGTATATATACCTGATGAACCATTTTCATCAAGATAATTCAAATTCACAGCTTAGTTTTCAAGCTTAAATTCATGTTGATTCAAATACATCCTACAAATGTGGTGTCCTGATAAGTATAGAAAAATGATCTCCGAAGATATGAATCATGATTCATATCAATAATCTTGTTTAGTTCTCCAGTTGAAGTGCATAAAACATAAAAAATATTACACCCTCTATGGAAAATTTTCGAACCAGAACTGAAAATCCAGCAACAATAAGAATTAAGACAATATATGTGGGCTTACATTACCAAGTGAGAATAAATGCGAAATTGCCTGAAAAGAATTCTAATCCTTTATTTCTAAAACACCCACATCTAACCACACAAAGCAGAATAAAATATTTAAGACATTCAGATAATTCAAGGTTATGGGAAGATCTTTCCTATTTGTCTGTCTGGCTCCAGGTATGAAGTGATTAGACTCCTTTAAAGCCACTGACATGTTCTTTTAAAATATCGTATTTACATTAATTTGTCTTTTCCTTTATCAGGCATGATATGATAAGCAATGGTGTAACAAAAGGTTTGCATTCAAGAGGATAGTACATGTAAGAGGGGGAAGGAAGGAGCAAAATCTAAACTTTCTGTATCTGCATGAAATGCCAAGAAGAGGCGAAGCAATGGTATGCCCAGGTCAGGTGGCTATGGGGGCTTCACAACTCTGGGTTTTCTCTAAATTCATGTCAAATCAGCTTATATTTGGAGAATTTCATCTCCACTTCCACTCCCTCCCCCATCCTGCAGGTTTCCGGTCATGTCCCTTGTAAGAATCTTGACCTTGGAAGGCTCATAACCTTCACCCCCCCATATGCCATATTGCTATTGTGATTTTCAGGAAGACCAGCAATGAAACAAATGTTATGCGCCACCAGCGCCACATGTTTTGTTCATACTGATGGAGCACGCACTGAAACTGTTTAAGAGCTTTATCTATCATGATGTGCCTGGATTTAATAAACGTATCGGCGTAAACAGGAAAATGTCTATAGTGCCTCACAAATGGATTGGCTTCACTATAAAACAAGCATTAAGATATAATACTGACAGTATGGCATTGATAAGCTCAATAGCATCCACTGTTTCCAATTTTCATTTTTCTATTACATCTAAATTGCTCCGCGGATGATGTCTATATTTGCGTTTTCGATGCGAAGAGATGGACTTAATAGAAATTGTCACTATCAATTCCAGCATGTGACTGATGAGGTCTTTACCCATGGGTCAATGACATAGAACCTGTTAGAAATGTACACCATGGCTGATTGGAGCCATGGTCACTTTACTAGGTGTGTATTCTCAAGGTATTCCCTGATCATCTATAATCATTAGCAATATTGAGGTTTGTGACAAACAAACAATAAGACAAATAAGTGCAGAGAGGAAGATAGAAAAGGGTGGAGGAAGAGAGTGTGAACATGGTGAAGAGAAGACAGAAAATGGAAGTGTAAAGACAGGAAGAGGGAGAGAAGGGATGAGAGAGGACGTGAAAGAGGGATATAGGGAGAGAGGGGTTAGTAAGAATAAGCCAGAACAGAGAGTTTGTTAATTCAGGGTGATGCGAGGGATATGCAGTTACGGCCTCAGTAGAAACAAATCTGGTGAAGGCGAATGTGGGGTGATGCGAGTGAACTTAACCATCAACCTTTTGAGGTGGTTAATAGTGGTGAATATGCAGCATTATTCTGAGTAGAAACTGTTCGGGTTGCGATTTTGCAGATGACACCAGAAGTTGGGCTGCTATAATACAGTGCGAGCAGTCAAAATATGACCTTGAAGGTCAAGAACAATATATTCTGCACTTCTACCCTCCCACTAAATACATGAGTAGTGAATTGATACTCTATATTTACAGTGCAGTACAAATGATCTGATGACGTTGAGGGGATTTAAAATGAGGGTGAATATGAAAGCGCTATATTTGCGAGGTGCTCAGTATAAACACGCTCTAAAAGAAGGAAAGGGTGCAGAATTATGAGACTGGAGTGACATGGAGAAGCAAGGAGAGATCACAAGTGAAGCAAGCAAGATGGCCTAGCGAGAGAGAAGGGGCATTTCCCAATTCCAATTGGGTGTAAACAAGATACAAATTCACGAATCCTTCTTGATTAAGTGAGGTTGTGGAAAAGCAATGCCATTGTATCCACCTGACCCCTTTACACCAGATACAGCGCCAATGAATCGGTGACCTTTTCGGTAATCTAGAATTACAACAGCAAGAGTGCCAGTGTATAGAGAAAGTGTTATGAGTGTAAATATCAGTATCATTGATAGCATCAATATAAACAATGTCAACACCAAGATCAATATCAATATTAATATCAATATCACAATTAACCATTTACTGATACTGGTCATATTGAGAGTGTGATTACTGTAGGTCATTTACACCTTTGCCTTGCTTATTATAATAATTTAAACTAATTTTAAGCCCTATAACTTGATACCAAGAACCAAGATTTTTATTCAATCAATGGTATCAATTCAGGTGAAATATTTTAAAGCATTTTTACCAATTTTATAATATTAATTTCTGTGTATCTGGAGATTTAATAACGAAACACGATCTTCATCCATGGCATTGTCTTTTTTTAAAACAGTTCTTGTTGAGACAACATTGTTTTTAATCCTCAGCTAACTACTTCCATAGTCTATAGCCACAGCCATGGAAAATAATGAATATCTTTGTATACTGAACAATTTTGGCAGGAGATATTGCGCTTATTCACAGTACCTCCTCTGCAGGGCACCTCAAAAAGCCACTTTTCCCCAGATCCTTACTTCATACAAGCTATCCCTATACAAAGCCAGTGAGATTATAATAAAATTCAATTTAGGAAAATATTAGCTCATAACTTGGCTATAATTACATAGTCATATTATACGATGCCTTGAACTTCACCAGATGAAGAAGCCACAATAATCGTCATCATCATTTGTCCATCTTTCTTTTTACAAGCGCAGCTCAATATGCTTGGCGGCAATCATTATAATGAAGTTATGGCAGAAAATATGCCGTTATGGTTTTGGTTGGCGGGAGTTATGCTGGATTTGCCGAGGGCCTGGTCATTCAACCCATCCAATGCCTTTAGGGGTGGTGATAATGATTGTTGATATGTCCATCTGGGGAATCTCACCTGAAAATCTTACAAACAACCGATCTATATGGACTGGAGGTAGCTGCAGGGGTAACAGACGCAGAATAAAATATCGGCCAGATTTGGCCATACTGGAAATAAATGTGAGATGTCAAGCTTTGTGGGTAAATCTGTTTTATTTTACTTTGGAATCCATTTTTCTTACTTTACTCTAAAATATTTATGCACGGTGTGTGTCATTCACTGATTTCAGTGTTTATTTTTTCTTAGGTGCATATACCTGTAGGGCTTATAATAATATGTGCCCAGTTGTGGGTGTGTCTCTATGTCTGTTACCACGGTTACTTGGACCATGAAGCATTTAAAGGAATCTTTGTTCTCCAAGTTGGCTGTATTTCTTACATTTCTGTCTGGATTATATGATCTGGATAATGATAACACCTCTAGAAACCTCTAGAACATCTTCTTTTAAATAGGCTTACACTTACAGACCTATGTACACCTACAAAGAAGAAATAAATCCAAGTGTTAAATAATGCTGTTTTGATAACAATTTACACTCCACAGCACACTAAGCTTGTAATGGTTGAATGTCCAGTGATAATGTCACTAAAATATTGATTAGTTAGTCCATTCTAAAGCCAGATATATAAACTAAAGCCTTCAATATTACAAAAATGATCAGACCATTAACTGTGAAATAAAATCTAATCCAGTGAATTTCCCATTTATAATATCCTCATAAAGTCCTTCAATTTAATACAGTTTAATGCAGTAATTGTGTAAAGCTATACAATAATCCTCCTCTTACCAGATAAAGCTGAATATTTTATAACTACGCATTAGTACCTTTATCATTTTGCTGTGAAGCATCTGTTCAAATTGTACAAGGATAAATGTTGCAAGAATTATACTGTGAGAGATGAAGGGGTTTTTCTTTCATTTTGAAGGTTTTCTCCCTTTTTTTTATCAAAAATAAGATAATGTAAGCTTCTCATTACATTATGCAAAAATGGTTCATATTTTGCATCTAGTAAAAAATACAGTGATGCAAGTAAAATCATAATTATGAATTCCTATCGGGTTCACACACTCAGGTGATAACTTGGCAATATAAAGCAATAGAATACAGGTGCACATGAAACCTCTTCAATAGGCCTATTAATAGATGAACATGTGTAGACCTGCTAAAATAAGTTCTTCTTTTGCCTCTTTGTTACATTCAATAGTCACAATGTCAATGCCAGGAACTCAACTCAACTTTGATGAGCAGAAAAATATGATAAACCCATTAGGGAACATTCATTACCATTTCATAAATTTAAATTACCATTGCAACTAAAGAAGACAAAAAAATTGAAAATGATATGTAATTTTTACAAGTCATAAGCCCAAGGCAACATTAAATGCAAGAAAGTATCCAAGAAAGAGGGGAAAAAAGACAACTGGGGTTCATCACTGATGGAAAAGCATTTTATCTACATAAGTGATACCGATCTCCATTTATTTTACATCAATCAAAGTACCGCAAAAGGCTTAGTTACCATGGCAACCTAATAAAGCTGGTTGAGTCATTTACAGACCTACTGACCAACAAATTTCTGTTTCGATTAAGATTGCGGTGAGATCAAGCATTCTCGACAGACGCATCAAGCAAGGCGTCGAATACTTGAGATTTTCACATTTTCATCAATGTAAGATCAAAGAGGAATGTAAAGAGTTTTCATACGCCTTATGGAACTAATCAAAATGTGTTAATCTTTTATATCGTTGTACATGTAATTTTGCATGCTATTTGCAAAATCAGATTGTGATATATTAAACATACTATTTTCCCATCGCAAGATAAACTTTGTCTTCCGGTGGATAATTAGTTTATAAATTAGCTTATGAATTAGTTATGAATTAACATGCAAAACAGCATGAAATAAAAATGAAGGTTTATTAAAACAAGTGTATTTTTTTGATATAACACATATCATCAAATAAATGTTGCTATCACTCATGAACTGTACATTGGGTTGAATGACATTCAAACTATGCAAATAGAAGCAGTAAGCTATATAAATAAATAATCAGGAGATAAAAACACTTTGTATTTATGTAAAGTTAAGCAGCCAAGGTGCCTGCTTTAACTCATCTTTAAATCTATCTCTTCCGTTACACCACTAACAAGAACTAAATCAACTAATACCCACTTCACACATAAGTTTATCTATGGTCATCAAGAATAATGTCAGTTGGGATGAGGCACGCATGTAGAAACTCAATTGTTGGTTGAAAAGACACATCTCTCTTGGTCTGAGGATTAACATGATTAACGCTAACATGAGAATCAAGAATCAGGAGCTGTTTTGGCAGACTCAAACTTTCCATAAGTCTCATCACTGTCACTGGAGGACAACATCTATTACTGCCCTGAATCTTGAGTGCAAAATATTGAGAAGTTTTACATGTAGTAACATTAAGACAGCAAACCCACACCAGAAACTCATACTCATGACTGTAACTGTTGCTAATCAAAGTCAGAGGGCATGTCAACCAACTGCATCATTCATTAGCCTCCCTGCCTCAAATCAGTGGTAGAACTAAAAGCCATCCGGTATTCCCTTTGTTAAGCTCACTGGGTAGGCACCAGATGGTACACAGATTCAGGGCTAATTTTTGGGATGTAATTCAACTCCCATGAGTCAGATGGTCATTTGGAAGGGTGACTTGTGTCACAAACTAAGGTGCTAACATGTGAGTCACATTACCAGAACCATTAATGATAAAACAAGTTTTCATCTCTACAAATGAGATGATTCTGTAAAATGAAAAGACTGATGGTTACAAAGAGGGTACAGAGGGTGTGAAAATGAAGTCTCATGGTATCGGTATCATTAAACCATTTATAGCCAACAAATTAATGGCAAAATTGCGGCTATAAGATTAAGGGAGGAGCTATCTTTTCTGAGGCAAAAATTTACCAGTTTATGGTAATTATTGAGAAATTGATACCAGTTTCAAACCCAGGAGAACTGATGTGTTACCATGGTGACTGATGATGTGACTGGAATGATATAGCTGGGGTAATGGTAGTGTATCATGTTCTTCAAGTAATGTGATCATCTTTGAACCCAAATCGTATCGATTGGTTACTGATCTGATGGTATCATTTGACTTCTTTTGATATCACCATGAGTAGAGTAATCATCAGCAAAATGGTTAGATTTGCTACAAATTCAATATAATTTTTAAGGAACAATTGGTGATGGGATCAACATTGATACTGATACATAATCAGTCTGAAAGCTCACCAATGTTCCTCGTAGGTCTCAATGTAATGTCTCCATGTTCATCTCAAATATCAAAAACCATAGCTCTTCATGGAGCAAACTGGTGCTTGATTTCATTTAACTTCCATATAAATCCTTGAAATTCTCATTATCAACTGATCAGATTTTTTCGAATAAAAACAAAAATTCCCTGATACCAGTAATCAAGATAAGAGTGGCACCTTTACTACGATCAAGTACTTCCCAAGTGCCTATAGGGTTAAGATATCTGTCGCCAGATAGTGTGATCCAACCAATCAGTACCTGGTATTGGTTAGCTAACGAAGCCTATGGCATAAAGGTTTGGTGGTTCAACTGTACAATGATCCTTTGGTGTTGAGACCACCGTTGGGAAATTCAAGGAAAATCTTAGGACAGGAATCTCAAGACGATGTATGAAGTGGTAGCGCTTCTTTACCATATTAAGGAAACTATACAAACAATCACTCCCTTAATTTAGACAAAATTAGACAAAGTCTTCATTTAGATCGAGAAATATGGCATGCATCAGTCAATCTTTAAGTATCACCTGTTCTTGAATTTTTGCTGGGGGAAAAGTATAGATACGAACTACATTGTACCAAAATGTATAAGTATCTTAGCTATGAATAAACTGCAGTACTTCCAACACTGTATGCTCTTTGCATATCCTACAAAATGATTTAAGGGCAAAAGTTTATACTGCATAACAGTCCCATCACACTTTTAGCCAAATTAGCCCCACCCAACATCAAATTATTCACTGTCCATTTATCCCACAGCTTAAATTCTTGTTAAAAGTCACATATAACATGATGCCAGAGCTCAAGGGTTGCATTAAACCTAGTGATGAAACTCACAAGAAATTGCTACACAATCTCTGGACACACAATAGGGACAGATGGATGGACGCTAGCTCTAAATAGCCATGTAGTAAAACCCTAATAACCCTGTCTTTGCTGATGTTTGCTAGTCCACATTTTCATTTTTCAAATTAGTAAAAAGAATTCTACAAAATTTAAAAAAAATAGATATCTAGGCTCTTACAGAATCGTTTGAGTACAAAGATGCCTAGTATTGGTTCAGTACTTATGTCACAGCCGAAAGTGTCATATCATCAGCTGCCTTCTGCATGTCAAGACGTAAGACATGTGCCAGGTAATAATATGCTTGAGTTCCTCTTCATGGATTGATGACTTTGGGGTGTGCCTGGACATCTATCTCATCCTCATCCTATCAGAATCCCCTTGTTGCTATCAGCTATAGCCTCATCACAAAGACTTAGTTCAATTGCCTTTAGTTTCCACAAATCATAAGATTTAACGGTACTGGCAAAGAGTATGAGTTATAACACTTATATCGGGACTTTGTGTTGGTGAATATGCCTATTGGTATTCAGTAAAGAACTTTGTCTTTGAAGGATTGGGTGTATGAGATTGCTGTGTCCCATCATCACTGTGGATAATCCAGGCTGATTGATTATGCTATAAGCAAAAGTCTATTATTTTCTGCCCATTTTACCTGCTGAACTACTTTGTCTTCTATGTGGGAAAAAAACTTCATTTTCACTATTTCCTTTCAAAAATAGCTCGAAATACTAGTATTTTTAAGCTTTTTAAATAGCAGCATTAATCAATGTTGGGGTGTGTGTGTGATTTTAAAATGCATGCATTGGTGTTCTATAATGATTGAGCCAAACAATGGCAGTAATTTGTACATGTACTTCTCATTAAATGACATAAAAATAAGTGATAAAATGCTTGCAAATTGAAGACACTAACCATCCCATCCCTCATCAAATCTTAAACTCCTCCTGACCTTTGCAATGTGGATGTGTTTCAAAATTGATTTCAGAGTCATCTGATCCTGCTTCTCACGCTTTCAGTTCCAGAAGTAAATTTCAGTAATCAAAAGTGTTTGCACCCAGAAATGTCCCATTGTATTCTAAATGCAATCTGTCATCCTTATGATATCTAGACAATATTCTACACTAATGTCTGTTACGGGCATTGAACATTTCACCTCATGTACTATTATAATGTGCTTCTCTTAGTTAAGCTTAAGCACCCTATACAACAAAGTGCCCCTTCCCCAAGACTCTCAGCTGACAGCCCTTGGGACACTTAACCCCACCGGTGAACCACATTCACTGAATGCTTCAGGATTCTCAAGCTAAACCTTGCTTTATGTGTAATGCATTATGAATGAAACATTCAAGCATGTCCTACAGGTGAGAGACCTTAATTTTACTCCAGTAGGATTCACTGCGCAAACATTGGTTCATTCTGCGATTCAATCCTGTTGTACCATGCATTTATATCAAAGAACCACTGAACTCAAAATAGGCATGTTCATACTCATTTGAATGTATTTTACATACTTTTTTCAAATACCATCATGTCAAGTAACAATTCTATGATTTTTTAAAATGTTATTATATATTTTGACCTGTTGTCAAGATGCGTGCATAGAAGGCTAAACCCACTTGAGGGCATCAGCATCCAGGCATAGACTTGAGAGGCCTTTGGCTTGACTAAGATGTCCGAGATGAGAGAGGGAGAGTGGATGCCTAGAGTGGGGAGGCTTAATTTTGACTTTGCGGCAGACCCTAAAATAGCATTACCTGAAGAGTTTTGATGTAGGTGCTGAGGAAATCCATACAAAAAACCTCAAGAGGTACGCGAGACATGTCAACTGTCGACTGTAATGACTTGCTGCAATCACAATTAAGCTTAGTCAAGAGCTTGCATGCTTGCTAAATAAATTTCAACAAAAAATTAAAAGATAAATGTTTTTAAAAAAATGGAAAGAGAACATTTAATTCATGGAAGGTAAAGCACATGTATGCAAATTAAAAACTATCAAAATTTGTCAAAATTATTAAAAAGATTTTCAAATTTATTCTGTTTTACAATTGATCTATTTTGTAATTCTTAATTCGTTTTTCTGCAATCCAATTTTAATTCATTCTCATGTCTGGTACGTCTGTACAATTCTGAATCTTAAGCGCAGCATTTCCCTTTATTACTATTCCATTTATCTCATCACAAAAGCATTGTAAGAGTCTCCAATGTCCGACCATATTGCTTCCAAGCCAATATTCAGCTACTAGCACACCATGTTTTTAAGCGGATGTAGGTACAAGACTTATGGGACCCAGATATTTAATGTGCCGAGTTGACGTAGGCAAGTTAGGACTAGATATGGAGCCACAAATACAACAGCACAGCTGAACACGTATAGATGCAAAGTGGTAAATGTGATCAATCATAAATGATAAGAAGCTTTGTGCTCTTCATTTTACCGAAATGTAGTCCTTCACACGGGCCATTTTTAACATGCAATCCATGCTACAGTATACATGTAGTATTTCAAGTGAAACCTAAGTATTTTGATAGATGGGCTTTTAGACATACTAAGGGGAATTTGATTCAAGTTGAATACGCATTCCATGTATACTTTGTTTCACTTGGAGTTTGGTAGTGACGTCAGTGCTTTTTAACAGTTGCATCGCAAGCATACCAACACACTGCCCTTGTATGCATGTGTATACCCACTGTGGGATATTATATAGTTTAGTGCATGATTTGATTCTGCAACTAGCGAAATACACACCTATGTCACCAACAATCTCGAGATGAAACAAAATGTATAAAATTCATCATATCTATTACTTGCAACTTGAAGAGAAGTAATTGATGAAAAAAGCTGCATTATGGGGGAAAATATAGTACTAGTAGACCTTTTTTATTTAATATAAATACATGCTGCTTGATAGTATGTGAGACAATGTCATGGCTTGTCAAGAAGGAATGTCTTAAAAACAAGCCCCACCAGTGAAAGCAAACTCTACTGAGGAAAAGAAAATCAAGATTCATTTGTTGAACTCCCCAGGTTGACTCTTAACCATTGAGATTTGTTGATTAAACCGACTACTAATCCTCTACTTGAGTCCGCTATCACGCATTGACCAATGGCTGTATTCATTAGCTAGAAATCCATCTAAATGTTGTTGCTTCAAAGACTATTTTTCAACAGATTACAGCTATATACAATATATTTAAAGAAAAGTGGTTCAGCCACTAGTGTCAGAATTACTGAATTGGGGTTGTGTTGAAACTGGGTTAAGAAACCAGGCAGGAAAGACAGAACAAAAGTTACTAAGCCAACACAATTTTCACATTATACTTAACATCCATCAAAGAACTGTCCCAACATGACACATTTGACAGTCTAGATATAGAATGTTGAATGTTCACAAAAAGAAATACTGAATTTCAATTTGATTGTCATAATTGCACATCAAATACTTGACAACCTCACAAACCCAAGAAAATGTGCAATTTACCTATAGAAAATGTGCCATCAAAACCATGCAAACTAATTTCTTGCTTCTTTTTTGATGGAACACTGCTCAGATCCAATCATTGAAAAATGGATTAAGCCATATCACACATATGCCAACACCCACAGCCTTCAAATAGTATTGCTATCACATGACTTTGTTAAGATATTGCCCATTATGCGCAACAAAAGCGCCAGGTTAAGATTCCATTTTAACAGGTTGACCTTTTTTAGTCACGCAACATGAATCGATATCAGATATGAGTAGGCTTCATAATATAAAGGATCATGATTAATGGTACTGGATTGCCATTGAATTCCTTTCCTTCAGGTGTGATCATTCTCAGTATGGAATTGAATTAGTGATTGTGGTATAATAATGATAGCAAATAATTGTGTCAAACACGTAAAAATTCAAAATGTAATTCTGCTATAGATACAATGCAGCCTATTGCACCGTTTGTTTGTTTAATGTTGTATTTGGAACATATTACAGCTCCACATAAAATTGATTTTGAGTTCAGATCTGACTGACTGTAAAAATCCATCAATGTTAGAATAACAAAAGTTTAAATGTATAAATGGTTACATCAAAAAATGAACAAATCTACTTGTCTGAAATGTTCACCATGGCGTTCCATCAATATTCAGAAATGCGGCGTTATTTCCTCATTGCGGTGTTATAGAAAAGTGTGAATAAATATCGGGGTGAAATATGTCGTCAGAAATATTAGAAAAACAAAGTTATTCTTGCATAAATCCCATGATAACTGGTTTGCCTAGTATGTATGCAAACCCTTCAAGCTAATCAACCATAGCACATACCCTGCCACTGCTGCTATGAATAGGCGTCTCTAAAGCTACGCTTACAATTACAAGATCTACGTTATTAAAGTCTTGTTTCAAAAATTCTTTCAAAAATATATTTTGCAAGCCACTGAACCAAGACCTAACCTCTTTGTATTTATTTTAAGATGTTTATTTCTGATGTTAGCCTGAATAGTTTGAGTTTACTGTAATTTGTTACACTACTCTTTGATATCGTCATAATACGCGCAAAAAGTTAAGCTTCCTCACATGACAGCTAATATGTCGCACAATTTTGTCACAAAATCGTTTCAAAATTATTACCAATCTCAATTTTGTTTTCATTACTGCAATCAAGATGGTGGAACAAATTCTGTATAAAAACCCTTCTGTCTCCTTCAATGCCAAGTTCTGAGTTAAGCTTGAGTTAAGCTTATATTGAGAGAGTGTTTTAAATACGTCTTCAATACTCGTCTGTCTGTCTCAATTTACTGCGCTGTTGTTTTGGATCAGTTATTGGGATAATATGGCGCATGAAGTGTTAAACATGTTCATTGTAGATGTGCACAATGGAAATGATGGCTTGGCAAATACCTGTAGGGTGATCCAAAATGATTGTCAAAATCTACCCATTTCATTTAAATGTTTTCATAAGTAAATGTTGTTTTGTTTAAATCAACATTCATTCCGATAAGGTCGAGTTGAGGTTGACAAAATTACAGACTCACTAAAACTTTGGTCATTTTATTGTTATTTTCAAAGATATAATACCCAAAGATTACCAACTCAAATTGCAACATAAGTAACACTATGGTAAATCCGCCATCTTGGTTTGTTGGTCATGAAGGTAACTTAATCGCACAATGTTTTCTCAGAGAATACGGATACATCGTTAACCGCGACCATATTAACACATTGCATTTTAAGTGAAGTTGATGCACAATATTTATTTACACACATGAACTTGAATTTGAATATGCCAGGTTATTGAACATGTAAACGAAACAATCCGAAGGTACATTAGTGGCCTCCATGAGCAACACACAAACATGGTGGAGTCGGTACTCTTTGATTCTACCTCATTGGTTATCTATATCTGGAGATACATTAAGTTGCCTCCATGGGCGACACACAAACCTAGTGGAGTCTGTTGCTCCTTGATTCTACCTCATTGGTTGTGTTGTAGGGTTACACTTCCTAAGGTATATATCTAGAATCCTGAAGTTGCCTACTTCCAACCAGAGTGTCACCTATACCTTTAATTGAACTCATTAGAAATTCTGGGAATAGTATTAAGTATACTTTACTTAAGGTCAAGTTTGCCCTCTGAAAGTTGAAGCACCAGTGAAGGTTGCAAGAGGAGACATTAAAACAAATATACCAGTCTCTTGTATTTGTCTTTCATCTGATGCTTGCCATAACAACAGAGGTTGTTTCCTTTGAGCTGATTTAATGTCTTCTTGAATCATTATGTTTCAGCCTCTAGCTCAGATCAACTTGTATAGCAATATATAGCAACATTAACCATTATTTCTATAGTCTCAAGGATTTTTATATTATATAATATCGCACATTAAGATGTTTTGTATGCAAACTATGTGCATTAACATGTATTAAAATATTTTGTGTAAGTTTCATCAAAGTATTATCGGTGGGCGTAAAAGTTGCATTTTTTCATCATCGGCTTTACAAAGAAAAGCCATAAAACTTTACACCAATCATCTGTGAAAAAACACTATCCAAAAAATCTATTCAAATCTTGTGATATTTTATAGCAAATCCATCAAATTTATAATCTGCTTTTATGTATTTTCTCATCTAGGCCTAGGTATCTTGTAAATTTTATATTTATGAAACCATAGACCCTGGAAATAGAATGATGAAACACAGTTCAAACCAAAAGCATCAAGCTTGTTAATTTAGTGTAAAATTACAAACATGAGTGTGTTGAACAACTTATTTATATTGCATTTTGTTTTCACAATTTACATAATACATAATGTAACAAGACTAAGTAGTTTCCAGGGTCCGTTTTTCTGTACATCCAGGCTCTGTCAAGTATACACCCAACATCCTGTATCTCACGGTCAAAGTCATCAGGTCATGGAAACAAGCTTCATAAGGTATAGAGAATTGAGAGTATAAGATATCCTTCCTGAAGCCATATGGGCTATTCCACTTGAAATCCATACACTCCCTATAGAAGACATGACCTTAATCTCCCACATAGGGGGTGTAGATTTCAAATGGGGTTATCTAAAATGGGTGGGGTGACTCCATTTGAAATATACACTCATGGGGGATTATAAATGGCAAATCTTCCATAGGATGATAGGGGGTGTATGGATTTCAACTGGAATTGCTCATTATCAAGGGCAGTCAGGTTAGTTTATTTGGCAAAGACTGTCCAATGCCACTCAATACTTCAACATAAACTTTTCAGCAATTTTCAGTGCAAGGTCAATATATTTTGATAAATGTATCAAATTATGTTTGTCAATTGTTTTTCCCCTCTACTCACATTTTAAAAGAAATAAATTGCAATAATACATGATTCTAGATGCCTGACATTTTTCTTGGGGTAATTGGCTGGAACATTAAACCTTTTTACAAGGAAATACTGTCACTACAATAATTAGAGCATTCACTTCAGCACATAGTATGTGAGGAATCTAACCTAGTGGAACAGATAAATGTCTATTGTTACCATATATTTGCCAACATTTAAAGCCCACAAATGTCACAATATTTAGTTTTCCTTGCATGTCTGGTTTTCACCCAGCCATGAAAAGTTTTTCTTTCCCATAGATGCCATTGTTCCATCCATCTCACTCACACACCAATGGAATCTGTCTCTCATCATATAATGAGCTGGCTGGCTGTTAACCCTTCAGGTGTGGACATCGGAGGACCATGAAACTTTTTTTGTCTCCTTTTAGCTAATAATTTATTATTTCACAAGTTTCTTGCTTCAAAAATATTTTTGAGATCCGCAACTGGAATGACTTCAAATCCCAATGAGTACAAACATGCTCAGTATTGCGGTTCAGTGGTTCTCAAAATAGGCTTACATAATTTATAGACATAGGTTGTCTATGTTTTCATAGTCCGCAAGAACGGCAAGAATTTCAACTTCGTATATTGACTGTACTCAAAGGATTAAGCAGGGATGGACATCCTCATGATACTCGTGGCCAGCTATAGCCATGCACAGGTCATCATTATCATCATGACTCTCATGGCCAGCTATAACCATGCACAGGTCATCATTATCATCATGACTTTCTTGGCCAGCTATAGCCAGGCACAGGTCATCCCTTGATGAAAGCTTAGAAAGGTTATTACACCAAATGCTATTTGCTTATGGGATGGAATTATCACTAGTGTATTAGTGTAAATGAAAGCCAACAAAGTTCAATGTCTTGGCCAGACTGTAAGCATCCTGCAGCTGTCCCGACCTGAATCTTAATCATCCCAATTCTCTTTTCTAAACTTAATTGGATACTATAGTTTCTTGAAGTGAGGGTAAAAGGGTATGATGCCCATGCTAAGAATTCTGAACATTCATGATGGATGTTAGTTGAATTCAAATTATGATAAGGTTTGAGATACGATGGGGTTCATAAGGACGGGAAGTGATGATTGGAATGCAGCTAGCCAAAAGGAACATTGAGACAGGGAACGGATCTCTAGACAAGATGAAGACTGCATTGCTGAAGGATATTGAGATATTATTTCAATAAACTTGATGATTGTGTTTCAAATATATAAAACAAAATCAAGATACAGATGTAAAGCAAGATAAGCTTGTTATTTACTGTCTTGCATGATATAGGCAAGAGACAAAAACAAGAATGAGTGTGTATATATTTTACAATGTTGGCATTTCAAAGGACGAGAGGCTCACAAGAGAGGACATGATGGTGTACCAGATGAGAACTCTCACACATGTCAGAAGATGACAAATTCAAATCAAGTACCAATTGATTAACTTTAAATTCTGCCAAACCGAGACATTTTGAGGTGGGATAGGAATGGGTGGGAAAGGTGATGTAGATTTTCCTTCTTTGGGAATAGTGCCATTTTCAAATGTTTAATCTTGAGCACATTACTCATTTCCTGATCCATTTCAAGTAGGTTACTGTTTCATTCAAGACGTTAGAAATTTGCATTAAAAACAAGTATGAGAGGATACGAACACTAATATTTCTCACATTTTCTGCAAATAAGCCTTAGGGCAAACACACATATGTCCACTTAAGCTTCTCAAATCATGAACTTGAACATTCTCCAAGTCTGAAATTTCACACTAAAGCAGCCTATTGACAATCCAATGAAGGCCAAATCGCCATGCTTAAGTGTTTGTGATGTTTTAATCACTCCTGTCTACTTGTGTTTCTTACACTTCATTCCAACAGGTAAAAATTAGACCATGAATGGCTGCTCTTTGCTACTTAAGTTTTATCATGTTCACAGGAGTTGGCGTAAACTTTGGTTAGGGGTGGCTTCGAAGCCCAACCGGTGAACCGGCTGTGCCCTGGCGGGTGTAACTGCATTCTATTGCTCCAAACAATATAGACCTGGCCAAATCGTCAGTTCTGCCATGATGTCAGCGGTCGACTGGTGGATGCAGGGTTTTGACTCCCTTCTGATGGTACCTGTATCACCTGATAATCATTGAAACCATCTTACGAATAAGTAAATCAAGAAATCGTACACCTGATTAAGACTGTTTTATCCATAGAGAATAGATTCTTTTCCATTGCACATGGTTAATCATGTATGCTCTAACTTTAGACATAGAGCAGCCATTATGGATATATGATGGTTCGCCGATTGAGGATGTCATTAACCGAAGGACCGAAAGGCTATCAGCCTCGGGAGTCGGGTAGAGTGATTCTGGCCTATGGTTTATTGGCCTATGTGTGAAAATGCCTCAGTAAAGGAGTTTTTCTCAAGCAACGATAAGCAAATATCATTTGTATACAGAGGTTCCTTAGTGTTTTCCAAGGCAAACTGCTGATTAAATAATGCATTTCTTGTATGTGTAAGTATAAGTATGTAAACGTTTTTTAAAACAATGGCTAATATGGAAATGCCCTGTAAACTTGTCAATATTTTGAAGGGCGTTTTTTTGTCCCACAAGTGTTTTTGCATACATCTTAATGTTTTCTTTGTAAAATGTTAAAAGCTAATTCATGTTGTTTGTCAGTATAGTGTCACATTAATGCATGAATGGATGAAACGGTGGATAAAAAAATCTAAAATGATCTCAATAACATTGTGCCAGGCCTAGAACTTGGCAATGGACTTGGCAAGGTGTAGGGGAAGTAGTAACTTGGCTGCTACTTGCCACAGTGTCTAATTGTGAATTTGAGCAGTGTAATTAAAGTTGCACATGCATTTATTGAAATCAAATTGAACGCATGGTCTTACATATCCAAAATTTTGAAATTGGCGGGGTAAGCTGTGAAGCATGGCAACTGGTCTGAACTACTGGGCAAGTTGCTCAAACCCTATATAGTGCTACCTCATTTCTAGTACATGTATTGATGTACCATGACTGCAAAACACAATATTTTTGCAGCAGCATAATTTTGAATTTCCATATTTAATAAGAACCATCCTTTGTGCAGCACAGTAAATTTGTGTGAAATAGATACATTTTTAAAGGCCTGCAGGAAAAAGAAAATAAATACAAGCATGAAACTTTTGGGAATTCATATCACTTGCAAAATGTCGAGAAATGTCCATGCACACAAACAGGCTTTTTTAAAGTGATGTTTTGAGAAGAATGGTTTCATTGGTAAATTGCAAACAAAAACGGAATTCACTGTTTCAGCATGCCAGGCAAAAGGCCCAGCAAAAGAATAACGACTGTAGAGGACAAAAATAATATTTTGCCCAAATTTCTGAGAACTGCAGGACAAAACAAATTTATAAAAACAAAACTGATTAAATATTATTCCCATTGACGAGCAACTGAGACTGAAAAAGAAACCAACTCTACTCATCATCTTCAATTCATCTTTTGGCTCTCTCGTGCTCATCTCACCACATCTTATAATCGTAACTTGACGCTGTTCTCGCGCTAGCTTTCGCATAGCTCCCTTTATTGATTACTGGCAGGTGGTACCACCAGTTTTCACAAGTTGGAAATATCGTTTACCCGCTCCCGGGGGTTGAAACCAGACCCGTATGGCCTGTGTTCGTTGCCCGTTCATTCCTATTTTTTACCTGAAATAACGGCACCCAGGTAGACTCACTGTGAGAGTGTATTAGTGTAGTATGGTGGTGTATAGATTACACAGCTCTCTGGCTAGATGACACTGTTCATTTCATGCGCCTGTTTTACCAAGCATTATACAAATTGATGGTTGAAAATGCCAGGTACGTTGGGAGTTACCATGAGCTAGCTCTTGCGAATTCGGAATTATGATATGAATTTCAAGGATAACACAAGTCATCTTTTCCAAATGTCTTATATATAGCCATGAAATAATAATCAGATTAAAATATATTATTTCTAAACCATCTGCTTTTTATGCAGATTATATTAGAGTGGAAATGCAAGTTATGCATATTACTTTCCAATATAATTTGCACCTTGTAATTCAATGCTCTGGGACATTCCTAAGCTCACATTTAATTTTCAGGTATTTTTTTGATGATTATAAGCTTTGAATGTGTCTTCATCATTGCCATCGCCTTTATGGTTGGCGTCGCCATCATCATCATTATTTCAGCGACTCCATTATATCCTTATGTTGACCTATCACAAAAGGAATATATTTACATGTTATTATGTTTGCGGCGTGCAAAAGAGTGCAAAAATGAAATGTAACATGAAAATATGAATTTTTATAATTCTGTCTAGAAGTGGTAAATTTTGAGCGTATCATTTTTTGCTCTCTACAGATTTTGAACTACTTCCGCTTGCTCTTAAATTCATGATTTTCAGTTTTCTTATACAGACCTAAAAATAATATATTTGCACATTTTATTTTTTGTGGTAGCTACACAAATAAAGTGCAAAAATGTCCACTTTTATAGCAGTGAAAGAATGCTTCTGCAAAATAGTTTCATCAGTCAGCGTATTGTATTTCGTGGTCAGTTCATTGACCTACTGCACATACTACACATCCCATTCAGTCTTTCATTCAATCTCTCTCATTATATTCATTCACTGGTCTAGCTAGCTACATAGAGACAATGACACATGACACTGAGACTGACCATCAGATTTAGATCAATATCTACATCATACAAGTGTACATTTCATATGCTGGGCATTGACCACAGAACTTGTGCCTTGCATATGAGTTTGTACACAGATTTATTGCCGTAACTCCATCATCAGTCATGTGGGGAAATAAGGGGGTACCTTTATAACGGCAGGTGGAAAAGAACCAATCAGACAACACAAGCTGCCGGTGTGCTGCTGATTTACCTGTGTGAACATGATACTAAACAGCAATGGCGTAACTAGACTTTCTTAAATCAGGGGGCAGCAAGGGGTAAGGCAAAATGTTCAGGGGAAAATTAAACCACTCCATAGATGTACATGAAGTGACAATAGGGGTGGGGTGGGGGACAGGGGACTAGGGTCCTAACTGAGGTTGTTCATGTACCTCGCTTGGAATGCAATCCCCTCAATTTGAAACATCTGCATTGTCATCAAATGTAGTAAGTGACCTAGGCATAATTTAACTTAAAAATATGAAAGAGCTCATTGTGTTGCAAGATTTGGACACTTTCCTACTGGAGACTATTGAAACAAAGTATTACATAATAAACAAATTGGTAACATTTTATGAAAACCTTTTTATGGCTAGAAATATTTGCTTAAATTGTCATAAATACCATAATATTAGTTCCATTTCATTTCACTCGACCCAATAGAGAATTTAGGTATAAAACTTCCAAAGGTTATAAAATGGTACCATTACTAAGGTGTTACTTTTTTGCACCAATTTAATCCACACTAATACCTTTCTGACTCTTTTGGTAGCTAAACCTAACTGATATAGACACAACTTTTACCTGGACAAAACAGGTATTTACGCAAATTTGTGACTTGTTTCTCAAATGCCCTATAGTCCTTCAGTCATCCATTACTCAGGTGAATAATTAGCCACACCTTGTGCACCCAAAGCCCTGGCCTGCCATGGGCAGTAGGTTACCCTCTATAAACAGTGGCCGCAGTTTCTGCAAATATTGCTGCTAAAATTACTCTAAAATGGGAAAAGTTACAATCCCAAGAACTACAGAACAAATACTAGGCATGTCTGTACTCATCTGAATGAATATTTGATGATGATTTCAAATGGTAACGGATAAAGAGCATTTTAATTTTTGTTGAAAAACTGAAGAATTTTTAGTCTTTTGTGTACTGGTTTGAACCCACACAAGGTTAAAAGAACTCATACTGTGCATCAATTACGCATTGGTCAACAGGTCAGTTGGATTTGACACAAATGGTGTCCAACACCCACTGGCTCGAGGAAAGCCCCAAGTAGTGCACCTATTGTTATCTAACTTCCAGTTTTATGTCCCAAAGGCACAATGACCCAGGCTTCTCAAGTTTCTGCTGTGTTTAACGTCCATCCCAAATAAAAGCTTGCCGATCGCGATTCAGGATTAAAATATAATATTGGAACTTGCAGGTTTGATAAAGAGTTTCTTTCTTCCAGGAAAGCTAGCTGGTGAGAGGTAGAGATTATCGTGAAACGTTGGATTTCCTGTTACCTAGCCCACCATCATGGCTTTCAATCTGCAGGAGCAGTCCTGGTATAAGCTGCACCCTTAATCCTATAACATGAAGGATTTCACATGCATCACATGTTTGGTGAAAACATGCACTGCATGCACAATTAAGTGGGAAAAATAATTGAATTTTAATCTGAAAAAGCTGACAGACAGAGGCACCCACTCAGATTTTGCAAGAAAATGTTGTGGCAATGAATGACAAGTACCCTGATGCCTAAACTACTAGTCTTATTTATGTCTCATTTATTCACTTATAAGTTTCATTTTCAATTTCACAACCATAGGCCTACTTGTGTAATTCTTCAAAACAATTAACTCCAAGCCTCAGATAAGTTAAGCATGTGTGCTATCTACTGAAGATAGCATATTTACATTCAATACACTCAACTTACACAAATCTAAATATCAAATGTCTGCATTGATTCATGACAAACAACCACCCTGGCACCTATTATATTGACTATACAATGTATCACCAGAATTTAGAAATTGCATAAAAAAAATTTTAAGTCCAAATTCTGTCAAATGTGATGCTATATGAACCTAATGAAGCAAAATTTAACTACATATTTCTCATATAACATAAATTTATGCATCTATCAAAATTCTAGCCATCATTCTTAAATTTACACACTCCTTGTGAAGTTTTTATGGCTTTATGCTGTTTCTTTTCATCCTTTACACTACACCAATCTACACACTTGGCAACTATATCCAATGAAAAATTAACCAGCTATAGAAATAATTTTGCCTTTCTGGGAACTAACAAGTCAAATTAAGCAAATGTCGGAAAACAGTTTGTTTAATAAAGGTACATTAAGCTTTTCTGGCTACAAAAATGCACTAATTTGAGCATTAGACAAAATAAATTGATTATTACACATAAAAATTGGTGACAATTGTAGCCATTTTGTATTTTACAAGTCACCCAGCTTTTCTAGGAACTGCATTCCCACATTTTTCTATGCCTTAAAAGTAACTTAGTAATCAACATTTGAAATCAACCCTTGTTTTCTTCTTATTATTACTAATTCTAATTATCACACATGAATTTAGCTGGATGCAAAGAAGCAACTACCGTATCATTAATAAGAGACTATATTGGAATGTCCTCAAGGCAAGACTGAGGCCCATCTTCCTTATCTCACGAAACTCCCATTACCGCATGGCACAGATGCGTCTCTCAATTATTTTAAAGAACCTTGAATTACTATCAGCACTATAATTGGGTGGCAATTGTCCCAATTCTGACATAAATCAAAGCCTTTTTATTCCATATATATTTCCTGTTTTAGAGGGTTTTTTAAAGAATATTGCGTTCACATGTTGAACAAGCTATTGATGAGAAGCAGTAACTTTGCCTGTAGTGTAAAGTAACTTTGCCTTGAGTAGAACACATGAACTCACATGACTTGTTGAAATACCAAGGGTAGCATAGAGGGAAATGTTCTGGAATTAACTTCCACCATCTATTTTTGTTTTGTGTCAGTTTGTAAAAGCTCTCTTTGTCTGAGGTAAAATCTTTGCTTGCTAAACATATCATTCCTATATTTAACATTTTGAATTACATCAAATCTTGAAAACAATAATATTTGAATACCAGACAGTGACTTTCAAAGTTCTAAATGTAAATATTTAGAGGTTTAAAAAACCTCTTTGCTATCTAATGCCCCTGTTAGACTTTCATGCTGAAGCGGCATGACATATCAGCCAATGACAAGCCTTGATTGTGTCCATTTTTCTGCCTGCATCATGCCGCTCAGTGGCAAGCGGCATGACAGTAAGAAACCACCATAACTTGCTTTTTAAGTTCATAAATTATCATCAATTGAATAACCAACCCACTTTCCACTGCTAATAGGAACATCACAAAATTAACTCAAACAAAATTACTTAAGTTTCGACTACCTGCATGCAATGAATCATCTTTTCTGAAAACTCTACAAAAAACATTAATTTATTCAACAAGTTGATGACTTCTTGTTATTGGAATTAATAAAGAAGGTAATGGGGTTATGCATCCTGTACATGAGCAAATAAACACAATGGGAAATGATTGTTTGCTACGAGAGGTAACTGAATATATTATAAAAAAAGAGTGAACAGTTTAACCCAAATCAATTCTACATTTGTTTCCATTATTACATGTATAAACTTATGCCGATATAGAAGTTGCCAAATCCAAACACTTCCGAACTGTACCAGCCTGCCAATTCTAACACTTCCAATGTCGTGGGAACTCTGATTTATGTACAGCGATTAATTCCACACCTTCATGCTGGGAAAACATTCTAAAGAAAACCATGTGTCATTAACTTGCACAACTTCTGTGCTTCATGCACAGCCTAAAGTTTTCAACTCTGCAACACGATACGATTGCAACACGCTACCGCCATTTTGCTACGTAAACTAGTTTGTTATCCCACCTGCCAGCTTGGTATATTCTCACAAAAGATACCATCATTTGATATTCGTTTACGGGATCATCCTAATTTTACGAACAATGAACTTAATTATAGAACATACTAGACCGGGACATCATCTACCATTTTGTAACGGTGGTTTTCGTCATCATGTCAACCTACATTTGTCTTGACCAAACAGATTTGCTATTGACTTTCAGTCATGACAAACTTGAGCACTCATTTCATGCTGTTTATGTAGCATTTTATCAGTAGGGTCTCTCTGTTATGTAAACATATGATGTTGTGACAGTAGGCCCAAGATATGCATAATATGCATGCATACAGAGAGAGAGAGGTGCATAAATAATGATGGGCACGTGGCTGTACACTTCTAGACTTGTGAGATTTATAAAGTGAAATAATGCATCACATACTGGGCATGTTTATACTCATTTGGACTTATTTTAAATTGTTTTCAAAGTATGCTGATATTAAATTAAATCATGAGAAAACAACATGTTTCATTGTAGGTTAGTTGCCTCCGCATCCAGAAGTATGCATCCTTAATTTTTCACATCTATTAACTGCACACAAGTATCAATTTTGATTAATAATCACACATTTGTTGACCATAAACATGAAAAACAAATAAAAATGTTTTCTAGTCTTCTATGATTATTTACAGTTCTAATGCAGCCTTTATTTACCCATATTTACAATATGCTGTAAAGACAAACCAACAGGCAGGTCAAATCGAGGCCTTCAGTTGACTAAAAGACCAATCTGTCCCTCAACTGGCTTCTTGCAAAATTAGAAAAGCCATCTGCGATGCACCAGACGATTTTAATTGAAACTGTCTGCTGTAATAAATGCCCTGTGTCCCAAACATCAGCAAATAAACATGATAAAGACACATTCCCTATTACACACAAATATCACCGCTTGAGCCTTCCTAATTTCATCATAAATCATACATATGTAGTGTACAGTATGACTAATTCTTGACATAAATTTCAATTACACAATTCATGTCCAATGGACAAGTAAATTGGTTCATGGTATATATAAACGGCTATAACCTTATATGACCAGATATGACGGGGTAGGTTACGGTAAGTGTTCATATTTTAAAACGGTACCATCAATCAAGGAAATTTATTTGATGAGATTGCCACAAGATGCTGATTAGGTTTTCTACAACATCAGCCATGTGTAGCCAGCCAAGCTCCAAGGCACAGATCATCAAGGCATTCATTTTGTGGTATCTTTCTTTCACAAGATGGAAGTAGTTCCCAAATAAGCACCTTCCTTTAAAAAAAACAATATCCGCTTATAATTCAAATTGCCTCCCAACACTAAATTGTTATCAAGGAATTTTGAAAGTTACTTTCAGAATTGATAATTTTGTTAATGGAATTTTTAGTAACACTTTTGATTTCGCAAATATTAATATTGCGAATAACACATGTCTTTACAGTAGGCACAGAAACAGATGAAAAGGATTTAATGGTATAACATACTATCAGGTCAAAATGGTTTTAACAGCATCATATCAGTGTAAAATGATATTTGATGGTTAATCTGGATTTAACATCCGGTTTCATTCTAGCATTAGGGAGGTAACATTATAAGTCATCCATGAAGACCAATAAATATCTTTATTTTGTGTATTTAGTGTGTGGGTGTGGTGGTGGGGTGTGTATGTGTGAGCAAAGCAGCCTTTTTGATAATGCTATCACACAAATACATTGCTATCTACTGAAGATAGCACTGCAAAATGTTGCTATCTACTGATGATAGCAGTGTAAAACATTGCTTTCTAATGAAGACAGCACTGTATAATGTTGTTATCTACTGAAGATAGCAGTGTAAAACATTGCTGTCTACTGAAAACAGCACTGTATAATGTTGCTATCTACTGAAGATAGCAGTGTAAAACATTGCTGTCTACTGAAAACAGCACTGTATAATGTTGCTATCTACTGAAGATAGCAGTGTAAAACATTGCTGTCTACTGAAGACAGCACTGCAAAATGTTGCTATCTACTGAAGATAGCATAAAATGTTGCTTAGTGAAGACAGCACAGTAAAATATTGCTATCGACTGAAGACAGCACTGCTGCTATTTACTGAAGGTTACACTGTAAAATATTGCCATCTACTAAAGACAGCACTGTAAAAAGTTGCTATCTACTGAAGATTACACTGTAAAATGTTACAAACTACTGAAAACAGCACTGTAAAGTATTGCTATCTACTGAAGACATCACTATAAAATGTTGCTATCTACTGTGGATAACAGTGTAACATGTTGCAGCACAGTAAAATATTGATATCTACTGAAGACAGCAATGTCAAATGTTGCTATCTACTGAAGGTTACACTGTAAAATGTTGCTTTCTACTGAAGACAGCACTGTAAAATGTTGCTATCTACTGAAGGTTACACTGTAAAATGTTGCTATCTACTGAAGACAGCATATACATAGAAAGATTTGAAAACAAACAAAATATTGCTATCTAATAAAGAAAACAAGTCCATTTCAAGATGAACAAAACAAATTCAAACAGCCTATATGATCTGGATTCCACAACCTCTGATTGTACTACTTTCCCTGTGCTTCTTTCCCACGTCAATATCATTATTTAGGCAATGCAGTCAATCAAATAGTTAACTTTCTAAACTAAAATATCTTCCTGATCGGTAATCCCCTCTAATTCGACTTAACACCCCCGCATGTTTCTACAATATATCAACATGAACAACTTCAGTATAAAAAATCTTTTAACATGTATAACATTAAGCTTCCCTGGTAATCTTTTAAACCCCAACACTTAAAACCTAGAATTCACCAAACAGTTTTGTTCATTTTGACATACTGTACAATTTAAATAATAGAATTTTGAAATATTAAACACTCTTCATATTTCAACAATTTTCTCTCCATGGTATAGGAGTATTGACTCTGTATATACATATCACCTAGTTCCAACTTATATTTAGGCTTAGCAGAGGAGTATTGCAAATGTCACTACCGAACGTTCACCTAATACTAAAAATATTGAATCAAGTTTCTGAGAAGAAAAAAATCCTCATTTTTAAATATACCTCCATTTCTAATCCTTGCTGTTTCTTTCCTTTTACATTTTGCAGAGTATCGTTTAAATGTCATTACTGATCCTTCACTGCTTAAGAAAGCTGAAATGAAATTAAGGGAATACATAGCAGCTTTTTGAGGCAACTAGTATATCAAAAGAAAATCCCGACTGCACATACATAAGAACTGGCTGATTACACAATTATTACGCTAGCATTATCTGGTTATATGCCATCGACAACTACAATGTTGCTTTAAAATCGTGACAAAGGTCTCGCTGAATGGGAAGGATGTCGATATAGACGGAGCATTTTATTTTCTCTTCGGGTTTTTGACATGTCTTGAAAAGACAGCACACCTGCTATTGAGGGTAATATTTTTATGAAACCACAGAATGTCGTCTGTAATATCGGTATAATACAGGCCTTTTAAAATAAATTCTACTGATCAATTTCTGTAAATAGTTAGGAGCTCAGCTGCTGCCTATGAAATTGACAATGCAGCAGATTTAAGTTTCAATCTCAGAATGTGTTGATGACAGGTTGTTCAGAAATTTAAATCAAAAGTGCAAGTTTCTTTACCAAATTCTTTTTTTAGTATAAAGATTCAAATTTAACATAAGTTTAATAATAACTCGCATCTATTTTTGTTCCAATTTTTTGTATACTATATGGGAGTAGTATTGTGGAACTACCTCAAATATTGTGCAACAGACAATATCGTCAAAGATGAAAAGCTAATTTAGTTTTACAGTGACATTAAGAAAACATCTCCTACTGCCAAATATGCTTATATTAAAAACACTGACCCTTTAAATTGCAGACAGAAACAAAACAGAATTAACCATGATTTGGAACAAGTTCAGACAGCAATATAACATTTTGTGGATTTTGTAAGCACTTTATATTTGAGTTTCAAATTCATGCAAAGTTCCATTTCTTGAAATCAATGATAACCATTTGTTACAACTATAGACCCAACATCTGCTAGCCTAAATTCACTTCAGGACATCGGGCACATATGAATGCATCTAAACAGGGATTTATTTAAATATTTGTCCACTTAAATAACAAATTTAGAGTAACAACTAGACATGACCCATCTTGTTTTCTGCTCTACACTTTTTATTGCGACAAGTGCTCCATTGACATTGAGGGCCATCATTAGCGATCGGGGACAAACCAACTTGAATACTAAAGAGGCACCCTGATTGTTTCTGGGAACCCACAAAGACGTTTAATTTACTAAATCAATAAGATGTTTGAAACAATACTATATAAGACTTAAATCAGATATTATACACACATAAATTCCTCCTCTAGGGGTTTATGGTGCCCTAGTGCACTTCAGATGTACATATGGTGCACCTTTGAGCATTTATAGTAAAACACTGTTGACAATAACAGAATGAAAATGAAATTATGACATTTCCTGATACAAATCAAAACATTTAGCTTAATTTCTCCAAATCTAGACAAAATCTCACCACATACGCTTGTGAAATGATAAAAGGCATCTGAATTTTATAAGCTCGGCAAGAAGCGAACTTCCCAATGTCCATAGACGTGAAGGAGTTGGCAAATGTTGACATGTACACACGCCATAGCTCACATTCTATGTACAGTACAACTGGAGGTGCGTGACATTACATGAATGAGCCACTTGGCAAACGTTAAGGAAATAAGGCTTGTTCTCGTCCTGTTTGTTTTTGGCACATCACTGGAATTGGATCTTTTATTCTAAGAGATGCATCTCCTCTATCAGGTTAGATAATAAATTACTTGAGGCAATATTTCTTGTATGTCACAACTGATGGATTCATGCATGCGCTTTATTGCACAAAGTCAGGCTATAAAACCATTCACAACATTGCACCATGTAAATCTTTTATTCAATTTTGGTACAAAATCAAGGACTTTAAATAAAACGCCTTATAAATTATCTTCTGATTATATATCAGGTATAGACCATAATGCCTTCCTCGAAGCAGTAAAGTAAAATCAAATTTTGTGATTTTTTTTTTCAAAAACTGCTCATTTCTTAAAAAAATCTACTACGCTAGTTGGATTCCTTGTGCCATTTCCTTTCAGAAAATGTACACTTTTGTATACTTATCATCACTAGTTTAGAGATACAATAAAAAACAATATCTAAATTACTGCCTCAAGAAAGGCAAATGGACTATAGGACATTGCCACCAAACATGCAGCAATATTGTGTATTTTTAGTAATAGTGTAGTTCTGCAATATTGTGTATTTTAAGCAATAGTGTAGTTCTGAACCAAAATCAAAGTTACATCATAAATATTTTACTTTTTTGTTTTGTTTAAAAAGTGAATAAATGCATAGTGAACTACAGGTGCAAATAAATAATTTACTTGATTTCCCTTCACATCGGCATCATTCAATTTTGAGTAATACTTGTATGACTTCCTGACAATTCTAACAACTTTACATGTAAACCCAATTTGACAATTCCACTTGAGCCTCATCCTTGATACAGATTCTATATTTCCCAAAGTATTTATTTTGTATTTGACCTAATTTCAGACTGTTTATTCTTTGTCTCAAATCGTCACGTTCACCCATCATGAGGACTATAAGAGTAGACTTTAATATCGTTTGATATAATCTAACCTTTATAGCTTCACATACACATTTTACAGGTATTGATTGCCATGTATGCCCAAATCAATTTGGTCAATTCAGCTCAATGCAGGTCTATCTCAAGAACCACTGGACCACTACTCAGCATATTTGTACTCATATGAATGCATTTTTCAAGCAGATTTCAAATACGATCATAAAAGAGCTTATTTCTGAAATTGTCACAAAATGTTGTGCCTGACGGCTTCGCACAACACCTGCATGCATGCAAAGGTTGCAAGCCCAAGTGTACTTCAATATATTCCCTAACATATGGTAAGGTAATCTAGAAGTTCTTACAAATCTACTAGTACTGATTATGCAAGATGAATCTGTGTTTTGTTTCTGTATCAAGAGGTGTGATCTCTTAAGGTGAAATTTCATTAGGAGATAACCTACATGGTGTAATGCTAGAAATGTCAAATGCTTACAACAAGTTTGATATTTTAATCAGTTTTGTCGCCTGTAAAATTTTATAATTTTTTTTATGAAAGTCAGTTTCAAATGAGTACAAACATAAATAGTACTGTTTCGTTTCAGTTAATATTAAATTAGCTAGACCTTTTTTCTTTTAAATAGAATTTGAAACGTTATTATATCTGAATATATTTGTAAGTTGTAACATATGGTTCCTGATTTGTCTGGATTAGTTCTAGCAACTCTTGCTTTTGGCACATGACTTCTGAGTTCCTGATCTCGTACATCCAACAATACCAAAGCTGTTACCCTGAAGACAAAAATTACGCGCTACGACTTCTGATAAAATGCATTATACATTTTCCTTTGAGGCGATTCACGGCACACAATTGTCTATCTTGACTATAACAACAATTGGACTAGACTAGACTTTCTAGTTGAACTGAACGTGCTTGATGCTTCTTTCTTGTTTCCATCTTAAAGAATCAATTAGGTTTGGTTGAGATATGATAGAAGCTTACAATATAAAGCATCTGGTTTAAATCATAGACATATACCAGGAAATCTTGACAGATGTGAATGTGTGCACTGAACTATATCAAGCAGTCCAAAACACATCTGAATTCTTAATTATTTTCAAGACAAAGTCACAAAGGTGCGCTTTCTTTTAATTAAAATTGAAAACTTAAATTAAAGAGCTGACCTTCATGAATATAATAATTATTAAGCAAAGTTTTAGATTCCTGCCATACCTCAAACTATTATTTTCTTTTGTGTGATTTTGCAGCATAAAGTTTCTTGCCGGAGCTTTTCTTTTGGCATATAGAAAAGAAATTTTAAAAATATATATTTAAGTACCCTTTAGTCAGCATCTTACATCAAATTGACAGTAAGATCTTGACGATAGTCCAGCACATAAAACCCCAGACAGCGACTGTTTACAGAAATAACTAAACCCAAACTCTTACTTAATTGGAAATATTAGCTGAGATAAGGAAGAAGTAAGGCCTCAATTAATGCCAACAGAGAGCTCCACTCAGACTCATGCAATGCATTTGAATTCAGACGAGATTTTTCCTTTCCTTGTTTATTCTTATTTTTAGCCCGCATCTGTCCTGTATTAATGATGCTACATAGATGTGCATTTTCCTGCCATCTCGGGTCATGTTGGTAACCTACATTGTGAAATCTGGTTCGAGATTTTATCGTTTGGTTTGTAGTAAGCAATGGAATAGAATGAATAAGTTAGCTTTGTTATCTTGCCCTTGGAAATAGGCAGATGTTTGCTATTCATTGTATTAATTAATTAACATTCATTAAAATAATTCAAGGCCCTGCAGAGAAAAATATAGGGGCCTACATTTTGTTCTCAAATGATTATAACTTCCGATATATTAAAACTTTTCAGACTCATCTAATTCCTTACTGTGTTACTTTTAAATGATTAAAATGTTCATCAAAACATCTTCAAATCTCTACAAAATCACAAGCATAACAAAGTCCTACATAAGTAATATCTGCATACAATATTCAAAACTTGAACTTTATGCCACTGTAACTTTAGTTTCTACATCTTTTGAATTAATAATACCATGGCTATTATTACCACGACTCCCATGAAGTCAAATATTGAAAAAGGGTCAACAATTTGAGGGTAAAATGCAAGAAAGGCCTATCTGCAATAGCTGCCCTATAGACAATTTGACCATTTCTGTATTCTACATTGTACACATATGACATCTGGCAGCTACTGCAGATAGCCCTTTCTTGCTCTAAACCCTCCATTTCAGAGATTTAAGTTACAACAAACATAATATCTGGAAAAAATATGACAATGAGATTGTCAACTATTAACGTAAATCTGACTGATCAAATTACACACTGACATTATTAGCCGTCTTGTAAACTTTAAATCACAAACATGGCGAGTAATGTGTTTTTTTGTTCAAATCTAACCCAATCCATCAAACTTTACATCAACTAAAATACGTGAAGACATGTAATTTTTGTTAATAGGACCATTTTCCAAGATCAAAAGGCCCGGTTAACCATATCTATATTGTTTACTTAAAATCGGGTCACAAAATGTCATAGAACGAATGAAATACTCAGTAGTTAATGCTCTAACAGTTTATACCTTTCTAAGTTATTGCTCCTCCAGTGAGCATAAATCAAGCGTTTTATTTTCTAAAAGTAACTTTTAATTTTTCTTCAAGTTCAACACACACTTCCTGATCAAACAATCACCATCTGCTTCTAAAATAAAGAAAAATAAGAAACCTTACATATAAACATCAGGAAAACTATTGAAAAGGGGATTAACCCTCATAAAATTCACATTTTCTGGTCAAATTAATCAGGAAAAGTGGGATCAAAATGGAGGATTAAGCAACCACAAAAACCATTATCAACATGTTCTCCCCCCTATTGGGTATGACCTCGTAAGGTCACAGTGGTTGCCAAGGGCAACAAAACCCAATCTGATTTACACCCAGTCAGCACCCTGCTGACAAACCCTCAGGCAAACCATGGCACCAAAATAAGACTGATAAATTTCTTCTGAAGTGCCTGAATTGAAAGTTTTCTACTTAGGAATTTGAGTCAAAATCGAGGGCTAAATTGGTGCCTATCCTGTAAATTGAGCAGGCAATTTTGCCTTCGGAGAATAAGGAGGAACATAAAACCATGGCAATTAGAGGGTTTGGGAATATCATGATGGTGTGGGTAGGGTAACAAAAGGTTATGCCTCATCAGCATGGTTTTGGTGGTCAATTTAAAACCACAGTAAATTAGTCTACAAAGGGTCTTTGGGGATCATGACAAAACTAAAGAGCCAACAGATTGACATTTTACAGAGACTGTTTTGTCAAAATCTGATCATCATGATATCTTGACTTGATTTCCCATGTTAGTGGTATAAAGCCTGATGTTTACTCCATATTGCCGCTGCAATAAAATTAGAACCAAATTTGTACAACCTCTGCTGCAAAGGATTTTTCATCATCGCCCGAAGTTGTTCAACTTCTTCACTTAGCTTCGCAATATCACTGTGCTTTACCTACACTTCTGATTGGTTGTTGGGTAATCAAGGTGGGGTTATTTTGGTGACCTCACTGTCATAATTGCATGTGCACATGCAGTAGGGCCTACATGGTCACCTACTCACCTTTCTTGAGATAGTGATATTTATAGTACATCAATTTCATTCACGGTGCTACCATGATGCTATAGTTTGATGATGTGATGAAGCATCACATCATCAAACTATGCTGCAAAAATGAAGTATGCAATGGCCTTTTAACACAAACCCTTTTTAGCTTCCAGAATATTTTATGTCTAGTATGAACCTCCCCGGATGAAGCTATACCATTTGAACATCTGGATATAAAGCACAAAATAACCTGCAAGTTTATATCACAAACTGACACTTTAAATACTTCACAGCTCGTCATCATCGTCAATACTTCTGGCAAAATATCCCTACACTTTCCCCTAAACTTGCGTAAATATTAATGTTCACGTATCTGGGCTTATCATTTTCCCATCCATATAGATTTGACAGCATGTGATTTATGAAATTGTAAACCAGCAAGCATTCAGTCACTAAGCTGATGTTTATATTCTGTAATTATGAGGCATCACTGACAGCGTGGATAATAAAGAGGATGAGTAAAGTGAGTGGGGTAAAAAATATATATTATAACTACATGACAGTACCAAGTCATTTATATATCATCATATATTCATTGACTGTATCAAGTGGAACCTAATTGAGGAACAGGGAGATGTACTGGAGGTTATCCAAACATGCTTTTATCATGCTAGAACTTAGAAGAGTTCTCAATATTCTAATTTTTAACTTTGTAACAATTGATTGTCTTTATTGAAAGTAGACGGTATACCGGTATAATTTTCACAAAATATTTTAATCAAAATCGCTTTGATGGTTCCCCGTTTCCCGCACCCGACTCTTGAGATGTACATGTACACGATATTAATAATTTTTGGAGTGAATGTAAAACGAAATACGTCGATTGTTGGTAGTTTGGGATAATTTTTAAGTGTTCCTGACTAGTTGGATGGTACAAAGGACTGACCGATAAATACTTATGATGTGTTGGGTAAGGGAAGTTAAAGGGACACACATATTTCTATCAGGGGAGTGGACTGGGTGGACAAAGTCCATGGGCACAAGGGTTCAGGGGCCCAAGGGTTCTGAGGTTCAAGGGCTTATAAAGGAGATGTTCAAGGGCTCTGCACTGCTTCTTTTCCACACCCAGTACCCAGGCTCTTGCTACGCCCCTGATTTCTATCCAGTAAGGCACCAGTCTTTTCTCATTTCCGGTGCTTTTTCTTCAAATTTGGACTTTTGTTGGGACTACATTCCTTTCCTAGCTATATGTACCTTGGACAGTTCTAAACCAGTCCCTTCAGTAGACTACTGAGTGGTGGCATCATGGTGTTTATTCTATGCATGTACATGGTAACTTCTTTTAGAATTGAAGGCACAAGTGAACAAAACAAATTGTTTGTCTGTCATTATCTTCACAGTTATTTGAACTTCACAACTGATGAACCCACTTAATAGACAATTACACTTTACAGAGTTCTTCCTATTTTTGTTATTCCCGATCTCATCTACATTCCAATAATTGTGTAATGATAGGTATTATTTTCTTTAGCGGTTCCAATCCATGAGTAAAGGTCATAGTAAATGGTTCTGAAATTGGGTGTACTTGATCATGTGTGAACATGGCATGCCATTTCATAAATGACACCGTCGCAGCACATATGCGGATATGCCAAACTTTACTCACGGTCGGGCAAGTTGAAAATGGTCGCAACACATACCAAAAATCTTTAAATATCACCGCATAAAGACTGGCGATTTCACACTCTCCACCGATTATTCACAGTCAACATACATAACTTTGGTAATGCATTGAACTCGCTATCTTATGAAATGATCACACTTTCTGCCAAAAGCAAGGCCAGAAAGTCAATTGGTTTCCCTTGTTATGTACTTGTTTGTAGTTTGTTTGGTACTTTGCTGTGTGCAGAGTCAGTAATTAAGAAGTCATTGTACACAAAAAGTGTTCATATAATTCAACCATGCAAGTACAACAATGATGAAAATAACTTTGTAAGTACATGGTGGGAACAGATTTTGGATTGATTTTGATCAATGCCAGGAATTTGCTGGTCACTATTGTTTCCATTCTTCCCTTGTCACAAAATTAATTTCTTATTACTTGCCGAGTTTCAATAACTTTTTTTTTTAATGCGATATGCACATAATTTGTGAATAAATTTTATACAGTAATTTTAATGAGTGTTATTCAACTCCGATTGTCAAAAGGAATTTTTGGTATCAACAAGATAACAAAAATTCCTTTTAAAAGGGAAAGCTAGTCTCAATTTAGCAGGGAACTAGGAAATTGTTTAAAGACTGTTATCATTGTGATTACTGGTGTCTACATTTGTGTACATTGTACATTTCAATACATTTTGGTCACCTTTAGCAACAGATTCTCCAAAAACAACAAATTGTTTCATCTTAAAACCAGTATAAGAATTAACAGTAAAGGTTAATTGAGTGAGGGAAAGATGTCAGGAAGTATAAATGATTATCATGCATAAGATCATTGTAGTCTAAATTATAAGAAGTATTACAACTTGTTGCTTAAGACTGGCCAACCCTTGCAACTGTAATCACAACTAGCCTTTGAAAGAGTCCAACCCAGCTTATTTCACAGGGCATATCTATAAACCAACCCCCACCTGTACACTTGACTTCTACCAAATCACTTCAAAATTACAACCTGCAAAAGTCAAAACTTTCTTTTCTAAATGAAATTATTTCTTTTGTGTTGTGTCAAATTGAAGAACTTTCACAATATGGTTGTGCATAGACTTTGCATTCTCTTTCTTCCTGCAGTGAATAAGTTTTGATATACCAAGATAAGGAATTAAATGGATATAGGAATGCAATAAATAATACCTGGTGACAATTGGTGAGCTAATGTCAGTACTTGAAAAGCTAGTGACCACTGCATTGACCAGAGAGAATAGAAATACGTACCATAACCTGATCAATTACCTGTATGAAAAACTTGCAATTGTTTACACTCTCTTGACCACTGATTAGGTAATTTTTTTGTTTGAGGAATAATTCATTTCACTGATAACCTTGACTGTCAAAGGACACCTGATATATTACTGATTTAAAGTATGCAAAATGGATGAATTTATGAATAGAACTTCATAAATTAATGCAATTTAATACACAAAAAGGCTGTGAATGCAGGTCAGTTTGTTCTTGGAAATTCTCATTTCTGCTCAACCCCTCTACCCTGCAATATACTTCCAAGGACACATAAGGTTCTAACAAAGGGGGTATACAGGTAGTTATTTGGGAAACCATGAAACAATTTAATGTGCTGTAAAGTTTAGGTCCCCTGTAATATTACCCACAAACACCCCCCCAAACACCTAAAACATAAACACACACTACAAAAGAAACCCATTCTCACATCATCCACAAAACATGCACATACACAAACATGTATCTGGCAATGCACTTTCAACATCTGTGAAGAACACAATAAAGCCCCTCTTTGTTGGGACATTAAGACAAATCTACAAACATAACTACCTTCTTCCCTTTCCTGTTTCGCTGTTCACAATAATATTCAGATTCTAATTTCTTCTCAAGAACTAATCCAAAATAACTCTCACACAACTCACTCAAATCCCCTACATACAATGATTGAACTTTCCTTCACATATCAGTGAAATATAGTTTAATATTGCATTAAAAATGAAACATTTCTGGGAATATCAAATCACTCAAAGATAAAAGATGACTTACCTGTTTGGTTGTAGATGTAGGTCAATGGATGGAAATGTGAAACATGAAAAAGAAAAAGAACATAAAGAAATAAATTAGAACACTATTCATTTTTAATTATTATCAAATATAATAGCTTTCAAAGCAAGACAACAAAATAATCAATTCTATATTTGGACTGTTCCGATGGGGCATCATTCACCCACCCGAGTCTTTTTACATTATTATTTTCATATGAAGTATTTTGTGATTTCTATTTTTGGGAAGTGTTACACTTACTTAATCTGTGTAATCTATAATGTATAGTGTGTTATATCTGTTTAATTAATGTGTTTTACACTCCTGTTTCCAAGTCAATTTGCACAGTTTGTGAAAATAAAACCATCACGAAAATGACAGCAACAAGAGAATCTGATGAAATCAAACAATTTGATACAATTATGTAACTAACAAGCAATACTAGTAGGTTCCATTTCCAGTGTTTGATTTAATTTCATCTCTAATCAAATGTACTTCATCCTTTCATCCGATTGAAGAGTCATAATTATTTTTTCTTTGGAGTGTACTTTTCCATCAAAATCAAATATAATGTACAGATTTCAATCAAACATCAAAACATTTAAAATTGTGACTTTTCAATCAAAGTTTCAAATTCAACACCACAATTTTGTTTGTTTTTCAACAAAAAAGTGAGCAACATGATTGTCACAACTAATTTGATCCTCTTCATCATCATCCTCCCAGATGCAATATCATTTATTCTACCAGACACCTCTCATCATATCATCACTCATTACAAAATGTCATGCTTCATGCCTCTGTTAAAAAACAAATATAAAGTGCAACAGGAAAGAGCCATTCTAAAAAAATACAAGTCTCTTCTCCCCAAAGTGCATGTTTAATACAATTTCGAAAATCAATGTACCAAAGAGTTCATCAATAAACAGATATAAGAGGTGCTGAGGATATTACTTTTATGTCCGTGCGGTGAACTCCGCTCACCATTTTTTTTTTTTTTTTTTTTTCTCTTTTAATTGGAAACAGAAGGACTAAAACGAATACATTTACAGCGATGAACTCTTACCAATCTTGATGTGTTTTATTTGATTTGTAATGGAAGAAGTAAAAGGAATAAATTTGCAATTTTATCACGACAAAAATCCATTTTACTATGATATAATTTCTGTCTGGCTGGGAGACTTGAGTCGTCATGCTATGTAACTGAAATATTTATAAAAGTAACAGCATGTACAAGGTGTGCTTTATTTTATGTTTGCCAAAACTTCTCATATAAAATGCATATATGGTGTCTTCATGATCTGAATTTTGAATAGCGGCAATTTAAGTTATCCTTTCCTTTCATAGTCATCTATGTTCTATTGTTTTATTTTTGTAATTTTTGTATCATGAATGATAAAACAGATGTAAGATATTATTTTTCTACCTGTCATTTTCAAAATGCAAAGAGCATATTTATAAATAAATCTGTAAAAAACAGCTTTTGAAAGATTACAGTCGGATATTCCAGTAGAGCTAAGAATACCAGATTTGGACCAAAAATAAAAATTCAGCCTCAATTTTTCGATTTAGCAGAAGATACACATTTGCAATCAATTTCCAGAGAGGCACAGAGACAAAATATCTGCATACAATGATAACATATGACACCATTCTCCAATATATAGGTTATAGTGGTATTGGCCTAGCCCTAATCAGTTCACTCCTTGCTAGCTCAAATCCATTTCCCATTGATTATACCCTACAATTGATGAATTCCATCACACTCCCGAAAACCTCGGCACATCAGCGCCATTCTTACGATGACGATGGGATACGACTGTCGGTCAACCTCACCAGCGCCGGCATGCACCCTAATTGCTTTGCTATTGATCACATTCCACACTTACCAAAATTGTACCCTGACTGACAGGAGAATGCAGCACCCCCATGATAATCGCTAAATTAGCTTAAAACGCATCTTTTTTACGATAAACCTCTTAACACTCCTACTCAAAGTGGAGGATTCTCGTATGAAGCATGCAATATATCACTTCATGTTGAAGTATACATGTATCACTTGGAGGCGCGAAAGCCGCTGACTCTAATCGGAAGGTTTACGGTTTCTTGGATTCAATGATTGGAACTAGTTGCTTCTTGAACAGAATTGAGCTTCTTTTCGCTTGCTCTCTTTTGTACGATCTTTATTTCTACTATAACATGGATACCTAGGGGCAGTTCAAGTGTAGTGTTATCCCAGCCGACCTGGCAGACCATGTCAACTATATAGTAGGTATACTATACACAGGTACACATAAACACACTTTGGAAATAAACATATCCTATGAAAATAAACTATGAATAGAAACACTGTCATGGGCTCTTTCACAAGTCAGTGGTGTGTAAAGGTGCAGATTTATATCCACTCTTTTCTTATGTTATCAATACAAAAACCAACAAAGAATCAAATACATTTGAAATGTTTACATGGGTTTAATTACTTCCCATTAATGGTACAATTACAAATGACTGATTGGTTTACAACGGTAGCAGAATTCAACACTAATAGTATGCAGAATTTGACACCAAATACTAAAGTAGGGCTGCATTGTGTGTGTGTATTCTAAGGTTTTTAGTACCTGGGCTAGGAACATTCAGTATCCTTCACCTGATTACACAAATAAACACACCATCAACTCAATCAAGCTCAATTTCCAAACCTTATCCTCGCCTTCACCCTTACCATGCATAGGATTAACTTAGAACCTGTCCTCAGCAAAGACAACTATTTGTTCATACATCAGGAATACTTAGAACCTGTCCTCAGCAATAAGACAACTTTGTTCATACATTATCAGGAATCATCTCCAAATTCTTGATTTGTGATTAAATTGTATGCGATAAAATCAATGTTGTGCAATTGTGGATAATGCCAAATGCATACTAATTGGGAGCAGGAGGGCAAATTTGCCCCACCCCTTGAAATACTGGGGAAAATTGACCAAAAGTTGCAATGTAACATTTTTTTGGCCATAATTGTCCTTATTTTGGCCCAATTTAACATCAAAATTGCCAATTTCTTCACACTTAAGAATGCATTTATCCTGGTAAACTTTGTGGCCCCCAGTATACCCTGGATATTGCAATGCCATTTCAAGAACCAACAGACCCACTAAACAATTAATACTATTTGTTTGACTCCCAGGTTTGACTCTCCTCAAAGAAGTTACTAGGTACCGTACCTTTCCCAATATTTTTCTGGATTTTGATAAAAATCCAAAATCTTGTAAAACCATCTACACCAAGGAACTCAACACATCACCACACCAAATAGAAATGTTGTCTATCAGCCAATAAGCTAGCTGTGAATCCTCTGGGCTCATAGTTTGAAACCAGAGACCAGTATAAACACCAATCCAAATACAGACTTCCTTTCAACACAACCTGAGCACTTCTTTATTCAAATACTATTGAACTTGTAAAGAATGGTAAAAAAAAGGGGGAAAACAGCTCAAATAAGACATTCAACCTACTGAGTTCATACTGGGGTAAGTGCACTGTCTCAACACCCAAACTCTTGTTGTTATTCTCCCTGATTAACGCTGTTATTTCACATGCATGTGATGTACTGAAGCTGTCAATGGCGGCACGTATGCTCAAATCGTCAACCTGCACCTACAAAAGTAAACAAAAAACGGCGACAAGATCCTCTCACATACTATGTATTCCTCATTAGTGGCAGAATTCATGATCGCTAACATAGGTTTCTTTTGTTTTTATTAGTATTAAGTGTTCTATTTATTCATCTGCCTAATATTTACTTTCAATACTTCCCATCCAGGATCTGTCTAATCATTTCATGTTGACTTAATCATTTCCTTTTCCATACAATATGTATTCTTTCCTGTGCTACTTTTTGTATTTTTATTACCTGAAACTGTATCAGTTAACAATCACATTGAACAATATACATTGTTGCCATTATTCAGACTCGCCCAATTCTAGATATTTTTGTACTTCAAGCACAGTGTCTGTTGGTTCACCCCTATGCAGTCATTTTGAAATCTACTTTCTTCATCAACTACGATATCTTAATTATATCGAGCCAATGTTACAATGCTATAACATCAAATTTGTAACATGAATTTAGGACATGGTGATTGAAGAATTTTTTGTATCTAGTCCATCACTTCCTGAAGCATGCATGTTGTTAATATCGTTCTTCTGCTTTCACTACATTAGTTCCAGATCAAGTCGGATATATGTTACTAGGCCCTACACTGAAGGTATATAGGTTACTCATATCTATCAATGTTTGACCCAATTTTACAAATCTTCAACTTTATGGAACACTATACCTTCTGACCCAGATGTAGAACAATGTAAAACCAAATGTTTTCTTACTTTATACAATTTTATCATTAAGCCACAATCTGTACTATGGATTGTTGCCACTTTCTTATATTTTGTTTTCTGGTATTATTAGTATCCAGTATCCACACATAAACGAGATCCAGATATCAACAAAAATTTCTTTGAATTGAAAAACATTTGTGCCCACAAGCCACAATACAAATATTTACCATTATCGAAATACTTTGACATTATTAATATAATAATGTGATCATTAGCATTCATGTAACAAAACACTTCGAAACTGACTCAACATTAGGCCATCCCTAAAAGTGTGCCTGGATATGACAACCCTTAAAATGCTTTAAATACCAGCTACTACGCACATTCCAAAAATCAGGTGCAAGACACCCTCTGGAGTTGGGACAAGTGCCTGAATATAGCGTACATGACAAGTTCAAGCAAAGACAAGAACACACACCAGGCATTATATACATAGCTTTAATCTCATCCCCTATTTACATCACCTGTGTATGTCAGCTACTGTATGTAATATGTTATCATTTCGCTGTCTAGTATGTACACCTGTTCGGTATGTGGGTTAGCTTTATACAATAATAGTTTATCATGTTTATGTCTGGTAAACAGAATAGTTCGCTTGGTACTGCAAGTGCCACACAACCATTTTACACTAAACCCCATTAGCTCTTTACTGTGAAAGGTTATGTTGATAACCAAACCAAGATACTGCTAGTTAAATAATTGTAATTTTATAGATGTTGTGAGATCCAATTTGCATGAAACTGCCAAGGTGAAAGTGTTGTTAGTGTGAATCTACTTCTTATTTAAAGAAAACAAGTTTTACGGTACAAACTGGCTTAAAGTTTTGAAATATAATGATGCGTATGTTTTTTGTTCAAGTTTTCTTAAGAACATGACATCTACCTTTAAACATTAAAGCTCACCAATTTCTTATAAAGCGTTTACAAGTAAACCAACACACTAAGTAGTTTCTAGTTAAGGTACAGACTCAATGATAGCATGTAGAGAGCTTGACTGACATGACCATTATCAACATAATAGATAGTGTTATTTCACATGGTCAAGTTTGTGGTGCCTTGTCCATTGGGTTGAGACAGCTGCCTGTCTTCTTCTCATCTCGGAAGACTTGGACCTCTCAAGAGACACACACAACATCTTAGTTGTCATAGCCAAGAGGATCGCACTGCTTGCTTAGTAATAGCAATGGCATCTTGTGTATGTACTTTATGGTTTATTTTACTTGATGAGATAACAAACTTGCTTCAAGTTTTTAAAACTGAGTATAAATGCTTTCGATTCTGCCAGAAGTTTGAGTTAACATGACAGTGATTGGAAAATGTGTATTTGGTTGAATTTTACTGCCAGTGCTTTCAAACATTTTGTTAAAACAGTGTAATCTTTACATCAGCTTGCATGGCCATACATCATTATCAGAAAGTTTTATTCAGCAAGATGTGCAAAACTGCATTTTGTAAACTGATAAATTTGCTTGGCTTTTAAAATAGTTCTGAGGTAACCACAAAACCACCAAATAATGAAAATCTGTGAACTGTGAGGCATCAACTAGGTAATGATTGCTTTATGCTTTTCGGATGTCAGTAAAAGTGTGTCAACTTATAACATGCACCACAATATAAACATGACAGAAGGTAGACAGCCTTTTATTTGAACATGGGTTGTGAGTCAAAGTGCTAATTTTATGAAAAGCTTGAGGAGACATCTTGTAACCGATTTCAGTGAAAAAAGAAATCTGGAGTCCATCTGTAAATGAATTTTCTGCTGTAAAAAGAATCATGTTCAGACACTGTCCAAGATGTTCAACACATGTTTGATGTTGCAACCCAGGAGTTCAACTAATTTAATTTACATAGGTATCCATTGTCCTGGCTCCTTTGTCATAGATCTAATCCATGTCCCAAAGATCCCTACCCCTAAACCTAGTCTAATGCTCTTAGATAGCAGATGACTTCTGACCTGCTTTGTCTGGTCTTCATTTTTGCAAGGTTTCAGCATTTAGATGTAATGATGTTGTGTCTTAAATAACATTGAAATAACTTAAAAGTAGACAGAATGGAATCATGGGTAACCTAATCAAGGAGAAAATGTATAATCTGTTATTACCAATTTCTCCCTTCACCACATCTATATATGTGCCTGGACACCTCGAATAAGCTGTAAAGTCCCCCTCTGGTCATTTTTACTTTTTTACATATTTGCAAAGAGCATGTTTCAGGTATTAAAATGACACCTCAATGAACTTCATATGACAATCAGAAGCGATGTTATGGCTTGTTATAGGTTGTCATGCATCAAAAGGCGAAACCGAGAAAAACACGCTCAAAGTTAGGGAAGCATAATGACCATTCATCAGATGGGCCTCAGAAAATGTAGATTATTTCATATTTCCACTTATTTCTTTAAAATAAAACTTTGTATGTGTTTAGAAGAAAGCTTAAACATTTCAAATCTGCAAAAATCTCAACTTCGCCAAAATACGAGATTTGCATATATTTTCACTTGTAGCTCGAAATGAAGTTTGCCGAGTTTACGGCTCATTCGCCGCGTCCAGCCACATATTAAAAGCACCATTGTTGAAAAATAGACCAATTTATTGGTTCTGATGATTGGCGATCAATGGTAATTACAATTGTTGTCAGTTTTTAATGATAAGAAGATCCCATGTTCTCAAGGTAATTCAAGTCCATATAATAATATGTAATGGTAAGCTGCACTTTAATCAGAAAACTTTCATTTAGCTGACTATTAAGCATCAGACACCTTGCCGTTAGCGTGTCTAATTTTTCCATTCAAAATTGGCTAATTTGGAGCAATTTCTAGGATCAATGAAAGTATGGTAACCACAGAAGACCTTGCTTTTTATCCTTTTAGATTCACTGAAACTTACTGAACCATAACGTGGATGCTAATGAAAATATTGACCATCAATAATACTGGGTGCTATAAATTTAAACCAAATTTTTCATTTTAGCAAGACTTTTCTATTGATAGGGGCGTCACTAGATATTTACAGTATTCAACTTGATTTCTGCTAGTTAAAAACATGTTGTAAAGTTAGGACATTTGGGAAAAAGAACAATTTGCTATAATAAAAAAAATCAAAACATTTCAATGATACGCCTATTTTCCAACAGTCAAATCATCAAATGCAGTAAAGATTTTTATCAAAACTTCCATTTACATTCCTCAAGTATTTCAACAGCCAATTAAAAGTTACACACAAGACTGCCTTTGACCTGCAAATTACATGGTGTTGACCCCTGAACAAAAGGTCACAGGCATGTGGCAACAACCAATCACTTAGCAACACATTATAAATGTTTGCTTTGTCTGCAGTTTTCTCAATTTCCATTATTTATCTCTCAAAACATTAAACCTACTTCAAACTACACTACCTCACCTCTCACCCTCAAATTCTAAACTTAATTGGATAATGCAATTGGTACTACATTAGGTTTGACAGCCCTGAAAATATCTTTCTGCTGGGAAAAGCCAACATTCAAATTGTGTAACAATATATTATTCTGAATTTTGATTCTTACTTTGAGTGTTAAATTGAGCTAATTGTTGGCAATTAATGCCGTATTATTAATAAATCTGTTCATCGTTTACTAGTGCTTTTTAATTAAATAGTTCATCAACTGTATTAGCCAAATGTCTGGAATCATCCTCACACAATCATAACCAAAATATGCCTAAAATCATCTTCATATCATCTACAAAACAGTTTTGTCCATATATGAGATGTTTCATATCTCATATTGCTGACTTCAACAGTTCCACCTGTAATTACCAATGGCAATCAATTATAGCACCAAGTCCACAATCACAATGGAATCAGGACACAGGAACCCATATTCTAATCGGAGTCAATGATGTCATTTATCAACATACATTTGGTATGCCACATCAAAACATGCATTTAATGCACAAATTTATGCATAGACCAGGCAGCTGCCATCGATTAGGTCACGCATGGTTGCACACCTTTGATTTTAAGAGCACTACGTAATTACATAAATTAATTACTTCACAATGAGTCATTTGGCTAGGTAGACAGGTAGTCTACCAGTCACATGGTATCACTGGGCTACTATACCAGCATGTTTTCAAAACATATCTTTTAAAATGGAAATTACTCTTTATTTTCAGACTTCAAGTCATTTGTTTTCAATATTTAGTTGTCTATTAATATGCTAAATCCCTGTATGCATGGGAACACACTTTGATCATGATGTGATGGTGCAACATACAATCTCAACTTCTTATTGTATAACAAACTTGAACAATATAATAACTGTCCCCAGCAATGCTGCCCCAGTCTGATGACTGTACCCCATCCTTCTTCTTCATCTGAAGAGAACATGATTGCCTTGGACAATACATCATTGATGATGCTTGCTAGCAATATGGACATGTGCATTGGGACATTTCACATCTATAGAAAAACGATTTTCTCATGTTTGATGCATAAAATGTTAGTATGTGGTTTACCCGTTCCCATGAGAATGTGCAATTAGTCATAGCATTATGATTTTGATAGCAACCAAATGTGAACTTAGAATTGATGGGGGATGAAACCCTGGGATGAAACATACAAACATCTTTCCTGCCTTGTTCCATCCTAGGAGATAACCCAGTGTTTAGTTGTTCCCATATGCATTAATGCGGCTGTAATCGATTCAACTAATGATGTGGAGAGACTTTTTTTGTTTTAAACTTTAATCATTTAATGTCAGATTCAATAAATAAACAATCCAGCCAAATTGTACAGATGTCAATCACAGAATATTTCAATCATCAATCAAGCAATTGCTTATTTGTTTTGCCATCAAAACAAAACATTAAGTGAAATTAATATATGATGTAAACAGTACTGTACAACCAGCAGCCATGATGCCAGAGTTTCTGAATTTGGAAACTTTGTTGGAACCAAATGAAATATTGCAGAACAGCTTTAAAAATCCATAATTTTCTTTTGCTTCAACAATTTTCAACAATCATTTTTGATAGCAAACAGCAAGATCTGTTATCTCAAGTTCATATTACAACAATCACAAACTATTTTTATGTCATCCAAAAGTTTTTTAGCTTCAAATATTTGAGTCCTATTTTTGGCACCAAATCTGACAGGACTCTCAACTTGTCATGGCAACGGTGACACAATCTGTGCAACTATAACAAAGCGATCATTGAGTTCACAAACACCGCAGAACAAAGACACTATCACCAAGGTTGTCAGATGGCATAACTAATTGCAGGACATTTCCATTCATCATACAGGAGAAATATCTGCTTACAAAGACCTGTGACAGGTACAGATTTAGTCTGATTTAATGCTAGATTACCATGGTATAGTCTCATGACGTTGTGGTAAATAATGATAGAGTACTCGCACCTTGATGGATAGTCCTATTCTACCGATTATGAGCGGTATTAAAAGGTCTCTCTTTTCCTATCCTTCACTATTGATGTTCATGCTATGATCGGTATCACAAACACTATCAAGAAGTTTATGTTATTAGCCACGTACAGTGTTATGATTGATCAATGTTCAACTTGTTAAATACTGATGTTTATTGAGAAAATAAAATAACACAGAAGAATAGGTGTAATAACACAAACTTGACTGTATCATGGTATATATATATACCAGTAGGTTGTATTGATTGCTGTCATGACAGTTGAGGCACATGCCATGAATTCAATTTAGACTATTTATTTCATTTTTGAACAGATCTCATATGCATATAATGTATAAATGTATTTTCCACAACAAAGCTGCTTCCAATGTTTTAAATGTCTTCAAATCTTGCCCAGTGAATCGTTTTTGTAGTCAAACCTTTCCTTATGGTCCACAACACAATACATCCAATCTCCTCTCTGGACCAGACACATCCCTTTTTAAAGGGATTTTTATTTAAAGGGCCATTTAAGTACAAATAGACAAGGAGTGGATGGCCACAAGTTATCTAAATGGTGTTAAATACTGTCACCTCTAGTTGACTGAAAACTTGTTTCTGAAACATCAGAAAGACTCGGTTTCAAACTCCTTTTACAACCTAGCACCTTTTTTTGCACAAAACCTAGATTAATAAATAAGTTTGCTGTTCCTATAAATACAATGACAACATTGTGTTTTGGTGAGGAATGCATTGTTGCAGACTGTCACACAAACTGTATTGTCCATAGCAATGGACAAGATGGATGAAGTCTGTGACCTACTTCAAGAGTACCCTGTGTTGACTTTATTAGTTCAATTTATAGGCAAATCTTGTAAGAATCAGGCAATGCCTAGGACATGAATACTAAACCTGCTGTCTAAATGCAGAGTGTGCAAGAAAAGGTTGAAATTTGCCAAATTACGTCTAAATTGTGCATCAGATTTCAAAACTTTTACCATTTGAGAGTAAAGATTTGTCTGTAGAAGCAATTTAAATATGCAAAGAATCCTGGCAAAACTGTATAATAAAAGAAGCAGCAAGGACAGCCGTGGTCATAATAAAAGATTTAGGCCTGGATCACTTTATAATTCTTTACCTGAAATTTTATGAGCAAAAATAATAATCTTGACAGATAATGCTCTTATCTTTTACTAACAGAGCACAACACAAATAAATAACAAACAAACTGGTGTGATTCCAAAAGCGCAGAATTTTTAAAGTTTTTATATACCGTATTTCGTCGAATAGTCGCCGCCTCAAATAAACGCCCCACCACTTTTTTTTCAACCAAGATGTTTCAAAAATTCGATATTTCCATGCTATCTTGTGTAGTAAGCTTCCAGCAAACACAAAAACATTTTTAAAATGTTTTAAATAAGTTATATTTTGGCTTTTGGTTTAGGTAAAAACGTTTTAATAACAAATGTCGGGTTATATAAAGGACATGATAACGTTTTAAAACGTTTTGTATGAAAACACACTACAACAATATTTTTAAATGTTTTCAAAAAATGTTATTGTAAACTATTTTTGCAAACATTTTTGCCAAATATTGTGTCAATATTTAAATAACATTATGTTAAAATATTTGAACCCAGCAAACACAGAAATGTTCTTAAAATGTTTTTTTCAAAACCTTTTTAATAACATTTAAATGTCGGGTTATATAAAGGTCATGAAAGCGTTTTTAAAACGTTATTGAAAATATTTTGGGCAAACATTTTTGAAAAATATTTTTTCAACCCCAAAATAACATTCTGTTTAGAATGTTTTGTATCAAGTTTTCAAGAATGTTTTTGGAATGTTATTAAAACGTTTTTATACCCTTTATATAACCCGACATATAAACGTTTTCTGTAAAACATTTTTATTTGCTGAGCAATAGTTATCAAAAAATGTTTTTTAAGGTTATGAAAACGTTTTATACTCTTATCCTTTATATAACCCGACATTTAAACGTTTTCTGACAACCTTTTATAACCTTTTGCGAATGTCGAAAACGTTTTGTGTTTGCTGGGTTACCAAGTTGCTCACATGGTCGCGAGTAGCAGCAATAAATGGCGAAAATCTGCATCCGAACCCGGAAGTGAACCAAACGTCAGTGTCAAAAGGTCATAGTTCGTCATTTTAGCGTGACTTTTAAGCTTACCTAATGATTTTAACGGGAATTTTCGTGCTAAAAATGACCTCTAATAAACGCCGCCCCCCTTGGGAAAATGTAACGCCCCCGGGGGCGTTTATTCGACGAAATAAGGTATTTGTTTGCTAAATTAAAATATATAAATATAAACCAAAGACCTGTATTTTCAGTAAGCTCCACCAAAAAAAATTTACATTTGACCCCTTCATGACTTCATATTTGACATTATTTTTCAAAATAAGGCAAATTGAACTGGCGGCTTATACTGTGAAGAAATTCCCCATCTGAAAAGCTTGGATAATTGTTTTCTGCATACACATTGTATGCCCCTTCAATAGTTGTTTTTAAAGTCCGAGACACAAGACCTGCTCCTCATAAAACATTATGAGAAGCAACAACATTTTGTTTTGATTATAAACCAACATCATGCATTACCCCTATCACTAATCAATACAGATCATTGGTGACCTACATGTAGAAAATGGAAACGGGAAATATGTTTAATTATGTTTTTACAGCACATTGGGCCTTGTTGTTCTTGGGCCTTCCGCTTTAACATCAGTGAGTGGTGAAACATTTGAGAGAAGCCAAGATGGGCACTTTACATTCATTCCCTTATACTACAACATAATTGGGCATCAATATTTGTAGGCAGACTTAAGCCCCATTCAGCCCCTCCCCCTCAAGCCTAGTCTGAAAACAAAGTTGGCAAATATCAATAAATGTGCACTTCATGAATTCAAAGACTCCATCAAACACAGGACAACAATAATGGGCCTTCTTTGTGTACTATTGGTAAACTACAATCATCAAAATGGGTAATAGTTTAAACATTATTGAACGGTATTCAAACAGTGAGTTGAAGAAGGCTGCCATACTGCTAATCGGATTGATTGTAGTATTTGAAAATCAAAGCACCACCAGAAATTCCTGGCATGGACAGACTCCAAATCTGAAAAGTCTATATCAAAAAGAATATTAATTGTAATAGTTTCAAGATTTTACTGGTACTACTGACCTACATATTGGTGAATTTTAAAAGAAGTTCAGTTTACAAAGCAGGAATATTTGAATAGCAGACTACAAAGCATAATCATGGTAAAAAGTAGTTGTGTAAAGTGTAAAACGATGGCTGTTTTTAAACTATATTTCTGTAACATTGGACATTCTAATTGTGCTTTCTTTGGTGTGAAGTCCAAACCCTTTCCTACTACTCCAACCCTCCCCCTTCCCTAACATTCAATGTTGGGTGCCTCTAGGGATGTGTGTAATAAACAGGTTTCAAGTTCAACATTAAACTGGGGTGCACATTTAAATCTGGCATTTGAAGTGTGAGTTCCAACAAATTTGACCAGGACATATTCAGTGCAGCTGGAACTGGATTGCATTGCAATTTACATGACCTTTTGCGATGCAAATTGGTAATGAGTTGCAATCTTTACCAACCCTTTTTGCTTTCAAATTCTCCAAATTGCACTTCTCACTGCACCTTCACGATGGTAGCATTGCACCACAATAACATTGCACTAAAACTTCAATTGTATAACTGCAAAGAAGTTGCAATGCATTGGGAATGATAGCATCAACCACATACATTTTAGACGCCTTTACACAGTTGTCTGCATGTGGTGTAACAAATTGGCACAGTTCAGATAATGTCAAATGTCATAATTCAGTAGGTCTGTAACCTTTGATATGTCATAACACTTTTCTCCCACACTACCTCAAAAAGCCAGATTACAGAACTTGTACAAAGGCCTAGTTTTGAAATGTTAAAACCCCCTATTCTGTGTCCTGCCAATACAAATTAGATTGTTTGCGACTTCCATGCCTCATTCAAACCAGTTCTTGAGGCCTAAAATCTCAACCTTACTTAGTAGATTTACAATTCCAAAGTCACTTTTTAATTTGACGTTACTTATAAAAGGGTGTGAGAAGAATAGGTACACCTCAGTACACTGGCATTGGCAAATGCTTTGGTCCGCCATTGCCATGCTGTCCCCATTCATTGTTGACAAATAGGATTTGGCCAACAGGTATGCTGTAATTTTTGGGTCAGAATAACAAGGTAAGTATAGTGAAAGGAATAAACGCTTCAATTATTAATTCCTAGCAAATTTTGTTGCCAAAACACTTTTAAAGTTTCAAATTGAAGTGAAATAAACTTCTACTGAGTTTTCCAAAGATTGGTAGTTGTGATAATTGTTGGACGTCAATGTGAAAGGTTCATTTACAAAAACTCATTAATAGTAATTTGGTAGTTGACAAATTGCCTAAGCAACAACAACAACAACAACACTTAGAATATCATGACAGCGGAAGTGAAATTGGAAAGAAAAATATTCTATGTATCTTTATATTCTACTTATTATTCATTCCGCCTTTCCATTGATACAACAAATCACTTTTTTTTTTCAAGGTCAAAACTTGGTAGGCAGATCCATCACAATTATCTTGCGATTACTATCTACCAACCTATCATTTCAAATTCTCACATATAAAATATAACAAAAGTAGGCCTGTGTATGACTCACTGACATTGCTTGCTGTCTGCACAATGGGTGAATTGGATTCTTTCTCTGATTGGAAATCTGTGGGAGGTTTGCAAAGTCAAAGGGCTTTTACACTTGCGCAAAATTGCACTGCGTGAGAGGACGACTTCAGTCTTGCGTTAACACGGTAGCTTACCATACATATATCTAAGTAGTGAGACATTTTAGCTCACTAAACCCAAGTAGACTAGACCTAAACGTATGTCACTAGAGTGTACTTTAAGGTGAATGAATGTGAGATGTCAATTTGGTGCCAATCAAGCTTTCGGATTGGTTGCAACAGCATCATATGACGTTGCACCTTTATAGCATTCATGTCTGTTCAACTAGTGCTATCTACTTTTTTCATAACAGGGGTCCACATCTGTGGGTTATGACCCCAAATGGGGTCACACACTCAAAACTTGGAGATGGGAGACTTTGCACGAATATGGATGAAATTTAACCAAAACATAGTTTTTGAATTTGACTTTTAATGGGGTCATGTTACAAGAACGATTAGATACCCCATGGCTTAAAATATCACAACATCAACTTTTGAAGTTCAAATCCCTTTAACAAAATAGCCATGATTTATTGAAAATTAAACTAAGATTAATGAACTTTTGATACTTTGTCACAGGACACAACTATTTGCTATTGAGTCCATTATGATCTGGTTCACTGCTCATGGAATTGGTTGGTTGACTGCTGTTTAAATATGTTTCATGGACATGGTAGGAATAGGGTTGTATGGCAAGCACCAGAAGTTGCAAGTTTCATGGTCCAAATCATCAATACATACATAAAATATTTAGTTTCAATAATTTGAATTAAAATTTTCAACTGGATTCATTTCAGTGAACTATATTGCTGCCATGGTGATTGACTGTGACACCTACATGGTTGTCTGAATGTTACTATCTGTTCATTACCCAAATTTTGCATTGATCAGCATATTAAATTTGTCAAACATCATCATTTCTACATTCTAATTCATACATTACAGACTTGCTCGTTCAGTTCCTGAAAATATTATGACAGCAAAAATATTGTGATGACATTTCATTGCATGCTGGCAGGTAATTGGCCACTTTGCTGGATGTATGTCATGTGTTGGTTGGTTTGACAATGTGCGTAGTAGGCCTACTAGGCAATACTGTAGAACTAGACAATTCCGGAGACAACCCCCGAACATTAATTTTCACACTTTTCGTGCTCAACACAATACAACTACACAAAAAGAAAAATGTGTGAAATGTTCAAAAACTTGAAATCTGGAATTTAAGAACAAGCGAAGTAGGTCAAAATTGGGCAGGCAAAGCACAAAAAATTGCACATATGGAAATTACCACTTACAGTAATTGACATCTATGCTGATAGAATTATGATCAACAGAAGGCTCCAAACAACATGTTTTGTATAAATGTGTATACATACAAATTGGTCTACAAATGTTCCATGAAGACCTAATCATTTGAATGGAACAAGAATGTTGATAAAATTTACTATTCTGAAAACTTTGCAAAGGGGCGTGGCACTAACATGGGTTAGGAAGGGCTCAATTCTTAAGATCAAGATCCCCCATTATCCAACTATGGCGTCTACACCTGAACACAACTCAATCCTAGCGATAGCCCAAAAGTGTTTGTACTATTTTGAAATTGAACACTCCATTGCTTTTCTATCATAACATATTCAACAACATCACCACTCACTGCAAAATGGCAAATCCATCTTCAAGTGAATCAACTCCACAAGTACCATAACCTTTTGTCAAGTAAACACACTTTTAAGTAAGTGCAACAATTTACCTACCATCCCCCTATTGCCACCACTTTTATGTTATCCATTATCCGAGTTATCCCCTAGTTTGCATGTCATCTCCTACCTCCGTTTGCCTAAACGTGGCAACCAGAGCCATCCGGAAATACCTCAGGAAAAACCATCCATTTACAACAACTTTCTGCGCTTCTTATTATGCCCTTTGAAGGTGAGAAAAGGCTCTATTTTGTGCAACACAACATGAATGCATTCATTGCACCTACCTATGTATTAATATAATATATCTCTTGATCTCGGAGATTCTTATCCCATTTTAGTGATTACAATATCTTACTGGGCAGCTTTTCATGACCTACGCAGCTACTCGTCAGGAGATAAATTGAAAAGTGCTCACTTTTCACGGTGTTCATTAGTAGTGAGGATGGGATTGCCATAGAAACGTGACTCTGTATTAAAGACCTTATCCATTGCAGTATCACTCTAGTGTGCTCCTCATCCTTTGGATATCAACCGCAAAGTGTTCAATTAGTATGATATTGAGAACGATACATGCTTTGCACTCTTCTGCATGCAGTTTTAAAGGAACAACCAACCCATTTTATGTCCAATTTATGGGTAATGGGTAATTAAGCTTAACTCATCTCTAGACATAAGGTCCATTACATACCAGATACCATTTGGGTACATATAAGATATCTAACATTGTGAACATTCATGTAGCGGCGCTGGAGCTATGTTTTCTATGAAATTTTAATTTTTGTTACATATTTCCCTTCCCCCCACTTGACGTTGGTCTCTCCTGGTTACTAACAACTGTTGCACTCCCACAAAGCTAGTTGTCAAGGTAACGCACATATTTTGAAAAGTGCACATTGACACCTTTATGATTTCTTTAAACCCACATAATTGCTCAAAAATGACAGAGTTTCCAATTTCTGTAACCAGTCAGTTATTTGCTGCATTCTTCACCAGTTTACTCACAATTTTATGTCCAGCAGACTGCACTGTAACAATACCCTAATAGGCCTTAATTTGCTGCATGACTTTGTCGCGTTAGCCTGTTTTCTTTTTATTTACGGATCATATTTGCACCAAACAAACTCTGCGGGACTACTTTTGGATGACCGCTTGTACGAAAACAGTGTCCAATGACCATAGATGCAACAGTTCTACTTTACCCATATTCAAAGGTTTATAGTTTTATGGTATAATCTTTAGAAATGAAATTTGAATGGACAAACTATAAATGGCAAAATTGACCTTATACAACAATATGTGAAGAGATTCAAGAATGCTAAATACCACGTTATTGCCTACCTTATACTCCACACTTGGTTGATCTTTTACTCTTCAACCATTTACTTTTATGCTTCAACAGAAATCTAAATTCTAAACTTAATCCGATGGTATTGCATCGTAGGGGCACAGGGGTTGTCAAAATGTGACAAATCCAATTCCGGGCACTTCAATCCTCAATCAGACCCAGCACCCCTCCCCATTCAGGCATGGTTTCATGATTCTTCACCATCCCACAGACCCATATATAATCCAGCCAACTTATATCACTTCACAGCAAAATATTTGTACAACCCACTAATTCTTTGCCATTTTTTGGTGTGAAAATCTTATCCAAAAAAAAAGTTTTTTTGTATGCAAACTTTTTTCTGTCGGATTTCGATCGGCAAATTGCAACTTACTGCATATTTTTGTAACATAATAAAAACAAGAATTAAAAAAACGACAATGGTTAACCTCGCTATGGAGCTAATCTCTTTTTAATATCTGGACTCTAATCAGACGTGGTTAATACCGTAAAGTAAAACGAAGCATTAAATGTAAGCCTAAACTCTCTTTCACTTTTTTTCATCCGAATATATTAACATCGATATAGGTGGCATAAACATTGATATTAAAAGTAAAAAACAACAAAGTTCTGTATTTGCAACTTTTCATGCCTTTTTTAACAAGCGAATAAAAGGTAATAATCCAAAGCAGCAAAAATAACCCCGAACATGCCTGATGGCATTTGTGACAAGGCCCTCGCGATATGAAGTGAAACAAAAAATACCTAGCTTTTGACTTTCTGCTAACAAAACAATGAACAATAATAGCATACCTTAAACTTACACCTGATCAAGTTCAGGAGTCAGGGTCACAAGTCTTTATCTTTCCTTAAAAAATTAATAATATATATTCAAAATAAGGGCAGGGGATTTAAATTGCACAACAGGTACTACAAGTGAAAAGTTTTTTGTTTGTTGAACCTGTTCCAAGGTACTACAAGGCTTCGTTTTCAATTAACAAGCATACAATATATTGAACTGGCAGATTTGGTTTAACTTTACAATACTGATGTAAAGAAAAAACAAATTTTGTGACATACTGCATAGATTATTATCATGATGCCAGTTTAACTTTGCTATGGCTAAAAGTTACTGCACTTCAAGTACACCACTCCTTTAAATATCAACACTAAATCCCAAATTCAATTTTCAAAATTGGTACCTGATAACAAGTCACTAAGTCCTGTCTGATGCTTTGGAAGCAGATTTTAATCTTATCTACTTGAGGAAGTAGTGGATTATGGATTGCATCTTCAGTCGGGAAGCATGTTACATTCAGAGGTTAAATACTTTCTTGTTTTAATTATGATCAAGAAAAGAGATCATGACGAGCTTATTAGTACCAGGGCTCTATCAGATTCAGGTATAAGGCTATTACACTGTACACCATGTAAGGAGCTCTGATATAAATCCCACAGCTCACTACTTCACTAGTTCTTGCAGAGCTTTGACATGCACTGTGAGCCATAGTAACATCATCCCTTATGGCAAAGCTAAATGACCTCTATAAACAAACATAGTTCAAAATTTGACCTCAAGTTGTGGAGAATGAGTTTTTGTACCCAACACGATCAAAGGTCATTCTGTGCATGTAGAAGCCTATTAGGGTTAAAGAACCACGTACTGGCAGATGAGTATGTTTAGCATCCTAGACATGATAGTACACATACCCTCTGGTTCTATCATGTTAACATACTTAAAAGGAAAATAACCAACTAAGTAAACAAGCAGTAATCAAAACCGAAGACTTAAAACAAGGAACAAAAGCATATCCCATGGGGTTACCTGTACTTTGTAGCTAGTCTCCGCGTTAGGGGTACAAACCGTACAATGAGTTGTATTAATGTGAGGAAGTATGAGGAAGCGTTCCCAGTGTGAGCACCACACTGCTAACACATGGAATTGACTTGTAAGCAGCATTGATGTGGTTGTAACCCGTCTAATCCTATTTGTTTAAATTACTCCAATTGTATCTCCTTGGAGTGATGTAAATCGTACAAATTCATCCAATCCGTTGACTTTACTTACGGTCAATCAGACCCTTACATTAGTGACATGTCTAATGCCTTACAAAATCGGTTAGCATAGTTACGAAGCTGTGCTATTGGAGCATATGGCTTATTATGATTGCAAGTGGAAGGTTGTGAAAGGTTTACTAATTTCATCTGGACATTCGGTAGAAAACAATGCATAATTCAGCAACATTTCTTGATTCCCCCTTTTAACTCTGATGGTATACATACATGTATACATCTAGCTTGTCTCAATTTAGAACTTGGAACCACTGCCTATAGTTTGTTTGGCTTATAATTGGCAAAAATTACATGTTTTTTGTTACTGCATGTACCAAAAGTACCAACTTACGCTCGCTTAAATTCACATAACATGCACCAGTCATACATTGAGAAACGTACAACTTGCAGAAGTGCTGCGACCAACTAATATGTGTATGCAATTCTATATCAACATGATGTTATGATCGTGTCTCATTTTTTCGCCAACCAAGCTATATATACCTAGAACATCTCCATCTCACCTGAAAGCCTTTTCATTTTTACTTTTTTTAAAGTCAGGCCCTGCCCCCTTTCAATATCTGCCCCCTGTGTAAAAAATCCCCAAAAGGCTGTCCCTCGGCACCACTATCCAATATTTCGGATAAAACGCTGCATATTGATGAAATGGTCACTCGCTTCACACGCTCTGGGTCACACCGATGGCATAAGCATACACATTTCCATCCATGATTGGTAATGCAATGGACCAATTATAATCATGCATCGGAATTTGGCCATTTCAAGCGTTTTTTCCCATATTTCTCGCTCGGCTTGATGTAAAGCTATTTTAGCACTCCATTAAAGATACCTTTAAAGTGCTTCCACTATGAGTCTCTGATGTCTTCCCATAACCCGTTATCATCTGAATGCTAGTGACATGTTTTTTAAAAATCATAAACTAATAATAGTTATTTTTGTTTAAATGAAATCAGAAAATCATGTTACAAAACATCACTTTACTCCACTTTTAATACATTAATACGCATTAAAATATCATTTTCAACTGATATAAGTCATTTTGGCATATCATTAATCTTCTCTGTGCTAACATTGAGATTAATTGCCTGGTGTAATATATTACACACTTTCTTCAAATTTCAGTATCTTAAAATATTATGAACACATTTGATATCTACACAAAAATGGCACCCAAATCAGCACAAGTAGCGCTAGTTTGGCTTTTCTTGAAATTAACCTAGGAGAATCTCAGAAATGGTGGGTTTTTTGGTTTTTTTTTCCTGCATGCACAGTGTTAAGATTGGCATAATAGACTGACTGGATTTCCTAACCTACCTATATTAGATAATCTTCCAACTCATCTTTAGCTTATATTCACACCATAGACCATTAACTCCTGCTCACAGAGATGACCAAAAAAAATCCTAAAGTGCAGTTTTACCCTCTGGCTTCTTGGATGGGGAAACTCTACTAGGTGTTGAATACATTAAAACCATATTTTTAAGGCGCTCTAAATTTGTGCTCATTTTAATTTGGAAATTTAATTATCAGAAGTGATTTTTGAGATCTGTAGATAAATATGAGGTGTGAAGAGAAATGGATCATGTGTGACTTATGTAAGCTTTCCTTCTTGCTTTCTACAAAATTATATAAATTAACATTTACATTTTGCCTAAGGACTTGTAAACCATAGTCTTCATGTTGTGTGTTATCTAGTAAAATCAAACTAGATCGCTTTTAAATATAAGAAGTAATCAAATTAAGAATCCTACATTTATCCACTCAAGCTTAATTTTTTTATTGCAATAAATGTTCATATAACTGATTAAACATAATTTGCATTAAAAAATAGGAGGCAGATTCACTGTCTATTATAAAAACTGTATTTTAGATTTATTAAAACTGAAGACGGATAGATGAGCTTTAATCCCCCAGGGGTCAATAGATGTGTAGGATGAGGTACCCTCAATACCGTGGCTCGTGAACAGAATTTACCTTCAACGCATAACTTCACACTTGACGACACGCGGGAATAAAACAAAAATACATGAATTTCTTTATGTTAACTTTATTTTTAATTTACTGCCTCCGGGTTTTAAAACACGATTACAACATAAAGAACATTTTCTCTTTCTCTGTTTTTTCTTTTCCTTCAACAGACAGTCGCTGTAACAACTCTTTGGGCTATAATTTGGATGGAATTTGGCAATTCAAATTACTTTAGGGATGTTAATGCCTTGATCGCTGCATGTTATGAGATTTGTATGGTAATAAAGTGTGCAGACTTCTATAGATGAGATTCTCTCCAATGCAGAAGCTTATACTATTACATTGAGGCCCGTAAAGGATATACATTTATACAACATGCCTTATCACAAGTTGAGTAGTTTTTGTTGTTACCTAAAGACAGAATCTTTATTTCAACATTTGTAATTTTTCCCAATACTTCAAGCTAAAGAAAGGGTCATTGACTTTATCTATTTCACATTTAAAGAATTTATATCAAAAGTATAAAAATTGAGCTATACCTTGGGTAGAAAAATGTACAATTTATTTTGAAACAAATAATTGGATTTTTAATGTAATCGGTGAATTACAAACAAACACGATTAATACGTAAATGAGCATGTTCACGAAGATAATGTTACATGCAGACATGTAACTGCAAAGAAAAGCCGACAGGAATATTGGTGCCATTATTCGATCCGATTTCATTCATATTAAAAAAGAATAACTTTATAGTGCCTTGAAACCTGTACTCTTCAAAATGTCAAAAACTTGAGAAAAACATTGTAAGTTTCTTCACTCTTAAATCTAGGCCTCACTTATAGGGAGACTGTAATGCAAGTACACCTTATATCATCTCCTTTTTATTTCATTTCCCGATGCAAAATCATGTCACCGTAGTTCTAATAAATGTACCACATCCATCTACTACCTTTACCAAACACCAACAAAACACTCATAGACTCAGTGGCTCATGGCCTAGCACACGCAATAAACAAGCAACCTGATCGGCCACCTCTTCCTGTAAGCTTATGCGATAATGGCAGTTCCATCTTGTTTTCACCTTATTCCTTAACCGGTCGACATCGTGGCGGATTTTACTCTCTCCTAATCTGAGTGACCAGGACAGTGTCTGACCAGCGGATTGAGTTTTCTGTCCTGCAGGCCTTATTTCTCTACAAAGTGACCTTTTACTTGATGTCTAAAATTAGGGCTTTAAAAAGAAAGGTGTTTTGACCATGAGGATGTTGGAGGTTGATTTCTTTTTCTTTTAAGCGGTGTACATTTCAACTTTGAGGAAATCGTTTCGTTGACGGTAATGGAGGAAATACATTAAGAATAACATAGATATCAATAGATGCATACAATCAAAGTGTAGTATTCCAAGCTGTCTGTAGCTGCTTTGAGAGAGAATTCACATGTTATATGTTGATATCATCATGTGAGTAGTATTAGAGGACATTAACATGTGTAGAAAGCTTTTGAAAAGGTATCTTGATTGATCAGTTTCATCCTGGGTGCCAGTCAGTTTGTCTACTCAAATTGGATGTTAGCAGAAGTTGATACAGTAGTTAGCCATAAAACAACAAAACATGAAGTTGTTTTATAAGATTCATTGATGATCACTCTTTTTTCTGTTTGTTAGTTTTTATTATTTATTGAGATCACCTGCTTCATAGTTTGAATTCAGTTGTAATTTGTTTGTGTGCATGTGTGTTTTTGGTTATGCTATCTACTGAAGATAGCACTATATGCATGTAATATTACGTGTGAGGCATTCACTTGTTCAAGTTGTGGGGTGCTGTGAGGGTGTGTGGTGTGACAAGCAGACATCATGTATCATACCATACTGACATGGGTGGGGCAAATGCCCCCCCCTGCTGCCCTCCTCCAGTAAAAAGCCAAAATGTCCACTTTTTGCGGCAATTTTTGCGCAAAATTTGTTGATTTTGCCCCATGCTCCCCCAAAATTCCTGGTGCCACCACTGAAGATCAATATCAAAATTTGATTTGCATTTATACCCATCACTTAGATGGACAACCAAAGGTTAAGTACAATTTGAAAACTACCACCACAGAATTGCTTTTCAATATCATTGTGTATAACATAATGTAACATCTTGTTTCTTATTTAATTCACTTTTGAATGCCAAAAGCTACTTGTGTAGCACAAAATTGATTTCAGCTCCAGACCTGCTTGCTGTTTGTAAGCTGATTTGAAAACACGGCCACATCCATAACTTAGGGGCAACATGGAGACAACAGAAGATAAAACGGTGTCACATTTTTCTCTCTTATTCCATACCGTGTCTACAAACAGTTTGGAGTATATTGTACATGTAAATGTTAAATTTTCAGGCTACTTTAATTGTATTTTTTTTTTTCAAAGCTAGTTTTTAAAATATGTTAGAACCAGCATTCAATTTCCAGTATTTTATCAAAACTGCTCTACATTTTGTAGGTATACAACTAAATACACTGCAAGATTCTCATCTGTGTGACGCCGATGTCACCAGAATGTCACTCCATCGGAAACTACACCTCGGTTTTCCATATCGCCGGTCCGAAATAGCCGGGTAGCCAGCCTCCTAGGTTTCTACAGAGTGACTTCGCGGCGCGGTGACTTCGCAGGAGAGTCACACTGGTGTGACTACGCGACTGGGCCTGGGTGCTCGGTATCGGCGTTTTGGGTTGCCGGTTTTGCTTTTATTGCCATATTTTTTATATTCTCTTGATTTATTCAAATAATATTCTTTATTTCTTGCTTTTTTGGGGGGATTAGGGAGGGGGAAATGGCAAACTGGACTTTAAAAATAAGGGAAATATTAGATGAATAAAGTAAATTTGTTAGTAAAAGAAATAAACATGATCAGTAAACAAAGTATAATTCAATAAACTAATATGATGAATAAAATACATTTTTGTTAATTGGTGGTTATTTGAATAACTAAATAAATAAAAATTAAGAAAGAAATAAACAGGAAGAAACCAATAAACGAAGAATGGAAGAAACAAAGAAACACTTCGAAAGAAAACAACTTGAAAAAAATTGCAAATAAAGAAGTTAAAAGTATGAATATTATAAGAAGCATGTAGGCCTATTGATGAATTAAAATATTAAATGTGTAAAATAGATAAATAATTATAACAATAATAATTCATAACAAGCATTAATATTTGCGTGATAAAAAATAAGACACAATTTCAAACAAACACTGCAATAGGCCTATATTGATGTGACACCGAATTATAGGCATAATTTGATAACGTAAAAAAATCAACATGAAACACGAATCAAACTGATAGGCCTATAAAACACCATTTTGAAAAACAGAAAAGGAAAATAGCACAAGCCAAAGTTTCGCTTGTAAACTTACGGCAGTAAAAGTATAAATTTGCAGTAGACCTTTCAGGAAAGTGACAAGAAGTAAAACAAAATGCATGCTAGGCCTATAAATCAATTTTGGCAAATCAAAATGTATGAATTGATAATGCTAGGCCTATAATAGGCATACTTTGCGAACTTCGGCTGAAAATTAATATCTCTTTTAAAACACAATTCGTTTTAAATAAAAAAAAGTTTCAATAGGCCTATATAACGTTATCATGCAAAATATGAAAAATAGGCCTAATTTGATAGCAAAACATGTCATCTAACACTGAAGTAAACAAAGCAATGATATAAGTTTTGTGGGAAAACAAGCAAACAAATAAACAAAATAAAAACGTTTGAAATGAAACAAACAAATAAACCAAGAACAAGAACTGCAAATAAAACACACACAGTTGATGAGATTATTAAACAGGCAGCACGAAAAGAATTAAAATATTATAAAAGAGAACAATAAATAAATGAAACAAAATGAATCGGAAGTCTCACATGAGTTGAAATATAAATGATAAAGAATGCAAAAGCACGATAAAACAAACAAACACGGCAGTAGAACCACAGACCCACTGTACAGCATGCATCAATCAATTAATTATAAAACCAACTCATTCCATTCATGAGCGTATACAAGCAGTAAACAAGCATGATACGCGTATTTGTCAGCATGATACGCAGATTTGTCATCATCAGCGCAGATTTGGTAGATATACGCAGCGTGTCCCCAGAGTGTTCGAACTCATAACAGGGTTCGGTCAACGACCTTTCGGCAGCGTAGTCACCTTGAAGTTCGCCGACTGGGCACCGAGCAGGCGACGCATGGGCACTGGCTACGGAAGTCACTTTGATGTGACTACAAGATGTGGACCACTGTCGGAATCTAGTCGGTGGTGTACATCATGAGTCGCTGATGCGCATCGAGCAGGTAACACATCGGAGGCCAGCAGTTGTAGTCACTACGTGATGACACTGCTGCATAGTAACCTACTGCCTTGTTTCCGATGTAGTCACTCTCCTGTAGTGACTCTGTCGGCCACCATAGGGTAGGTTATTCTGGAGTGACGGCGGTAGTGACTTCAGAGTTCCAGTGCGATGTAGTCACTCTGTCGCCAGGAATTTTGCAGTGTATACAACACATTATATACATCCTAGAAGGTATTTCTTATTTATTTTCATCATTTTCTTTATGGTGTTATTGTTTGTCTTTGCTTTGCTTTTAAAAAATAATACATTTTCAATACAGAAGTAATAAAAGAGAATCATGATCGGCTAAGTCTCAAGTCGCCAGTATTTTGGTTGACCAATTCCAATATTTTTGCTCTCTCTCAATAATTTACTTTCGTAAAATTTCCCATGGTTCATCCGTTCATTTTTAAATGACTGAACCAAAACTGATTCAAACTCCCCCAAAATGTAATACTTGGATTTTATTTCACATCATTTGCAATTAAATGACTGATTTTGCTTACCTGTTCGATGAAGATTCAGTGATGAAAGCATGGCAGAACATGGAAAGAAAACACAGAAAAAAAAATTCAAAATTAGAATGACATTTACATTATCTAAAGTTACATAATAATTCAGTAGTAGGAATGAATTTTTTCAACTATTTGACCACTCAGTGTGCAGTTAACTTTCAAGTGAAAAATAAAATAACATAGACAACAGTGAAGTGTTGTTTAATAATCTTTTCTACTTGATTCACTTACATCAGTTTATCCTATAGGCACAAGGGATTCTGTTGAGCCAAGGGCCTTAGCCAATCCAACAAACGACCAACACACCAAAGATCCAATATTGAACTAGAAGCAAGACTATAGTACACATTGTCACTATTCAATATCAGCCAAGTGAACCGTGTGGCTTACATCCGCGAGTCAATTTTGACTCGCCTTGAATAAGCCAAACCTGCTCTGGGAAAATAAAATAAGAAAGAAGATGGTCATAATGAAAAGAGGGGGCTTGTGATGGGTGTTTGTTCTTACACATTGAGCAGATTTGTTATAAGCCTTAATATATTCCTTCAGAAGTGTACCCTTTTTTTTACCCCTGTAGAAAAGCAGTGGTGTTGACAGAAGGATCTGAAGCCCGAAGAAGTGCGAAGTTAATATTTGCTTGAATATATTAGTTGGAAAATCAAATCAAATATGAACTTTGTTTTGTCTTTATGTTTAATTGTATTTCCGTGGATATGTGTTTATCGCAGTGCAACACATTCAAGTTATGTAACAAGTTCTTCTTCTAAATGAATGATACAGAAAGGCTGTACTGACTATTGCAAAAGTAACAATTTTCACACAAAGAATTTTTTTGCACTGCAGCTATTTTTAGTAATACATTTTCAATTGAAAACATTTTCAATGTATTTAGACTACTGTATAAGTGGTAATTTTCGCGTACAGTTATTTTCGCGATTTGGAATCAGAGACACATTTTCGCGAATGTTATCTTCGCGATTGCCCAGTCCTTTCCTATACTTGTAATACATTATTGCATACATTCGCGAGGTGTTATTTTCGCAGTTGGAGCTATAATCGTGAAATTCGTGAAAATAAAACCCTCGCGAAAATTACCACTTATACAGTAACATAAATTCTTTTTAGATTTTCACTTCCTATGAAGATGTTGGCAAAATTTTACGTAAGAATAGTCTATTCTAGATGCCAGTTTCTTCAACACTGTAATACTAAGAAAGGTGTATCTCACTGTGTGGGTGGATGGGGTGTGTAGGTGTTCTGTGTAGGGGGGATGTGTTTTCCTTTCTTCTCTTTTTAGTGTTAAAGTCATTATTAAGTGATAGAATAAAAATACTAAATTCAGAAAATAGCCCCAAATTTCACAACCTAAGGCCAGACAACTAAGAAATCATAACATATGAAGTATATTGAGAATGCCATAGGACAGTGTCAGTACAAGTACATAATTATCCTCATACTCTGCAACCATACATACTAATCGATGTTAGCCCTCTTGTGACAATGCTTTGGACAGCCCAAACATAGAACCTCAAGATGCATGAGACCAGCAAACTTACACATGCATTCATGACCAGTTTTTTCAGAGCATCTCCACTTTACCCATGGAGTGAGTAACGCCTCCATTTATCACTCAATGTACCATTGGTATACCAGTCCCTAGTGTGAATCTTGAAAAGGAAGCCCCTCCCATCCAGCTACTTCCTTGCCCCCTGCAGGTCCCATCCATGAAACAATACACTCATCTCTCACAATAAGTGCCTTGTTTAATACCAAAAGCACAAAAAACTTCACACTTAGGATTCTACCTTGCGGCTAATCCCCAGGCCATGGATCGCCAAGTGCGCAATACAATACTCTCATTATGCATAGCCATGTACATACTTTATTTTAGCCTGGCTATATCGATTCCCAAAACTCATGGAATGATGAGTAGTGTTCAGCCTGATTAGATTGCTTATGCACTAATTATCTTTGAACGGTACTTTGCCACCAACGTACAAGCGTGGTACCAGTTCACTGTACATGTACCATACATCAAGATCATTGGAATGTGTGAGTTAACAGATTGTGTTGCATCTTGACTAGTCCAATAAGCTCTTACGGAAGATCATCGCAGATTTGATAACATCGGGCATTATTACCGATTGAATTTAAGACTCTAGTTTAGGTGCCTAATGGATGATGGTTGCACTGCAAAGGGACCCAGTATGCTCCTGATGTGCTCAGGACTTTAATGCAGATCAGCTTTTAACTCTATACTATTGATTTGTATACTGATTTTCCTTTAAAGTGCTTGACTGACTCGGTTCACGTAGGCAATCGGTTCCACAGGGAACCAGACTGTTTCTAAGTATAGCGCAGGATCTATGTAGATAAAATGGCATGCAGAAAAGCATATTGTAAAAGCCATTGGCCAGATCGTTCCTGAGTGGAAACCCACACCTCACAGATTTGCCTTTTAGCAGTTTTACAAATGTTTTTTAACATGCCGACAAGCACGCAATCAGAATTCCTATGGTATAACGAAGTGAGGAAGAGATCCAGAAGCATCATACATTCCAATACACACACATGATGCTGGAAGGCTCAAATATTTGTCATAGGCAAAGTCTAGATAGTTATATCCTCAAGATTTCACATGTTTCTAGCTCCCTCTAAGCTTTTATATTTCACACAATTTTAAAAATTAAAAGTTGACACAGCAGTCTGCCTATTTCGATTGTAACACTCCCAAATTGATCGCTATGTCTATTTTTGTATAGATGATGATTCATAGCAAAGATAATTGAAAAACATCGAACATTTTACCCCTTTATTATTTTTTATACCAATGGGGAAAACCAGTGTTAACAGACACAAATTGACTATCAAGCCTAGATGAGTATGATCACTGATGATGAGGCTATAATCGATTATGTCTAGAAGTTGGTCTCATCAGGTCTGGGAGAAAATGAGTTTTGGACTTTTGGTCTCATCAGTCTGGAAGAAAATGAGTTTTGTCTCCGTGGGTTTGCAAGATGAGATGCACACATCGTTATAGTCACATTTAGTTAATGTGTTGCTGGGTAATGTATCAAATTCCAAAGAATGTAAGTTGTTAATCAGATGAGCTGACCCTATATCCATAGATCATGTGGATCTATGCCCTAATCTATGATGACACCGATTCACAACACCATATGCTAAATCATACTAGAGCAAACCCCGACACTCAGCTGAAGCCCCAAAGTCCAGCTATGGTGCGAGAACCGCCTTAGTTCCATAACACAAACACACTGAAAATGCATCAATTCCACACAATCATCACTTAAGAAATCCTTTATTGTATTCTGATTTACTAAACTATCATTATTGGACAAGATTCATCCAATTGACCTGTTGTTTGTTATAAATCCAAGGGTTTTGGACTTCCACCTCACCAAAATAATACTTGATTACTTAAAGCCCCTATAGCTAACTCCTTAATCTAAACCCTTAATACCGACTAATAATTCGCCTATAGCACCGCTTGTTCATCAACCTAAGCTAGCAATATGAAAAACAGACCATTCTCACAGCACTCAATTTTGTTTTGGATTAAGCTTAATACTGACTGCAGTGGCTATACAACACTCACTGGATCAAAGTGGGACACTGCCATCTAACCAACACAATATTTTACCCAATGACCCCTTTAAGTCCATATTGTAAAATACCAATAATAACAGTGAGTTGCCAAATTGCCTACTTTACTCTTTGCATTATACCCCTACCATTAAAAGCAACATTTGCAGAGGGCATGCAACAAGAAACATCTGGAGTCACTTCCGTTTCTAGCCATCAGGGCTGATGTGGGCTGATGTACTGTAACAAGATAAAGATGACTTCACTGTCTCTGCTGGCCTGTGATGACCCAATGGCCCAGGTACACAAACATCCCAATCCCTTGATTCTTTCTCCTAAGTACTACTCATCTTTTGAAGCCCTTTGGCAAAGAATGAGCCAAGGGAGAAGGCCTTTACAAAGCATGGCTCCATATGCACACATCTGGAGAGCTATTTTGTAACCTCTTTGGACTCCTGTAAATCTCCAGAGTAACATCTATTTTGGTAGCTCTCATCACTCTGTGGATTGGGACTTCTAGTGCCCTCATCAACTGAACCAGGAGAAAAGTGTATCTTTCCCTCCTTGTAGGTACCACTTCCCTAAATACTGAATATATACTTTGATCAGACTTTTACCGCTACGCCGAAAAGGAGACCAACGTTAAAAGTGATATAGGTGACCTGTATGGTCTATATTTTGTGTGTTAAAGAAAGTAGACAAAGTTTATGACATTAATGAATAGCTTGTGATGCTTGTGGTGAGATGTCACAAGATAATTTGCAAAATAAAATATATTGACATTAATCCGCGATGTTATAAGGCCCGCCGATTACAAGCTGATCAAACTTGTATTAAACATGGAATTTGCATAATTGACTATATTTAGATAGAACTGCACTAAAATTTAAATTCACTTAATGAGTTAAACAATTTATTTAACAGAATTGTTATTGCCATTACTTCAAAACTAATTTTCATAAAAACATATCCATTGTAGCAATATCTTTTGCCAAATTTGAAATAACTTTGAATTACTGGTACACAAAAGACTCAAAGGATCATGATTACAATCATAACCAAAACGGCAATCCTCCGGTTCAGCAATGCATGAAATTTGTGATCCATCAAGCAAAATTGGTCTTCTGTTGAGGAAATCAAGTTTGAATGTAATATTCATGTCCATTTCATAGGTAACAATAATTATGCTGACAGGATTACGGAGAAATTGAACTTTTCATGTTGCTATAACAATACAATACAGAGGAAGCAGAACACCTCCATTTTGAATGACATTCTACTCACTTTGCAATTTCACATAATTTTGTTTTTCAATAGTAAGGGCCATATATACTCCAAATATTCAACATAGAACATTCATTCAACAAGTATATGTTTTTCAATCTATTTCAATATGTCGGAATTTGTGTCTTCTAACGAATGTTTGCTGACTGAAAATCGATTTATATTTGATGTTTTGTGAAAATATATTGTCAATTTTACGTCATCAAACATTCGTTAGAAGTTAAACATGACTGGAAATAGAATGGGAATAGATTAAATAATGAAGACATGTTCGGGTTGCATCAAATATTCTACATCAAAAATAAAGTATACAGCGGGCTTTAAGGCTACCTCAACCATTACATCAAAACACCTATAGAAACTTGCAGTCTGTGTCTAATTTTCCCATTGTTTGCATTTTCATGTACATTGGCTACACTCTACAGTCTGCTTGTTATAGGAATTTAATTTGCAAGCTCCACTAATCTGCACTTTCCATGCACCACATTTATCAAAGGCACCAATATTAATTATTATGCACATAGACCACAGTCTGTTTCACAGCCTGAGAAAATGAAGAAAACTGCTGATGTATGTGCACTGAGAATGGGATGGTTAACACCCCGGGGTTTACAGTGAAAATGGCTATTCTGTACCGTGCAATTCACCTTTTCGGTAAATCCCACAAGCCTTTGCAATTTAAACCCTATACGTCATGTCGATATATGCATTAGCCACCATCGTTTCTGCTCACAGTGAATGTGCAGTACCAACGTGCATTGGCGTGACAAAGGAAAGGGGTAAAAACGCAAAGCTTATGGGCTCACAGATTGCAATATCTGTGATGGGATTTACCGAAAAGGTGCAATCCACCATCTTTGTTTTGATTAACCAAGAGTGACTGATAGAGGGCAGTATCTTTTAAGTATTATAACTTTGGGGGTAAATATGTAAATCGCACCAACCCTAAATTTAAGGATTCTTTTAAAAATTCACAGGCCTGCGAGAATCCAAATGGATTCCTGCACACTGTCACAAAATTTGGGGCGTGCTTACATCATCATGTGAGTTTGGTAATGTACCGGTAAATGGTTTCAGAAGAATTTCAGACTACCATATGCCTGCAGTGATTATTTCAAAACCAGCTTCATGTGAAAAATTACTGCAATTAGAAAATCCATGTAGACAGAAAAATTGATTCGCGAAAGCATTATCTCTTCTACACAGTAGCCCTGTTTAGTTTGAATCTAGCCTACATTCACGTGACCTCTTTTTCATCTTTTAATAAAATATTAAGTCTAGCATTTAATAAGCTCAACACACATATATGCGTGTTTATCATTATCTATGATGTATACATAGGCACGCACTCATCAGACAGCCTGTATGGCAAAGAACAGAATAGTAAACGAATCATATTACACTCAGGACTCATGAATGATATCAACCAATGGGTCTGTCAGCAAAACATCTAATTATAACGACATCAATCCACTCCTCATCAACATGATGTTTCTTAGTTTAGACATACTAATATCTCGTCCTCGTATTCTGTCCTAGTTTTGATTTTAAGCTTAATAAAAGGTTAGATACAAATGTCACACAAGTGAAAACACTTCAAACTTTGAAGATGCTTGCAATATTTTAACCTTTTATTTTCCTTTCTAACACTAACCTGACACACTTTTTAGGCATTTTTTATTTTTATATAATAATTTTGTTCTAAATATCTCATATTTCATGTTCCTTTCTCCTTGTCTTAAGTGCAGAAAGGGCAATGACTCTCCATTTGCGGTGTTTACTTCAAAATATTTAAAAGATGCATATCATCTCTTATTGCACGCCATTATAAAATCTCCTTCACAGCTAATATTAACTTTCACAAACAAACCACTTCGCACAACACTCTTCAATTTCATTCAGTACATTTAAAAAATGTATATTCTTTCATAAGAAAAAACATAAGAAACAACCCTCTTCAGATGAAGAGGAAGTTTATGGTTGTTATTCTAGAGTCCTTCATACATAAATATTTTATCTTGGCATGAAATTTTACTTCGAAATACATATTTTAAACTTAACATACTACTGTGAAACAACATTATTTTGCCTACTTTTAACTTTTAACCATTAAAAGAAGAGTTTGTTTATAAGTATAATGGTCTTAAATTGCAGTGACAATAAATTGATCATTACTTAACTTAGCAAGTTTAGAATTGACAGACTTTGTACTTATCTAGCTTTCTTCTTTTGAATACCCCCTCTTTTTGTATCAAAAGAGGTCAAATGCAAGACACACTGCTGAACACATAATAAGCCACTCAAGGAGTACACTTGTGTTTCCGATATGAAACTGAATCTCCAAAATTAAACCCATCTCCATCTCAACCTCTTTTGAATAATGCCTGCTTTCCTCACTCCTCAAAACTTCTTTGCATCCTTTTCATGCATGACAACAGGTGGATAAATGCATTTCTAATATTTGACATTTCAAGGATAAAAAGAAATGTCAATTGTTTAGATGAATGAGTGTATAATATTATCCATCATTACCCCTACCATGCATCTTCAAGTTCAAATCCTCCCGACCAGACCTAGACTTGGATTTGATGGAAATGGCACAATTTTTTTCATCAGGTGACTCACAAAATCTCTTGTCTTCTCTCCCTCCTTGACTTAGCTTACCTGGGCTTTTGGAGTGCCACTTGGGAGAAACCACATAAAAAATGGAAAATAGCAGGTCTTCCCCAAGAGAGTCAATTTTTACCAGGTTTGTTAAAAATTCCATGTTTTATTTGCTTTTTAAAGTGGCCAGGTAGGGGTCACTCACAATGTAAGCAGAGTATTATGGGCTGTGAGTAATGTCTATTGGGTATTGTTTTCAGAGGGTTTCTAGATATTTAAAGTGCCAGATTTATTATTAAATTATCATCAGAAACGATCAATTCGGCGGCAGTCTAGAAGTACAGTACACGTATATACCTGCCGATTAAATCAAGATATGATGGTAATGGAAGGCTAGTACATTAGTAATTGTCTGTCGTATATGGGACTTTTGTGACTTGGGATCTGTTATTACAACTGAATAATGGGATTTCTTGATCGTATTTTAAAAGTATATGCAATATAAAAGCCATTTTTACATTTCATGAATCTTAAAGCGAAATAATAGCTCAATATTGTCTATTAAGTCTCAGTATTTTTTTGTAAAGCCAGGTATGGAGTACAAATGAGAACACTAAGGTTACAAAGCATCAAACCAGAGGTGTGGGGGACTGGGGCTAGGAGCACACAGAGGAGGGGGTTGAGTGGCTGGCAGAAAATTGCACAAAATACTCAAATGTGAGGGGGGGCTTGAGTACCTGAAGCCATTCCCTTAGGCACGCGCCTGAAAACCAAATGGACCAATCAAAATGTTTTTGATTTCATGCTTACTACACAATCAATATAATTATATTCAGTCCCCACTGATTATTATCATTTCCATTATTCAACATCATTCTAGATTTATTGTCATCCTCAACATTTGAAAGCATCAATTTGACACATCTACCAGATGCATAAAACGTTGTCATTTGAATTTCACACACAGTGAACCGCATTCCACATCCCATCATCCATCATGTCGTTCTTATTCATCTATTAACACAATATTATTTTCATCATATTATGTAAAGTTTGTCAATCGAGAGCATTGGCACTAGCCTGTAGCACACGTGTGGAGGGAAACCAACCCAGCATACCTGCTAACTTAATACCACTCAACATCACCAAAAAAACCACTGGGAATCTAATGACTGTGTGAGACAACAGGACGTGACAAATCACGCTCTGTGACACTTCAAACCGACAAAATTTCATCTCGCATTCCTCGCCAAATGCGATATCACGCTAAAAAAATGCTGTTTTTTCCTAAAAATCCTTGTTTTTCTACGCTGCAGAAATATCGCCAAATTGCTTTAGTTTCAGGTGTGTCAGTCATGAGTCACCGAAACACAAGATTATATAGCACGGATAGATTCCATACCAGATCATCACAACATCTATTTTTCATATTGTTTTGTTTTCTAGAGCGACTCCTGATTTCATTACTAGGTTGATGTCATTTTCTTAGGGATAATGTTTGATTTGACTCTGAGGAGAGACCAACCAATATTACATAGCCCTGATTGATCACACAATATATGGATGATACCAGGCCTGTGAGTTTGCATTTGTTTGGATTACTCCAGCCAGACTCATCTCGCTATCTCTAATATATCCTGCAATTTCAAATCAACCTAATAAAACGGAATGACTCATGATCATTTCGTTGCTCAATTTCATAATTTGTATGCATGCCTGATACTACTAAATTTATACCATTTGCTGCTGAATAAATTCATAGAAATTGTGTAAATTAAGGGCAATGTCAATAGATGTTAGCCTTTTTATTACAAAATTTCAATTTCAAAAGATTACTATTGAGGACGGGATGTCAAGATGAACCTGGTAATGGCTTGAGTATAGTGGTGTAGGGTTTCACATAATGGTGAACACTATTTGACATGAATAGATAGTCAAATACAATTTATCGGTCAATTGACCATTATACAGGTAATGATGAACCTCACCTATATCATACTGTAAACCTGCCCAAAGCCAGGGAAAATTAATAATAGAATCACAGAAAAGATTTTGTATTTCATAGCGGTCCTGTCACTTTGGTATCCTCATCTTATCTCAAGAACCACAAGACCTATTCAATACATCTGAATATAATATCTACCATAAACAGTAGCACTGCATTCTAGGTAAAAAGTGTGGTGCAAATCTGTACCTTAAAACCAATGCCTTTTAAGGACCCTGCCCTCGCACTTTCTATCTTTGTCTATGTACATGCAGAACAATTTTTCCACCTTGTAATATTATTTTTAATGCTACATGTATTGGCAGTGCCATGTTTTTTGTTTTATACCTTTTTGAAACACCTAAATGTATCGTTCTGTCTGCCCCTTTTTGACATAACAAAATCACCTGATATGTTTTACTCCATAAAATCCCTAAAAACACTTGACTTGATCTTATAATCATTACTCCCTTTAAATATATTTAACTGTGCATGATTCCCAATTCTAAGAATAGTTCTCAAGAAGATAAAATACCTTCCTTTCAGTGTGTAGACTCTATTGAGACAATTTTGATCCTTGATGTTTTGTTCTGATTATCCTTGTTTTGACATCTGCAGAGGATTTACATTCATTCTTGCATTTTGTGTCATTTTATCACAATATGTCTGTTTTCATAACAACTGGATCAGAAGTAGTATAGTATATAATAGGTAAATCTTAAGATAAATAGAATTATTTATTTGGAATGGTAGCAAAATTCTATGGCAGTAATCTGACATTTGTTGTAAATGATGTAAACACGGATTTATCAAAGTATTGATCAATTGATTTTTAATAAGATTAACAGTTTTAGGTCTGTCTGGCCATTCACTGTAAGAGATAGAGTACTCACAACCCATCTCCAGACTGATATTTAATCAGGTTTTCAGCAATCTTCTTGTGTTCATTTTGTTGCAGATGCCCCATCAGCATGGTCAGATCATCAATCATTTCTACCTCATTTTGGCTGTATGTAGCCACAGATATTTGTTCCAATATCTGTGATGTAGCCCAGTTACTTACAGTTTCATAAAATATCAATTTGATACCGATATCATAAGTATCAATTTGATAAAAATATCACGAGTGTTTAGTGGCATGTTTTTGTGCTTCAAAACCCTAAAACCTTGCAAAACGTAGTTGAATATTCATCATATATTCAGGGGGGGGGGGGGTAGGTGAATCTATAGCCTGTTTTGTTTAAACATATATGATTGTACATAAACATACATTGCAAAAAAATTACAATTTATCACACGTCTGCATGTTCTGTTAATAATGAGTGCTGCCCTCACATGACAAGTTCAAGTCATAGTCTTCACTCTCTGTATAACAGCATGTAAACACAGTACTAAAGCAGTTCCTCCCCCACACCACTTGATGGATATTCAACTGGTAATCATCATACAATTTACAAAGTGCAATAATTTTAATCTCACATTTATGTCTGTACCAAATAATAATTTAAAAACTGGGTCCTTAGAACGTCAGAAAAATGGTTGATACAATCGGAAGTGAGAAACTAATAATAACGATTCGGAATGTGCCCATCATGAAGAATCCGATTTATCCCTGCAGAGAAATGCTAGCGTCCAAAGTTGACCTCGTGTTAAAGGTCACGGCTCGTAGAGGTCATCAATTTTGTTTTGATGGCTGGCCTGTAGCAACCTTTGTTTGGATCGCGTTTTTCGCCAATCAGAGCGGGCCATTTTGTTTGTTTCGTTGCTCAGGTCGCAAAAGGGGAATCACATCACTATCAGCCTTCATTGGCTTCGGTCAGAAGATTTTAACCCACCCACCATCCCCAATAAATGGGTGCATGTTAGCGTGTTTGCTCAATACTCATCGTTGCACATGCATTGAAAATCTCGGTTCAGATGGTGGAGTGCTAATTTTGTCTTATATATTAAGTTATGTCAAAATAATTATATATGTACATGTAATATTATGTTATTTACAGTACGAAAATGAAAGAATAATATAATAATTAAAATATCCTTTCAATTTTAAACTATTTTTCTAGGAACTTCTCCTGCAAGCTCGGGAATCTCTCACGGGCTCCAGCCAATTGCATCAAATATTAAATCTTATAATTAATAATGCTGAAGGCTTCAGCTAATAAATTTTGCTTTGCTTCCAAAGTATCTCACTTTCAGCTATTTGAGGTAATTTCACAATCAGCTTTTTGCTTATGCTTATATAGTTTCCGCTTTCAGCGATTGGCGTAATTCACACCAGCTTGTTTACATTGGCTACAAAGTACTTCACTTCCAGCTTTTTGGGGTAATTCACAATCCAGCTTTTCTGCTTTTGCTTTTAAAGTTTCTTGCTTTCAGTATTGGGCGTAAATCACACCAGCTTTTTGGGGTAATTCACAATCCAGCTTTTCTGCTTTTGCATAAATATTATGATTGCTTTGCTGAAGCCTTTAGTTTCCTATAATTGATAATACATTACATTTTATAAAAATCAATTGTGTATTTCATCATAGATGATCAAAATTATGATTATCTATGATTTCATTAATGCTTGCAAATAAATCTCGACCGTATCCAATGGCTGAGAGTGTGGCAAAAAATTGGTTGGTTGATGTGCTTCCTTGTGTTTCTCTGTCTTGGGGTAATCAGCTTCGGGTATTTTAGGAAAAAGATGCACTTTAGAGAGTTGCTTTTTTAGTTGTAGACTAAACCCATATATTTTAATTTGTCTTTCAAATGTCAACTCCCTGGGTCAACTCCCATCCCTACAGTACACCCACATGAAGCTCTTCTGCTAATTGCTGCATGGAGAAAATTACGCACAAAAAGTGCTTGAAGTTTTTAATAGCGGCAACGGCAAGTACTGTAGCTCTACATAGGAGTGGGCGTTCCCATATTGTGATTGAACAGGCAATAGGAAAAGGAAATATTTCTGCAATTGTTTCTGTCTTAACTCAAAAGAATGATCAAGATATTTTATGGAAGTCAGAATAACAAAAGGAAATCTGATTACAATGACATTTAAAACCCCTCAAAATTGTTAACGCTACAGTTCAGTAGAGAAATTCACTGTATAACTTTGGGTAAGGTCATATCAAATACTTGAGTTGCATGACTGCTGCTATAACAAATTCATTTTTTGTGGAATTAAGTTTCATGTGAGAACAAAAATCTGTTGGTTGGATCTTAAATTCATGACATTTAAAGAAAAACACAAGAATATACTTTGATTTGGTCTAACTTGGGATATATATATTTGCTGGAAAACACAAAATTGACATAATCATACATTTGTAAAATGTCCACTTTATCAGTGCTGATTGGATTTCACCAGCCTTGGAATTTTAGATAACTCTTCACAGTTTGTATACTAAATGACCTGTTTTCTCAATTTGTTGGATTAACATGGCTCTTTAAATGTGGCATTTTCCTTGAAAATTGAATAGAAGTTATTGAAAATTACAAGGAAAGAATTTGATATACATGCATGTATACTGTAATTTCTCATGTATCTTTAATATCATACATTGAGATTTGGAATGCCTGTTAAAATGCAGGTGTTGTGTTAAAATGAAAATGCTGGATTTTCTTTTTCTCTTCATTTACAGCTACATGTATTAGGTTTGGCATTACCTGTCTCCAGGATCTATGATTTTATCAACCTCAAACAAAAATATGACTTCTTCAATGCAGTTTTCAGAAACATCTCTCAGACTTCTACAGGTTGTATCAAAATAATTGTTCTCCATCTGTTCTCTGTCTGCTTTTGGTGTTTTTGAAATTATGAGACTTTTAGATAAAGTATAAAAAGTCTGGTCATCTGTGGATCAAATGGTGCATTTTTGAAAAACACCAAAAAAGAAATGGATGGGGAACAATCATTTTGATACATCCAGACTGTAGAATCACATCACATTGTTTAAATCATGGAACTATAGACTTTAGTGTAAATTAATTCAGAACACAGTTCTGCTGCTTATTCTTGCCAATTTGATAGCAACACTCTACGGTTTAACGTTACTTTAAAGTTCAGGACAACTCCATAATTATTTCCACTATCTTCAAGCTTCAAATCTCTCTCGTTTCCACTGGGCAAGCAAACTCTACACCAGGATACTGTCTACATAAAAGCAATGCAACACCACTCTAGAGGGGTAAACATGGTAAAGGTGAATTTCAATGTTTTATTTTTCTTCTTTCATAACTTCCTGAGCCCTTTGGCTATACTTTTCAGTTCACAGTGTTCAACCATTAAAAGCTTCTGACCTTTTTTAAAGGAATGAAAGCTTGGGTTTGGGAAATGGAAATAGATATGAGTTCAACTGTGTGCTAGTTTCTTTACATGTTATGGGCAACTGTGAAATGTCATAATTTGCAATTTCAAGTTGTGCCATTTCTGTCATATTGATGGTTGTTTAGATGGAACTCAGATTCAAGTGCAGATAAAAAATTCAAAAAATTCTAAAAAGGCATAAAATTAGCATCAGATGTCATTTCTTCTTCTTCTTTTTTTTTTCACTTGTCCTCGCATTTGTTTATTCTAACATAATTAACACAGATTTGTAACTTATTTGAAACCTTTATTATAACAACTAAAATAATGGTGAATACAAATTGTAGTTGCAGTACGTCCAGCAACACTACACATATCTATTTTTACTTAGTCTACTGATTTGTTTGTATTAATACTCTGGTAATGAAGACAAAGGTATAATTTTGTTTGGCCATGCTCAGGTTGGTATCACAGTACCAAGCAAAACAAAGCCCTCAAACAGTACTGGCTTGGTAAAATAAGTCAAGTATGAAATGTGACTTGACTGAGGGCAAGCAAAGCAGAATTCATTACAAAACCATTCTTGCAATGGGTCATGTTTCTATACTGTATGTACAAATGGCATGTTGAACTTCATACAGTGGGTCATGCCATCATGTTCATGAATGTATAGCCTACTTATATCAATATATATGGCAATAGTTAACCTAGATTCTATTTATTTTGATTACAAATAAAGAAAAATTATGATATGATAAACATATTACTATTCATTTGTTTTTTTTTTTAAAGTAGATCACTGAACCATTTACTGTACTTTATTAGTCTATGACTGAACTTAGTTGCCTGGTTCTGAAACCTATGTCCTATGTTTAGTGTTCATGCTATGACACAAAACTATATCCATCAGGACAAATCAACAAATCAACAGAACATTTGGTAATTTATCTGATTCCGCTGTCGACTGTCTCCACATCATCAAGAATCAATCTGCCTTCAAAAATAGCCACGGAGTTCTTTAACTTCTTGTGAGTTCAATACCATGAGTAAATTACCTATAACCCAATGCATATGTACACAAAATGCAGTGTGCTTGTCAAATGGGAAAAAAATTAAATTTCAAATGTTGTCCACCATTTGATGTGTATTGTTGGGTATGATGGGTATTGGTTGTTCAGTGAATTTGAACCCCCCCCCCAACAGATCCTGGACACGCCAGTAAATACTGTAGATACCTTGTCCCTTGTAGGAATGTAGGTGACTATACATGTATATACATCATCACAGTAACACAGTCCATGCTCATCTGCCAATACACATTTCTTTAAATCTCAATAGCCTATGCAAAAACTGTTGTGTTGGGTATAAAACCTCACATTCCCCAACTTGAGGTCAAAGTTTGAGCTGGTAGTGTTGTTGGTTTTGAACTTTGCTTTTGGGAGTGAGACCATTTGGTTCGTATCCTCATAGTATTAGTATGCTGATATACCATCATCATCATCATCCCCCATGCAAATCCTTTGACCAACTTTTACTGAAAGGCCGGGCTGAAAGGCCACATCACCAATCAAAACTGAATCAAATCACAAAGTCAACCAAATGTGGAAAAGGTTACAAATGTCTTGGTTTCTAAATGCTGGTTGGCAGTGCAATGAGCCAGTCAATGACATTGCCATTATATATCAGATGTCAAGGGCTTGATATTGACAACTGATGTCAGTCTGTCTTAGATCTGTCTATCATTATAATAGTATCAATGCCAAATGGATGGTTTGAAATTGGAGTAATGAAGGCCTAATGGCAAGGGCACTACTACTAGTGTATTTACTGAATGACATTGTGTATATCTTGTGGTTATCTCTTTGTACAGGCAAGTGAAAGTCTACTCAGTTGTGGTGCCAGGAATATTTTTTTTCGAAGGGGCATGGGGGAAGTGAATTTCAGGGGGGATCAACAAATTTTGAGCAAAATCGTAATTTTGTTTTTATTTTAAGTTGGCGAAACTGGACAGTCATCCCCAGCACTGCCACTGGATCTACTCTCACCCGGGGGTCACCCCATTGTGGCCTGTACACCATCCGCGATAATGAAAATGCGTAAAAAGGGTCGTTTTTCGTGGGTAGGCACGATACGCGCATATCGCGTTTAGGGTACATCAAAAACATGAAAAATTGGAAAAAAGGGTAGCAAAATTGCAATTTCTAAATCCGCGGAAATGAAATTTAGAGTATGAAATTTGATGTTAGGAATGAAATCCCTGTTAAGGGTGTCGTTTTAGCCAAGGGTTAAATCCTTGTTTAGGGTGCTTTTCAAAAGTTGATTATGGATGGTGTACAGGTCACAATGGGAGTGACCCCCGGGACTCTCACTCTAAAGTAGTGGCACTTCCCTGGGTAGGTTTGATCAGGGTAGTCTCATGGCAGCTTAAAACTGAATATTTTTTCTATTTAATTTGACACAAGTTGTAAGTTGGTTAAATTCTTGATTTCTTGATGATTGCTTAAAAAAAAGAGATAGTGTGTGTTGCCACCCCTCCCTGTTATTTCCTACATATTTTCCAATCAATGGCTGATTTGTCAATTTCACTCAGTAACACAAAATACATAGTCTGCCATTTTCAAAAAGGTCTGTTTCATTTCATGATAGTACAATACTGTTTGATTGATTAAGGGCAATTTAGGGTTTTTCAATTATATGTTGTTCATGCTTGTCTAATATCAGAATTGAAATCTTAATATACATTCAATGAATCAATAGATAAATTATTAATATGACTACATTACATATTCTGATAGAAAGGGCTTGTATTTAAACAAAATGTATATTACGCTGATCTGCCCTACATATTAAATCGCTCTTTTAACATGAAATTATTAATATCCAGAGAGACAGATCTATACATACGGTAGCTCTCTTTTTGAACAAATACCAATTAATTGAGTATGTCCTCAACTCTTAATTATTCACACTCCACGTCACAGACTCAAGTCTTATAATTCACAGTAGTCTTAATTTCCTGCTCTTATTTTAAGGTTAAATCAACTCATTTATTTCATAATATAATTGAAAAACAAGTACCAAAACAAGATAATTATCTCCCAAGGATGAGGTACGTGACTACGATGTAATTTGTCAAATTAAACGTACCACTGTAACGATCCCCGAGATCCATATATTTACAAAAGAAAAATATGAAGAAACGCTTTCTGTGGGTCAGACATAGGTGACGGGGTGTCTCGATTCCGACACCTGATATCAGGACGGACTAATTAGAAACGAAGCCATGGGGGAGCCCCTTATATAGCTGTGTTCTTATTGACCCTTATATTACCGCATCCAAACAAAGCTAGTTCCTTGAGGGTCGTTTGCTAGGCCACTCCAAGCTCACTGCTTCCTTGAATATTACCTCTCCTACGGTCTGTGATATTGCATATCAGAATGGAACATAGTACCGTACCTATGGATGGGCTGTATCAGTGTGGCATTGCATACTGTCACAAATGTATGGGTTGTCCCAACAAAAAATATTAGCACTCAGACAACCACTGTATAAATTCTAAGCTTATGTTAAATTAAAAAGGGTAATTCCTGAAATGGATACTGAACAGCTTTTAAATGAGGCTCTTTATTTTTCAATAACTGGATGAAATTATCATTATCTACGTCTTATACAGGCTGTATCAAAACGAATGGTGTTCATCTATTTCACTTCAGTGTTTAAGGAAATGCCTGCTTCTCCAAATGCAACATTGGATCCTCTTGAAATGACCAAAATTTTGAAATGCTTAAATCATTAATCTATTACAATTGAATTTGGTGCAGATATGACAGTCTATTGATGGAAAATGATGACAACCAATTTTTAATAATAATGATAATATTAACAATTGCCAATCATGTAATGTATGTGGTCTACACTCATACCCTTCCAATAATACTAGTAAAATCATCATGGTCAAATGTTTTGACTATAGTATTATTATTGTTGAGTATCAAGTATTAAAAGTATAAAGTTGAGTACGGTATAAAGTTGAGCATCCAAAAAAGTATTAAAAAAAAAGTCTACTGACTACTCCCCATTTCCTGACCTCGCATCATCATCATTTTATCACCTTTTTTGAGAGGGAGAAGGGAGGGGTTAATTTTTTTTTGTATTTGGTGGCTACTACTGCCATTTGACACCAACTTTTAAAACAAGACTTGTGATATGTAGGCCTTCACATGGTACTATACTAATAAATTATGGTAAAATAATTTACATGGGCCAATTTGTGATCAGGCCTGCAACCATATCATGGGGGAGATCTTGAATAAGTGGACTAGCCCCCCCCGGTACTATTATTATGGTAAAATAATTTATATGGGCCAATTTGTGATCAGGCCTGTATACATTTTATTAGTGAACTCTGACACATATTATTCAAAATTATCAATATTTTAGGCCCTTTTGTTTAGGCCAATGAAATTTCCATTTTGGCTAAATTTCTTGTAGACATGTTTGCATCATACATTTGTAGTAGGCCTACTGGTAATTGGTAATACAACATTTTATACCAGCCTACCACCTGGTCTATCCCACACATCTTGAGATAAATATTATCTTCCTTGCCTATATTCCTATCATCCATAAGTGTGAAATGTAAACAAAACTATTAGAATTATCTGTATTAACAACACTACACTACACTACAAGATACAGGGCAAAGTGTATGGCCCTAAAATACATTCTCCACACATAGCAAGATCACAGTTCATCTTCTATGCCAACCGGCTGCTATGCTATATATTTCGCCATCTGAAATCGCCGTCGCCGCAGTGGGGCGACCAGTGAGACCGCAATTCACTCTCAGTATTTTCTCAGCGCCGAGGTCCTTGAATATGAAACACGGCCACGGGAAATCATTATGCACGGGTACCGGGTTTTGATCCAAAGAGACTTTCCAAATTATAATTTCATGAACTTAATAATATATCATCCAAACTGGAGGCTATATGTGTATATAGTAAACATCCTTACCTTGCGCCGAGGCGGTTGGAAAGTTGATCAAAACCAAAGAAAATAACAAGAATCCTGGAAGAAATTTGGCATTGTTCAGCATCAACAGAGTCAGAGACGCCAGCTGATTCGGCCCCCATCGTATATTCCTACTATCGTAAATCCGAGCCATATTTGCGTCCGTTTTCAGCAATTTGCCTATATACAGGCTACATGAATCCACAGGGTTAGTATTTGTCCTACAGTAAATTTTATAAACAATCCATGCAGATGAGATGAGGTAAATTCCTAGTAATATCCGGATTATTGAAATCCATATATCCACAACACGGCCGTAGATTCATCAGCAGAGCGGTTTGGTTCTGTGTGTTGTCAATCGGCTGCATGTGCTGTGTGTACAGTACAATGTGTGTTGGAGCTTGACAGAAAATGCATTACAACTTGTCCGTAGTCTAACTAGAGGGCGTCAAATTACCAACTGATACAGCAGGGCAGTGCAGGCCTGCATCTAAAAATAGTTAGATGATACACCGAGTAAAAATAGAGGATTTTTTAAATGATAATCAATACAGTAAAAATAATGTAATTTAACTTTAATTTGGTAAAAGTCATATTCATTTGTCCTTTTCCACTCTTTGTAATGTGTTTAGTAACAAATTTCTTCCAAGGATCTGCCTGACTGTCAACAGCAATTTTTGCATACACCCAGTGCAAGGCATTGAGGCGAATAAGTCTGCCAGACCCTGAAGTCTGCATTAGTAAAGCACAGTGCCCTCACTAATGTTGTAAGGTCACTTTTCTTTTGTATTGGCAAGAAATTTAATAAATTAGCATAATAGAAGAGTAACAATATCCAATCACTTTTAATCAAACAATGTTTCCTCAAGTTCATTGTCAGTAGCAATAAGTTCATGCTTGAGGAACGAATCAAAATAATTTATTGAGTTTGGTTGGGGTTTGGGAGCTATGCCAATTTGGTATTTTTATTACCATTTTTTTAAATTATAACCATTCATTTTGAAAAGTTGTTTCTATCAAATCAAACTATTGAATGGAATTGCTTTTGATATTAATCTTGTTTTCAATCTAATTGTTTGATTGGTTTAATCATAAATTGTGAAACGGTCATTTCTTATTTATTTCTTTGTTCACTTTATTTTCTTTCTTTACTGCTTTTTGAATTTTGTCCAGAAAATGTCCCTGAGCCAAAAGAGATGTAGATTGCATTATATTTTCTTTGACTTGGTTTTATTATTATCTTTTCATGTATACATTTATTTTTTAGGGCAAAATTTGTTTTTCATACAATAATTTTTAAGTTACAGGGAAATTTCTGCCCTAACATATTATTGCAGTAAAACATTTTGTTAATTAACTACACCATGTTATTAAAATTTATGCAAACTTTGTGACAAGCTGTCTTTAGAATAAATTTGCATATTAGTGACATACAAATTTGCATAATATTAATTTGTACATTTGAATTATATTTTCCCCATAAATGATGATGCTACTATTAATAATGCCTATTATTTTTGGGAGAAAGTATAATGTAACAAATCTAAGGAAAAATTAAGCAACATTTTTTCCTTTTGCAAAACAATAAGTTAAAAAGTATTAAACAAAAATCATTATTTATGTATTCTCTTATATATAATCCATCGAACTATTCCTTTTCTCAACTAGCTTCAAATGAGAAATTTGAAGACAATGTAATATTTACAACACTGTGGGACACTTTCATTCATAACAATACCCCAAGTGCCTATATTTATTATACAGTTGCTGTCAAAATCTATTTTGGTCTATTTATTTATATATAATTGCCAATTTTCTTCCTATTTTTTATCAAATTTTATGAGCAGTGTCCAAACCCTTGAGATATTTTCCAAGAAATAATCCAACATTTATTAGATCCATCCATAAAATTTTAGACAGCACATGAATATTTTATTTAATAATTTCAAATTTATCTCTTTAAAAAAGTAAGTACCCAGGCAAAATTTTGTAATCCCTGATTGACACAAAAACTGTTCCCAAGATTTTGGATTGGCCTGAATTTTTCCCCTCCGGTTAACACATCAAAAAACACACTGTATACGCTGTTGGGAATAGTGGTGCTCTCTCGTATTTGTATTATATTTCTGTAAGAGAATATGGTCGGAGATGATTCGTTTTGGTTGTATTACATTCCAATGGGATGGCAAAGCTTTCAGTGTAAAAATAATAAAATTTGTAGCATCACTTGGTAAAACAAAAAGATATTTCAAGTGTCTTTTAATTTCACATGACAGATTTGTTTGTTAGATTTGGTTGAACTAAAAGGGACTTTTATGAATACTATTCATAAACTTTGCTGTTTTATCATTAAATACGCTCTTTAACTTAAAATTAATTGAATTGTTAATCAATATAATAATTTAATTGATTAATTGGAGCCTCTCCACAGTTTGCAAAATTAGTTGATTTTTCAGTGTCATTTGTAAGCATAAGTTATTCTTGCTATTTTTTTTGCGAGGACTTTTTCAATTTTTAATAACCCTGTAGTGACCTTTTAATGCACTTTTGTTGGGTTTAAAGGGATAGTTCAGATAATGTGCCATTCCATTTGAAATTCCTTCACCCCCTATGGAAGACATGACCTTAATCCCCACACAAGGAGTGAGAATTTCAAATGGAGTCACCAATTCAAGTTTCAAGTAACCCCATTTGAAATTCACACCCCGTGTGGAAGATTAAGGTCATGTCTTCCATAGGGGGTGTGGATTTCAACAGGAATAGCCCAATTCAGCCTGCTAAATACCTCTGCAAATGTCACACTTTGCTGCACTCTTAGAATGTCTATACAATTTTAGCAAATTAAGGTTAGCAACTATTTTAAACTGTTGCGATATGGTAGTTCACAGCATCTTGCGAATGGTAGTGAGTTTTGGCAAAAATTGCATTCTTTCATAGCGAGTGTGTCGAAGAATTAAAATATCACAGATATACTGTTGTAGGTCCTGTGGTTCCTCAGTTATGTTGTAAAGAGGGCTGAAACAACAACACTTTTATATGTAACTCATTAACAACAATAAATCAAGCAAATTTTCAAAGTATATGATTTGTAGAATTAACTTTTGCAAAACATTAAAGCGTTATTTTTCAATAATATATTGATTCAGATAATGAAATTCTATTTTTTGGCTGTTCGACCAATAATACCTAGTCTACCCTTAAGAAACTCATGATGTCTTAAAAAAGTGACGTAAGTGTGAAAAATGCAAGTATTCTGTTTTTATTATTATATGATAAGTTAGGATAACCCAATTCAAAATGCAAGATTTTGTGGTGTAATGACGCATCCTGTCAGCTTACCATTGACCATCAATCATGTATATAATTGAGCTTACCTTACCTGTAATGTTATGTTGCTATGAATCACACACACCGGTGTATACCAATACATCCTCATCTTCTCTATCACTCTCATCCATCATCCTTAATGTACAGGTAGGTACCACGTCAAGGTATGTAGATTATGCTAAGAAGGATCAAATATTTACCGCTTTGTCAATTTTATTTTAAAATGCTATACTGGTTGATTTGTATAAAATAATTGTTGATCAACATGTGCAAGAATGAGACAAATGGTAAATTCTCAGAGATATATGACAACATATCTAAATGTGTAATATTAATATCATTGGTGTGAGAGGTCACAGACCAAAAACGAGGAGAATTACTAAAAACGCTGAAAAACAGCGTAAAATCAGGGTAAAACACCAAATATAGGCTGAAAATAAAAGAAAACATGAAAATGTTGGCAACAAAAAGTGAGGAAATCAGCTGAAAAGAGGAATTCTCACACCCTGTAATATGCAGACCTGAAACAGGGTCTTAATAAAAAAAAGGAAATCAGCTGAAAATGCTCAAAAAACGCTGAAAAAAACAGCGTAAAATTGGGGTAAAATGGCTGAATGGGCTGAAAATAAAAGAAAACACATAAATTTCAGGAATACAAAAAGAGGAAATCAGCTGAAAAGAGGAAAAGTTTCAGGTCTGAATATGATGACCAGGTTATGCCTATTTTATGGGTCTTTGTTATTTCTAAATACAGGATAAGAGTGCTTGTCAATTTTGTTTGTTTGTGAGCATTTATATTAGTTTCCTAATTAATAAGCTTATATACCGGCTCTATAATGTTGATGAACTAGCCATCTCCTATCTGGTCAGTCTCTCTTTAAAACCGGCTGTTCCCTAGCTGCTCACACATGGTTTGGCAAAAACACATAAACACATGTTGCCTGGCTATTATATCAATAATGAGATAAAAGTTGATCCTCATAATGCTCATTTAATTGCAGATATTTTGTTATGAATGAAACAAGGTAGCAAAAGTATGTTGACTTCTAATTGAACTATAGTATTATGAATACAGTATTTTATGTGAAGCCTTAATTTTCAACTTTGGAAGTTGCGGACATCAATGTTTGAATGGAATTAAAATTATTGGAAAGAAATTAGACTTGTTTGATATTACAAAAGAAACCTACAGTGAAATCATGTAGCATCATAGGGGCATGGGTGGATTGGAGGTGTGTGTGTGTGGGGGGGGGGGAGACATGTGCCCCTACCTGATAAATCCCATACTGATCCTATAGGAAAATTACCAAAAAATGTCTTGCGGCCCCATCAGGCCTGGTGCCCCCCCTGGTAGGCCTCCCCCTCCCATAGGGTGACTCAAGCTGCCTACTACGTTGAAGGTTAGCTATGTCAAAAATAAAGTTTGCTGTATGTTGAATATGAAATAAGGTTCACCAATGTCATAATATTAAATACAGTTACTTAGGGTTGTGCTTAGGGTTCGAGTGATAGGACACAGCAAACTCTATTACGACCTGATGGGCCTAAAGCGAAGCTTCGTCATCACGGGCTGTAACCCTCACATGATTTAAAAAATATTCAAACAAAGAGCTATAAGATGTATAATGTGTGGACTGCAGTGAAGATGGCCTTCAATTGTGTTAAAATATTCAACTCATCTGCTTATCTTTGAATAAATCCAATACATTCATCCAATCATATCAACAAGACACAAATAATAAGAATTTATGCACTAACATTATTTCATCAATAATTCCTCTAAGTTGTTAATAATGTGTAAACGAATAAACATTAGGATTTTATTTTATTCAGGCAAATCCAATTGGCAGATTAAGATAATCCTATTTATGGCAATAACAGAAATGATTTAATAAATCTATGAATGTGAAATGAGATGCATGAGGTATTATGTGGTAAATTTAGTCTAGTCTGAATGGTGAAGGAATAAACCAGGAAGGATTTAAGCGACTCAACATTCCAATATCAAACACTGAAACATTTGAACAGTTTAAAGAACCGTACATGTTTCTCTATTTAATTCGCTGGAGTTGATAAAATATTATTTCTCCCTAATGCTTGTCGCCAGAGAAGCGCTAGAGAAGCAGGAGAGATATGATTTGGAACCTTGGGCTAATATAATATAAGGCTTCAATGCCATTGACTTCTTTTGATAGCTCAGTGGTTAGAGCACTGGTCTAAATACCCAGTGATCCCAGGTTCAAATCCTTGTCAGGGACGAAATTGTTTCTTCCTTGGCCTACTTGAGGGAAAAAATATATTACACAAAGAGACAACACACACGTTCATTTTTGATATAAAACAGAAAGATAGTTATAACTGAACTATTGTTTATTTGGCAGCATCTAAAAATTCTTTATCGATGTCATTGTACCAGTATCATTGCTGCCTCTAGTATCTTGGTCATCATCATCATTGTCATCCAGCATCATTAATGTTTTTGATTTTTATACCCATTTATTTAGCTTTATTTTACATTGTCTGATTAGGGTTATGGCCAAGAGAAGTTATCAAATGATTTTGTATTCTGTTGTTTTAAATAATTAATGTCTTAAATTTGAATGATTATTTTGGCATGGAGAAAAATGAGAGTCAATCAAAAAATTAAAATTAAAGACAGATTTTGTCTGACAAATGATTCAGTGTGCTTGATAGTTTTGGGGATGTATATGACACTCAAATATTGTAATCTTCAGTAGATGGCAAACTGTTCAGGCTCTATTTCTATACTCAGAAATAGGGAAAAAGAACCTTTATTTATTTATTTATTTATTTATTTATTTATTTATTTATTTATTTATTTATTTATTTATTTATTTATTTATTTATTTATTTATTTATTTATTTATTTATTTATTTATTTATTTATTTATTTATTTATTTATTCATTCATTCATTCATTCATTCATTCATTCATTCATTCATTCATTTATTACTTTTTATTTATTTTTGCATATAAGCTAAATTGTTTCTTGCATTAATCATTCATTGCTCATTTCAACTCGCGGTCAAACCACACACAGTTTAAATCTGGCTTTGGCAATTATGATATTGATCAGGTTTGCAATTAAATAAATGATTCATACTAACATATTGATCTCTTTTGTTGGTCTCGCATGCGCTGACATTTTAACCTATATATATAGTTATTTATAAGGGATAAAAAAAAATTTCAAATAGAGAAATTTTGGCAAAAAACAGCTGATTTTCCATGAGTTTAGCCAAATTTAAAAAGAATTATTCCAAAAGTTTGGATCTGTCTGGCCTGTAAAACAGGGTTGTTGTGGGGTTGTTCTTGCCTTACTCAACTTAACATTTTCCTTTCAATTTGGATCCTTTTGAAATAATTTATAATTGAAGAGGAAAATTGTGAAACAATATAATCACAAACAGTGAGCAACCAGTAAATAGGTGTGACACCTCAATTGTATAATTATCTAATTGCAAATAGGTTCTGCAAAATGTTTGTTGTTTTACTTAATTTCACACCCAAACACACAAAATAATAACTTGAAACTTAGAATTATGTTATATTTAAATAGGTCTAACTTTTAACCAGAATAACTAAAATTCAAAGAGGTGTCAAAATGTACGGTAAAATGTAATAAAATGATTAATTTTCAAAACAATAAAAATTTATAACAGCAAATATTTCTGTTTTTATATAAATCCTAAGTAGATAGCGAGGTCAAGGTGATACATTGGTATATATATTGCTTTCTTCTATTGGTTTACGGAGGTTCGTTAAATATGTTAAGTGGATCTAATTAGCTTCAACTTTGGTTGAAATTAAAGATGTCAAGGCTGACAAAATTAGCATCTGTTGAAGATGTGGATGTACACTTGTGTGAAAAGTGCATCTGATATAAGATGAGCTGCAATCAACACACTCTTAGGCCAAAAAAAAATAATGGTTTGTCTCAAAGCTCACGAGTGGTTTGAAAACAAATGCGAAATGCGATTTTTTTTTTTTATTCCCAACTTTTTCATGGTATTTGGAGAAAAAATCTGATTTTCGCGAATTTTTCTGGAAAAACTAACAAAAAATTCCGCATTTCTTTTTTTTCCAAATCTCACGATTTTACAAATCTTGTGTGACTTTGAGACAAACCTTTTTTTTTTTTTGCCCTATAAAAAATATTAAATTCAGAACATGTTTTATCATTTTGTTGTACTTTCAATGGTATAAATCACATTTCACATAAGATGGGGTATCTCTTTCCTTTGATGAATTTAAAAAAATGTGTTTTTTTTTTCATTTTGTTGTACTTTCGATGGTATAAATCACACTTCACATAACATGGAGGTATCTCTTTCCTTTGATGAATTTGTAACAAATGTGTGTTGTTTAGGTTGTGTCTAAAACTTCATTGGATGCAGCCTGTTTTCATAGTTGGACTTTTCAGATTAATTTGTTTTGGTTTTCTTTCAGAATTTTGCATTATTCATATTTCTAAATTGTTTAAATCATGTATGAAGAGTGCCATTTTGGCTTGGACTTATGGGATTGGGAATGGATGCAGGACAGGGATTTTGAAAATAAACCATGAAAAAAACTTTAAAACATACTAATTATTTGGACTTTTATATTTGATTTGTGTTCAAAATTAAACTCAATGTGCATGTCATTATTTTGAAAGTGTGCACATTTTGCTAAAATATTATGACAATTTATCAAATTGTCCAGATATTTGGGGAAATATTTTATGAAATTTGTAATACCTGAGAGCATACATCCTAAATCTACTGCACATCACTGCACACAGAGAAGATGTCTTACACTTACCACAATGCACGGCTTTCACTTCAATTTTCTGTACTGATTTACTATCCAGTGCAACATGGGTTGATAGTGATAAAAGGTACCTAAATGGACAGAGCACATCCAGATCTTGCAAATTATGTTTATTTCATAACTATCAACCCATGTTTAGCCAGTCTTTTTTCAACATGAAAACAAAAAGTGGAACATGTAATTAATAGAAGTTTCATTGACAAAATGAGGTGATGTAGCATGTTGCAAAGGATTCTGGGAAGGGTAATATATCATCTCTGCCCACCTTTCCTCTATAACTCCCCCAGCTATAAATTTTGTTTGAAAGATCACCAACATTTTTTTTACAGAGGAGTGGAAGACAACCACAATATGTTTGTCCATATCATACCATTTATTTATCCATTGCAATACTTTTTTTGAAAATATCTCATTATCGGCTATATATATTCAATGAGTGGGCAGAATATTAAACTTGCTGAATCGCTTTAAAAGCTTTTTTATTTGTCACCTGGCTGATGTGCCGAGTAGGTATCAAATGCTAAGATGTAGAATCAAAGGAAAGGGCACATTGAATAAGTGGTCAGAGGATATAAACAGAACACTTGATGTTCATAACAGTGAGTCTAGACTCTATGTTAAATAAATAGGCTACAGGTATCGTCTGCTAATTAGAAATGTTTGATTGCATGTCATTAACTTCTCTTCACTTTGTCATACAACACAGTATTAAAGGCCATCTTAATTTAATACTTTGTCTCAAAGCCCGCGTGCATTAATAAAATCACCCGCTTTTTTGTGTGTTATTCAGTTTTTTTCTGTTTTTTTTTTCAAATCCACCACACAAAACTCTCAAGTTTGACAAAATGATGTCAAAATAGCCTAAATCAAAAATCTCCATAAAATTCTTCATATTGACCATAGTGAAACCTCCTTGAGAGATGAAAAGGTGGTCTATTCTTATCATAAAGCTCGTCTCACATGAAAAAATTAAAGTACAAAAAAACCCACCGCATTCTGCATTAGGTTATTAATTCGGGAAGGGCTTTGAGATGAATTATTAAATTAAGATGGCCTAAAGTATAGGTGATATCTTTCTGCCATTGGAAGCACCATGTTTTGGGATCAAGCAATTTTAAATCCTGTCCATTCCTTAATTTATATTTTTTTCAAGTTTTATTTTATTCATACTACCCATACTACAACTACTCAGCAAACACAAAATATTCCACAGAAACTGTTTAAATGTCTGGGTTTATATAAAGGGTGAAAACTATTCTAACATAATGTTATTTTAAGTGTTGACAAAATATTGTGCAAAAATATTTGACTAAAACATTCTGACATTTCAAAGATGGTGTTGCAGTGGTTTTTTTTTCATATAAATCGTTTTCAAACCATAACACTTTAAAAAAAATTGTTTGTATTTGCTGGGTATATTATCAATTTCAAAACAAATAGCTTTAATATATACTGCATCTTACTTCAAATATTGCTTTAAATGTGTATTCATAATGGATGGTGGATACCAACTAATGCAAACACTTACCAAGCCCTGTGTTTTATCACGTTCACTATCACGGCCATCAAAAGTGCATTTAAACATGTTAAAAGAGTATAAATTTCACCAGTTTGGAATTGTTTGTTTCTGATAGAGATGTAACATACCATATGTGCAAAGAATCTTCAATGCTGTTATTTTCAGCTCAATTGCATAAAGCAAGAAAGCAAGCAATTGGACAGTGCAGACATTTAAAACAAAAGTGGAAGTAAGACTAAGTTATAAAGATGGCTACCTGACAGCCAGGGCAAAAAAAGAATGTATGTTGATACGCTATATTAAAGCTATTTTATTGAAATTTTATAATATAACCAGCAAAAACAATAATAACCACAGTGAACTCTTCAAATTTCTTTTAAGCGGATTTCAGAGATCCACAGAGGACCTGAATGAAATTGGATAAATTGAGAAAATACAATTAAACATGTTAAACAATTTTCTTTTTTTAAATATTGACAAGATATGAAAAATGAAGGTTATGTCCATCTTTGAAATTGCATCAACTGTTGGATTTGTATGGAATTCCTTATGCCCAGGCACAAGGCATTTAGATTTGGCTCTCTTGACATGCAAACAAAATGACTTGTGTGGTGGATGGTGTAGTTCTGGAATGACGGATCCCTGATTGCCCCTCTAATGGATGCACAACAACATTGGGCTGTTCCAATTGAAATCCATACACCCCCTATAGAAGATATAACCTTACTCTCCCACACAAGGGAGTGTAGATTTCAAATGTAATCACCTGTTCATGTAACCCCATTTGATATTCACACTCCCTGTGTGGAAGATTAAGGTGATGCCTTCCATAGAGGGTGTAAGGATTTCAACTGGAATATCCCATTACAGCTTTTTGGTCATAGAATGAATTTATTTTGTCAGAGACAATATGTAATTTGTTGAGTTCAGTATTCAGTTAGAAGGGGGAGAATAAGAAAGTGTTAAAGCTTGGCGCCAGTAACCCATTTGAATGCTATCTACAGTAGACGACTGCCCATACTTAACATACTTTACTCATGTCATATAACACTCCATGTCATAGTCAGTTGCTAGAGTTTTCTTACTTACTCTCTTTGGATCATCAATCAATTTCAAACATTAACCAGTAAATACGCTACACAGTGTTTTATGATATAAAATGCCAGTTTTGTGACACTAATATTCGTTGTTTAAAATTATACCAAATGGTTGAAATTTTATTATAACAAAGAAACATGTTTCAGATATTAATAGTGGTATATAGAAGCATTTGAACGGTTAATAGTATAAATGCCTTTTAAGATATATCACACTCATTTGGTTGTGAACAGAAAATAAATTGTGTCACCAAGAACTAAATGGTGCATAGTAACTGGCATGACATGCATTCATAAGGGAAATGCCTTCATGGGTCTTGACATTTTATTTGAATGTTTTATGTATGCTTTAAGAAGATCAACTGGAAAAGCTGGTGTTTTATGGAAATGAATGATGTGCTTTAAATAGAAGTTTGAAATCTTGAAGATGTATTATGTTTGACAGAGTTGGCACTGATAAAGTGGCAATTATCAACAGCTAATTTTGATGTGGAGAAAATACTGATTTGAACCTTGTAGCTGGGTGTGTCATGATTTATACTTCTGACATTCATGTTGATGGCGTAGGCATCTACTGATGATATTGGTAGACATCTTATGCTGATATCAGTATTGATGAAGTAGTCAGCTGTTTCTTATACTGTTATTGGTGAAGTAGCTATCTACCTCTGATATTGGTATTGATGAAGCAGCTATATATTGCTTATAATAATAGCATTGATGAAGTAGCTATCAGTTTTTTATAATAGTACTGATGGAAGTAGCTATCTACTGCTGATGTATTGATGAAGTACCTATACTTATGTGGTATTGATGAATTAAGTAGCTATCTACTGCTGATATGGGTATTGATGAAGTAGCTATCTACCTCTGATATGGGTATATAAGTAGCTATTTACCTCTGATATTGGTATTGATGGAGTAGCTACCTACTGCTGATATTGGTATTGATGAAGTAGCTATCTACTGCTGATATTAGTATTGATGAAGTAGCTATCTACTGCTAATATTTGTATTGATGAAGTAGCTATCTACCGCTAATATTTGTATTGATGAAGTAGCTATCTACCTCTGATATTGATATTGATAAAGCAGCTATATATTTGCATCAACTACTTATAATAGTATTGATGAAGTAGCTAATTATATAATTGTATTGATGAAGTAAGTATCTACTGCTGATACAGGTATTGATGAAGTACCTATACTTCTGATATTGGTATTGATGAATTAAGTAGCTATCTACTGCTGATATGGGTATTGATGAAGTACCTATACTTCTGATGTTGGTATTGATGAATTAAGTAGCTAACTACTGCTGATATGGGTATTGATGAAGTAGCTATCTACTGCTGATACAGGTATTGATGAAGTACCTATACTTCTGATGTTGGTATTGATGAATTAAGTAGCTATCTACTGCTGATATGGGTATTGATGAAGTACCTATACTTCTGATGTTGGTATTGATGAATTAAGTAGCTATCTACTGCTGATATGGGTATTGATGAAGTAGCTATCTACCTCTGATATGGGTATTGATGAAGTACTTATACTTCTGATGTTGGAATTTATGGATTAAGTAGCTATCTACAGCTGATATGGGTATTGATGAAGTACCTATACTTCTGATGTTGGTATTGATGAATTAAGTAGCTATCTACTGCTGATATGGGTATTGATGAAGTAGCTATCTACCTCTGATATGGGTATTGATGAAGTACTTATACTTCTGATGTTGGTATTGATGAATTAAGTAGCTATCTACTGCTGATATGGGTATTGATGAAGTACCTATACTTCTGATGTTGGTATTGATGAATTAAGTAGCTATCTACTGCTGATATGGGTATTGATGAAGTAGCTATCTACCTCTGATATGGGTATTGATGAAGTACTTATACTTCTGATGTTGGTATTGATGAATTAAGTAGCTATCTACTGCTGATATGGGTATTGATGAAGTACCTATACTTCTGATGTTGGTATTGATGAATTAAGTAGCTATCTACTGCTGATATGGGTATTGATGAAGTAGCTATCTACCTCTGATATGGGTATTGATGAAGTACTTATACTTCTGATGTTGGAATTTATGGATTAAGTAGCTATCTACAGCTGATATGGGTATTGATGAAGTACCTATACTTCTGATGTTGGTATTGATGAATTAAGTAGCTATCTACTGCTGATATGGGTATTGATGAAGTAGCTATCTACCTCTGATATGGGTATTGATGAAGTACTTATACTTCTGATGTTGGTATTGATGAATTAAGTAGCTATCTACTGCTGATATGGGTATTGATGAAGTACCTATACTTCTGATGTTGGTATTGATGAATTAAGTAGCTATCTACTGCTGATATGGGTATTGATGAAGTAGCTATCTACCTCTGATATGGGTATTGATGAAGTACTTATACTTCTGATGTTGGTATTGATGAATTAAGTAGCTATCTACTGCTGATATGGGTATTGATGAAGTACCTATACTTCTGATGTTGGTATTGATGAATTAAGTAGCTATCTACAGCTGATATGGGTATTGAAGCAGTAGGTATCTACCTCTGATATGGATTTTGATGAAGTAGCTATTTACCTCTGATATTGGTATTGATGGAGTAGCTAGCTTAAGCTACCTACTGCTGATATTGGTATTGATGAAATAACAATCTGATGTTGGTAATGATGAAGCAGTTATCTATTACTTATAATAATAATATTGATTAAATAGCTATCTACTGCTGATTATGGGTATTGATGAAGTACCTATACGTCTGATATTAGTATTGATGCATTAAGTAGCTATCTACTGATATGGGTATTGATGAAATAGCTATCTACCTCTGCTATGGGTATAGATGAAGTAGCTATCTACTGCTGATATGGGTATTGATTGAGTAGCTACCTACTGCTGATATTAGTATTGATGAATGAGCTATCTATGATGAAGCAGTTATCTATTGCTTATAATAATAATATTGATGAAGTAACTATCTACTGCTGATATGTATTGATGAACTATCTACCTCTGATATTGGTATTGGTGAAGGAGCTATCTTCTGCAGATATTAGATTTACAGTATCTGCATCTGATGAGGTAGCTTTATTTCAATGTTGATGAAATCAATATTGACTTAAATGTGGTAAAATTCCATAGATCAGAATAAGAACAAACAAATTTGCCTTCTATGACAGGTTTAGGATAACAATTATGTGCAGTTCCAAAATACCAGAAACTCCACAAATGCGGAAGAAGACATGAAAACATTGACATATGCCAATAAAAATTGTACAGGTGTAGTGCCAAATCCAGGCAAATATGATACCTAAATCTGGTATAATTCACTATTCACAGCTTCACAATTTGGCATATCTCTCAGAATTTGAGTAAGAACCTGTACTTATTGATCATTATCTCAAAACTATAGGCACACTTGTTATAGTAACAAATCTTTTTTGTTTTCCTTGTGTGTGCCAGCCATTTTAGCACACCTGCTTGGTCATACCAGTGTATTGAAATCTGACAATATCAAATTTGTTACATGTTCTGTGGGTCTGTAAGGGTGGTTTTCCAATTGACCTCATCTAAAGGAAACACACCATGAGGAAACTTTGATGAATCATTCTTCCTTACACCATCTAATGAAATGAATACACAGTTACCATGGTGACTTAACCTCTATCTTTGTATTATTAATTCTATAGACTGGACAGTGGATAGGTATTGTGTACAGAGCAACATTAAACTAGATCTACTGGAAGACACATAATGAAGGGGTTAAAAGGCAAATAAAGAGAATGACTTCCAATAGGTAAGAATCACCACCACCATCGTCATGGTGACTAACTTTGATTTTAATATTGGGCCATTTAATTTAAAATACACACTCCCGCTGTGGAAGATTTTGAAAATATCTTCCACAGGGGGGACATAAATTCCAAATGGAATGACCACATTAGGCAGCTCCATTTGAATTCCATACATCCTCTGAGAAAGATTCAACCTCAATCTTCCACTGAGGGAGGGTGAGTTTTAATTGGAGATGCTAATGTGTTCATTCCATTTGAAATTCATACTCCTCCCTGTGGAAGATATTTCCAAAATCTTCCACAGGGGTAGTGTATATTTGAAATGGAATAGCCCATTACAGTGATTGTCTCGAGACAGCAGGAAAGCACAACAACGCAAAGAATAGACTCCGCATTGCCCCCACGATCATGAGGACCATTTAATACACATAAGCTTATTTATAATAATTTCACAATCTCATAGAAATTAAGACTATATTGAGATAATAACAGATTTCATATCAATTAAACAAATTATATACATTGAGATGATTAATTGCAGCAAGCATTTGGAATTATTTATCATCTTCATATAAATCAATAAATACACAAATTATTGGAAAAATGTGTACAAGCCAACCATACAGGCTGGACAAACAAAAGTTGACTTCTGAATCACATTTAACCAAATTTCATCTTAAGCAAATCTTAAGCATATCTTAAACAGATACATCTTTGGATCAAACAATCGATTGGATTGGAAAACAGCATTTTTAACCGCAATTAAATAATTAGAAATCTCCAAAAGAATAAACAATGCCAACACTAGCAAGCGAACATTTTGTATTCAGCAAGATACGGCATCAATGCTTAAACCATTTACTGATATATAATCCACTGGTATTGACAACCAAGTAAATAAAGATACTCCAAATAAGCAACAAAGCATTTATAACCCTGGTATAAAAACGCAGCAGAAAGGGAGGAAAGCATGAAGGCAACCAATAGCCCACTATAAAAGCGCGGTAGAAAGTGGAGACAATCTACTGACGAGATTCTTCAGGTTTTGAAGAAACTCCGTAACACATTCAAACACCATAAAACGCAGTAGAAAGTGGAGACAATCTACCGACGAGATTCTTCAGGTTTCGAAGAAACTCTGTAACACATTCAAACACCATAAAACGCAGTAGAAAGTGGAGACAATCTACAGACGAGATTCTTCAGGTTTTGAAGAAAATCCTTAACACATCCAGGCACCATTAAAGCGCAGTAGAAAGTGGAGACAATCTACTGACGAGATTCTTCAGGTTTGAAGAAACTCCGTAACACATTCAAACACCATAAAGCGCGGTAGAAAGTGGAGACAATCTACTGACGAGATTCTTCAAGTTTCGAAGAAACTCCGTAACACATTCAAACACCATAAAGCGCGGTAGAAAGTGGAGACAATCTACAGGCGAGATTCTTCAGGTTTTGAAGAAAATCCTTAACACATCCAGGCACCATTAAAGCGCGGTAGAAAGTGGAGACAATCTACCGGACGAGATTCTTCAGGTTTGAAGAAACTCCGTAACACATTCAATCACCATAAAGCGCAGTAGAAAGTGGAGACAATCTCCCGACGAGATTCTTCAGGTTTCGAAGAAACTCCGTAACACATTCAAACACCATAAAACGCAGTAGAAAGTGGAGACAATCTACAGACGAGATTCTTCAGGTTTTGAAGAAAATCCTTAACACATCCAGGCACCATTAAACGCGCGGTAGAAAGTGGAGACAATCTACTGACGAGATTCTTCAGGTTTTGAAGAAACTCCGTAACACATTCAAACACCATAAAACGCAGTAGAAAGTGGAGACGAGCTACCGACGGGATTCTTCAGGTTTCGAAGAAACTCCGTAACACATTCAAACACCATAAAGCGCAGTAGAAAGTGGAGACAATCTACAGACGAGATTCTTCAGGTTTTGAAGAAAATCCTTAACACATCCAGGCACCATTAAGCGCAGTAGAAAGTGGAGACAATCTACTGACGAGATTCTTCAGGTTTGAAGAAACTCCGTAACACATTCAAACACCATAAAGCGCGGTAGAAAGTGGAGACAATCTACAGACGAGATTCTTCAGGTTTTGAAGAAAATCCTTAACACATCCAAGCACCATAAAAGCGCAGTAGAAAGTGGAGACAATCTACCGGCGAGATTCTTCAGGTTTTGAAGAAACTCCATAACACATTCAAACACCATAAAACGCAGTAGAAAGTGGAGACAATCTACAGACGAGATTCTTCTGGTTTCGAAGAAACTCCGTAACACATTCAAACACCATAAACGCAGTAGAAAGTGGAGACAATCTACAGACGAGATTCTTCAGGTTTTGAAGAAACTCCATACAAAGCATTCATTCCCCTTCTATAAAACGCAGTAGAAAGTGGAGACAATCTACTAATGATATTCTTCAAGATTTCAAGAAATTCCATACAAAGCCTCTATTTTTAAGCATAAAGCAGCATATTTGGACATACCATTTTATTGGAGTATCTTTAACCATATTTAGTTACTGAATCACCCTTCCAGCTTTTGGGAGGGTGGGTGGGATTTTTTTTTCTTTTTAGATCGAAGGAACAATTGCAAGTGCATCACTAGGAGAACTATGGACATAACAAAGGAATTAAAAAATAAGGCGGAGACCTGAATGGCTGCACACCACTAAAGTGACAGCTGACTGGACAGAAAAACTGAGCTTGTTGCTATAACAACATAACAACAACCCCTAAATTAAAACTGACTTGACCAGGAGACCAAAACACTTTAAGTGTACTTGAGAATGCTCAAGTGGGAATAAGAGGATAAGCCTCTACACCTAGATGCACATGACAGCCTAATGTCCCCTGCTGCTGAGACAATCTAGTTTTTAAAAGATTTGCAACTTTAAAAAACGGAATTATTTCATTGAAAAACAGTGTAACGTAATGATTTTTTTTAAATACAGTAAACTCCATTGGTTGAATGTGACTCTTTCCTTTATTTTTCAGTAGAACCAGGATTCATACATTTATTTTTCTAGAAGTGAATCATGGAATCTTGAGAAAATTTCTTATGATCTTTTAAACAAAATGTGAAAATTCTTTGAAGAGCTTTCAGAGCTATTACTGAAGTTGCTTAAAAATGTTCAATACATTTGGAAAATACCCTTAAAACCATTTTCTTTTCAGGAATATTGAGAAAAAAAATAAAAACCTGAAAGGTTACACAGTAAAATCAGTGTTTAGAAATCGAGGACATATTGGTGTTTAGAAAGTTAAATGTCTAGCATTTAAATACTGTAATGATTAGATCCTAAACACATTTCACATGATTATGTGTTTAGATGCATTTAAACATCTTAAAAGATATATTAACTTTCTAAACACAATCTGTCCTCGATTTCTAAACACTGTTTTTGCAGTATACATCCATCTTTGATATTCCATTTCATACTGGTCTTGCACAGAATTCTGTATGCCCGGACATAAACAATTAAAATTGGTCTCTTCTGACATGAAAAATGCAGTGTCTAGCTTATATCATTTTAGTGGTTAGTTACTACTTTGGTAAATATTCTGAAAAGTGCCCAAAAAAAAGAAGAAAGATATGTAGAGAATAATGTTGTTCTGAATTTTCAGATCTCTGAATGCCCCTTATAGATTCAGTCCAACACGGCCTTCTATGATATCCACTATTCTTGTAACAGCCCTTGCACCTTTAAAAAGAGCCTCAGAATTAGTTATATTTAATCAGGTAAAAAACTGTACAGGTGCAAGACATAAATGAAGAGACGAGTAAACCTGACTAAAACAAACTGGCAATTTGTCTGTCAATGTAGCCAATTGGCATGATGAGCAATGTGTAATCCCAAGCGATACATCACACAGAGGTTCAAAGACCTGACGAAGACCTGCGCTGTAACATCTTTTGGGCATTGCGTGAATCATGTGTAATCCATCCTGCGATCAGATGCAATTTGTAAAAACACGGGACGAGAAATAACAACTCGGTTTCCACCACGCTGTAAAATAACAAGAAAGAGTACAAAATATTACTAGTAACGCAGAGAGATTACGTCAAAATGATACTAACACTCTTTGTCGGGGTATAACCGACATGTTTAAACGTCCCATGAAAATATTGATTATAAAATGCGCAAAAAAAATGGATTGATAAATCAATGTAATTTAACTCTGGCTTGTTTTGTTGCAGTTGGAGCTGTTAATTAACTTTGCTCATGTAATTGTGATCTCAAATGTTTGCTCTTAGACGAAAGTGTGGTGACCTTTTATTGGACAAGCAATGCGTGTGTATCTTGTTTCATTGAGAATTATCACCATGTTTGCTCACTAGATTCATTTTTAGTTGTCATAACACCCATCGCCACGGATACGGTGTAATCTAACATTCTGCTGCTGGGAATAATTTCATCCAAACTTGTTTACACTTAAATTTGATTTCAAAGGGAAAGTAAAATATGGTTTAAGAAAACGCAAAGTGAAATCTTCAATCGGTGTAATTGTTATAAGGTTCTTTGTCATTGTAATTATGAAAAACTGTGTTTTAACGCTTACTATTATTTGTGTTGTCTTTTGTTATTGTTATTTGTTTTACAGGAGTCATAGAGAAACGAACAACTTTATACCAGATTCAAAATCATCTTCAAAGTGACAAACATTTGGATCAAATTGAGGATTTGAAACCAGAGATGGTTGTGTCTACTTTATGCTTATAATTATAGGGTTGGTCTTTTAGCATGAACTTAAACATGGGCACGTGCAAGTGGTGTTTGTGTACATGTTCTTATAGCAATTAGCAAAATTGGAGAATTATTGTTTTTGCTGTGACCTTTGATTTTTAAAAACACTTAAACAAACCCATACATTTTGCAAACAGCCAGTTCAGGTCAAAATATCCCAAAGTTACTTCTATGAAATACCATTATTACCTGGTTATCTGTCCAACTTAATAACAACATATTCTATTTTATATCCAACAGCTTTTTTTTATAAACATTTCTTATTCAGTAATGCACAACACTCTTGTGAAAAATAATACTACCAATACAATATGGATGTGTATATATTTACAAATATTGCCATGTTATACTAGCATTTAGCAATAACTAATTTATAATAGTTTAGTTATATGAAAATATCAAACAAACATAAATCAAGTAACAAATAAGTAATTTGTGAACTTGAATCTATATAAGAATAATATGGTTATTGACCTTAAATAATCAAGTAATAATTTGTATCATATTCTAGATTGATTTTATATGGTTTGTTATAGTAAATGAGAAAGCTCACTCATTTTTCTTGAGTCACAGCGACATACATAATAACATTACAATGATTTGATTTTACAATTAACATATCAATGTCAGGTATTTATTGAATACATTTCAGAGACATCCAATTTGTATGTCCTTAAACTTAATTCATAACCTCATTAATAAACGTGATGCGTGCGATCCAATCATATTTTATTATTTGTGAAAACGCGAACGCAAATCGAGGTCATTAATATCTCACAATTGACCGCAAAATGCGTAATTGTTCCAATGTCGCTTTACAATTGACTTCTGCGTGCGCCGTGTTGTCGTCCAACGAACTGCTTGTGGCGCTGGCTGCCGTATTTTGGATTGCGGCGCTACCATATTTGCACAGATTCTGATCGCACTTTTGTTATTGGTCGTTTTGTTTTAGCCTGATCGATTTTGGGAAAGGGAAGATGTAAAATTGTTTATTTTTACAAACTTTTGAGGAAAATTTTGTGTTATTTTGTAAAGTTAAAAGATCAAAGTGACGGTTATGAATGAGGTTAATAACTTTGCATCGGTTATATGTCGGGCATTGTGAAAAATCTAAACATTTTGCTTTGGACCTCGGAATATCACTCGGGGCTGCGCCCCTCGGGATATTCCTCGGTTCCAAAGGCAAAACGTTTAGATTTTTCACAATGCCCTCCTAATAACCGATGCGCAGTTATTAACCTCTAAATATTGACTGTTGAAATATTTGACCCAAACTTCAATATTTGTACTTGGAGTATCATGATGACATAATAAAGATATCTATATATGTATGATGATGATGAATTCCTAGTTGAGTTGGTTGGATTGTCTTCTGAAATTGTCTTTATCCCTTTCTATGCCACAAAAATCCAATCAATGCATCATATATGAAAACAAGATGATTGAACCTCTTCAGAACCAGCAAATTAAACCAACAGGTTCAATCCATCAACTTACAATCATCATCAGCATTAAAGAAACTAGAACAAATTAAACTTGGTGATTATTTTAAATCCAGGTTAAGGATATATACAACATGGACACTTCAGTTTTGATGGAGTTAAGAACAGAAAAGGACTAACAAGCCATCAAAGGTAGGAATGACCTAAGGCAATCCAATTCCATGTTAGGTTCAAGTATTCACAAATATGATGTACAGGTATTTTGGTTGACTTGGTTCCCATCTCAACATTTGGGGATCACCTTCTATTATCTGTTGTTTTTTAGGGTCACAGAAGCAAAAAGCTTATTTTTAGTCAAATTTGTGTGTGAATATTTTATGAAAAAGATAAAAAAATAGAAAAGTTTGTAATGCTCATAGCATAATATTACTATAATAAAACATTATGGCCAAATTGCTTTAAAGCAATTTAAATGATTTTTTTAAACCTGTTTACAAATATACAGCTGATGTTTGGAAGCAAATTTTATGAGACATCCCTAAGAAATTAAAGATACAGATGAGCTACCTAACCAGATACAATTTTGTGAGGTTTGAGGCAAAATATGAGTCAGCCGTGGAACTGAATTGCTGGCCAAGCAGCTCAGCAGCTGGTACCGTGGTAACCGCGCACATACCGGTATCTTCATTTGGACATCTCCATCAATTTTGTCTCTCATTTTTTTCCTTCCCTAGATTCAGGTGGGAATATCTGCATGCCGTTGAACTCCAGATGTAAACCCAGTTTACAGTTTTATTAAATTTAAGCACTTATAAGACTCAGGTTTGTTTGAAGAGATGTTCCTTTAATATATCATCACAGAAAATAATTAAATTGTGATTTTGGCACAAATATTTCATGTGAAATACCAAGTTTGGCCTTTGACCCAGAGAGTTGACCACTTGGGTAGCGGTAAGATGAAATTTTTATCATTCAAGATGAAATCGTGAACAATTTGTGGTCGTTCTGCTTGAAATTCCATACCATTTTGGCTGTAGCCTCGGAGCAAAGTTTTTCCGACCACGTCTCGGAAAGCAGCTTGCTTGTGACAATTCAGCTTGAGGGTTGTATACATATACACAGACATACAAGACCATGCTAGGAACAGTCATTAATTCATCACGATTTGAAGGTATTTTATGTCATATATGATATGCACAGCTTCCAGGTCTGGTGACTTTGGTTACTTAACTGAGGCACTAATTTACACATGATTACACTATAGCGTTAGACAAGATTTTTTCTTCTTCTCCTTTCCCCGTTAGAGTGATTGCCTCGTATTGTCTGTAAACTATTACCCTTTGGGTGCCTACTTGCGTTTTAGAATTATAGGAAATTAAGTAATTTAAGCAAAAAGGATAAAAAGGACAAACTTAGAATTAATTTTGATTAAATTGCTTCAAACCATGTAAATTTTGGACAATAGTTTAATTTGAAGGTGTAGAATTTATCAGCGTTTAGGGCAAAATGATTTAAAAGCAGCATGATTTGGGACAGAATGAGATGAAGTGATTTTATTACATAAAGTAATGTGATGTGGTATAAAATCTTGTGCATACCATAGGCATTTTAAACAATGTGGGCAATATTTTGAGAATAATAAATTTGAATAGGATTGGAGCCTGGTATCTCCCAGCAAATGTTATAAACTTGATATGGTTTGGGTACAAATGCTTTGATAGCATTAAAATATTGGGTTATATAAAGGTCATGAACAAATTTTTTACATGTTTTATATGAAAGGAATTTCAAAATGTTGTCAAAATGTTATTGTAAAATGTTTATGGCAAATGTTTTTGCAAAATATTTTGTCAATACTTTGTAACATTATGTTAGAACATTTTGCATGGTGTTTTTAAAATTGTTTTCTGAATGTTACTAGAATGTTTTGTACCCTTTATACTTAGATTATTAATACACAGATTGGAATTTTTCATGCCTGTGCCCTCTAAGCGTACTCGAATTCAGCTGACGCCAGTACAGCGTACAAACCTGGCGACATCGCTTATCTTACGCGAGAAGTTTCTTTTGTGTACGCTCGCGCTGTTTGCGCCATTTTGAGTTTGCTCACACGGTACCTGACTTAGCGTCGATCCCCTGAGGCAACATGCCATGTTTCCGCGGTATGCCTTTATATAACCCGACATTTACATGTTTTCTATAAAACATTTTGTATTTGTTGGGTAATGAATAAAAACTGACTTATACAAAAAGAGAACATCATTGTTTCCCATAGACATTACAAAACAACAACAAATGTAAGAAACAGTTTTGTCTAGTTTTGTCAGAATTAATGGAAAAATACTCACCAATAAACCCTACATGGTCAAATTAGTTGGCTATACAGAAACATTAGAAGCTTTTTTTGTAGAAAATTAAACCTAGATATTCTGTTATTTCAAATTGCTCTCTACAAACTGATTTTGTTCAAATGTTTTCTTCACCAATTTGCGTGAATCACTTGACTATTATTGATTAAAGGAAACTCTGAGATGTGTGCAGTCTACACAGAAGCTGTAAGTTTGAAATAAATAGGCAATTTACATATTACTTGTTCATGATGTGCTGGATCCTTTCAAACTTATTACTTTTACAAATTATAATACTTCCCTAACTACCATCTTGAAGCTACCTCCAGACGTTATGCCACTCAAAACAAACCAAATGTTTCATACTAAAGATTTTGACTTGGAAAGCCAGCTGAATGCCTCAGACATCTCTGTAAGATGATAAAAACCAATAGAAACTGAGAATTATTAGTTCTCTAAATGATTAACAGTGACAAATGGTTGACAAGCATTGAGTATGAGCATCTTGCCAATAGCTGGTATATGGCTAGCCTGAGTAACTGTAATATTCATGATAGCTATCGCAAATTAAAGTACCATTGATAATATTGTCAACATGTCACGCAGGGCAGGTGGACAGGAAGGGCTAACTTCCTCTTGATCATTTTATCTAAAACTTAGATAAATGAAACCAAATTAAGGAGGAGTTCTTAATCACAGTTATCACACCCAGAACGTTTGATTGTCGTTTTTAACATCTTGTAGTTCTTTGTTTCTTTACAAGAATTTTAAATTAGATTTTGAGATTATAAACTCTTACTTTAATTATGCGTTTTGATTTTATAACAGTCATATTGTGAATTCTCCATAAATCAAAGACAATGTTGCCATGGAAATGAATGCATCCTTAAAAAGGAGAGAAATGTGCTCCTGGGATAAGAAGCTTAAGCCATATATGGGCTGATTTATATCAGTGTGACTGACACATACCTCAAGAAAATGTGCCGTTAATGTATGAAATCTCAGCCTTACGGGGCTGATTAATCCGGCAGATAACTTCACATAGTATAGGTATCTACATCATGGTATCCTGGGTATTCATATATGGAAAGTAGACGCTAGTATCTGATGAAGTATAAGTCCACTCTTTGAAACGATATATTCTCTCACTTGAAATGGATTTGCTGCTTATATTTTGAACACCACATGTGTGTTGTTTAAAACAGCTCCACAAAATGGTATAAATTGGAATACTTCAAATTACATTTATATGTGTACATGTTTTCCCTTTTTGATGATCCCCGCATAGATCTTACTCTTATTTCATTTCAAACAATTTCATGATAATAAAGGGGAGATGGTAGAACAATGGTCTTGCTATCCAGTAAAAAAGGCTGCCTTAACTTTTCTTTCCTCCTTGTATTCACTTGTCATATTAATTTAGTTTATTACGAACATCTTCAATGATCTATGCTACTTTTATTTCCAGGTATGTACGATAAATCTGGACATGATGCCCTGTCACCATGGTCACAATGCTGCAGAGTGTTAGTTTTTCACCAAGCCCAAGCAAAGATTTTGACGATACTCTATCATAATACAGAGCTATTTGAGTTACAGGTTTCACAATATTCTGTTATCTCAATAAGAAAGGTATTACACTTTATTTTGTTAACAATACTTGAGTTGTTGTTTGGCCATATTTATATGCTATATCAATGTCCTGATAGTGCAGTTGTGTACTATATAGCTCGCCATATAAACTCCTTAGTGAGTGATTATTTTGATAAGCTTCCATACGTCGTCTTCAAGTCATTCAAATGGCTCTCTCATATCATGCCATGCATGTACGTCAAATTTTGCACCTGCCGATCTTGGGTTTGATTTACTCTGTCATTTGAAGCAGGAAAAACTAGCTAATTTAAAGTATAAATTGTATAATAAGGGCTTCCTCACATTAGATGATAGCTAGTGATGATGCTGATGGTGATGATGATGAAGTTATAGGAGGATTTGAAGTACCATCAATTTGCCATCTCTCTCTCCCTACCCATCTCTCTCACTCTCTCTCTCCCACTCTCTTCTATTCTATCATAAGTGTTTTGGCTAAATTGATTCTGGATAATAATGTTAAAAAATTAATATAAACCACTAATGATAATGTAAAATTGTATAATTATGGACTCTTCTTAAGACCTGCTTATTTTATATAAGGCAAAAAAAAAGGTTTGTCTCAAAGCTCGCACGTGCATTTGTAAAATTGCGCGATTAAAAAAAAAGAAATGCAAAATTGTTTTTTATTTCAAAAAAAAATCAGATTTTTTTTTTCAAAATACCATAAAAATACCAAGTCGGGAATAGAAAAAGAAATTGCATTTCACATTTGTTTTCAAACCACTCGTGAACTTTGAGACAAACCTTTTGTTTTTGGCCGAATATGACATCTAAATTTGAACCTGTGCTTTAGCTTTCCATTACTTGAGTTGGTGGTCTCTCCTTTCCTAATATTTTTTTACAAATATAACAAAACAATTTTTTTCTAAAAAAAAAGATCAATTTGAGTCAAAATTGTGAATGACAAGTGGATTATTACTGCAAAGAGAGGTAGAGAGAGTGAAAATCCAATGATAATAATCAAAATTATTCATTGACTGCCCATAGTGATTTAATTAACAAAGATACACACACTCACTGTAAACTGACCCACCAAAATTGACATTGGAGTATAAATTGGTTTTATTACATGAGTGTATCATTCTATTGCTCAATGAGTATATTAAACTGTATAATTTTATCATATTTGATGCAATGACTAAAAACTTCATCCCACCTTATTTATCTTTCTTCCATCCTCCCTGGAGTAAATTTTCCATATTGTCAGAGAAAACCAAAAGGTGATCAAAAGAAACACAATGCTATCCTCATTCAATATTGATGGCATATGCTGTGGGTTGCGACAATTTCCTCTATCATTGATGATGATTTACTTAACAAAGCGACGCGTCAAACTGCGTGAAACAGCGCAACTAGGGAAGCAAGATAATACCCCAACAGTTGGCGTAGCCACTTCAAACACCTCTGCATGTGAAAAAGAAAAAAATAAGCATCTGCAGTTTTTATGGTGTCTTTAGTTTGTAAAATATTAATAGTGACTAGCATTCTTATTTTAATGTTCTTTACCTAGGTTAGTCGAGTTTCACACAATGAAGTGTGAGAAAAGGTCACATGATCAATATAATTGTCAAACGTAAGATCAGGAGTACGGATTGGATTGCTTGTTTTGTACGACATAATCTCTCACCTAGAGTGTGCAGGTCATGATTGGATAGCTGCCCTGTTGGTTGTAGGGGCCCTATTCAATGTCAAAGGGTCATTGTGAGCAGGCGCGTATCCAGGAGGGGCGAAGGGGGCGTGCGCCCCCCGGGTAAAAAAAAGAGAAAGGGAGAAAGGGAAGGGGGAAAAGGGGAAGAGAAGAGAGAAGAAGAAAGAGGAGAGAGAGAGAGAAAGAGAGAAGAAGAGAGAGAAAGAGAAGGGGGGGCAAACATCGTATAGCATATAATAGTATATGCTACTGCATGTGATTTTATAAGGGATTGTATCAAAACACTATATATAGGCCTATGCCTATTATTATGCAAATTGAGTTATTGGGCTCTTTTTTGTTGTTGAAAGCAATAATGTAAACAGCGTAAAAATGATGGACCAAATTGGCCTCAATTCGATCTTCATTCTGTCAAATTTTCCCAACTTCTGAGGGGAGACACCCCCCTCAAACACCCCCTGCGTATCGGGATAAACAACTCGGTGCCCGTTTTTGCAATTGTATTAGAAGCTTTTATGTTTTAGGCAATAATAATAGGACTACAGTAATAGTAATTAACGTACGTAGGCCTAACTTTTTCTTACTAAAATTGTACACAATATTGTCAAAATTGCCCACCAAAATGGCTTCAATTAGGCCTTCATTTTGCAAAATTTATAAAGCTAAAATGTATACAATAGTGAAATGAATTGGGCCGTCATTTCACAAATTTTCCACTTTTTCAAACTAAAATCTTACATGATAATAGTGCCAAAATGGTTCACCAAATGGCTTCAATTAGGTCTTCATTTTGTAAAAGTTTCTCACTTCTGAGGGGGGCACATCCCCCCTCAGACACCCCCCAGCGTCGCGGAAGCGCTCCGAAATGTCCGCTTCGCCGCCATATCTTGGATTTGACAACATCGCATTTGCGCCCCCCGGTCTACGAATTCCTGGATACGCGCCTGGTGAGGATGAAGTGACTCTTGTGCTCTAGCTAGTATTAAATAATAGATTTGAATTAGGCCAAGAAAAATTAATTATTTGTTTGCCCTTTCATGAAAAAAATCAGGAGGGTCGGTAGGTCGATTTTCTTTTTTTTAAATTCTTTTTAATATGATGTAAACAGCGGATGTTAAAGTCCCACATTTGTTTCAAAAACAAAACAGAAACAATGAAAAATGAGAACAGTCATGGAAACATAATCATGAGGTATCATTTGCCAAAGTTTGGGTTTCAAAGCGCTCAAAAATAAATTGTTATTAACGATTTTTTTGCAAAAAATTTAAAATTTTTTGAGGTTGTAAAAGAAAAAAAAATAAAAAAATAAAAATGCGACCCAAGCTTTTAGTGATTTTTCGGTCGGTCGGGAAAGGGCAAACAAACATTTTTTTCTTGGCCTAAACAGGTATGTTATGTGTCAAGTATGTTATTATTGTCACTGACATAGTGGTCATCATTACTAACAGTTCTCTTCATGACTGTCATCATTACTAATCTAAATTTCACATCTAAACAAACACTCAATAAAATTGCTAAAAACAAAATCTGATCGAGGAACAGAAACATGGTATACTATCAAAAACAGATTAGTAAACATATACCTTAACTAATTATACAAAATAACATATTTATGTGATAACAGAAAAAGCTTGCATATTACATAAGTGCCAGGCGGCGAATGGCATGATAGAGCCGGCAACTTGTGAAACTGCCCGGCCGTATGGCATTTTCCATATACTCGGTTAGTTTTGTGGGGTTCATTATCGAACCCCAACGGTTTTAACATGTATTTATATTATTTATTAACATAGGCCTATTTGTTTGTGATATTTCAAGCGTTTTAAAATTTCAAAATAATCCCATTCAATTACACGGTTGACGGTGAAAATTTACTGAATTTAGAGAATGCAATGCAACCACCACCTGATAAGTGCAGTTTGCTGCATGACTCAGTACAATCATTAAAACATAAAAATAATTTATTTTGTATTGACATTTGTTAAAGTAACATGCATAAATATTATGAGAGATGTGAGCTAAAGAGAACACATACAGGTTCTTGTACAACCAGTAACTATGCATATTATGCAAGCCTTATAGTTCAAAATACTTGGGTCTATTCTGCTTGCCTGATGGACTGAAATATTGCTATCTTCTGAAGATAGCTATAACACAGTAACTATTGCCATATATCAAAGATTGCTATAAGCAGTAACTAATGCTAGTTACTACATGTCATATATCTATGAAAACAGCATTTATATAGCCATCTACTAAATACTGCTGCAAATAGTAATTATTGCTTTCTACTGAAGATAGCTATAGATGAGGTGACATGTGTTTACATTTGATACGCCCTCTGTTGGTCTGTGATCAAAACTGTCAGGCAAAAAACACTATAGTTTACATGGAAGAAGTTGATTTTTATTCATTAACTTTGGTTTCAAAGCAAATAATACAAAAATGGTATCAATCTTGTTTATAAATGCATCAAGCTATATACATAATATCACACAAAACTTCAAAGGTTTTTAAAAGTTGAGTTTTAAAGAGATTTACGTGGTCTGTCATAGACACTTCTGTGTTATTTTGCCTGCTTTGAAACAACAGAGGGTGGTCTGAATGTAAACATGTGACATCATAGGTCACCTCATCTATAAACAGCAACTTTTGCTATCTACTGAAGATAGCTGTAAAATTACTATTAATTACTATTACTACTAACCTACTAACGATTACTGCAGAACAGACATTGTACCAACCACCACTACATATAGATAGCTGTACGTATGCTTGGCACATGGCAGCTATATTGATTTTACTGTACACTTTACAATATAACATTACCTAAAGCAGTTCTAGGTGAAAGCTGCTCTTCATTTTAGATGTAAATAAATACTATAGAAGACCGTTTCACACCTCAAGTGATAGGCATGCCTTATTCATCACAATAATGATTCTTTCAAACTGAAAATGTTTAGAAATGACAACAAAATAAAAGTGAAAGGTGCATAAAAATCTATCAATAAAAGCTTTGTTATTTAGGTAAATTTGTCATTCCTGTAGGGTCTGTGAACACCTCCTTCCTGTGTGTTAAGGTGGCAATGGTACTGGAATGGGAGGATGATGAAGCCATCTTTTTTAAAAAGAATGTTTGTCTTGAATTAACCATATGTCTAAAATCATTTTAGAATCAAGATCTTTTGTAAAAGACATCATTGTCAGACTTAAGTTGCCATTTCTGTATTGTTACCATTTTTGAAAATTGGACCCATGTGATGAATCTCTTTTATAAACAAGTACATGTAAGTACTTTGTATTTACCTATAAGTATTTTGTTTATCTGGTACTTCAAATCATCATGCTGAGAACCTCCACTATTAAGACACATATACATGTTTGCAAAGGAAACACACCTGATGAGGGGATGCCCAGCTACCATGGATTCATTAAAGAAACAACGCTACATATTATGTTTGATAAGCAATTAATTGTTGACAAAACCAGCATCACCTTAAGATTGTCAACAAGTTTAAAAGATAGGTGTCAATGTGGGGGAGGTAGAAGCACCTGCAATTGATAAGAAGAGGAGTTCCCTTTCTTGTAAGGTTATGTCACTAAAGGGCTTGTCAGATAGCTTAATATCAAGGAACAATTCAAAGTTGAAAAACTAGATCCATCAAAATGTGTCTTTCATGTTCTTTTAAAAGTTAATAGCATTATCTGACTATTGCCTGTGGCTAATCTGTAGGGAAGAGTCAAGGGTGAAATTTTGAAGTACTGTGCAAGATCAAGTTGATACTTGCAAAGGAATTTTTACAGGAATCAGGAATCCTTTTTTTTTATTCTCAGAAATTCATCACTGTGTACCCTTTGTTTAAAGATTTTCCCCAACTTTCTGTAAGCATTGAAAAAGTCACTTTAAACAAGTATAACCATAACATATGCCCACACAGTTGTGGGGCCAAGATTGAGTCTAATTATTCAATTCCAATTATCTTAGTGATGCAGTAATATATTTGGATGATTTTTGCACCATTTTATAGAAGACACTTTGTGGTTTTGAATATTTAAGAAAGTTCAAATTTTACTGCCGATGTTTTAAGTTATGTCACTCAATCCACAGGGCCTATTTTTATTGAGACACCCTGTATATTAGTATAAATGTGTAAACAACCCTTTTAAGAGTGTAAAATGCATTGTTGTTTACAATCATCTTGATCTTATTGTAAAGGCAACAAATCTACAAAGATGTGTTGGAAAAAATACACAAATGCATAACTATCAAATCTGTGCTATCTACTGAAGATAGTCATATAGCATTGTGTTATCCTCCTGTTCTATCATTTCACTTTAAGATAAGGATAATGAACTGAGTGCAATGCATTCGTCAAGATAATCGCACGCGCCGTGGAGTTATTGCATTTAGCTTGAGAGCGATAGGCTCGAAGCTAAATGCAGTAACTCCATGGCAAGTAAATATCTTAACGAATGCATTTGCAATACATTATCCGTCATACACTGAGTGTAGGCCTATTAAAACAATAGGCAATATTAATTGCTGCATTCATTATATTAGTTTTAATATTAGGAAAATATCTTACATTTTAAAAACACCGTCAGGACATTGACCAGCTACGTAGCATTTAACTGGTAAAGAAAATCAATCCCTGTAATCAATGGTATCGATTAAGCCATACGTCATACTTAGGTAACTTATTCACGCATGGTTTAATTGACTTGACTTTATGTTGTGATCATTTAATATCGTGGTTTCGAACACAGAGAGCACTGAACCAGTTGGAAGCGATCGATTTAGATGTCAGACTAGTACTACGGTGACTATCAACTGGACTTTATAGCTCTATAATTTGAACTACTTATATTAAAACACACGACATTGGGATTTAACAATTTGTTCAGTATTATCATAGGCCTTCAAACACATGTGTTTGAAGGCCTATGGTATTATAAAGCATGATCATGATATTATGCGCTAGTGTGTGTTTCGCGGGCCCGGCTATGTTCTTTTAGATAGAGGCCTACATGTATTTCATTTGTAAAATGCTGAATATTTTGCAATGGTGTCATCTTGTATAATTATGATCCACCTGTTTTTGGCCCTTTTTAATTAATAGAAGCTCGATTATTCTCATTTGATGTTTGATTTATTTGAGGTCATTAATCATAATTTATGACAATGATATTTGCAAGGGTGCAACTCTACTAGTCTTATTACAAGACTGCCCTATCCCAACCCTAAACCCTAATCCTAAACTCCGTGGCGAGGACTGAACTCAAGTCTAGCGAGTTGCACCTTATTCGATAATTGTACACTATTATAGAACACCGTTTGTAACTATACCATTTTAACACCACAGAATGTATATTCGTACTTTTTCGTTGGTATATATATCGAACAGACAATTATATAGTTATGTGATCTCTGTGTCTAAAGCGCCACCTAACTCTACTTTATGGTTATGTGAAAGTAGTATTTCTAGTATTTGGCGTGCACGTATTATCTAGAATCTATTGTTTAGCGTGCAGGTTTTAGATAATGCATTGTTTAGCGTGCAGGTTTATATAATTTGGGCTGTGAAGGGTAGTTCGCGAAAATAATGCACGGGAGAAGAATACATAACGATGAATAGAAACGGGCACTAGAAGTGTATGCCTGGATAATGGCATTGCTGAGTGATAAACAGATCCAGGCTAGACTTTAAAGGGATTTATTTAGCACTATTTGATTTGTATTATTAGCTGATGATTACCTGTGTAGCATCAAATTCTTGTTTCAGTCATCTGATAATTTTGTTGTTGTCATGGCACTTGTTTAAGTTAAGGGATCCAAAATGAGCGTTTATTGCGTTTCGACAGTATTTTATGTGGGACATGAGAGCACCTCAGACCTATCGAATTGCATTCTGAATACGAAGCATGTCTTTCTGATATCAAATAATTTTCATTTTTTGAAAATTACAATATAATACAAATTTTATGACAAATTATAAAAATTTGATATTTTTCAAATTTTTAATATATAACAGTCCTCGAAATATCGAAGATATGGATTTTTTCCCAAAAATTTTTTTTGGTGTTTTGGGGAAAAAAAAATCCGTATCTTCAATACGAAAGGTCAAAATTTTCAATTGATCGTCGGCTTTTCATCCCACCTACATACACTTAAAGTATAAATCATCAGATTTATAAAGTTTACTTCAAGTACTGTTAAAAATCAAAAATATCAATTTTTAATGATTTGCCATAAAATGTGTATTAAATTGCGAATTTCAAAAAATCAAAATTATTTGATATCAGAATGACATTCTTCGTATTTAGAATGCAATCCGATATGTCTGATGTGCTCTAATGTCCCAAAATAAATACTGTCCAAACGTTCATACCCCAGCCTTTAATGCAAGTTCATTTTATCCATGATATTCAATGTGTTGTAAGCTCAATTTCATAAATTAGAAAATATCAGTCACTGTATGATAATGTTTGGTTGCAATTACATTTTATGAGCTATTAATTGTTTAAGAGATGAACTTATTTGGAAGAAAAGGATTTTGGGTGACAAAGATGCATTACATTTGAAAAAAACAACCCTAAATATCAAACATTATAATATCTAAACATTTTGGGACAGTTTTGATAACACTCTCATATATAACCCAAATAAACCCATTAAGTGGCACTTATTGGCAGATTTTAAGAGGTGAATGCCCATACCATCCTCTTCTGGCTATAGCTCTCTTTTTAGAAAACATTTAAAAAACACCAAAGCAGACCACTCTCAAATTAATTAAAAGTCAGATGGTCCCTTTAAGCTGAAATATGTTTTGACTAGCATTAAGTATGTCTTTAATAAATTGCTCACTTTACCAGGGATGGACCGTACCTTGTCCCATAATTAAATCATCTAACCGACTCAATTCAATCAACAACATAGTCATGTTTTATCAGGGAATAATTTCAGGTCTGCAAGGTCCAAGCTATGCTACATTAGTTGTGCTTTATAGAACAACATCCACACAGCTGACCAAACCAGTGTAGCCAACCCTCACGACATGGTGGGTGTTTGATGCTGAGCAAAATAATGTTTTAAATATTTATGAGTTTTATATTTCTACAACCACAGTTGTAATCTATGTCAAAAATGCATTCAGATGAGTACAAACATGCCTAGTATTGTTCCAGTGGTTCTTGAGATACGTCTGACTATTTTGGAAATATGAGTCTCAGTATTTTCTCAATTTTGTTGCTAGCAGTCAGTGGGTGCTCATATAAGTGCATGAAAAGTATTGGATAAAGCTGTTATTAGATTTACCCTGTAGTCATGAGTTTATTTCATGAAGGTATTTGAGCAGTTAAAATTTGCATAAAAGCTATGAAACATTGAACTGTGGAAATAACATATATATCCAATGACAACTTTTGATATGAAACTTAAGGAAATATACAGAAATTGTACTTAAGGAACAGGATTATTGCCACTTAATTTAACAACTCAAAGGGTTAATGTATATCCCCCCTTATTTTGTGCAATATTTGTTTTGTTTGTTTGTCTCAAGGAATTGTAAGATATAATTTACCAGCATTCAAATACAACAAACAGTTTCAAATATACATTGTGTGAAATCACCAATATATTTCTGGTTAGTAATTAAAGTGATGAAAATTAAAAAAAAACATGTTTTATGGGCCCAAGCGACACAGATTGTGGTGCTTTTTGTTATATTTATTTTAACTGTATAAAAAAATGTTTTTGCAAATGTGGATTGATTTTGAAAAAATTTCAAAACATGTTTGCAATTTTTTTTCCAGATTTGTAATTTTTAGTGTGATTTAGCTTCTTGCAGAGAAAAATCCTGATCAACTGACCCAACTTGGAAATTTCATCAGAAGAAATGTTGTTGTTTTTTTGGTGAAATATTTGCCTAGTGATTTTTTTATCCTTAAATCAATTTACTACAATTATGAATGCAAATTTTTATTTTGCACCCAAGTTTATACTAAAAGATGACAGCGAAAAATCAAAAATAAATTAATTTCAAAAGATAATCATTTCTATTTTAAAAGGTGATTTCCAATTTAATAAACAAATTATACTTTATAAACACAACCCAGTAGATATTCAATTCAATTAACATGTTTGCAGTTTCCTTTGTTTAATTAATTTCAAACAATTTATAAACTGCAAACAAAAAGTCATATTGCAGAGCACACAGATGTGATTTGTACCATGCAAGATGCGATCAGTACACACAATAATATTGACTAAAGAATACACCCAGAAGTCTGTGTCTTTGTACATAAGTTCATTGCCATTTGATCATTGATATAATACCGGCCTTTGTATCATTGTCATAGACAATGACCTTGGTGGCAGATGTTAGACCAGTGATATTCTTCTCTTCTTTATTCTTACCCTTTTGACATTTTAAATGAATTTGATCATTTACTTGTAATTGTACTTTATTTCCTTTCATTGCAGCGTTTGTGTAAATTATATGCATGATTGTGTTATTATTTTACCACTCATATAGTATAGGCTACATCCGGCCCAGAACAAAGCAGGGGTTAGGCTTTTTTCACATGTAATGCAGTCATTTCTACATTGATATGCATGACAACTTCCTTGAAATCAGATATGTATGAACAAATGGGCTATTCCAGAAATTAACGGCACCTACCCTAAAGAAGACATGGGATTCCCAATAAGTTTGAGTTTCCCATGTCTTCTTTAGAAATGCAAATCCTCAGCAATTATGAGCACCAACATGCGAGGGGGATATACCCCCCACACACACACCTGAACATGAGAGTCTGTGATCATTATTTTTAGAATACAATTAAATATTCATAGCTGATTGATCATTGATTATCGACTATCGATTAACACCATCTCAAACGCTGCTTACCAGCATGCTAAGGTAAGACTGTGATGAAATCCGTAGGCATGATACTCTATGTACTACTGCTGGCTATGATCTTTCCTTTGTTTTTTCTTATTTCAATTGTCTTATGATTTACGAGGTCAGATCTTAAAAATGATTAAGATTTTCCCATGTCTTCTTTAGGGGAAGAGCCAAAAATATCTGGATGCACCCAATGCAAAGAAAGTAATAAACATTTCCTAAACATAAATGCAGACATTTCAGTTAGTGTGAATAATTAAAATATATTGTCCACTACGTCAAAAGGGCATGTCATTATACGTAGTTTTTTGTTACTTATTTGATGATTCACATTTGCATAATTAATTGGGGTAATCAGACAATACTTTGTTTAAAATTTAAATTGTATTCAGGGCTATAGCGAGGTGAAAATAAATGTAGGGCAGTCGAGTCATCAGGATCTGGGGCTGACACAATACATTTTTGCAACAAATTTGTTATTTAAATCATATTTTCTTAGGCTTGCATCATTTATTTCCGGTCATTGTATATATTGTCTGTGTCTAGCATTGTCTTATTCCCTGCTAGGATGAAGTATATAGGCTGCCTTATTCTTCACTGTTTAAATTTGTTACTGAGTTAATAACAAAAATTAAAAACAATAAAAGTTGAATGCCATTGTTTTCCATGCAGCCCGCTCGCTACAGCCTGATTGCATGCCAATAATCATAAAATCTTCATTCTACTTTCACATGATTCCATCAGCCTGAATTTTAAATATCACAAATTGTAAAAGGGGAGAATATAAACAACATGCCCATGATCATAAAATGTCCACTACATCTTCACGATCAAAACATGTTCTGAATATTCAGCACCAATAACTGAAAGAAGAAATAAAACTAACTTAATAAGGCTAATGTTCAATTAGTTGATCTAAAAATCTTAATCACCGATTTGAACAGCTCTGCTTACCAGTCATTCATTAGGCTAATCATTGACAGATCCATACTGAAACAAAGATGCTATCATTGCAAATTGATGAAATCTTCAATTTTTGGTGTCATTCGCAGACAAAAAGTCGGGAATCATATGACCTTGTGGAGACAATACACGCAGAGTCATAGTGACTGACTGTGCGTGCTTGTTGCTCATGATATTTGTAGTCATAAATATAGGTCTACAATTGATGGTGATGATGCTGCTTTTGTCATCTCTGGATTGTACGTGAGATAAAAAAAGGTTGGGTTTACCAGCTGGTAGAGCGATCAAGTTTGAAGTATTTTGGTACTGCTTAATTGGATCTTGCATGTTAAATTCAATTGAATATGAGTAAACATGTGAATTGTCAATCAAATCATAGGATCATTTACTCATCACACTATGAATTTGACAGAACTTTCTTGAGAACCTACAACTTTTGACAAGTTAGTCATTATCGCTTAGCTATAAGCAGTGCTGTATTTAGGGATGTGCTATGCAGACTTTTGGGTGCCGACTTTCTCTACATCTACTTTTTGCTGTTTTTGCAACCCATCAGTATAAGCACCCAAATTTGCCTAAATAGGGCACTTTTGCCCAAATGTGCCCACTGAAAACCCACCCATCGATATACCAAAATTGCTGAAAAGGTACCCAAAAACCATGCATGTACATCCCTGTCCACCTTCAAGTGTAACCAAAGAGAACTCCGCCCAGAAAAAATATATGAGGCAATAAGTCATATTTATTTTCTTCCTTCCCCTCTTTTTCCTTATTTACTCTTCAAAAATAACTAGACAACTGTCTCAACATACAGCTATAATAGCCCTTGCTAAAAACTTATTTTTGCATCAGTTCAAGCCCTACCAATCAACATTAAGATGGAAACCTGTCTTTATTAGGCTATTCTGGGTGAAATCCATCCACTGCTATGGAAGGTATCCTTAATCTTACACACAGGGAGTGTGAATTTCATATGGGGTTACCTGAATGGATGATTCCATTTGAAATATGTGATGTGTCACGTCAAAAGGAGACACTTTTGGGCAAGATTGTAAATGGAGAAATAGCCAAAAATCTGCCCGGGGGTGATTTTTTCACAATTTGGGTTTGTTGCGAATTTGTGATGTTATTAATGTTTAAAATATTATCTGATAGTTTCAGACTGGAATATAACTGTCATCTTGTATTTTTTGAGACATTTTTCAACGTAATTCCTATTCTCAACATGGTCAATAATATTTTTAAAGGCTGATATCTCAATTTCCAATTTTATAATACCATAACTTACGAACTCAATATCTTCGCTTAGGAATGTCCGATTTCATTGGGGAAAACGGTGTTGTGGAGCAAAATTTCTCTACATTTAAGATATGTAAAAACCTCAAAATTGATAACCTGCCCAAAAGTGTCTCCTTTTGACATGACACGTTACATATATGTAGGTGATTAAGGTCATGTCTTCCATAAGGGGTGCATGGATATCAACTGGAACACCCATTGCTATCCCAATTTGAAATTTGATTTTGATAAAAAATTCTGTCACAATTTGATTCAAGAAACTGCAAGCACTCTACTTCATGTTTCCCTCTTGTGTCATGTATATTTTAACCAATTTTCAACATTTAAATTTTAAGATGTAATATTTCATAGAAACCCTTTCAATGGCTTCCTCCCTCTCTCTGGAGACTAATTGTTACCCTTCATTGCCTCCTCCCCCTTGTCACATGCCGACACACATCCCAATGTGTCTTATTGCTGATAAGGCGGTACACTTAAAAGTAGGTATGGGTTTATTGAGAACAGACATTAATCATGTCAAGAGTCCATCGATCATCTTTTTATAAATTCCATCATTATCTCATTTTTTAATAAATTCAGTTACATCATTCATGTTGCTTGAACACGAGGCAAAATTGATGTAGCCTTAGTAAATGTTTGTAAAACGTTGTTAACTGTTCGTGGTTGCCTTTTAGAAGAGTAATCTTAAAGTGAACATTCAAGACTTGTCACTGAATTGATAAATTTTTGTTCTTCATTGTCATGTTGATAGGTACAAAAACCCCTTTCATGTTTGAGCTTTCTTGGTCACATTTCACACATTTTTTTTCCATTAAACAAAAATAAACTACTTAAAAAAAAAAAGCCCTCCAAACCCATTATTGTACACATAGTATACTATACATGCATTTAAAAATTAACATAGACCTACTTAACTGCATGGTTGCACTTTCTATAATTTGTTTCAGCTGTTTTCAACAATATTTGTCAATTGTTTTAGTTATATTTTATGGAGCAACATGTCTGACTTCCCATCCATCCAAGCTCATCTATAGTAGTCTGGTCGCAAATAATTTATAATTCCACAAGCACATTGTTTAAGTATGACTAAACCAGTTCATGCAATTTAATTACAAATACGTATATAAAATGGATGACCATGTGCAATTTGTGGTAATTAACGAGGGTTCCCTGAAAGGAGGTCACATCAATGGTATCTCAGTCAGTCATCATCAGACACAGGCCTGGTCATGGATGAATAACCACATTGTGTCATTATCATCATTAGGGAAGGAGACTCTTTGTCTAATACCAGTTTTAAGTGATCTTTAATCTTTCCTGTTGTAAATTACTGTTAAGCCAAATGGACTAAGAGGTATAAGATACCATATACTTATATCAAGAATTATATAATGTAAAGGATATTTTACTTTTTGTTAATCTTTGTTGAGGCTATAATTATGTCTGCCTTCAGCTGCCATGGGTATTGATGTCAATGTTGAATCCAGTCCGATTATTTTATTTATTTATTTGTTTGTTTTGCTCAGTTCTTGTAACCTAACTCTCTCCATGCAGGTGTCGACTGCAGACGACAAGTTTAATTTTTTTTAATTCAAATATTTCAGAAATGTAAATCATTATGACAATATTTGGAATCAGCATGAAATATGCATTAAAATGAGTACAAACAAGACTGGTATTGGTGCAGTGGTTCTTAAGATAGCCCTTGATATTTTGAAAAAATATCTTAAAACTTTCATGTTGAAGGCTATGGCCGGCATGCAGAGCATTAATGTCATCAGTTTACAAGCAGGTGATTGCAGATAATGATTTCCTCCTGAAATCAATATGTATGGTTTGTCTCCTTTTTGAAAACAATAATATAAAAAACACACAACATCATTTAGTGATGGAAACTATCATTGCCAATCTGCTCTCTTCCGATTTTAAATCAAGCTTAAAAACTTAGATGATAAATAATTTTTTACTCTTTGCCCAGCAAATAAAATTCTCATTCTCATACCTTAAACATACACTTTATTCTTACTTTACCTTACCTGTTTTTTAATACAAAACATCAAACACATCAACACATGTTCATGAGAGAGATGTTGTCGCATCTATGGCCCCTCAGTAACTTTGCTAACTTTGCTATTTTCTTTTAAATTTGTAACTATTCATTGATTTGACAGAAACATACATAACAACTTAAATGTCATCTGACTTCCAAGTTGTAAATATACAGGATAAATGTTTAAAGAGGAATATACTTAACACATGACTCACATGTTATTTTGGGATATTTTATAGATTTTTACGTATTTTTATTTAACATTTTCTTTTTATGCTTCAGATATTTTGTACACTGTCAAGTTATTAGGTAAAAATTACTCAACTATTTGAAAATCATCAAATTGAATACAAAATTTTATCAGGTTTGCAAAAAACAACAACAAAAAACACATCAAAATTTGGTGAATATGTGAACTTGAATATACCTGTAGTACTGTTCTCATGTGTTAGTTGATTGATATTGTACACCAAAGACGAGTGAAATTTGACTCCTCATTTAACCGTCTTCACATTAACACACTATACACACACTTAACATAATCAGATTTCACCTTTTTTCTTAAAAAACACCTCAATCTCACAAGAATGTGATATCAACTTAAACCCTAATGCCCTTTTCCAAAGCCTGAAGTCATAAAGGCACTTTCCAACGGTTATCTTATCCTTGGTATCTGTGATTCCCGATGGTAATCCCGCCAGACGATGGTATGTAGCTATTCCAGGTGAGTCTATAACGTTATCAGGTAAGATGGGATTCTGGCGGTACGTACAGCAAATCTTGATCATATTAGTCCAGCATGAGTCATCTTCTAATGCCAGCACCTGTGAGATAGGATATCAGAACTATGTTAGTCTATGACACAGTCTGGAGGCGAATGGGTTTTAACATATTCTTGGAGCAAAGTGATGATAAATTCAGGTGTATGATGATAACATCTATATGAAGATGTAAAGCTTCAAATTTAGGATGTGAATGCTTTGAGTTCTGGTTAAATTTAGAACTACGATTGTGATGATAAGTATTAATACATAAGGTATGATGTTATTGACCTCTGCATTGAATTGGTTAAGTTTAGTTTGTTAAGTGATTTCAAGTTTTCCAAAAAATAATGATTGTTAATATATCACATACATTGTTGAAATTTTACTTAATCATTTCAATGTTTAACCATTTACTAGTGTGGAAGCAGAAATAAAGTAAAAAGGCTTCTCAAAACAAATAAATTGAACAATTTTTAGTTTCAGACTCTGAATCAAGAGACATGGTATTTTTAATTCAATCTCAACTACCACACAGGTTAAGTTTAATACTATAACAAAATACAGTCGTATCTTAGGGATGAAATCAAAACTCGAACGGCGATTGACCGCCAGTTCCGTCCGGTTGGAGCCGGTTTCTTTTGTTCTAAACAATAGAACATGGTTCAACCGCTGGTCAAGTTTTGATTTCATCCTTTAATAAATATCCCAAGAAACTCAAACTAGTAAGAAGACTCGTAATTAAATTGACTGATTCCAGTTGAAATCCATACACCCCTGTGGAAGATATGACCGTAATCCTTCACACAGGGAGTGTGAAGTTCAAATGGGGTTACCTGAATGGGTGACTCCATTTGAAATCTACACTCCCTGTGTGGGAGATTAAAAGGTCATGTTTTCCATAGGGGGTGTATGGATTTCAACTGGAATAGCCCATTAACAAATTTCCCCAAAACATATCCACAGGAGTCAGCCGTTCAATCGATACTCATTATACATCACAAATGTGCTAAAAGCACTCAGAAACATGTCAACCTGGCTGCTATCTCACATAAGACTGTGTGAAAGTCTATAAAGTCATCCCGTAAACCGCAAAGAGGACAAGATACTTTTGACTAAATTAGGGATTATCAGATTCATGTAGGTTTGCATTATGAATGACATGTGCAATTGGGTTACACTATCACACATGTCTCTACTATATGGTTATGTTATCTGGTGTCCCAGGAAATAGTACAATATTTATCCATAGAATTCAATTCATTTTGAAGGGTTTGTAGCTGTTTCACACAATGTTTGAATACTTTTAAGTGTCACAATATGGGAAAGTTCAAGTTGTGTCTTGATTGTGGCCTTTGTAAAATGGGAGTCTCACTTCATCTTCACATCACATTTACCCAGATTATTTAATTTAGTCATCTAGGTTTAAATTATTATCATATAGTTTTGTAAAAGTTTAATAAATATATATAAACACAGAATGATAAGAATCAGATGCAATAGCTATTATTTATCTTATTACTCATTCACATACATATCAAAGGTTTTTAAAAAACCAAGTAGGCCTACATGTTAGGTCAAAAAAAGGTTTGTACCAGAGGTAAATTAACTAATCTTAAGGTGTTTTTTGTGTGTATATCTTTCCTTTTAGTTAAAACAAAGTATTGGATACATGGGTTTTTTGTTTGTTTATTATTAAATTGCATATTTGACTCGCTTTGTTTTGTTACATTGCCACCGAATGTTTTCAAGACGTAGAAAAAATGCACAAAATAGTGATTTTCAAAAGCTTTGCAGTCTACCAAACCAAATCTTGTGTCCCACACTGTACTGGTACTATGTTAGCTCTATGTGTAACTTGTTCTAATTCACACCAATATACCTATGCATATGTTGACTGTAAGCCAAAAGCAACACATGAATAAGTTTATATAAATATATTTGACACATAATCAATGCACCCAATTTAACAACATGAGTAAAATACACATTGTCCTATGGACGCAATAAGTAGACCAAACACAACTATTGCCGGAGCTGGATCTTTACCATCCAAATCTTTTATTTCCTTTCATTTACACAGTTGATCAAGTGTCAACTGTGTTCTTCATACTTAATTTAATATCGCATATCACTTCAGACAGCTATATCATCTGATATTTTAAATAGATATAAATTCAAATTCATTAGCGCCTCAGACAGCTATATCATGTGGCTTATTCTTTAAAAGCAATATATATCAATCATTGAAATCATATATGTATCAGACAGCAATATCATCTGATACCCTTTTTATTTAATCAGACAGCTATATCATCTGATGCCATTTATGGTCCTGACTCCTGAAGTGAGACGACCCACTTCAAATCCCAAACAGCATATTTGGCTTGGACCTAATCATTAATCATTTCCGGAATTAGGACAACCCCATTCAATTTCCAAACATCCTAATTTGGAATTGACATTAAATATTAAGTATGTGAAAACATTCCCAATGACTTGCTCAAATGCAGCAATGTATCTCCATTTTGATTCATATATTGGACAAAATGGTAAAAAGCAAAAGAAACAATGCCATTTAATATCATATTTTTTTATAAAGGGAGTGGTGGGTGGGTTTTAAAATTTTCCTGACCTCTTCGGATGGTATCGAAACAGCTTATGAATTTTCCGCAACAATTTCTGTGAAAACAGCCACGCCCCAGAACCGCTGCCTATGATTGGCTACTGGCACGCGACTTCGACACAGGGATGGATGCACAACAGGTGTCGGACTGATGTCACAACACGCATGGCACACCTTTTATTGATCTACAGGACAATGAAACCCTTTTCAACAAAACCCAGGGCTTATTACGCCAATGACAATTTTGGTTTTGATTGAAGTTTGCTCAATCAAAACCCGATTGTCCTATGGACGCAATAAGTAGACCAAACACAACTATTGCCGGAGCTGGATCTTTACCATCCAAATCTTTTATTTCCTTTCATTTACACAGTTGATCAAGTGTCAACTGTGTTCTTCATACTTAATTTAATATCGCATATCACTTCAGACAGCTATATCATCTGATATTTTAAATAGATATAAATTCAAATTCATTAGCGCCTCAGACAGCTATATCATGTGGCTTATTCTTTAAAAGCAATATATATCAATCATTGAAATCATATATGTATCAGACAGCAATATCATCTGATACCCTTTTTACACAAGCAGACAGCTATATCATCTGATATTTTAAATAGATATAAATTCAAATTCATTAGCGCCTCAGACAGCTATATCATCTGGCTTATTCTTTAAAAGCAATATATATCAATCATTGAAATCATATATGTATCAGACAGCAATATCATCTGATACCCTTTTACGCATAATCAGACAGCTATATCATCTGATGCCATTTATGGTCCTGAAGTGAGACGACCCACTTCAAATCCCAAACAGCATATTTGGCTTGGACCTAATCATTAATCATTTCGAATTAGGACAACCCCATTCAATTTCCAAACATCCTAATTTGGAATTGACATTAAATATTAAGTATGTGAAAACATTCCCAATGACTTGCTCAAATGCAGCAATGTATCTCCATTTTGATTCATATATTGGACAAAATGGTAAAAAGCAAAAGAAACAATGCCAACCAAGGACCTAATCTAGGGACTTGCCTAACCCCGTAAAGAGGAAGGCCCACATCCACAGTTTATCATTACTGCAAAGACATAGGGTGTACAAGGCTACTGAATTTTGAAGCATTTGAAGCATTGAGAACAGTTGGTGCTCCCTTGAATTTACTAACAACAATACCGGATAGCTGAAAATTGGAAAGTAAAAAACCTGGACAAAAAAAAACTCGTTGTGAGAAAAAACAGGAAAACCTCCCAATGGCAGCGTGTATCTGTTCTAGTTACTAAAGAGCATCCCTACCAGGAACATGCCATGAAATGCATTGATCAGTTAAATTTGGGATATATAGTGCAGTGCCAACCCACAGACCTCTGCACATTTTACATTCATTTGAAAATGCATTATCCCAGCTTCTATTTCAATTTAACCAATCATTTAACTGATCAGGGCTGAATGATATGAGCTTACAGTTCTGCCCGTTTTGTGGGCATATTTATGGCCCCAGTAAATCTAACAATATGAAGTATTGTGTTAAATGGCACTCCACTTTGCTGTCCATAGCATTATTTGACACGCATTTTGCACCCCTTTACCTGGACATTTTGAGCCTTTATTAAGGTGAAGAATTATGCTTTTTATGTGTCCTATTACCTTACATATATACACCATTTTTCACATATTTGTGTTCATTATAACCTGTAGAATAGGCTAGCAAATATCAATCCCAAGCAAATTTCCGATTCGTTAAGACATTAACATAGATATGATACCTGTATATTTTGCCTTTTTGAATCCAATGTTTGCAATTTTATTCATCTGGGCCATTTACACGATTACCCTCTTCATTATTAAAGTGGTGCAGTAGTACTCAATTGTGGCCTTTAAATCACTTCATGCATTTCTGCTATCAATATTTAATTATTCAATGTTCATTGTTCAATCACTATTTTCTTCTTATAATTGCCACCTATGACAGAGATTTAGGTGTTGTGTTGATTATACATGTACCAATGCATCAATTGACATTGCTGCTTTTTGAAGTGTGGCGACTTCTCAAGAGTGATATCTTCTATACTGCAATAAGTTTTATTTCGGTTATCGCTTTATTGTTTGATAAATTGTCAAATGCCAATATCGTTATCTGACTGTATCTTTTTATTTTTCCTATGCAATTGCTTTAATCGCCTACAATGTATAATATCCATTGTTTGTAACATCACTTTACATCAGCACTGTAACAATTCATGTGTTTTTCTTCTTGGATCTTACATAGCCCTGGCCATTGTTGTCAGTCGTTCTCGTCATCCATTGTAATTCGCTGTCGTAGAGCACATCGTAACCATTGTTGTAATTTAGGTTCATACGTCTGTTCCCAATTTTGATATGCCATAGGCTTTGTGTTGTGCTCATTTTGATCAATGGTTCATAACAAAGATACTGATACTTCCAACTTATCATAGCCATGAGTTGACTCAGATACTAGGTGTTGAATCTGATAGCTTCCGATAACAAAATGTTCAATGTATCACCTTCCCCTGCATTCTTATACAGTCTTGCACCAGTTTGAAGCCAGCACTATTAATTACAAGTTCGGCACATGACAAGCCTCCATTTCTAATCACCAGCATTAATTGTCCGTAGTCTGAAATAAATTAGAAAAAACAAAGACAGAAAGGGAACCAACTCGCCATACATGCACATGTAAACATTATATATCATTATTGAATTACATTTGTACATTGTATTATTGATTGGTGATTTAGCAAAATGAAATATGAATGACATGAATGAATGACATGAATGAATGAATGAAAACAAAGTTATTTTATTCCTATTAGGAAACATGTAGGAGCTCCTGTTGTTACTAAAAGTATTATTATTAAAAGGAGAAAAAGTGTTTTGTCACTGCTGTCTTTTCCCAACCCATTACGAATTCTCATTGCATTTTTCCTTCATTTTTACATGTTTGATTGCTTCATTACTTCCTGCTTCCAATTAAACTTGCAACCTAAATTTACCTTATGAATTATTAACTTGCGATATACCCCAAACTCATGAGTTCCCAAAGTTTCTTAATTTGCCATCCCAATGATCTCAATTGACCTTCATTATTGCACCCTTTCACCACCTTTCATGGCCTCCAACCCTTTTTTGACATTCAATATAGAAATATTTATTTGATCATCAGGTGACCCCCCATCTAGCCTTGCAATAGTCATAGAATATGCTAGCTATCTTATAGGTTCACATTACCGCCCATTTAAAACACCGCGACATTAAAAAGAGTGCAAACCGCCTTACTCCCACCCCTGGGCAAAGATTTGTTGAAAGGCTAGTCTGACCCCATTCTGACCTTGGCACGTTTTAAATACCCTTATTGTTTCCCATCTTTAACAATTTCAATGACCCTCCAACCACATTTTCTTATTTACCTGTGGCTACCTTGAAACAACATTATTAATTTATCAATTAAATAACTCTCATGATCTTTATCTGTATATTTATTTGACCTTGGATTCGCTTTTGAACACAAGAAACTGCATGCTTCTTAAAATGTCATTTAACTTTAGCTATATATTTGCCTTTCGATGCCCTTTGATAACCTATATTTTTATTAATTTTTCTTTTATTTAACCAAGTTTTTTGCAATTCCATTGATCTTGCCTTATATATTTTGACCCAAGAAATTGTATCTATCCATTGTGTTCTATATTGCCATATTTCCTGAAAATCCTTCACCTGACATGTGATGACTTTTTCCATATATTTTTTTACTTACAGTTATAAAAAAAAAAAATCTTAGCCTATTTAACCTCTGATGATGTTGATAGACCACCAGATTTTTTTTTTTTTTTTTTTTTTTTTTTTTCAATCATTATTTATTTATGGCATATATATTTTTTTTTTTTTTTTTTACTTTTTTATTTTTTTTTTATTCATTTTTTTTATTATTATTTTTTTTTTTTTCTTCAAATTTATTTATTTCCTTTCTATTTTTTATTCATCTATATTTTTTTCTTTTTCTTATAAACCCCACGATCTTATATTCAAGTATTTATTTTTAATGACCTTGAACAGCCAATCAGACCAAGGTATTCAATACTACGTTACACACATTTACGTAAGCCCCGCCTTACTGTAAGAGTCCTGCCATGTTGGAGGACAAACATCAAACTGCTTGCATGAAGCAGCGATCTAGCTGTGTTTTTAATGCAATGTCTAAAGTAAATTGTTTTGTGATAATTTAACTCGCTGAAAATCGTGAATTTTTTTATAAATTTTCCTTATTTGTTAGAAAAACAATGTATCAAATATAACAAGTAACAAAAACCCCCACTACGGATGAAATAACAATTTTTGTTTTACAATTTGGGAATGAACACACGAAAATCTAGAAACGCAACCCGGAAGTTTTTTGACAACAACAAACTCATCTCAACGCGTCGTCAAAATCAACGCCCGGAATCAACGTCAATATTTTGGTCGTTATTTGCCCCTAATTTGGTGAATTATGTAACTACTATAGCTCGACAGTCAAATGTATTGATTAAATTTTATTACGGTACATTAAACCTAAGCAACCTCAAATTATAATCGTGACAGAGATTCTATGCCTGTTTCCACGCCTGCCTGTTTCATTCATAAAATAAGCGATCACGTGATCTCAACCTGGATTTTAGTAAATATTGATTCAGTGACTGGATTTAATAAACAATTATTCGCCGCGGCTAAGTATGAAGTCAGTTTTCACCCGGGGCTTTTGATTAATGTATACAGACCCACTTAACAGCTTAAATTAATTATATCAACACATCAAATTCCCATCTCTTCTTCATAATCATGACTACTATAATTTTCTCACCCTTGTTTTCCAAGTATCATCCCGTCAGTGATTGAAGTTGTCCAATCTCGCCCTCGTCTTAAATACAAGATGGCGCCTTCTCCCGGGCCTTCTCTTCTCACTTCTCCGCTGACGATCGCCAAATTCACGATGATAAATACTAGATTGTCAACTTGTTAATACCGAAGTCACGGCACTGTTTAGTCAATCACCATGAATAAATGTCGATTTTACAAGATCACTTTTTTACGTCCGCAACGAGTGTGAAGAACATTGATTTTCGTACATCTTTCACGACCCATTGTTATTGTAGTTTTTGTACACGATGGATACCGTCGGAAGTTCAAGTTCTATTGCGGTTCGCAATATTTTACGAGTTATATCCTTCTTGATTTCATTGCGAAATTAATACACGATATCCCAATCATTATTTCCAGTTTCTGTCTCCAACACACTTGGTGACGTGCCGTAAGCTTCCTTCAATGTTAAGTTTATCTCTTTACATCAAAAGATTTTAAAATTTTCCTGACCTCTTCGGATGGTATCGAAACAGCTTATGAATTTTCCCGGCAACAATTTCTGTGAAAACAGCCACGCCCCCAGAACCGCTGCCTATGATTGGCTACTGGCACGCGACTCGACACAGGGATGGATGCACAACAGGTGTCGGACTGATGTCACAACACGCATGGCACACCTTTTATTGATCTACAGGACAATGAAACCCTTTTCAACAAAACCCAGGGCTTATTACGCCAATGACAATTTTGGTTTTGATTGAAGTTTGCTCAATCAAAACCCGAATAGTGAGATCTGGAACCACCTAAACTTAAAAATCTGAACTATGCTCAGTGAGTCAGTCCTCAAGAACACATTTGACACTTTTAGCATTTCATACATGTCAATGAAACTAAACCAATTCACTCAAACCTAATTCTTATTTGTGACAACAACTTTGTATTATACACCGACTCAGGCTTCAGATAAGTTAACTGACAATTCCAACTTATACAGGGTGTTCAAAAATAATTAGATCCTATCAAAGCAACAGATTCCACTTTATTTGGTTTACTTCACTATCAACATAATATGTTTCTTAACTTGTACTACACAACAGCCATCCTTGTTTTAAACTTTGCAAAGACTTTTTTGGGCTTATACTCTAGTTGTATTGTCACATTTTACATTTTTATGTGTTGAACTAAAGATGTAAAGATAAAAACAATCACAGCTCTTCCCTATCTGACTCATTAACTAATGAGGTCCCAGGTTCAAATCATGGATAGTCAGTGATATTTTTTTCACTGGCTGTCATTTATATATGTGGAGGCTTGTGTTAGAAACATTCCTTAAAAAATATATTTTAAGATTTTAATTATTTGTATATTCACTGATTCTATGTATCTTTTATATTTGTTGTGATCATTGTACTGAATAAAATAACAACAAATCAAATCAAAAATTTTAACTTCTATACTATATCATTCAGAAATTTCTTCAGCGGTGTTCGTCTGCTCTGTCTGATTATCGCGTAAAAAGAACTAGGTCACATGTTGCTACACAGTTTGACCAGCGAATGAGGTGCCGATGTGATGATGACGTGATTCAATTAGCCAATCAGAACCACACTTCCGTATATGTCATAAACTGCGCCAAATTGGCAGACCGCTGAAGTTCTCTGCTGAAAACTATAATAGCAGGGTGTCTTTAAAAAGTTGTGGTATCTTACCAAACCCTGTAACTACATCACTTCACAACATACTGTTTTTTGTTATTTCATACTTTTGACATTCAAGTCATTGTTGTATTAGTATTTGTGTGTTAGTATGAGTGGGTCCAGTCTTTATCCTGTCCGTCTGCTGGGCGCCAAATCACATTAAATAAGCATAGAACTGGCACAAACAAAACACCTTACATATATGTGTAGTTCTTGTTCTGTCTTAAATAACATAATATAGGCCTAGTAAGAGGTTTTATTATCTATAATAACCTGCCTTTTGCTGAAGAGCCCTTTGCTGAACTAAATCTTTGAGCCAAAATATGGGAGGCCAAAGGGGAGGGGAGCTAAATTGCAAAGACAATCAGTCTAAAAGGATATTATGCAATGCCCATTCTCCAAAATCTCTTCCATGTGTTGATGTATAGTGTACTAATATCAATTCGATGATGTTTATAATCAAAATCATAAAGGGAGGGTCATATTGTTGTGTTAGTGCAAGAAATTATATGAACCATGTTGGTAATTTTGTAGATGCATTTTTGTTTTTCAATGTTTTTACTTATTCATTATTGTTAAACATGTTTTAATTATTCAATTAAAAATGAACTAATTACTTTTAATACTTGTCAAAAAGCTTACAAATATGTGCATTTACACTCACCTGACGATATATGTAGGTCAACCTACTGACCGATATATACAATAATTTTATTATACAGAAATGCTCATCACTCTATTATTAATAAAATCACCTTTTTATTAAATATGACTCCCAATAACAGATGTAAGTGACCCCAGCACCATGATGATCAATTATGCAACCATCTTGTCATGTACCAGCAAACATATATCCTATGTTGTGTATGTAAAACTACCCCCAGACCTTACACTCTACAGAAAAGTACAAAATTGATTAAATTCCTAATCATATGGCCGGCTCTGTGTGGATTAATCTCATGATTTCATTGCTAAGCTGTGAAAGTGCACCTGAGAGGTCATCCCATCATACCTAGAATTGATTCATATTAACATAATATTACAATATATCATAGATCTGGACATTTTATAATCTGTGATGTAACATAATTGAATCATAATTACATTACGTTGCGTAAATCAATATATTTCAAACCTGATTTAATGTGCGGTGTATGACGGAACAAATTACTGAATGCGTCATGTTTGTATTTTAGTAAAGACTCTGATGACATTGGTTTGCACATAAATGAAATCTGTTTACCAGTTCATCCAGTGACTTACATTGGAAAGATAATGTACGTTTTCCATTAAAATTTTAAACTTATGTTATTCTGTACTCAAAATGCTTAAATAATATATAGTACCAGGGTAATAACTGTCAGGAAGGGTACCTTGTGCTGGAAAGGAACATTTTAAGCCAGAATAACAAGGCAAAGTGAGAGAACCCCACTGGCTATTTTGGCCCTTTTATTGGGGACTTAATGTCCTGCTTAATGTCTGAATATGACATAATGTCAAAATTGCGCTGTTCACCTGACAAACACTACAATTTTGCTGGTTCCATTTAAGTGTAACTTAGGACATGTTTAAACATTACAAATATGCCAAAAAACAGGTTTTGAAAAGTAACCAATTTCATATTATAAAATCGTACATTATGGCTTTAACATGCTGAAAAGGAACATTTAATCAGCTTAAAACCTTATAGCCCCTTCAGCTTAATCATATGAATGTTCCTATATTACATTCACGATATAACAATCGAAACAAGGTTTAATAAACCCACACGAACAAGGAACTGATTGTAGCTGGCCAAACCTGGTATAATCTAATCTTTAGAAAGCTATTGGATTAGCAAAACCAATAATCCAAATTTCAGGTAATCAACTTAGTCTTCCAGTAGACAAGAGTTTCTCACATAACATGGTACCTGTATACCAGGTATGAATTGCATGTGAAAGCATCAGACACCATCAATTAGAGCATATTGGATAACACAATTCAATAACTCACGAATCATTAGAGCCCAAATTCAAGTGGAAAAGGTAGAAATCCATGATGCATGGTACTTTACATCCAGTGAGTCATTGTGGGGACACAGATGTTGGTCTCATGAATGAATGAATTAATTAATGGTAGAGTGGAGTTTGCTTAAAACAAAAGACACACATTCCATTGTCATATTCAGGTGTGTATGAACATCAAAATTAATATCATTGTCAGGAAACTGTTTGCAGAAAAAAGCAAAAGGGAACATTCTATCTGTGGTATTCAGAAGCAATATTTTCCATTATGCTCATTCATGGAGAGAATGCTATCTTAAGTAGATAGCATACCAGTTAATGTATAATGTAGAAAATGCTATCTTCATTAGATGGCATTTAAATGCATACAGATAATTTATGCTATCTTCAGTAGATAGCATGTCAATTGATATAGAGTATATCATAGCTGTAGTAGATAGCATGTCAATTAATGTAGAGAATGCATACAAGCATGCCAATATTCATGAAGAGAATTCATGCTATCTTCAGTAGATAGCATGCCAATTAACATAGAAAATGCTATCTTCAATAGATCACGTGTCAATTCATACCCAGAATCTGTGCTATCTTCAGTAGACAGCATACTATAGCTCATCTTAAGAAAAAAAAACCATGCTAAGTCATTAAGAAAGTGTGTGCTATCTTCAGTAGATAGAATACTGGTCCTTACAAATTTTGCTATCTTCAGTAGATAGCATGTGAGTTAATAATGAAAATTAGTTCTATTATCAATAGATAACATACCATTCCATATAGAAAAATTGTGGTATCTTCAGTAGATAGCACATATATAGAATTTGTATAAGATCAGTACCATTTTGAAAATAGTGAGTCAAGGACAACTATATAGACTGAAAACAAAATGAAAGCTGTATGATTTTTAAACATCTTTGCACGCACCTTTCAAACAATAATATTCTGCAAACCTCATCTAATTATGAAGTGCAGCTATATGTTCACCAATATTCACTTAGTACGATGACATTTATGTATAGAAATTTATGATAATATCAGCATATCATACATAATTCTCATGTCTAATGAAATTTGGTGACACATGTTCAAAATTGTAGCCTCTAGGCAAATGTTGTCATTTTGACTTGTCATCTACCATGGGAGCACATTTTCCACATGAGGGGATCGTACCCATTTAAGATGAAATGATATTAGGACAGGTATCTTCCATCACCTCGCATAACCTCACTTTTTCATATTTCATCTTCATTTTGTTCTGCGTTCTCTCCATTTCCAGAGGGGACAGTTAGACCCTTCAACCAATCAAAATCATCAGGACAAAATGATTCAATGATTATGTCCAGTGCCACTGTTCTGTCACTTTATGACATCTGTGTAATGCTTTAAATCCAACTGATGTTTGGCTAAAAATGGAAAACGGAATGTTACTGATATATTCAGTATTTATTGTTTTATTGATGATCAATCCAATATTTCTAGTCCAATTGTCATTCATAATTAAAGAGGTAGATATACGCTATCATTTTTGTCTGTTGTTACAAACAAGACAGCAATTTTTACAACATTATTTCTTATTATGATTTAAATGTCTGTCCCTGAATTTACATTGTCTCTGTCCAGCTGTATAGGACAGAATGTTGCAGCGGATACTGGAAAGATACAAAGTGTGATTGCTGCATTTACATGTACTGGGCTGCAGTACTCATGGTGAAAAAACTTTGTCAGTTTAAAGAATAATTGCCCTTATAAAGGTGAAATATAAAACGGACAATTGTTACTCAAAATGATCACGTATGACAAATTAAATAGTCTCTTAACGATGTGTAACTCATAGACCAAGTAGACTGAGAATATCCATGGCCAATGTAGAAAGCATGATTTGTTATCAGTGACAAGTCTGGTGCAAGATGCAATGGACCATGGACAATTGGTTGACAATTGAGGATTAGTCATTGGGGCTGACTTGTTCACCCTGTTGACTGGCTACCAAGCTGGATGGATGGTTGAATGGATGGATGGTTACATGACTGGGTGCTTAGGTGATAAATGTTGATTCAGTTAGGTATCTTCAAGCAAATATGTCCACATTACAGTTGTACGAGGAAGGAGGGGGTTTGTTCAATTGGTTCTTTGTGTACAGTAAACAATTGGTTGATTGTCCACATTCACCTATACCTAACTGGCTAGGCAGTAAATGTTGATTCAATTATGTGTCAGCTGTACGGATAGATCCAAATTGCATATAATTTGAAGATAAAAAAACACTGACAATGAGCTTGTACTTTTTCAGAGGGTCATCCTCTTGTTGACTTCAAAATTACCTTCAACATGATGCTGTGTGACACATAACCTGTTATCCTTCCCCATACAACTGAAAAACACAGGTCACTAGGGGAAATCCACATCATTCTACCTGGATGCATTGAATCGATGGACTTTTTGTTACAAAACAATGACACACCAATGATGCATTTCCTACATCTGTAGGACCTACTGGTATCAGCTGCTGTCTACTGAAGATAGCACAGGAATATTTAACTTGCTGATTTGTAAACTTGTGGGTAAAAGACTATCAATCATGTTAATGGTGGCTAAGATGCATTGTAATTTGTATACTTTAGTTAAGATGGAACTCTGCCCACCTAATTTAACAACAATAATGATAATTATGAACAATACATGCTGTCTGTGTATATTTTGTCTTTAAATTTATGTTTTCCAGGTGTAGATCCCTACCATGCTATACATGTTAACACATGCACACAAACACAGCTGAGGGAGAGAACCAACTTCTTATTCTTTGTTTGAAAAATTATTAACTGAGTCAAATATTTCTCAATTTGGCTAAATTCATAACAGTTAAAATGAGAAGAAGTAACACATAATGCAAATTTTGAGGGACTAAAGCAATAGTCCATGCAGTATATTCATAAAAGAAACTTTTTATTTTGGTGCCCTCTAGGTTTAACATATAAAAGAATTTCATGGTTACTACAGGGCCTATAGGCCGAGTTCACATAGAAGTATACGGTATTCGCTATACGAAATATGCTCATTCAATCAGGCTGAGTTCATATAGGAGTATACTATGTGAACTCAGCTGGTCAAATGAGCGTATTTCGTATAGCGATTAGCGAGTATGTCAGTTTACCCATTTTCTTCGTCTTATCAAATGCTTGTAACTTTACTTCTTGAGGTCACATTGCATTCAATGAGGTGTCATAATGTGCAGAATTAGATAGTGCATCTATTAAAAAAATGAATTTACCCACATATGGTTTAGGTTTTTAAAATTAGGACGGTATACGCTGCACTAAAATCGAACACGCGCGATTCCCACTATACTATACTATACTATACGCAGGTATACGGCCTTTTCGAATAGCTCTTATGTGACCCGGTACTATGAAATTACCTTGCTCGATTTAAGATATACGCGTGCACCAACAAAGCGTGCATCGTATACCCGATAGTATACTTCTATGCGATCGTAGCCTTATGTGACCCGGTACTATGAAATTGCCTTGCTCGATTTGAGCTATACGCGTGCACCTGCAAAACGTATACCCGAATAGTATACTTCTATGTGATCGCAGCCTTACTGATGTAAAATTTGGATAGGTCTAGGTTTGACAGAATTTGTTTTGAACAAAGGATCTGCTTAAGGGCTGGGGTATGAACGTTTGGACAGTATTTATTTTGGGACATTAGAGCACATCAGACATATCGAATTGCATTGTGAATACGAAGAATGTCCTTCTGATATGAAATAATTTTGATTTTTTGAAATTCGCAATTTAATACACATTTTATGGCAAATCATTAAAAATTGATATTTTTGATATTTAACAGTACTAGAAGTAAACTTTACAAATCTGATGATTTATACTTAAAGTGTATGTAGGTGGGATGAAAAGCCGACGATCAATTGAAAATTTTGACCTTTCGTATTGGAGATATGGATTTTTTTCCCAAAACACCAACAAAAAAAAACAAATGTGAAGAAATCTGTCTTGATATTACTCAACACTCACTACATTCAACCACTGGGCCATCACCGAGCATTGGGGTCCAACTTGGTCTTCCACAGAAGATCATTTCTCCCATTCTCTACAGGCATTTGGAATGCCCTGTAGCTTTAAACCAGAATCTGCACAGCTTCAATTAGTGGGAAGTTATAGCTATCTTGACACCAACCTGTCAGTGTTGCATAATTAAATTTCTGGATGTTAATGCGTAGATTAGCTTCAGGGATTAGCCTTGACATAAAAAACAAACAAGAAAACAAATTGCACTGGTCAGCTGTGGGGAATGGACTCATTGTTTTGCCTTTTTTAGTTTAATTCATTTGATTGCACTGATAACGCAAACAGATTTAGAGTAATTTTCTTTTTCTGTATAGCTTACTGAATTAGGTAAGCAACTGTTTCTACAGTAAGAATAATATAATTATATAACAAGGCACTGTAACTCAGCATTGTATTTGTTTATCAATTGTTTTTAGCCAATTTTCCAGTTTGTTTTCCTTGCAAGATGGTTGGTAACCTGTAACAATTTAGCATAGATTAATAATGCTCAGATTATGGCCAACAGCAGTAGCATAGCCAGGATTTTGGTGTGAGGGGCAAAGCCAAATCATGAGATTTAGATTTCTCTACGAAGTCAATTTGTGCGAAATTCCTTCCCACAATGCAATATCGTATTGCATAACAAAGAATATTGATTAACCTCCGAACTGTATCTATTGTTATGCAAAACGCTTATTGCATTATGGGAAGGAATTTCGGCACAAATTGACTTCCGGTAGAGAAACCCTAAATCCGCGTATTGTCATCCCCATTTGTCAATTTATTGTCCCATGGCATGCTTTGAATGTATGAGAATTCTCACATATCATGCATATTGAAACTGTGTAAAGAATTGTAATTAAATGATGTTTCCAATAACTAGTTCAGCGATCTAATTTGTAGTAGCATACACTAATCGTCAACAAATAGTGTGCAGTAACATTGTACAGCCCCAATACTCCATTAGATTGATTTACCTGTAACAAAAGTGTCTGTATCACAATATGATAGCCGGCCCTATGAGTAATACACACACACATTTAACCAATCTAAATATTGATGAATGAAACTCTCATCAATATTTCCCAGGAATAATTCTCTCTAGTTAAAGTTCCGTCTCTAAATAACACAATGATGTCATGTTATTGCATCGGCATTGCAGATATCATTGGTTAAAAGCAAATATTGACAGGTGTAATACAGTAGTAGATTACCTAATTTAAACCAAATGACAGGAAATAAATGACTAATAATTACATGCGTGTCAGTTTGCAGCTAGCTGCACGTCATTGTGATTTGCATTGTTACAAAGGTGATGTCCCAATATGCTTTCAAATTACATTCTGCAAATGATGTGTACAGGTTTTAAAAAAATCAAGTCTGCTCATATTTACATAATTTTAATTTAAAGCAAATTGACATATTTTTTCATATATTTCAAGGTTCCAAAGGATATATTTTCAAGGCTATATTTCAGTAAGTTCATCCACATCGTCAGCTATATACCTGCTTGACAAAATGTTCCTACCTCTCTTCTGCTAAAATTGCTAATAACAGTCAAGTTAGCTCAATCTATAAGACATTCGTCTATGGTGAGAGAGGTTGCAGGTTCAAGCCCTGGAAGTGGTTAGTATGCTTTTGTATTGAAAATTGAGTGTAAAGTGTGCTGAGGCTTGTGGATCAACATCTAGGTATTGTGCCTGTGCATAGCACACAATAAATTACTGCACTTTTAAAAAATAATTTTAGACCTAATTTACACCAGACATGTGCTTCATTTTTATGTAGCCTGCTAAAATCTGTACTCCCACTGTTGTCCATACTTTACACGTACCTAACGCCTTGAAATTTGAAAACACCAAAAATAAAATTGTTTTTCTCTTTGTAATAGTCCTAGTTCCATCTCTTCGGACAATGAGAAATCAATTTCACTATCTTACAAAACTCACCATCTTTAAAAAAATCACCATCTGAAAAAAAACACCATTAATCTTCAGTTCGTCACTATAAATAGACCATCCCTGCAAATTTAAACAACTCTCTATTTATTATTTTAACCCAATTGCAGTTTTGTGTTTAGAAACTTAATTTGAAGATATCACCTTGTGTCTCTCACACAATGTCAGCTTCAGTGTTGCTCAAAAAAAGCATGTTCTCTTCTCCCCCATTTTGTCCCATTTTCCTTTTCCTTGATTAATTTTAAAATGACAACAATCAGACACATTATCTCCCAATCAAATGTCATCCATCAGAAATATAACATGAGTTGCATATTTATCTCATCAATGTTAGATTCATGTAGGTTTTACAACCTCCCCTTGGAGACCACGAGTACATTTACTACAGCTAATCTATTTTCACCAAATTATCTAGAATTTAAAGCAATAAGGTCAGTGATCTCAATTTAGATTCTGGAGCATCACAAACTATGTATTTGTTATTGCATTTTCTATTATTTGTTTCCTTCTTTTTCTTTTTCATGGAATTGGGACTTGAGGTACTTAGGACCAGCCAAGTCTTTCATATATTATGTTATTTTAAAAGCACTATTGAGTAACTTGGAAAGAGGTTAAAATACTGCTACTTAGAAATAGGCATGAATTGAAAAAGGAGACAATATGTAAAATATATTTTTTTCTGATACTAGATTTGAAATTTTTTGGCAACTATGGTTCATCATAAGAACTGCAAAACCCAAACCTAGACACATATTCATTAGAGAGCCTAGTTTTATACCACAGGTAAACTGAGCAAGAATGGCCAAGAACAAACTTGCCATTGAAATACTACGACATCAAACTACCAATAATTAATATTTATAATTTCAGTTGATAATAATTATTGTTCATACATACTCACGATATAACGATGTTTCTGATTGGATTTGCGCCCTTTTTTGCTGGTCATACATACCGTTTATGACCAGTACGCAGGGCATAAACAAGCTGCGTCACGCAGCGTTGGAACCCAATTAACACGATCCATGATTTGCTAGTGTTGCGTACATGCGCGCATGTCACCGCGCCCATCTCACGCGAAGCGCAAAAGATGACGCGTATCACGCATAAACAGCGATCATGCCCTCAATCTTATGAATGAACCCCTAATTATTAAAATCATGCCAGTTTATGTAGAAAATGGGTGCTATCTTCAGTAGATAGCATATTAACTTGTATAAAGAATTATACTCTTTTCAGTAGATAGAATACTACTTCAAGTAAATGGTGCTATCTTCAGTAGATAGCATGTTAGCTTGCATAGAAAATTGCTATATCTCTTTAAAAAAAATAGCATGGTAGTTCATATAGACAACTGGTGCTATCTTCAGTAGATAACACTGATTCAGTGTGCTAGCTCAGAAAATTAGTATTAAAGAACAACTTGCCATTGACATACTATGATTACAAACTACCAAATAATCAAAATTGATATTTCCAGGCAATAATAATTCAACAGATATATGCACCATGGTGATATCTGCTATCAAGTGGAAAAAGATAAGAATGTACTTCTATAAATAATGACCCTTTCACTGAGCTCCTCTGGCCCTTCCTGCCTCTTGTTGTTTTGAATTACAGAATTGAACAAGTAGCATTGAAATCTTTGAATGAAAAGCTTGTCATATAGCCGGGAGCGGGCTAACTGTCCTGTATACAAAAAATGAGGACATTCAATTATTATTGGAATATCAGTTGAATTAGCAAGAATTCCCTTATGGACATACCCAATTAGTGGTGGATGAAATTGAACATATTCCTGTCACAACAAGTTATTTAGGTCATTATCTAGGGCATATAAACAATAAGGCATAGTTGATCTAATGGAGATGTTGAAATTCCATAAACAATGATCTGGAGAATAATATAATTTATAATTGGATCTTACTGTACTTTTAAAATAAATGAATATATCAAAACAATCAAGCTGGGACATATAAAACTTGCTATTAATGTCCTCTCATTCTCTTATCATTGATAATATTTGATATGGGACAGCTATCAACTGATTGAATGAATTCAAAGCTTTTCTGTAAACAATAATTTGTTTCCTTATATGCATGTGAAGCAATAACATAGCATAATTAACAAGTAGGATTATTTTACCTTCTAAAGTTCACCTTTTTCTGTAAGAAAGCTTCTTTTTTAAAGCGTAAAGAAGCTTTTTTAAGCCTTACATAATTTTTTCTGTGGAAGTTGAAGAAAATAATTAAAGTGTTATACTTTCCGAGTTCAACACAAAATCTTTGACTACATGGCTCCTAAATATTTGAAGGTAGAAGGTCCAATAATGGTAAATATAATATACACTCAACAAAACAGGAAAGTGTGAAAGAGACGTTTGAAATAAAATGATAAAAATCAATATAAAATGTCAATAAATATGCTGAAAAGTTAATGTCTAAAAGGACAAATATACAGTAAATCCGTAACACATTTCAATAACACAATAAACTTTTTTTTCTGAACAGCTAACTTAAAGTCAGCTAATTGAAGTCAGTTTCTCTCTACCCTTTACTTCACCTCAATCATTTTCAATCAATTTGGTATCCAAGAAAAGCCGCAACCAAATTTGAAAAAAGAAATCCTTGGTATGCCTCAGTAATATATAGCCATCTATTGTTATTCCAACCCAATGGTGCTTCCATTAACTTTATAATACCAAGAAGCTATGCTATCTACCACTGATCAGTGCAATTGATAAACTAGGTGTAGTGTTATGCAATGTAATGGTGAATCAATTTAGCCAAGAAATAGGTTAGCCTCTATTGTCACAGGACATGCTAGCCTAGATCTCAGTCTATAAACCAGGTTGTTGTATTATCTTTTGCTCTGGGTCATCTACCTGAGGGACTCAGTAAAAATGTAGTGATGGAGTCTTTTGGATGAGTATAGCAATTTACTGCGACAGTATCCCTGCATTAGCCTACATAAAGACTTGATAAGAAATGAAAGTATAGAAAGGGCAATAAATTGTCAACTTTGAATTGTTAAATGTCAGCTTGTAGTGGCAGCAACAAGATTTTTTTTCTGCAGGGGAAATATGGGGAAGAGAGATGTAGGGGGGGAAGTGAAATAGTGTCAGTAATCAGAAATTATGCCCAAAATGTGGCAAGAACTTGAGAAAAAATGAGATTTTTGGTAAATTTTATGTTCTGGTTGGGGACGCAGGAAGAAGCCCAAGTTTGAGGAGGGGCAAGTGCCCTGTGCCCCCCTCCTCTGATGCCTCCACTGTCACCTTGTATGGGAATATGGGCTATACCTGCATCATAGACTTAGTACCAAACTTTACCTAGTTTTAAACAAAATATACAAATATATTTCCATGTTCGCAGATTAAACAGCTTGTTCAAACAACCTGTTTAGATTGGATTTGCTATACATGCATTTACGATCAAAACAAGCAAATATCATTATTGACATTTCGTCTGAAAGTGATGATTATTTTACCGACAATAATTAATGTGGCATTTGTGAAGCAAACAAGTGATTATACAGACCAAACAAATACATTAATATATTCTATTCAAAGTCAAAACAATAACAGAGTGACAAGATGACATTATATGAATCTCAAGGACAAGGAATCGTTAATAAAAATCTCCATTAACGTTGAAACAATCAAATGTTCAAATCAAATATGACAAGCATGCTGTTTTTAAATGTAAAGGAAGTTTGACTAAAACCTGTTATCAATCATTAAAACATGTATAAGCATTCACTTGTCGCAGTAACAACAAATAATCTTGAAAACGTTTCCAAAATGAAATTAATGAAGAAAACTTAACACATGTATTAACTTGACTAGAAAATTGTCATTCCCATAGCAATGCAAAAAAGCTGAGCCATTTTTTGACGAAATATATTTTTGAGAGGGTGAGCAGTGATCCCGTAGACATTATTATTAGAACACATTTGTGTACATCCATACTGCTTTGTTCATATTTGTTCACTTAACTCTCTCCACGCTGGTATCGACTACGGACGACAAGTTTCAACAAATTTTTACAAATTCAAAAATTTCAGAATTGTAAATTTTCATGACCATATTTGGAATCAACATTAAAATGCATTAAAATGAGTACAAACAAGCCTAGTAGTGGTTCGTGGTTCGTACGATTGCTCTGATATTAGGAGAAAATGTCTCCAAACTTGGACTCCTTATGTTGAAGCCTATGGCCAGCACGCAGAGCATTAAAATCAATTAAATTTTGTATAAAAAAACCTGGTTGATTTTACATGCATAAAAATATATCCCCAATATACAAAATCAGTGTCAGTCAGGCCCGTAGAACAGGGTTTTTTTTATCCGTTGCCTTATCATGTCTTTTATTATTATTGATGCTTTAAAAATTCATTTTGTTATTGATGTTTTAAGAATTCATTTATGCCATGTTACCACTATTCATTCATCCATACAACAACAGTCATCATTACATGTAACTTCCATCCCTATATCGGTAAAAGACAGACAAAACGCTTCTGTTCGTGGTAAAATACGCCACCTTCAATCCATCACACAATATATCACAATTACCTCACTTTATCGGCTACGCTTTAGTAGTTTAGTCATTAATCCAAGGTTAACTGTGCGTCACGCTATTCCGGCGGCGGCGGCATCCCCCACTCTCTCATGTTGCTTTATTTAGAATATGATGTGATGAAAGCTGTCCGTATATATTGATGGAGATAATGTTAGCCATTGCAATATAGGGAAGAACTTACTTAAACAATTAATGTCACTACAAATTAGGACTGATGCCTGTTTTTTTGTACGACAAACATTACAAATACAAAGTTACAACTTATGTTATGAAATTATTCAAAATCTGGACTTTTTGTTATATTTTCTATTGCTTGATCTATGCTGTTTATCCGTTAGGTTATGAACCTATACCTAAACATATAAGCATTGGACAACCATTTGCTAAGCTATCAAGAACATTGAGTCAGATAATTAATTTTAGATATGACCAAATTAAATTCATAATTTCTCTTGGTTTTTATTGTTCAAAGACACTCTCAATGATTTGGGTAATCAAAATAAAATCTACAAATCATAAAAAAATGAGATTTCAGGTTTTTTTTGTAGGATATATGGAATGGATGTTCTATCATATCCTGTAAGTGATCAGACTGAAAGTAGCCTGATAAGGCAATGAAAAACCAACAACCCTGTTCTACAGGTGGACAGATCTTTCAAGTAGGGTCGGTCGGCCAGGCCTTTATTTTTGCAAATAATTCACCAAAATCTGTAAGTATTCTGCAATATTTTGAAATTAAAAAAACAAAAACATTTTCCAAATTTGTGTTGGCATTCATTTGTATAGGAAAAATTATTTCACCGATTTCTTAAATCTGGGTCGTTTTTTTTCCATTGCCTAAGGATAAAATGTCACATTTTAGTCAATATTGGACATTTCTGTCCACATGGACATTCCTGCATCCCGCAATTAAAGAGCCATTCAGTGATCCCAGCGCAAGTGTTAAAAAAAATAAAATTGTTTATAAATTGCTTAAAAGTGAAGGATAAGTCATTCAAATTGTCATTTGGTATTTTTGAAATGACAAATTTGGCAAAAAACAAAGAAAACAGCAGTACTGACGAAGTTGATGCCCCATTCAAATACATGTAGGCTAGCTAATTTAGATACTGTCTGTATATAAATTACAGATTTGTGTAAAATGTCTTATTTTGTCCTAAATACATGGCTTTTGGCTGAACCACTCACAGGCTTTGTTAGCACATCTATGACAATGACAAAGGTACCAAAATCTGAATTTTGATGATTTGTATGATTGTCCGGATGAGCAAATCACTGAATGGACCTTTAATACTAATAGAGGTTCATATTTTTTTTCAACACAGCTGCTTTTTCCTTATTGTCAATCTTTCATTTGAAATAAAAACCTGATCAAAATCTTTAGACTTATTTTTCACTTTCAAGTTAGTTGACAAAATTAAACATGATTTGATACTTTTGTTTATACCTTAACAACAAATTATTTCATTGATGATGAGGTATAAATTGACTCATTTAATCAAAAATTAATGTAAGAGCAAATGTACAACTTATATCCATTAATTATCCCAATTCAATAATAATACAATCATTCAACAGCATTTCATTCAAAATGCTATTTTCATTGCATTACTTTCTTCACTCGTGCTGCTCATTTTTAATGCTATGCATGCTAGCCATAGTCCTCAACATAAAAAGTCCAAGTTTCACGATATTTTGTCAAAATATTAAGAGCTATCTTAAGAACCACTGAACCAATATTAGGCTTGTTTGTACTCATTTTAATGCATTTTTCAAGCTGATTTCAAATATGGTCATGAAAATTTACAATTCTGAAATTTTTGAATTTTGAATTTTTTTTTTTTTAAACTTGTCGTCTGCAGTCGACACCAGCGTTTAGATCCCACAAATTGGTAATTTGGTGTTAAATCAATGTTAGTACATTTTGATGTACTAAAAAAAAAATGGGTTTTTTTGGTCTATTTGATAAAGATGAATAATATGAGACTATATTATGAAATCACTTTTATTACATCTTTACTCAGACTGGGTGTCTCCCGCACCATTGTTCAATTAATTTAGTTTATAGAAAGTTATCATTTCACCACCAGTAATTTTGAATTATTACAAATTTGTATAAAATTAAAGAATTATGCGCTATTTGGCACTTTTGTGTTATTTCGTTTTTCTAGATGAGTGAATAAAGACAAGTTTCTTTGCCTATGTTTGATGGGCCTGAATGTTGGTAATGTGATTGCCTGTGTGAAAACAATGTATGTTCAGCTGAAACTTAAAGTTAATATTGCATAATTTGAGTTATTAAACATTCATTTACTGTCAAATATATATAAAAACCTTGAATAAATATAGATCCCTTCCACCTGAAACACAAGCAAAGGTTTTGAACCCATACTGGATGTTATCCAAGGTTTCTAATAACACCTTATAAAGTAAATAAGGGGCTTTAGTTTGGAGATCACAAAATCACCCTTACAAAATAATGATTTGATATCATAAATAACCCTTACAGCTCCTGATGTTATAGACTTGGACATAATAATACCAGGCTCTCCTCAATCAAAAGGTAATCTTACATCAGTAATCGATGGGTCAGCATATTCTGGAGGAAATCCAGTCTGGTTGCAATAATTCCATATTTGAAATTGCACAAATTAACCAATTTGCATGTTTCTTCAAAAGTTTATACCAAAGCAATAATAGGCAAATTTTACTCATTTTTATCAAATTTTCTGAAGATATCATATTTGAAATAAAAATTTGGACTGTATCCAAATACTGTTTTGTTTGGGTGAGCCAATAAGGTTAACATGGGGTTAAAATCTTGATGCAGCTGTCGGATGGATTTATTTGATGTGCTATCTACCCCTGATGAGGCAGGTGATGAACTAGGTAGAAGTAAACAATGTGATATATGGGGATACAGTTTCACCATAAACAGTTATGAAGTTGAGACCAAATCCATACTTAAAGTAACTATCCCATTTAGTAATGCTTACAAAAAGTGTCACTGGATATTATTATTATTGCTATTGTTATTTAACAATAATTTTGTTTTTGCAAACTTTGTGAGATATTTCAGTAGGGGATGGTTGAAGTCAATTATTGTTTCTAAGGGTCACTGTGCATGTGATACACATATTTGTTTCTAGAATTCAAGCAGCTGGAACGTGGAATGTGTCTCAATGTGAGGTAGAAAACATCATGTGTTACAATTGGACCATCCACCTTTAACATTAAACCAATGTTAAATCTCTTTGACAATAAGATCAAAGAAAATTGCTGGGCCATTTCAAAATAGGGTAGGACATGCAGATTTTTGTTCCTTTCTTTTACACTTCCTGTACTGTATTGAATATTTGATCTCACTGTTAAATAAATCACAAAATGCCAAAACAACTTTTGCCAACTCTGAAAAAGTGCTTTATTCTGCACTTCTGTGTTCCTTCAACAATTTAAAGTATATCAGTGTCAACATATTAAACCTATTAGACATGTCCTAAAAGAATTTAAATAAAGACAAAAACTGACATTTTGATTCTAAATTGTTCATTTTTGTCTTCATTAAATGGTTTGTAGATTTCCTTGTTAGTTGTATTCCTTCTTATTGAGGAACACCACATAGTGTTGTTTTTTTCTGTTTTTTGTTTATTTTTTGGTATTTTTTTTTAAGTCTAGGGTCGGGTCCAATTTTAGGATAGGGTGGGTTAGCCAATACAACAATTTTATTTCGACCTAAGCATAGTGATTTTAATAAGACTAATCAGCAATCTTGTCATATTATTGTTAACATTTTGAAATGTTAAAAGGCCTTGCGGTCTTGCTGCGGTTTCAATGACAAATATCTATAAATTTGAAAACAGTCACAAAACTTTTTGCTATTCTGTGGAAGCTCAAGAAAAGGTTAACAATACTTTTGGTGAAACTTTTGATGGTGGTGCATGACGTGTTACAACATACACCTGAAGTAACACCTTTGTTTATTCTACGCACATAACATAACAGAGTTCTATCATATATAAACCCTATAGATTCCACACCTACAGCAAGTATATAGTAAATCAATGCCAGACACTCTCAGGATTGAAGTTCAATAATATTTGGTGCAACCTGTCTTTTGTGTGTCTCTGGTAGATTTATGGCTCTCTACGTGGAACCAGTGAATGCAGATTAATATGGACTAATGTAAAACACTGTGCTAAATTAACATGTAATTGTGTTTTGTAATATTACATAATAAAGGCTGCTATCTGCTGAAGACAGCAAAGATATATATGGCCAGGGCTGCTATCTACTGAAGATAGCAATAGTATGTAGCCAGGGCTGCAATCTACTGAATATAGCAACATTACTGAAGATAGCAATATTATGTAGCCAGAGTTGCTATCTACTGAAGAAAGCAACATTATGTAGTTGGGCTGCTATCTATTGAAGATAGCAATATTATGTAGCCAGTGCTGCTATCTACTGAAGATAGCAATATTATCTACCATAGACAGTAATATTGCATAGTAAGGACTGCTATTTGCTGACAACTGCAAACTACAACAATAAACAGTCAGAGCTGCTATTTACTCAAGACAGCAATAACACAACAGCCGGGCTGGTATTTACCACATACAATAATAATACATAGCCAGTGCTACTATCTACTGAAGATAGCAATGTCTGTGTTATCAGAATACAGTGTCTTATTTTTTTATTTATTATTTTTTTAAATTAAGTTGTACATTTTACTGTAGCCTAAGATGTAGTGTAAGTTGTACTTTTAAGATCATTGTAAAGCGCTTTGTTCATACTTATGCTAAGGTGCTATATAAATTCCGTTTATTGTATTGTATTGTATTGTATTGTCTTCAGAATCTCTGCATGAAGAGCTTACATCTGAACTTACATCTAAACAACCGACCATGAAACACCTGATGAGTGTGGTGGTAGAATGTAACAGTCCCTCATTTCAAATATATAGTTTTGGTTTCTCTTTTGTTCAGAAACCAAAAATCAAGGGATTAAAAAGTAGAGCTGATCTGATCTGCAATCATAACACTATTATGCTGGGAGGACACAGTATAGGGTATATAACCAGAAGTATACAATAGCCTATTGTGCTAACATAATTATTATCATGATTGATATCGAAATCTATCCCATGGACGACAGTTGATGCTCTCTGTCGATGGTAGATGGCATATTACACCACGAGTTCTAGGCCTAGAAATCATATACATGCTTGCAGTATACTGAAGGATGGGGTGGGGTGGGGAATTTGTTTGTTTGTATGAAACATAAACGATGCATGGAGATGATTTGATTATGAATTAGTTTATTATCCCCGGAAGCACAACCCATACCTCTTTAAGAGGGCTCCCCTCCTATATAACCACCTCTTTCCTAAATTACCCCTTTCCCCTCCTCCTCCCCTACATTCGATATCTTCATCTCGAGCTCTCCTCCCCTTCTCTTTCACTTCCAATGCTCTCTCTCTCTCTCATATGTTTCTCTCTCTCCCGACCCATATCCCCCTTGCCCTCCAACACCCCCCACACACACACACCCACACACCCCAATCTTCTCCCCTCTATCTTCTACTTTTTGCAGTAAAATTGCTTCAGTAAAAGTCATTAGGTTATTAGAGGTCATATAATGGCCTTCTATCGATTCTGGTACATGGGATTAAGGACATGAATCGATTTTGTTTATAGCACCTATACAATTACAGTAGTGGCCCCTTTTGTAATGTCGAATGCAAATATTTCGATGGTCTATATATAGAGGCCCTGCATTCTTTTATCGATTGGCTCCAAACAAAGGATTTGAACTGGTGTCCTTCACCGTAGTTATGGCGGAGTGCAGTCCATTCAATCAAATGTTGTCATCAACCTATTCGATCGTAGTGCAGGGTTATATGAGCGAGACGAACTGTCACGGTAGATTGCAATCATGCTTTTGTTGAATGCATTTGAGTAGTCCGCCATATTTACGGGATGATACGTCACATGCAAGGCCTCTATTTTCACAGTGAAATCAGCTTAGGCTATTTCGTAGTCTCAAGCCAATGCTTTCAAACTAAATCAATGCTTTCAAATGTAGACTGTTTTGTTCGACTTCTCTGCTCGTGAATATTGCACTGCGAAATTTAAACATTTCTTTTGTATACTTAGATCAGGTAACTCGAAAATCCTGTAATTTTATTCGTCACACCACTTATAAGAAACTGAAACCAAAACCGAAACTACCTGTCACAAATGTTTAGTTTTAAACAAAAGGTAGAAACAAAGAGTTCGATATCTTGTGATTCAAGTGGTTAGGCAGGACAATAGGAAACCACGTGACCAAAACCAAAACCAAAACTAAAACTATATATTTGAAATGAGGCATTGTAAGCATGTATGTGTATTCAGCCATGCATGATTTAACTCCATTATACAATTGGCTAACTGTGAGAACATATACTTCTTCTTTACCAAAGCTATATAAAATTAACAAACTATACAGCAAGTGTAAGAACATCAGAGGAACAAAGCCTGATTATACCATTGTAAAAAAACGTAGACTAAATGCAATGAATAAAATTTGAAATTCATTATTTTAATAAGGGAATGAGAGAGTGAGCATATGGCTGTGATGGATAGCGACACTATCTAACATGACAGCGTCTAACACATGCCGACAATCAGCCCTGATATCTAGACAAAATCCTATTAAAGTGTTGTATGTATTGTCCCATGCATAGTGCTAAGCTCACACCCATGGGTAAAAGCCTCCCTCAAAGCTCACATAGATACATTTTCTATATGCAGACAAAATCCTAGGTATTTTTTTCATCTTATAACAATGAATTTGAACATGGGGATACACCCTGGGTTTTTTATGTTAACTAATCACACTGATCTCTTGGGAGAGCCTGGATCTTTACTTTGTTGTAAGAGTAAATCCTATGTCAGAATCTCTGCTAGGTGGTACTCTTTTGGTTTTGAATACTGTAATTTCAAATTAAGCATACAATCATTTACGAGCTATATGTGTATTACAGAACAGTGTACTAAATTGAACTTTCAATGTAAACCATGTTAGAAAGTTATAGAAACTTGGCAAGACAGAAAAGGAAGTCAAAATTATGCACCATCAAGATATAATATCCTATGGTTGCTATTGTGTGCATCCAATCCAGGATTTCTTTTGATCAAGTATCCATAGCAATGAGAGGGGACATTCTAACAATAGCAAAAGTCACTTTCCCCATACGTAGTACCTCACAAGCATACGTTATTAATATTACAGTAGGGGAAATAGTGCGCTTTACAACTACCTATGACAAAAACAAATAATAGCTGCAGGGATGGATTAAATGGACGTCCATATGTCTTAACAACAAATGGAAATACATATCGGATTTGGTTCATGACACTACAATGGATGTTTTGACAACAATTTATATATTGGTTGAGTAATAACTTTGTGTAAAGCATAGGAATATATTTCATGATTTATAACATGATCTTCAGATTAAGGCACAGTGTGCTTAAGGAGATAAATTTGACAATAACTTTTCTACAAAAATATGATAAAAGGCTATTGCATTGAGCAACAGGTGCAATAATGTTCTTTATTATATATCTCTTTAAAATTATCATAAAATAATTTTGCAGCAATTTTATCAAAAAATATCCTTTGGCAACTTTTATTCAAATTTAAGATCTTGAAAAATGAAGTTAAGTCATATCTATAGGGCCTACTCCAACAAAATGCATGTCATCCTGTTTGAGGCAGCTGGCCCATAAACACAGATCAGTTCATATCTTGCAGACTTGAAATATAATAGTTTAGCATGAAAACCCCATTTACTAAGAATTTTGTGGATGTTTTGACCAAATTTTGATTTACTATATGTCAGTATACCGTAAAACCCCGTCTACAAGGATATACCTAAGAAACGCCCTCAATAAAATTGGTTGCTTGTTGTATTTGGAGTTTGAACAAATATATACTGGCACTGGGTGGCTATGCATTCCATCTAAGTATGTTGTAACACCAATCAATTGTATTGACATAATAACGACTGTTTCAGTATATCAGGATCGTATAGCTCAATTGATAGAGCGTCAGACTTTGGAACTGAAGACATGCTGAAGAGAGCATGGTCCGGGCACCGGTTCCGTTTTTTCATTCTCGTTTAATTTTAACTTTTTGACATGTTCTTTTTATCTTTCTTCAAATCTACCTTTCTACTTTTAATTTTAGGTGTGTATTTTTTTTTTTTAGTTTTTTTAGTTTTTTATAGTTTTTTTAGTAATTTTGTGGTTTTATAGAAACTAGTAAAAGCATTTATTCTAAATAATAGCGAAACCCACGGTTAGACAGATTTTTTGTAACTACTTGTCTGTCCTCTTTTTTGCAATAAAAACCTATGTTGCACCTTTGTGCCATCCCAATTCTTGAGGAATGGTAGGTAGGGTGCGTTTTTGGCTTAAGCACGATTTTGTTTCTACTTGAAATGAAATCAAAATAAATATTGTTCTGTTGCCACAATTGCAGTTTTTTCAATAAAAAAAAAATAGATGAGGAATAATAATTATTCCATATTTGAATCTATTGTCCCATCAAGAATAGAGTGTCTTCAAAAACTTCAATCAATTCATCTGACAAAGGAAACTATTCTGGTCATTCAATTTTGTTTCGCTTACACCTGTTATATCACAGGCGTTGGTAGAGAAGGCACACTTCTCTTGTCTTCACCGAAGTAGTGATGTAAACACTAACATGATTAATTACCATAGCTAGCAATGGACATACACTATTTTTTGTTCCACTTGAACCCATACTATAGGCTATTCGCTGTCGATGTGGCGTAATTAATCGGATTAACTACCATAGCAATTGATGAATACAATTTGAATATATAGCCCTGCACTTCATCGTTCACGTGGCACCTATGCATTAAACCATAGTTGTCAAAGAAATGCTAATCACTCGCCATGTAAGATTAGTATTTATGAAAAGAGTGGTATTCAATCTATGTTTGGTGACATACGCGGGTGATTAGTGCAATCTGCTTGATGGTAGTTATTGCGATTATTACGTCACTTCGACAGCGAATTGTAGTATAGACGAATCCAACAAGCCAAGTGATGGTCAGAATTTATTCGGCCATTATACGCTGGTGAAGTTGCGTAATGTCGGATTAATTACCATAGCAATAGGTGAAAACAATTTTGAACATATCGCGCTGCGCTACAAGCAGGTTACACTCATCACCTGTACTGTGTATGTCTGCAATCATAGATTGAATACAATACTGGTCTTTTCAAAGATCTTACAGGTGCAGCATGATATGGTTCAATGAAGAGGTACCGCCTGAACGTATCAGTGTATAACGCGGTATATTCAAAAATTGTTTTCACCTATTGCTATGTTAGTTAATCCGATTATTACGTGTCTTCCCCAGTGTATTGGAATAAAACAGGAGGATGTGAGTTCATAAGGGCAATGTCGGGATTATAGGTCACAATCGATGTGGAGAGATGAGAGGTCCGACCAACAGCCATAGCGAATGGTTCATGTTCAACTAATTCCAGCGGACGGTCTGTGGCTATAAGGAATCGTCTTTGACCACATGCGCAGATCTGTCTCGTCAGGAAGATATTTAATATCCCGAATTTATAATAGGCCTATGCCTACCAGTTCCATCGTATAACCGATCTGCTAGAGAATATTTGTTACCATGTTTAATAAATTCAGTATTTATCGTATAATAAAATGTAGCCAAATGTATATTATGTGTCACACGGTTTTCTGCTGAACCACTAGCAGGCTATGTTACCACATCTATGACAATGACAAAGGTGAATTTTGATGATTTTTACGATCGTCCGGATGAGCAAATCACTGAATGGGTCTTTAGTTCCTCCTCTCCTTATCCTGCCAATATTATATGAATCAAAGAAAAATAAAGAAAAATAAAATTAAACAAGAAAAAAGACAAAGAAAAGAAACAATAAAAGAAAAACAATAGAATAAATTAAACTAAATATGAAAAAAAAATGATCACGAAAGGAGTCTTTAGAAAATGCAAGAAAATATAAATGAAAAGTTTGAACAATATTTTGTTTATAAAAGTTTGTGTGACCGTGATGAGGCTCGAACTCACCATCTTCCGATCTAAAGAACCAAAGTCTTATGCCTTGCCAAGTGAGCTATGCTCGTGAGATGCTGAAATAAAGATAAATAATACATTGTATACCTGCTTGTGTCGGTAAATGATTTGCTCAAATTCCATAATGATATAATATTGTGGAGGGCGCTAGCGTGAAATATGCTATCATCACAGTCGCTTCTATTCCTTATAGACGGGTTTCTACGGTAGTTGTCCTGATTAGAAAACAGCTGCTTCTGATTATACTACAATGGATGCGCTTAAAGGTACATGTCACTTTTGGTTTGAAATATCAATGTCTAGGATCCACTGAATAGCTATGTTGAATATCAAATTACTGTACCCTATATAAGGCTATTACACACTTAAAACTACGGGGTCAAAAAATGACCCAAACGGGGTCATTTTGACCCCAGCATAGTTATCAACTAAACACCATACCACTAACGGGGTCATTTTGACCCCATTGGTCGGGGTCATTGCAATGACTACGTATTTGGGTCAAATAGTAACCCGATTGGGGTCAAAATATTACCACATTTCGGGGTCAAATGAAATGACCCCTTCAAAAGGGTTGCCTTATTGGGTTACTTAATGACCTCATTTCGGGGTCAAATGAAATGACCCATTTGAAAGGGTTGTTTTATAGGGTTACTCAATAACCACATTTAGGGGTTGTTTGGATTTTTTTAGTAGGCCTATGGTCATGCTGGTCCCACCAGGACATAACTGTGTTTCTGCACAGAGAAAGCATTACATAAACAGCAAACTGCAAAATGCATCTGTGTATCACACTCACACACAGTCAGTCATCGCCTATGACAGTTCACGTATTATAAGCTTACATGATGTAAGCTTAACAACTGCAGCCAAGACACCAGCCACGACAGCATGAAATTGGAATGAATCTGTGTGCATAGACAAGGGTCTATGCATCCTTGCAGTCTCACTTTTCAACTAACTTTTTATATTCCATCATGCAGACAAGCACACACGACAATCCGCTGAGCTGCACAATCAGAACAAATATGGCGCTGATGTGACCACGTGAGCCGATGCACACCGTGTGTGCAAATAGTGCCGAAATGCAAGTCATTATAAAGTTGACAAATTGGGTAACTTCGGTCAAAAATGAGTTTTATTTATTAATCAACAAACATTAATTGCAGCTCATGTTTAAACTCATTTATGAATTGAGATTTTCAAAGCGGAAGATTGAAACTGATATCAATGCTTGACGGTATCGGCAAAATGACCACTAAGTTTTTGACCACGTTCGTGCGTGGCTAAAATGACCTCGTGAATGTGGTCAAATTAAAACAGTACAACCCCCTTGAAGGGTCAAAACAACCCCAAACGTGGTCAATTCAAAATGACCACGGAAAATATAACCCCGTAGTTTTTAGTGTGTATGACATCTCATTGGTCTATTAGGTTGAGCCATTGTGCCTGCATGAAAGTCAATATGTGTCCCAATCAAACAATAGGAGGATAAGGTTGTGGAAACCCAATATACAGATTTTTACATCATAAAGAACTTGTAATCAGCCTTAATTTGATGTAAAGGGGTGTGTTGCCATGCCATTTTAGGGTTACTTCCCCTTTTCAGCACATCTAAGGAAGAACTCACAATCCCCTTAACCATGTTGAATACCTTGTATATTACTACAAATCAAAGCAGTGTTCATTACCTCAACTTTCTTCTGTGCAAGGTGCCACTGTAAATGTCATACAAACACAACCTAAGCTTCTGATTTCCACAGAGGTATGCTTTATTTTGTGGTGAAAAAAGTTCTTATTTTATTTGTGTCTTGAAAAAATATTTAACTTTTTACATAAATGTGCTACACTGCCAATTTGTTTCATGTTAACATAATTATGTTTTGTTGATATATATAGTGAAGATAAGTCAATTTTTTTTAAATTTCATCCAGGCTCCCAGTCTATTGGTTTACCAAAGCCACACGATAGACACAAAACAGTGAACCCATGATGAAACTTTAAATTTTATATACAAGTTATGTGTGAAAGATATATGAATGTCATTTGCTTCTTGTTTTTGTCAATGTCAATGTAAGTGCTAGTGTAAATATTAAATAAAACAAAACAAAACAAAACAAAGTGCTAGTTTAAATATTAAATAAAACAAAACAAACAAACAAACAAACAAACAACAACAACAACAACAACAACAACAACACCACCACCACCACCACCACCACCACCACCAACACCACCAAAACCAAAAACATTAAAACCTGCATCTTATAATATATTTGTTCAAATTGTGTTACTTTCAAGAACAAAATAACATGAATTTAAAGCATTTATAAATACAGTTTTAAACATTTTATAATATCGCCGGATTTCATTTGGTCCTACTACAAAATCCATCTGGTAAAGCATCAATAATGTCCAAAAACCCAGTAATTTCATAAAAACCTGATGACTAATACAAAAGAGCAGACCAATAGCTAAATTTAGCTCATTACTGTCTGGTCTACATAATGAAATGATGAAATTAAATGAACATGTTACCATGGTGATATGAGTAGGCTGTATTTAAAAAAAAAGAACAATATCAATATCAGCCCACTTGTAGGTTCCTCAGATGCCTCATGATTTCATCAAACAATCTGTGTGATCATCTGTTACTGCCCGCCAGCTTCATCAACAAATTTGAACTTTGGTCACGCTTACTCATATAACATTCATTGGTATATAATTGACACACAAAAGAAATAGAAATTCAGTCATTTTGTGTGCATTTTCCCAGAAGTAATGGATGACTCTACCATCACACAAGTAATAACCGTTACATGCACATACTACAAAGCTTATTATTTTTCCGTTATCATATGGGGACTCTACCAAGACTACCACTACCAATACAAGTTTGAGATAAGCATCAGTGCATACTAACGAGATACTCTACCATATACTTTTTGTACCAAAAATACAGAGTGTTATTTTTTTGAGTAGCTAATAACCATCTATTCAAAGCTTATTCTCCCAGTCACTATGCCCGCACATGTCTACCATTGGTCGTTTCTGATAACCATCAGTGCATATTATATACAGGCATATTACAAACCTTATGCTGAATTTCATTAGAAATACTATTTGTACTTAAAACATTTTCTTGTTTTATTTTTCTGTTTTTTGTTTGTTTGTATTTTCACAAATTTTGATTAATTTTGCACCAAAAATAAAAGCTGACATAAGTAAAAAAGGCCAAGTAAAATAAATAACACGTAATTATATTGTCCGGACTTTCTCAAAAATTGGTGAGGGAGGCCCTTATTATTTGTTAATTTGTTACAAATTTACTATTCATTTCTGTGTAAGAAATTGGTGAGGGTGGGGACGATATACATGTTATTTATTTTACTGGCCTAAAACACACTTTGTTCTTAAATATGTTCGATTTGCTATGAATCCTTCTTCATTATTTAAAATTTCAAAACTAAAACATTTCAAAATGTCGAGGAACAAATAAAAGTATAAGTGAAAGAAAATTAAAGATGACATTTTGGTAATATACATTGAAATGAAGATCCTTATCATGATCACTGATGTTCATATTCATTATTCATTTTTGATAATTTTGTTCATATTTTTTGCGGTTTACTTGGCTGATTCAATTTTTTCAAGGTCACTAAGTCGTCATCACCATCGGCTATTGTTGGTGTTCCCTCAGCTTTTATACAAAAAATACAGGGTGAGTCATAAAGTGTACTTTTTAATTGTTACGATCACTGCATGTGGTTTTGGTCTTGTTCATTAAAATTTTAAAATCAAGTTAGACTGCGGCTGGTATAATTATTGGTGAATTAAACATGGATGTGCTCTTTCATTTTGATACCAGGGAAGTTCTGTTTTATCTTGGTATATACATGAGTTTGCATATTAATAAGAAGTTTTGCATTTAATTAAATGATGGTAGATTGTGTGGTGGTATGCATATATCATCATTATTTAATGGAAGTGGGATTAACCAGGAATTCATGGCTGGGAGACTGGAATTTGGCATAAATGCTCCAATAAAATCTGGTATAATAAACCTTGTTGCATGGACAAATAGAGCCCATTAAATACATAAACAATAAATAAGTAAATCAATCAACAAAAATAAATGAATGAGTAAAATAAATAAATAAATAAATAAATAAATAAATAAATAAATAAATAAATAAATAAATAAATAAATAAATAAATAAATAAATAAATAAATAAATAAATAAATAAATAAATAAATAAATAAATAAATAAATAAATAAATAAATAAATAAATAAATAAATAAATAAATAAATAAATAAATAAATAAATAAATAAATAAATAAATAAATAAATAAATAAATAAATAAATAAATAAATAAATAATTAAAAAAAACCACAAACAAAAGGTGTCCCCTTGAATCATGAATCAACAAAAATGGTGACCACGTCAAGGCATAAAACTGCATTGTGGCCATAAAATATTCTGGTAGATTCAACAGAAAATCCTCAGAATTTAGACCTAATATGTATTAATAATTACAATTACATAACCTTACTACAATGAATATATGAATATGAACATTGAGGAATTTTGTTACCCCAGTGCAGTGTACTCTAACGAATCACAGTGCACTGTTATATCACTGGCCAAGAATTGAAATTAGTTAATTGTGTCTGATATATCTAGTGAATCTTAATTGCCATATATTGTCATCAAAGGCTTATACCAATAATCACGATGGTAAATAATTAAGAAATGGGATAATGAATGAGATTATGCAAATTAACAATACCAGATAGTCATCTACTTCTCTCCCCCCATAAAATTTATTGAGAAATTAGTCATACTCGCTAGTTCAATACAGTTTCATCCATTTTAAATTACAAAATCATTGCAATGGACTTTAATATCAATATCAGTTTGTGAATGGATAGATAATCAGGCCTCTATGCAGGATATCAATGGGGGTGGTGCTGATTTTGAAAAAGTGGACTTTTTTCCAAGGGGGGGCAGTTTTGTGAAAAGTGGACAAAATTTGGACCTTTTTGTCCAAAAAAGCGTAACAAACCTCCTTTTTTGTCCAAAAAACGTAAAAAAACAGATTTTTGCTCACAAATTCTTAAATTTTGGGACTTTTTGTATCCTTTTCCATTTTTTGGGGGAGTCGTCGCACTTCTGCATACTGGGCCTGTAGATAATATAAAATAAATGGACAGAGATATGACAAATGGACAAACAAATAAACAGATACCGGTCCGGGATACCGGTACACCAACCTGTAACGGCTTTGAGCACTTTTAATTCCAAAGTTGGTCACCTGAGAAATAATACTTGTGATATACCAACTTATGAATAAAGCAAACAAATAAACAAGCGAAAACAAAAATCATCAATCAATATTTGTGCTGTATGTTCTGAGTTTTATCATTTCTTAAAATGACAAAATAAAAGGGTGAGAAAATGTGCACACCAATCACTCTATGTATTTTTAAATAACTAATAATAACTAAATTACTTTAAACAAAATTTAAAAATGAAAACAAATAAATGGATAGATAGACAAATGGACAAACAAATAAACAGATATGCCAACTTATGAATAAAGCAAACAAATAAACAAACAAATACAAAAATCCATCAATCAATAAATGAATGTATCTATTTGTACATATTTGTGCTGTTCTGAGTATATGTCATAATTTTTTTAAATGTGTGCACCACTACTATTAAATTACTATTTCATCAACATATATAAGCAAATATTATTGTTCTTACAGCAAAATAAGATTCTCCGTCCTTTTTAAGACCCTCTTTAAGATATTAATTAATAACACAGCCTAATTAATCAACCAAGCATCAATTTGACCACCTGATCCAACACCAACTCTTACATAGCATAATCTAGATCACACTATGAATAACACATTAGCTCAAGGGATACCCTGTGCTATAAACAATAGGTTCCAATATTCAGAGTTCATTGTGAACAAGTGTTTTTCTTCCAGTAAATGGACTCAAGAACTTCTGGTCCAATGCTATAGGCATCTCCATAGTCATTAAAATGCATTTTCCAAGATAACTGTATAAATATTTTTTTATAATTTAGAGAAAATTTATCACCATGGCCGCAGTACTTCCATCCATATATGGTTTGGTTAATGGTCTTTTGAATCACCCTATAGGCATTCGTGCGTGGCCTATTGCTTGGTCATCAGTTGTAAAACCTTGAGGAAAGCCCTCCGATAATAGCGTCATCGACTTCATCAGTCGTGGGAAGTCAAGCAGAACATATCCAAGGAAATTAACAGTGGCTGGGATCGTAAATGTGATAAATAAACAAATATTAAATGCAGGTGAAACAGTGACCTCATGTCTGTGTTAATAATTAGCCATCTTAAAGATGTCTGTAATATCTGAAGATGGTGGTAATAATTTGGCTCTGAGTTATATCAATGTAGTATGATCACAAAATCTTTATTTTCTATCTTACATCATCAATATACCACTTCCTATATTTTATGCCATTGTTTTGCAGTATTCTGCCTTGCACTTGTCAAAATTATTGTATTATAATTTGTACTGTAATTTGTTTTATAACAACATTTGTGATGTGTCATGTCAAAAGGAGACACTTTTGGACAGGATCGTAAATGGAGAAATAGCCAAAAATCTGCCCCATGGTAATTTTACAATTTGGGTTGGTTACAAATTTGTGATGTTAATAATGTTAAAAATATTGTCTGATAGTTTCAGACCGGAATATAACTGGCATCTTGTATTTTTTGAGACATTTTTCAAAGTAATTCCTACTCTCAACATTGTCGATAATATTTTTAAAGGTCGATATCTCAATTTCCAATTTTCTAATACCATAACTTATGTACTCAACATGCTCAATATCTTAGCTTAGGAACGTCCAATTTCATTGGAGAAAACGGCGTTGTGGAGCGAAATATCTATATATATATTTAAGATATGTAAAAACCACAAAATTGATAACCTGCCCTGTCTCCTTTTGACATGACAAGTTACATTTGTGTGATACAATTTCCATAGTTGTAACCCCAGTTAGCCAGCCCTTTTATTTCCCACATGATTCACATAGGCCTTTTGTAATGATACATCTAGTATTAGTAATTTCAAATTTGATCACTTGCCAGACAATACAGCTGCATGATTATGATAACGACATCATTCATTCACACTGTGCCTACGCAATCAACAGATTTACAAACTATTGCAATGAAACACAAAATTATGCAAATTTTCAAAGCTACAAAAAATCCTTTGTCTGCATTTGGGATTTGCATTTTTAAATGCATCTGATAAAAAGGATTAAAATTAGAATAGTACAAAAACTTCACAGCGTGAATAAAACTACAATTATAAAATTTCAACTAAGGGCAAGCAAAGAACCTCTTGTATGATCAGTAAGCATAAAAATGACACTGCTTAGTTCCTAAAAAGTGTAGAAAATTAATTTATCTAAAGTAAAGAGTAAAGTTGTGTTATTCTTTGTTGCAAAATATTAACAACAAATGTATTGTTCCAGTAAATGCACAGAAAACACAAATACAAACACGTGTGCTGGTATAGTGAGCTTAGTCATAATTGTAGAGGGCTTCATTGTGTGTTTACTCACAGACCAAATTGATATTGGTGGTGTGAGCATATAGTTTATTAATTTAAACAAAATTCTAATCAATGTGTAATAATTAAGTTTTATCTCTTACCCTTGATGTGGCTTTATAGGCTGAAAATGTTTGCAAAAATAACTATCTACTGAAGACAGCACAAATAATTCCAAAAAAGATTACCTGTTATAAAATGAATATCTTTGTGAAAATTACTATCTACTGAAGATAGCAATTACTATCTACTGAAGATAGCAATTACTATCTACTGAAGATAGCAATTACTATCTACTGAAGATAGCACACAAATGTCACAAAAAGGTTCATCTGGTTGGATTTTAAGGTAAAAATGTGTGAAAAATTACTATCTACTGAATACTGAATACAACACATGAAATGCCAAAATAAAATTTGCATGTTGTGATTTTAGAGTGCATATCTGTAATGCAGTGAAAAATAACATTTTGTGGAAAACAAATAAGAATCTATTCTTTATTTCTGGCAAGTGTATAAATTGAGTGCAATTTGAGATGCAGACTAAAGATATTCAAATATTGAATACTAACCACAGTTTCAATATAGTACCTGCCACCAGCTTTCCCCTAATATTTCCTGAAGTTGTGATGTAGAAATAATCACATTTTGACAAAGCAATAGAGAATTTCCAAGATTTAATATTGGGCTGTTCCAGTTGAAATCTATACACCCCCATGGAAGACATGACCTTAATCTTCCACACAGGGAGTGTGAATTTCAAATGGGGCTACCTGAATGGGTGACTCCATTTAAAATCTACACCCCTTGCGTGATAGATTAAGGTCCTGTTGTCCATATAGGGTGTATGGATTTCAACTGGAATAGTCCAATATTCTATCTAACAGACCTGTCATTTCTGTATAAGTTTGACAGGTTGTTTTTCTTTTAGATGACATTTTCTTGATGTCTAATTATGTGATTGCAACAATTCCAAAACTGAAAGGCTGCCTTGTGTCTGTTGTTTTAATAGTCCAACAACAAGTCATATTCTAACTGGTTTAACCAGGAATCATGGGTCCGGGCCTCTTATACAACTCTCTCTATTATTCACACAAATGATCTCCAAGGAAAAAATTTTTCAGTGTGATGACACATTTTGCATGCTATTTTTTTCCCCCGCTAATGTTTGATGATTTGATCCCACCATGGCTAGATAGAAGAGATTGGATTGTATCATATAAAGACATCAGCAGGTTGATTTCACCCAATTGGGTGTAATATTCTTGATAGAATATGCTTCTGATTACTAAGTGACTGATAAATATAATGGTCATAAAACATTTTTTTAAAGTTATTTGTCACTTTTGAGCCTCAAAAATGTTGAAAATGATCAAAACAATGGAGAAATTACAATCAAATTTTCATTACTTCTTTACAAAAGTAGCCCACTAATTTAATTTTCGCCAGTTTAGAAACTTTTCTGGTTTGGATTAGGCCATTTGAGAGTTTCTAAAAAGTATGGGTGAGACCCCACATGGCAACTCAACAAGTAACTATATCTCAATATCTTGTGAAACTCATAAATATATCCTAAGTCATGCTGTAATGCTGCATAATAATAAATACTAGTTACGCACTGCCATATGACATTCAGTTCACTCACACATAAGTTAATCAAGTTTCACAAACCAAGCCAAAATCGTCAAATGATATTGAAGACAGACTTGTTAATTGACAGTTGGAATGAGTACATGGCAGCTATATCCCACTCCTTTGATGTGACATTTTCTAAACAGGTTATATGCAGTAGACAGATAAGCCAATGGACAGCAGGTAGACAGACAAGACAAGTATGCAACGAGGGAGCAACCAAAAATCAATACACTATATAAATGTTGTCGTATTTGAAAAGTTCACACTACGCATATTTTTAGAGTTTCCGAGAAGCTTAAAAATACACAATTTGTTGTAAATTTGTGCAAATTTTACCATCGTATGTAACTTCTATATAAGAATTGATTTAAATAGTACCAAACATGCAGTGGCATAGCCAGCATTTATTTTAGAGGGTGGGCAAGGGGAGGGGGGCAAGGTAACTTTCAAGGGGAGGGTAGACTTTGATGAAAATGGTCAAAAATGGGCTAAAAAGTACAAAAAAGGCCTACAAATCTTAAATATCAGGGCAGCCAGCATCAAGGGGTGGGCAGGGGGAGAGAGAGGGAAGACTTCTCACAGGAGGGCATCTGCCTCCCTTGGCTTTGCCACTACAAACATGCCTAATAAAGGTTCAAATGTACTTGAGACGGCCATTGCCATTTTAAAACCAACTGAACTGACCAAACATCAGGGCAGCCAGCTTGGGGGAAGGGAGGGGAAGACTTCTTACAGGGGTCATCTCACCCCCCTTGGCTTCGCCACTGCAAACATGCCTAATAAAAGTTCAAATGTACTTGAGACGGCCATTGCCATTTTAAAACCAACTGAACTGACCAAACATCAGGGCAGCCAGCTTGGGGGGAAGGGGAGGGGGAAGACTTCTTACAGGGGGTCATCTCACCCCCCCCCCCTTGGCTTCGCCACTGCAAACATGCCTAATAAAAGTTCAAATGTACTTGAGACGGCCATTGCCATTTTAAAACCAACTGAACTGACCAAACATTTTTGCTAAAGGCAAGGAATCTTAAAAGCTATTACTCTATGGCTTCTAATCCAAGCATGTTAAATATGGGGCTATTCCAGTTTAAATCCATACACCCCCGATTAGAAATGACCTTAATCTACCATACAGGGGGTGTAGCTTTCAAATGGAGTCACCCATTTAGGTAATCCCATTTGGGAGATTAAGAGCATGTCTTGCATAGGGGGTGTATGATTATCATCTGGAATAGCCCATTGCTTCATCCTATCTCACATTTTATTTTTGCATTTTCCATAGAGCATACAGCAAGGAATAAATCAATAGAGGAAAAGTGTTTTGGATATGGTGTTTTTGCCAATCATTCATTCCAGAGCAAGCGCCTCTGGGAGTAACCTGAAGAACAGTATTGATGTGGATGATATCACTGTGACAGCTTATGAAAATACCCCTATGATGGCCACTTGCTCTCAATCTGACAAGAAATTATCTAGTATTTTTAGAAAGTGTATTTCATGTTATAGTGGTGTAGAAGGGCTTAATAGCTGTGGTAGTTTCACTTAACCTAATTCTAAATTCACAACTGTTTTGTGAAAAGTCACAGGAAAGTCAACATGTATACTTTCCAACAAGCATGTTAGGCAAATAGAAGCATTTTGGAAATGGAAAAATGACATTAGTAAAGACTTTTCAGCCTGAACCACCCTAAAAAAAAGGCATGTTGCGAGATGAATGTCCTGCGATGGTTGCATGCTTTGGACATGCAGGGTATTGGAAAATAAAGATTCAGAAAAATACCCTTTGTGGGACTTTAACACGGTAGTGCAGAAAAATTCTTTTTTCTGTGAGATTCTCATGGAATGTTATTCTGTCAAAATGGGATGATTTCTACAAGGCACACAGCAAATTTTACATCCTGTGATTAACTTTTGTGTAGTATTTTTTTAAACTGCTGGGCAAGATTTTTTACAAGCACAGGTATGCAACCACATTCCCTTGAATTTAGTGTATGAAAGGTGGTTTTAAACATAGGTGATGTAATGGAAACTGGTACAGAAACGAAAGCAGCAGACACCTGTGGAAGAATGCACAAGTCTTCATCCAGCAGGGGACTGGTTATCAGTGAAGAACTGAGAAGGGAAGAAAAAGCTTGTTATTTCCAAAAACAACTTAAAGGGGTGTGACTGAACAGATTCCTTCCCCATTTTTCTTCATCAAAACTGAGACTTTTGCATTAGAGGAAAGCTAATATGTTCAATTTAGATTGTATGAACAAAAATGTGGTGAATTGTGGTAACCACAGGGCCGTAGCAAGGTTGTAAATTGTGGGGCGGCCATGACTAATGCGGGGCGGCCAAAATACAAATATATGCCCAAATTGAAATAAAAATATAAAGAAAAACATAACAAATTTCTCAAAAAGTGGGCCGGCCATAGCATCCGCAGCCGCCCCATTTGCTATGGCCCTGGGTAACCACAACCGGAAGTATGTATTATCCTAAGGGGCATTGTAATATACATTTTGCTTCTCATATCAAAACCGCTGCAGCAGTATAACTCAATATTTAGAATCATATTGTTTTAAATGGTATACCTCAATGTAAGATAGAAAACAGAACATGAAAAAGTTGGACTACGCCCTATAGCAAAACTATCTGTTGAAGATAAATCCTGTTCTGCATAGAGTGAAGGAATTCAAGAGATTGTCGGTGTTATTTCCATTGCTTATTGAATTATGCAATGTGGGTTACTGCTATGTGGGAAAGGAGACACTGCTGCAGGAAGCTCCTACATGGAAGTCCTGAGAATTCAGCTTTGATATGTGATATGGCCCAGGAAGCAACCATAGTAGTGATCAATCAGAGAAGTAACCCCTAGATTTTACTTAAATAGAGAAATTAATTTGAACTCAATTGTATCTGCGGCAGCTATGAACTGACAATCGCAATGAACAGTTACTCTTACTGTGTTTCTGGCGATAAAATGAAGTAGTTTTAAAAGGAAGATACTCTACTCTCCGATAAATAATTGAATTCAATGATATCCTTTAAATTTGATCCTAAACCAAATTGAATAAATGTCACACTTTTTCTAACACCTTGTATATAAATTGGCAAATCAGAGAGAATATAGGGTGGGGTGTACGTGTTACCTGAACCACCCTGTAAGGGCTAACCTCCTGCAGGCTAGTGTAAAGCAGCATTTTTTAGCGGCATTAAAATTTTGTGTTTTAAAGAGAACTTATGTGGTATGAACATTTTTCACGAATTTGTATATTTCCTTAAAGGCTTTATAGGATGAGAAAATATTTACATACAGCATGAAAATTTTGTGAATCAACAGCACTTGCGATATCCATGAAAATTTCCATGCATGCACACATTTCATGCTTTACAGTATGCAGGGCACATTGGAAATGTGTTAATCATGACAAACAAGCCCTGTATCCATCCCCTATTGTTTTCTGAAAGATTCCGATGAATCGGAAAGACTTGGGAAAAGAGGAAAGCTTTAAGAAAAACATCCGACGGGCCCAATGTGACCTAGTTTGGGTTTGGATTTGAGTTACAGCATGGTTTGGTTATACGGAGCCTATGGCATCAGGGTATGCCGCCAATAGGAGGAATGTGGTATGCCGACAACCCATTGAATCAGAGTTTATTTCTGGAATTTCTTGTTTTGTTTTTGTGAATGGAATGATCCGAAGGGGAAACAGCAGTGATATGTTGTTAATAAGGAATTTTAATCATTTTTTTTGTACTGCAACTGCCATTAAAGCCATAATGTATGATTCCACCAAATTTGAATTTTGGTATTCTTTACTCAAATCCTGAAATAATATGAGAAATAACTGTCAGGAAGGGTTTGTTTCCATTTTAAGCCAAAATAACAAGGTAAAATGACAGAAATCCACTGGCTATTTTGGCTGTTTTTAAATGTGTAGTTCTAAGGGGAGGACTCAATGTCAGAATATGACAGTATGTCAAAATTGCTCTGTTGACCTGGCAAATACAACACATTTGCCCAATTCCATTTAGGTGTAAGTTGGGATATGTATAAAATTACAAAATATGCCACAAAACCAATTAAATTTCTTATTATAAGATCATTTTAGATTTTCACATAGTTACACCAGGTTGCACATAGTTTTTTTGGACCTAAACATTATCCCAGGGGGGATCACTCATGTAAGCATCTGCATGAATTGACTTTCAAAAATGACCCTAAGCTAGGATGTCGAAGATTTGTCAAACTAACCCTAAACAAGGATTTTACTCAAATAAAAACACCCTAAGCAAGGATTGGTTTGAAATTTACCCCTAAACAAGGATAACAACGCCCTAATGAAGAATTGGTTTGAAATTTGCCTCTAAACAAGGATATATATAAACATTGCGTGTGTCGGTAGAGTAGCATTCAGTCAGTGACAGTGATAATATCGGTAGGCCTAAGCTTAAAATGGTGTTGTTGAAGTCAGCTCCCATTTTTTTAAAAATCTGGTTAGTAAAATTGCTCAGAAAAGGGCAGAAACCACTCTTATGTGCCGATTAACTTGATAAATATGTCACTACTAATGTCCGTTAATTGGGTAATTTTAAAAAACTACCCTAAGCGAGGATTGTCCTTACAAAAACACCCCTTCTTTTAGTAAAATGAGTGTTTTGAAACCCTAATCGCGGATCCGCACGGATCCTTGTTTTGCTTTTCAAAACCACTCTAAATCTGTGTTTTCTTTCACGCGGATGCTTACAACTTTCATATATATGAGTGCCCCCCCCCCCGGACATTATCATCCATTTTACCTTCAATTATCAATAGCAAAATGATGATAGGCCAGAAAAATTGTGATTATGTCTCAACTCCGAATGATGATAATTCAATAATTTTAGACTAATATATCAAATTGAGAATCATTTTTGAAATGTATTGGATTAACAGAATACCGAAAGTATACAAAAATGTATTACAATTCAGTATATAAATGGCTTAAAACATCAGGGTTATAGAGATAAGCTGCAAGAATTTCAGCAAATTTTCATAGTGATTTTATCCAAGATATGAGAAGGGCTTGGTTTTCGGTACAACAACACATCAGTGTACACAGGCCCTGTGCTGTTTATGTAAGTCTTCAATGTTTTCCCTGTAAAACACAGGCAATGTCCTTATCTATTCACAGAATGTAGTTTATGAAAACACTTGGGTGTACAGGCTACCCTTTTGACAGACAATTTGCAATTGCATGAAGAAGAGAGAACATCTTCCTTCTTAGAGGTTTTTCCTCTTTTTTAATATCCAATGTCATGGTGTCAGTGACTTTAAACTTGCATGCAGATCCTTTGGTACAGAGCTAAACTTGCTGATGATCTATGATATTGTATGGAAAACTAAATAGACCACAGCATACAAATTATTGCTACCTTCTATGACCCAAGATATTATAACATATGGGATACAGCTCAATAAGACAATCCTTAATCAGCCTGCAATAACGCACTGCAGCCAGAATTAACTTTTTGTGCCATTCAAGTATTGTCTGATATCAGGAACTATTCACATCATCTCAGTAATTTCAGTCAGGAGTTCACATTGCCACCAATTTGTGGAAATAGCCACAAAAATTAAACAATAAAACAAATCCTGGGGGGTACAGGGACCCCCCCCCCAGTTTTTGGCAAAATGACCCATTGTTTGTTGTTTTCATCAACTTTTTAACAATTTAGGTGAAATGTCCCCCATACATTTCAAGAGGATTGACACCACTGTTTGTTGCAATCAACATTTGTACTTGCTGAAGACTGCTTTTGTGTGAGAAACATTTGTGGATTAAATCAATCATTACAATTTGATCACAATTTCTTTTTCTCAAATGAATAAAAATCATTCTTGTAGAAGATTAGAATCAGGGAAATCTGGAGCAACTTGACAACTTACTTAAGGGATCCGAAATGAGCGTTTTGAGCGTTTCGACAGTATTTTTTGTGGGACATGAGAGCACATCAGACATATCGAATTGCATTCTGAATACGAAGAATGTCTTTCTGATATCAAATAATTGTCATTTTTTGAAATTCACTATATAATACAAATTTTATGACAAATTATTAAAATTTGATATTTTTCACATTTTTGATATATAACAGTCCTCGAAATAAATTTTATGAATCTAATGATATATTCTTAAAATGTATGTAGCTGGGAGGAAAAGCCGATGATCAATTAAAAATTTTGACCTTTCGTATTGAAGACCTATTTTTTGTGTGTGTTTTGAGGAAAAAAAATCATATCTTCAATACGAAAGGTCAAAATTTTCAATTGATCGTCGGCTTTTCATCCCACCTACATACACTTTGAGTATAAATCATCATATTTATAAAGTTTACTTCAAGTACTGTTAAATATCAAAAATATCAATTTTAATCATTTGCCATAAAATGTGTATTACATTGCTAATTTCAAAAATCTAAATTATTTGATATCAGAAGGATATTCTTCGTATTCAGAATGCAATTCGATATGTCTGATGTGCTCTAATGTCCCACAATAAATACTGTCCAAACGATCATACCCCAGCCCTTAATGCTCTGGCTAAACTTCTAAACTGGTAACTCATCAGGAAGTATGCATATGCGCATGCACACACCCCACACACCTTCAACATAGGCCCTACCCTCACACACCTTCAACATAAAAGTTCACAACAAACCACAGCAAAGTCTTTAGACAGAGCATCTCTCAGAGCCCTCACCCATAACCCTTAGCCTACCCTGGTTGTCCGAGTCACGACATAAAGGCACTCAGTCGGGACCTTATGAGTAGCTCTATCGAGACAAACGCATGAAAAAATCGGCAAGGAACTAGCACATAGCTTACGATAAAGATAGGAGCCATTGACAGGCGCCAGTCTGTCTCATCCATTCATTCATGCGTACACCTGCATCATATACGCTGCAGCATTCTTAGTGTTTTGCATGCAGGGGTTAGCTTACAAATATTGCCAGATTTTTGTCACTTTTTTCCCCACAAGCACAAAGCAGCTGTTTCAAGAACTTTTGAACCAATACTAGGCATGTTTGTACTCATTTCAATGCATCTTTTGTGTGGGTGTCAAAAATGGTCATAAAATTGTACAATTAGAAATGTTGTTGAGATTTTGTTGACATTTTATTGCAGTTTATAATTTCAGACTGCACTTAAACATCTGCATAGACCGAGGAAAACCCACTTTATGTGAGAGCCAACTGCATACAAATCACTGAGATTTTGCTGCAACAAAATCAGAACTTTTGATTTTTATGTTTGAATTTTTAGAATCTGATGAACAGTTCATTCAAGTACAAACATGTTTGGACTTGAGCACATGGTTCTTGAGATACCCAATTGTGAATATGTTCTAGGCCGGGGTTCTAGGTTTTTTACAGAATTTAGCCACCCTGTGTTTTATACCGTAAGATTTACCCACAATCTTGTGTCAGGATTTCTTGGGGCATGAGATATATGTGAATCTAACTGATTGGATTGAATGTCTATATAAAGGTGTTTCTTGGGTGTGATTACAGATTATTGTTGCCCATTTCCCAACAATTGAGCAACTTGTATTGAAAAAATGTCAGGAAGTATGATAAAATATGCTTTTGGAATATTCTGTCTGATTTAAAGTAAACTCATGAATTATTTAATGTTTCTCTGCGATTAAACAATTTTGGCCTACGATTCTGTGCATCTCAGTGATCCAGATAAGAGCATATCCTGTGGAGAGATCTCACATTTACCAGGTTGGTAGGCCTAAATGCCAATAGACTATATACTTCTCCATTCACAGGCTCCTTTGGACCTTGAAAGACCTCTTTTCACCTTGTTTCACTTTTTGCCTCAAATTTGAATTTACCCCACCTCAGTTGCAGCTAAGAAAATCTGTTTTCAAAGAAAGAATATGCAGTTCACAAGCCAAAGTTATACTTCTTACATCAGAGGACCCTCGTTAATAATTTATCATCTTTAATGATCCCACATTCCGCCTTCTCTAGAATTCAACTGACTTCTCCCAGTCATGAAATTCAAAATCCTAAATACCTATGTATGAAGATCTTTGATGCAATGTCATTACACATAATATCAAAATACATGCTTTTTCTATATATAAGCATTCCAAAAATGCAGAAAAATATGACTAATAGTTTCATTTTCAAGATAAAAGATGCCTTCAACTACAGAGGTGTTAGAAAAGTAAATTTAAACCCCGCTAATTACCTCAATATTGCAACGGTTGAGATAACATAGTAACTATAGCATAACTAAAGACAATGATGAATCATCTATGGTAGAAATCTACACTCTTAAATTAACAAAAAGCGGATAAAATGACCTAACTTTGATTAAAATTTGATGTAACTGTGCGCATTAATTCATGGAAGGATAGGTTTACAAAATTGCATTAAATTTCCATCAAGGTGGACATGACATGATTTCTGTATGAGTGCAAAAGTTATTCTACCGTAATGCTTAGCATAATACAGGCTGTATCAAAATGATTGGTACCCATCAGTTTTTATATTTTTTGAAAAGCCTTCATGCATTTTCCAAATGCATCATTCAAACCTTTCATGAAATGACCAGAATGTATAGTTTTGTACCTTTTATAACATCAATCTATAAATGGGACACAATCTGGTCCATGGAGGCCAAAGGCTGCAAATTTGAAATTGAGATAAAGGTAAAAATAGGGAGCAAAAACAATAAATTACATAAGAAAATAGACATCACAAAACTTCATAACTTTAGAACCAAGTATGTTCGACTTTTTGTATTTTCAGTATGATATCCTAATGTTTGTATAAAGTAATAATTGTAGTAAATTGTCAAAGTTGCCTCTTTGGTCTCCATGGAGCAGATTGTGTCACATTCTGACATTGCCTTTTGATGTATCAGTCTCGTACACAATCAATGGGAAATGGTTGGGTACTAATCATTTTGATACAGCCTGTACACTGCATGCAGTTGAATCATGGAAATATATACCTACTATTTCCATGGTTGAATTAAAGGAAGTGCTTTTTTGAGTTTCAACATGTTCAAGCAGTATTGCAAACTGGCACCATAAACTACCTCAAGCTTAGTCTGTCTCTGGTTGTCTTTGTATTTAAACAAGCAGCAAGGTTTCAATAGGTATGCCATTGGATTGAAAGGTTGCTAAGCTTTCATCAGGTGTGACTCTGACTTTGACGAAAGCTGGACAACCTTTCAATGTGATAGCACACCTATTGAAACCTTGTTGCTTGTTAGGAATTCCCATTGTGAAAGCCTCTCTACTTACCTGTCTTTCTTTATTTCTTTCTCCCTCTGTTTGTCTGTCTCTGTTTGTCCTTCCTTTTCTATGTCTTTCTATATCTTGTCCAATTGTCTTTCTGTAACTGTCTCTGTCTCCATACCTCTTTCTAACACTGTCCTCTGTCTACCTCTCCTTCTGACACTGTCTCTTGCCACATCTAAGTAGAAACAAAAAAGTTCTTAAGGTTTCTGTCAAGGCCAAAAAGAACCATTTTAGATACTAGTATGTAAAAGTTCTGTGAAGGCCAGAAAGAACCTGTTTTGCAATTTTCTACAACCTCTAGAACACTATAGAAAAATTATTTAATTCGTGTACATCGTGGAACATTCAACTACGCTTGTTACTCCGCAACTAATCATGCTAATACACGAGCACACAACGCTATTTTACGCATCCATATTAGCGAGGTTATCTGCGTACAACAGCTTACTACGCACAGCACCGCAAAGAGTATGTTCCACGATGTACACAAATTAAATACTTTTTCTATAGCTGCTGTTCTATACATTGTAAAAAACTATTTTTCCAAAGAATGTTCTAATACTTGTTTAATTTTAAGTTCTATATTCTCTTATTTATTTCCCTCTCATTTCCATCCTTTCACTTAGTCTCATCTTCTTCAATCCTATTTGCCTAATCCTGTTCTATTCATAAAACCTGCTAACATCTCCAGATTAAATTCCTTTAGATTCAAGCTGTTAGAGCACTGATATCATGATGTCCAATTACGCCACATTTCCTAGCCACTTATCCATTGGCATTCATGCATTGAATGTCGCAAAATGCAATCTGTGGCGCCGGCCGGGTTTTCCTAGCCATGCAGTACATTGTGTAATATAAGTGAGAAGGATATCACTAAACAAGATGAACATTATAATGCTTCCCACCTGGCAGGCTCATAAGTTTCACCGACAAAAATCACCCAATTCTAAAATGGACAAGTAGTATCTAAGCAATCACTGGACCAAACTTCAGTAATTTTCCTATAGATTCTGAAATTTTCTTTATGGAAAATGTATAATTTTAAAATTTATTGAAGACCTTCTGCTCACTCATTTGTATCTGCCACCAATTCTTTTTGTTTGCATCAACAGGGTTATATATGTGACCTTACATGTAAGGCCAATCTTGCATGGCAAGAGATTCCAACAGATAGGTAAGCAAATGTAGGCAGGGGTGGATGGCATAAAACTTCACTTCTCGATTAATATGGGAGGGGTCTGTAGCAGCAGAAAACTGGTGAGGGGTTAAAAATCCCACTAAAGTTTACTTTGACTTATACATACATTTTCCTGCAATGTTGACCTCATTTCAAGAAGTTGTGTCACATGTTTGTGTAACACAGAGTTTGTACATGGCAATAATAATTTTATTGCTCAATTTTGTCATTTGCCATAAAATTGATGGCTGTACATTATTTCAATATTTCTTATGGCCTTTCTTATTTTTGGCATTTGTAATTTAATGAAACATGATATTTGATTGTCATTCACACTCTTATCTATATTACAATTTTGAGTAAACAGAAATTCCCAAGTTTATAGACCAATGGTTCCTACAAATGTATTTTCTTACGGAGCTATCAGCTGTTGAACAAAAGTTGTTCAGCGATTGTATAATAATATCGCATTGATCGATTGGTTATTCAGGCGTTTCATTGAAGGATGAAAGTGATCACTTTTGATTCACTTTACGCTTGGCGGTCGCCCTGGACAGACCTGTAAATTATGTACTTTATGGGAGGAGCTGCTGCGACAAGGCGTCATATCCCATGTGAATGTTGTTTTTGTGTGTATTTATTAAGTTTAGGGAAACAGCGGCAGCGCGTATGAAAATGTTTTATTCGCGTTTAAGCGCAGCGCATTTAGCGAATAATAATAAATTGTCACAGTCACATCCATGAAAACAATCAAACACACAAGATATTAAACCCTCTTTTATCCATATCTCAGCAAAAACCTAACAAGGTCCTTGTTTGATCAATACTCAAGTGTTTTATTATTCCAATATTTTACATTATTATTCTATTCTGGGGGTAAATACTCGCCATTTTGAAGGTTCCACAACGTCAGTATTGATAGAATATATGACTACTAAATACAATGAAGTCAACTACTTCAGAAATACTAGATGTAAAAAGCATCTTCTTCAGAACACTCTAGTTTGACTTCTTTTTATGTTTTGCACTCGCCGATCACACTGTTAAAACGCTGTTTGAAAGTGTAAACAGTACTGATTAATGGGTTACCAGCCAGTTGCTTAAAATATTGTTTAAGAATTTCAAACAAGTTGTTTAATTATTTTTAAGCAACTTGCTGTTCAGAGCACCCATTAATCAGTGCTGTTAAACTTTTCAAAAGCGTTTTAACAGTGTATGCCATCAGTGATATCATGAGTACCTTTATCAAAGACTGCTGTTATTAACCCTAACACCAAACCCTGCTTTTTGATATCGAAAGTTAAAGAAGATACGAAAAAGGAGAGAAGATGACCAAAGAAGTCACTTGGCACCCCCGGGATTCGAACCTTAGACCCCCCGCATGCCAAGCACACGATCACAGACCGGAAGCTACATGGGTAACACTGCCCCGGGCAGCAATTCCGTGAGCATTTAACACTTAGGGTGATTGCGTCATCGCAGACCCTGGGATTCACGCATGTGCAGTGGTTTTCATCGTGGTATTTTGTGGTAATTATGGGTGTCAGGGTTAATTTCATAAACTATACTATAAACTTTGATTCTAGAACTTTATATCAATGAACCTATACCAAAAACCAAGCAATAGACAAGACAAGATCAAGAAGAATTTAATCATACCAGAGGTTCATCCCCTAGTAATCAATCTATATTTTCTGGACTAAATCAAATAAGTGATAGTCTCTCCCATTTCACTAGCCAACAATAACCACATCCACGTTGCTCATTGATGGCGACATCCTCAATAAGATGGAATCCTGAAATACTATCAGTGTCCATTCATGATGCTGAAACTTAAACCCATCTCTTACAAGCTTGGACTATGTTAAACCATTGGTAAGATGTATGCCACAGACAAGGCCTTCACAAAGGTACAGTGATAGTAGTGCAAAGTGACATAGAACTTTATGTCACGGTTATTAAGGTGATTCAGATCAGTAGAATTTATTAGATTTACATTTGTGACAGTTCTGTAAGCTTTTTCTGTGTCTTTGTCTTATGGAGATCTTATATGAATAATTGAAAATACTTGATATACTTAATTCCTTTTTGTGATTTCTAATTTTCAAAAATGCCTACTTTGGCCTCCATGGAGCAGATCATCATAAGCTTACACTATACTACCAAAATAATATTTTGTAAATTATACAAAGTATCCCTACATTGAAGTGTATATTAATTTTGAACTCATTGTCAATTTTCTTCAAATTCATTACATTACAAATGCATATACTATTTTTGTCTTCATGATACTTTAAGTTATAGGACTTCTATTGTATAACCAGACAAAACCAATGGCCCAGTTAGAGAGATACCTTAAACTGATCCTATACACTACCTGTTTGCTTTGAATTGTATGACAAAGCTAGGAAATGAAATCCCAAGTATGCCATGTGATTTTAAAACTTGTAGAGGATCAGGTTCAGCTGCTATTCATTTCTGATATGCTGATTCAGGAGAGTAAATGTAGTTTCCTTGAGAGGCCACAAGGGTTTAGTTATATCTTATGTAACATTGTTTAACTTTGAATCATAAAAGGTTCATTCTATACTTGTCCCTGTACAGAACCATACCAAAAATTTCCATCATATATACAGATATCAAAAAGAAAAGACTTCTTCCAGAGTTGTGGAACCTTCTTGGCTAAATACCATTTTTGGTGTGACAGAACATGTTTTGTTCAGTATGAATCCTTTCTTAATAAGTAGTGGTTCATTTGAGAACAAATGAAGGATTGAAAGAACCTTTTTAGTGTTTAAAAACACTAAAAGAGTTCTTTACAACCAGCATGATTTCAATACTACCACTACAATTGACCTTTGGAACCAGAAAAGGCTTTAAATATTACAATCATTATTTAAAAAAAGGTTTTTTAACTCTAAAATGGTCTGTGGAAACAGAATAAGATTGTCAGCAATGGAATGGATGCATCTTTATTTGTCATTTGTAGAATTTGTTGGTTAACGAAATGTGCTGCCATCAAGACAATCTTTTAGGTTTTGCAACACATTTTTGGTTGCATTTCATATGGAGGAGAAAATAAGATCTTCAACAATAGAAGAATCATTATTGTCAAGGAATCCTTTCATTTGCCGTATAGAAGGTAATGTAATGATCGGATTATCTACCATAGCAATAGATAAATACAATTTTTGAATAGATTGCCCTGCACTTCAACATTCATGCAGTACCTATGCATTGAACCACAGATGTCAAAGAACAGGGATAAAGACCTGGATCGTAATTCTATAGAATGATTAGTATCTTTGAAAAGAGCGGCATTGTATTCAATCAATGATTGCTGACATACTCAGGTGATGAGTGCAATCTGCTTGTAGTGCAGGGCAATATATTTAAAAAAATTGTATTCATCTATTGCTATGGTAATTAAACCTGTTACATTATCACTTCTATGGCGAATAGATACAACATATTCCAACCAATCCACCTGAGACAAAAATATCTTTAAAAAGAAATAACGAACCTCAAGTTTGCACTTTGTCAAGGCAATCAATGTATAGTGGAAACCTGGATATACATTCAGAATATAGATCAGCAATCAGACAGAGCTTAAAATAACAGAAAGCTAACAAAGTACAATCAAAAGTAATCTGCACCAAAATCTATAACTTATTTACCACCTGATGGATGCATGCAGTTGCGTATCTCTCATACTATCTCCCACAGATTCCAGTTTTGAAACATAGATTTTACATAGCAATGAAGGACAAACCAGGCTGTGATAAAGACAGATAAACAATAAATATATTTCAATAACTATAAATAACCTGCCTGCAGCGGAGAGTGTCACTAGCCATGAGTTAAATGATTCATCATAGAAATGTAATGGAACAAATATTACGATAAATGTCGCTGATGGCCTGCAACAGTGACATTTTAGCAAGCGTTATGTGTCAGATATGATACCATGCATATTAACACAAACACCTTGAATAAGTAACACATCAATTTTGATTTGGAAGTAGGAATCAACACGCTAGGATTGGTATTTATGACAAAAAGCTACAAAGCTCTCAGGTGCGCAACAGTAGGCACATCCATATGGAGGGCTTTTTGCTTAAGCAACACAGTTCTTGAGCAAAAAACTTGGGGAAATCTCCAATCCCTAAGTTGCCTCGAGGATTCCAACCCCTATGTTTGTCCCCAAATTTATCCCCAAGAAATTTAGGTGATTTCCTGAGTTCCCCGATGCTTGAGCCATCGCTCAAGCGCTACCGGTACTGCCTTGTGAACGGTACATTTTGCAATTCTCGAGTGCTGAGCTTAACCTATGACCTTGGTTTAATTATATTTTATATTTTATATGGTTCAATTTGGCACAATACTAGATAGGTCACAGTAAGCTTCCTGTTGTAATTACAAAGATGACGACATCAGTCATCGCATAAGTCGAGGATCCAGGCTTCATTAGAGTTCATTTGTGTGGACACACACTCAGGGATTGGCATGGGAATCGCAATACTCAAGCACACCGGTCCTTGATAATTCTATGATTATATGAACATGACTAGGTTTGCTTTGCGAATCTGCTTAAATGTCAAACACTATTGTTTATGGAAAACGTACTGGAGTTTCAAGGTCAAATATGTGCTGAATTCATATTTATAATCCTGGCTTTGATATAACAGGATTATCCATGCATCTTGGGCATATTTCCAGAATATAATTCCTCCAAAGAAATTGCACATACATGGACACATATCCAGAATCAGGTTTAGAGAAGTATGGAACGTTAGTGTTTTCATGAGTGCTCCGCTTTACAACAGAAATGAATAGGTGCAAAGACAAACACACCTAACAAGCAGATATATGCAGAAGGAAAAAACAAACGACAAAACAACAACCACACACAACATCATACCTACCCCCGCATTACCCATATATCCGAGGACCTGATGGAAAATTAAGAACAAATTGGAAGCCCTCTGCTTGTTGTTGTGTTTTTTATGCCAATGCTGCATAGGTACTCACAAGTTCAATGCACAGAGGATGTTAGCTGTAGAGAAATAGTAGCATATAGGGGCCCATCTATAATGTTTTCAGAGGACATATGTTTCGGTAGTAAGCACAAGGTCCTCATTGTGTTGGTATGTAGTCATTGCACAAATCCCTAGAAGTAATAGCAATATGTGTACACATACACAAATACACAATAACAGATAAACACAACAACACTACAGTACATCTATAACCATTAAACCAAATAGTCCATTTCTATATGAACCCTCATGGGCCCAATCAGAGCATAGTATGACGTAAGACTCAATATAATATAGCCAACTCCTAATCACTCCTCACAGATTCCGTTTGCAAGACACTCAACGCGCCCAATTAATTGCCAATAACGCCAAATTCCTGATGGTCCATTTTCTGCCAAATAATTATTGAATCTATTGAGCAGTGATATCACATAACTGTAATTTGGTATGTAAGGCTTACAGCTTCCCTAGTACATTACATGTGATATTACTCTGTTTGGAAGTTTGCATCGTCGCATCATTTCGCGTGATGGGCCCCTAACGGGATGGAGCCCAGAGTGAAATATAAAGGAAATAGAAAACAAATTGGATGAAATATATTTGCTCAAAGCTTTGGGATAATAAACTGATAGTGTGTTGACAGACAAGTAAACAGGTATACCACTGCCAGCGTAGTAACTTTGCTACCAAAATAGCTGCGGGTTTTTAAGCACCTGGAACTGTCATAAATCGGACCGAACCGGAAAGTGATATGAAAATAAACAGGGAATGTATGGTGAAAAGGAAATATAACTAGACCAATATATTATCCATGGCCTATATAAAACGTCATTGGATTTATTACAAAAGTTGTAACATATAGTTGAGCATTATGTTATATTACTTATAATGGCACCAGGAATAAAAGTGTCACCTTGTTTTGGACCAAAATGACATGCACAGTGAATGCCAGGTTTGCATTCCATTCAATTACCAATGCATACGTTAGGGAAGTCTGAGATACTTAACAAAGAGTTCATTTTACGCACCATATTAAGAACCACTGAAATTATGGTTTGCTACTAGTACTCATTAGAATACATGTTACACTTATTTTAAAACATTATCACCATCTAATTAGGAATTCCAAACTAAAAAAGATGATATGAAAATGTTGGACAAACCAGTTGACTGTTCTGCAATATTATAGAAGTTTCAGATATTTCACAGACTGCAAACATAATACTATCAACACAATCATGCATAAATGTATGTGAATAATCTATTATAACAAATAATTTATTATAACAAAATCTGATGGAAAAATCCTTTTCCAAACATAACAGAAATCAGCCAAACAGGTAACAATGATAATATAGTGGTTTTTTTTTCAAGTTTAAAAGTCTACTCAATCATGTAAACTAAACATTGAGAAAATGTGGATCCTTTGCACCTTATGCATGTAAGGTAAACCATGTCCTAGAGTACAAAAATATTTATATTATTCTTTACCCTTTGCACAATATAAGTTCTAAAAAGTACCATCACAGTACCCCAAGCACTCGACTTGACAAAGACGAGAATAAATATTCCATAACAAGAAGACTCATAGGAAAGTTTAGTAGAGTATAGGATTCTATACTTAAGTAGATACTTAAGATATTTGTTACAGTACCATCTAACTCCATACATGCTGACATTTAACTTAGAGAATACCATTTTTATAGAAATTTCAGAACTGTAAACTCATGGGTATGTGGATTACAATGAGGCCTATACATACAAAGTGAGTATTCCATGGAAAACCTCAAATTTTGACAACATCAGCACCTTAAACTGTTTATTTTAAAGACACACCAATTCAAAATCATCATCACAGTGAATGATATAGAATCACGAATTAGTATTCTTAGTACTTTAATGCATCTGGTAACATGCAAAGAATCATATATCACTGAAAAACAAGAAAGTCGCACGTAACAATTTAATGCAAAGAAACTAGTGATCTACATTTTCCTTTGAGAAACATGTAAAAATAAATTCAAATTTATGTATACCTTATAACAATTTTTGACCTTATTTATCTCAAATCTAAAAGGAAAATGCTTTAAAATGAGATCGAAGACACCAATTTGGTTCATGCAGCTGTTCATAAAAGAGAAGTAGAAAAAGTATGAAGTTGAGACATATCATCTTTCAGTATATCATGTAACACTTGACAATTAGAAGCAAAGGATGTTTGCCTTCAAATGTAGTTGAAGTACTCTTGACTTATAGGTATTGATTCAGGTCCTTATTGCTGTGCTTCAATACAGAAATAAGTTGTTGGGTTATTCACATTACAATATCAAATATGTATCTGATCCTCTATGTTATCAACAGCAGGAGGCTACTTGGAATCATGACAATGTTTGTTTGTTTGTTGGCATTATTATTTGAGTCTATACAAGTATTTAGGTGCTATCTACAGTAGATAGCATGATTTTTGTAAATTATCCTTTAGTCCAAGCTTTGGTTAAGACCATGAGCTATCTACCAAAGCAAGGCCATCAAATCTGGAGGGGACGGTGGGACGTGTCCCCTACCTTTTGGCAAAATGACCCATTTTTTGTTATTTTTAGCCACTTTTTGACAATTCAGACTGATTCCCCCCCCACATTTCAAGCCGGATTGGCACTAATTTTCCAAAGTACCAAACCATAGTAATACTTACATCCTATCTATGAACGATAAACTATACATACTTACTTGCCCATGTAAAATATTTGCAAATACCTTAATAAATGTTCTTCATACATACAGTAGCATACTACTAAACAACATGTAGCACTATATTGTCTTTGCATGGTAAAACAATAAAATGCAAATATTTGCTTACTTCTAAATCTTTGCTAAGTCATGATTTATGTGATATATCCAGTAGACGGCATATGCTGCAATAGTTACTTGTAATACAACTTACTTGTTTATTCTTTGCTAAGTGCCGAGTTCATATCTGCTATCTACAGTAGACAGCATAATGTAATATGGTAACTTTCACAACAGAAAACTTATAGTTACATAAATTACAATTAGGATTGTAATGCATTTTAATTTATTCATATTATTTTAATTTCTCATCACTTTCAATATTGTTGTTAATTATTGAAATTCATTCTAAATCCAAAAATAACATGCAACAACAGCCAATTACAAATTACTAAACCAACCCCTACAAGCAAAGATGGCCTCGAATCACACATACCTTGCCATTATACATATCAAATTGATGAATGTTAAAACACAGAGGAAACTCAATAACATACACACAGGATATCTAAATATAGGCCATGTTATTTACTTAGTGCTGTCAAGGATTTGTTGTGGTTATAATGTATCTTAATTGTAAGCAGTTGAAAGAGACTAGTTCTATTGGGGATTTACACATCATTATACGACTACCAGGCACCAATGCCGCATACATTTGTCGCCAATTTAAGAATCTTACACAAATTCAATACTATCTTACGAAATGATGGACCCATACTCGGCATGTTTGTACTCCTAAAAATATATTTTTCATATATGTGACTCACTCTGACAAAATAGAGAATAGGGAGACTATAACATTCCCGTCTCATAGGTAATTGCAGCTAACTTACAGTGTGAACTTCATACTAAAGAGTGTCCAAGGTCCCAGAGCACAGAATAATAGGTGTTTTAAAGTCTTGATGCATTGCTGTTAAATGCAAAAGTATCCTATGTGCATTTTGTATTAAGGTAGCAGGCTATTAATAGAGGTACACATTAGTACTTGTGTCATAGATAGTGCCAGTAATCGGTCACTGTTGTGTCAGGAATGACAATTACTTTAAAAACTTAATTCAGTGGGGTCATTTTTCAGCTTAATAGGGACAGTTTAAACCCAAGATTAAGACAAAAGACAGGCCCCTTCTTCACATGATCACATTAGAGCAGATAAGATATTTTACCCTTCCCAGAATCCTTTGCAACATGATACAACACTTCATTACATCAAATGACACTCCTATTACTTTGTTCAGGTTCCCCCGCTTTGTTGTCATGATGAGAATAGACTGCATATGGGTTGATAGTCAAGAAATAAGCAATATTTTGCAAGAACTGGATGTGCTCTGTTAATTGGAATACTTTTTGTCACTATTGACCCATGTTGCACTAGAAAGCAAATCAGGGTAGAAAATTGAAATGGAAATGCATTGTGGGAAATGTAAGGTATCTTCTCTGACATTACAGATTGGCTATAAAAATCAGACCACTGTATCACATGATCTTGAATCTTAATCTCCATATTATTCATAATATATTGCATCACATGATATTTTGTTTGTTTGGTTGTTATGCCAATTACTATATGGGCCCACAATACCCATCTTCCATCTTATGATACCAGAAATGCTACACACAATAACGACAACAGCAAGATAACAACATTATCATCATAAATCTTGTCATCATATAATTATCAGCATAAATATCATCATCTTTATTATCTTCATCATCACCACCACCACCATCATAAAATAACAACAAACAGGAAATTAAGAACTTTGTTGCTTTACATGACTATACACAAACAAAGTCCCTTTAACAAAAACTCCCATCTTGAACATCACCCCTTTTAACAAGGAAGTTGCTGTTTTAACTTGCAAGACGTTCCTCCTCTCTTTTCTATATAATGGCTTATTGATGTTCCATACTACTTTACTGGGCTAGTTTTCTACACAACTCGGTCATGGTCACTACTCTCACTACCCATAGTGTTTAAGTAGGAGATGTTGTGCATCTCAATAGCTTACTTTATGTATGTCAGGGTGTGTGGCAAACACAACACACAGATTGGGCCTCTTCTTGCGTGTGGTCGGTTTGATTTCAACTAAGGGTTAATGATATCTCAAATGACACTTAACCAGGACTAGGCATATTTGTACTCATGCACATATAGTTTAAACAGAATTTATTAATGGAAAACACATATTGACAAAATTAAAATAGCTAAAAACAACTTATAACATTCTTGCCTGAACAACTATTTTCAACATCTGTGTGGAGGAGGGTAAACTTGATGTCAAAGTTGGTTGAAAAAACAAAAACCTGGGTCAAAAGTTATAACAACTTTTTTGAAAATAATCAAAAAAAGTTTAAGAATCGTTACTTACAATACTCATAATTATACTTTTAAATGAGTACTAATGGCCTAGTATCAGTATAGTGGTTTTTGAAAATAAGCTATGGTTTATTTTTAAGCAAATCTAAATTACTGTCGTATAAACATTAGCATCAATAGCAGCATGTAGAGAGTTAAAGCTGATGTCTTTTTGTCGCTGAGTAAACAACTTTCCCTTTTATTTTTCTTCAGTGGTACATCTTACATCTATTTTTAGTTTTTAAGGGGTCAGTTTCTTGAAGGGTCATTATTGGTGCATATAAACAACAACTTGGTGTTTTGACCAACAGAAGAAAGTGTCAGAACTCTGATGGGGAAAGATGATAGGAGTAAGCGAGCACTCTTACATCACATCAAACGTGAGGATGCAATTGATGATGAGACTAGAGATGAAGAAACAAGGGCAATTAATTGATGTGGTGATTGACTTTGTTGATTGAGATGGAGACAAGGATATTTGTACAATCTGATATGGTGAAATCTGGAGAGCCTTCCTTGACCTAAATGTCACTTCGTTTCTTAGGGATACGTATAAGTGCTAGAATCCATATTTCTACTGTTTTTGAGATATTGAATAATTTCATGAAATGTCTGGCTTATACTTATTACAATTCTTCTTGTTATGTAATGTTTGTATATAAATATGCCATCTATTGAAGAATGTAATACATTGTGTATTGGTGCTATCTACTGAAGATGGCAATGTATACTGCCAGATATTGAAAGCAATGTCTACCACTACATATACTAATGTTCTGTATTTACATGCAATCTACTGAAGGTATTTTGTTTGTGAACATGGTGCTTTCTACTCAAGATAGTATTATTCTGTTTGCATAAGTGATAATGTATGCTGGACATGGTAATCTTCAGATCTACACATGGTATTTGTAATGTAGGATGTTTGTAATGGTGGTATCTACTGGAGACAGCATAATCCATTTGCTGAAGATAATTCACAATATTCTTAGTGTAAATGTGATACTTCCTATAACACAAAGATAGCAATATCTGAATAAAAATAGCAATATTCCATGTGTAGATTTGTTGCTGTCTACCGAAGACAGCAATACCACATTCCATGTAGCAATATTCAGTGTAAGTGTGATTCTATGTGGTTATTTTCACTGAACATTAGGCAAAATTAATAAAACATTAATTAATTAATTAATTAAACATCATGAACAGGGATGAAGGGAACTATTTCTTACCGAATATTTTCAACCAGCTTCTGGCGCCGCCACCGGCAGCAACTTCAGGAAAGAAGAAGAAGCAAGGTTGCCAGTCTGATGAGTGCTGCGTAGCAGCATGAAACTGTAACAAGGTATGTCACCAAAAATTGGATTTGATAGTATGAATTCCCATCAAACAGTTATAATTGACAATCCAGATGAACCTAATACAACATAAAAAATTAATAAAAGTTTTCTCAGGAGCAAATAGAAAATAGACTATGGGGTATGGGTAACTCACCTCAAAGTTTTTGTGAGTGTATCTTTGGGCCACTTTTTGGTTTTTATTTTCTTTTCTTTAAAGTAAAATAAAAAAAAGGAAACAAAATCATCAAAACATGTACACATAAAAAACCAAGTGCACTTAAAATAAATGTTAATAACTTATAAAAGTTATGTGACAAACCTTTTTTTGTCTTACAATATGTTATATGTGAAAATATGAAGAGTAAATACCAAATAAAGTATTAATTCCATATAATATGTCACTGTTAACTTAATACATCATACTCTCTACACATGATGTGATAACAATATGTGTGGCATATCACATATGTTTATAACATATTACATATCACCCATGCATATAACAGCTTCTTTAGTTTTATCTTATTAAATCTACTCCGATATGATGGATAAGTACATCATCTGATTGATCATCGTGCATGTGTAACTTAGTAGCAGAAGTTATTGTCATTAATTGTTTGAATGTCAGTAATGCTCAGTCCATCATCCCAAACTCTCGCTAACTTATGATATCTGCAACATACACCATTGTCCAATTATAGGCATTTTTGTTCTCAAAGTCATTTATATACATTGTCCATCCTTACACTAAATAATCAAGAAATTAAAAATTCTCTGAATTTTATTTCCACCATTATACTAAAAAATCAAGAAACCATATCCTGCAAATGTTATTCAGAATAGTATCAAATCATTATTTAGCTTATGCAGAATTTTGTGTCTAATCACAACAACAGTGGGGTCCTACACCTATATGCATAGACCTTTTGTACTGCCCGATTTGGCAGTTTTACAGCAAACAATTGAAGTCGGGTTTGATTGGCTAATTGAAGCACTTCCTCATCAAATCGGCACCTCACTGGCCGAACAATCTGCGTAGCACCATGTGATGCAGGCGTGACTTAATTCTTTTTACGCAATCAGTCAGCTAGTGCAAAAGGTTTTTTGCAAAATAGTGCCATTGGAAGATTGAATCAGTTTGTAAAAGATAGACTCTCATTCCTTTTATTCAATTTTTTGTACATTAACAAGATGAAAAAATGGGTAATATGTCCAATACATTGAAATCAGTACAAAGATGGCCTGCATTTTGAGTGATTCTAGATAGTCTATACATTCTATTAAAGGGGCATTTCGTGATCCACAGCCTCATCCCCCACTTTTCTCAAAAAAAGTTGAGATTTTTATATCACTGGAAACCTCTGGCTACATAATGTTTATGTACAAAATATTTCTTGCAGATTAATTCGTTTTGCAAAGATATCGTGAAATTTGAATTTCGTTCTGGTGCACCAGAACGAAATTACAACGCATTGTCTATGGAGCAGTGTAATACACATAATCATGCATAACTCGCAAACGCAAAATCGGAATCAACTGAAATTTTGGGATTAGGCTTTTTTCGTGGATATGTACTGAAAAATGTCATAAAAAGAGGATGCTAGAATCACGAAACACTTCTTTAACTTCAGCAGAATTGTCAAATCTGACAACTTTCCTTTGGTTAACCTACTTCTGAACACACATATGCAAATGGGGTAACACATATATTAAAGGGACATTGTAGGATTTTAGCCTTAATATTTAAAAATGTTTAAAATTGCTTTATTTCGATCATTATGCAGGTTTTCAACATATCTAAAAAAGAAGGTTATTTCTGTATTCCAAATCTTAAATTAATGTAAATTACTCCCACACTCTATGCTGTGGTCACATATGTGATTAAACATTTTACTTGAATTATTAATTATATTGTAACTTTTGGTATGGAAGAGTTAATAAAAACACCTAGATGGTGATATTTTTTTCTGAAACTTACAATATGATTAAGGCACAAATGATTTGGATTATATGATATGCTATATCAACATGTCAATAATAACATTGTAAATAATTGAGCCAACAATCCCAGCAATTCTTTGACTGTGCCTTTAAGCCACTTCTGACTACATATCTAAATGTCAGTGCATCTGTGATAGGCAGAACAAGGCTTCAGATGTAAATGATGTAGTTCACAATACATGTCTTCAACCTATTCAATTCTTGACAGTTTGGTATCAAAACTACTTAAATGTGTATGTATCCCCTGCTTCATCAAACACCAATGTATCTTCTCACCATTTAACACTTACCCCAAGAAGCATTGAGCAAAGACTAGGCATGTTTGGACTCATTTCAATGCATTTTTAATGAAGATTTCAAATATGGTGATAAATATTTATTGAAATGACTGGTATAATTGTTAAACATAGAGACTCATTTTGTTCATTTAGCATTGTGAGGGTATAATGACTGTTTTCACAGACAATAATATGGCATATAGGTCTATATATCTTTTAAGCGTGTCTTACAAAATGAAGTAGAGCATTTCTCTGACCCTACAACACACAATATATCTTTATTGCTTTTGCAAACTAGATTTATATTGTGATATGACGTGCGTTTATTTGGGTTTATATAACTGCATTGATTTGATTACTTATAGGTTATATGTGATGCGATCATGCTAAATGAGTCTGATGTCGATCAAAATCATAATTCAGATTTCAATTTTGTTACATAAACCATTCTCAGAGCTTTATTTTGCTGCAAACCCCATCATATTTTAGACCATTGGTTTCAAGAGATATTCCCGTGTTAGTGCTGCTCAGAATAACAAAATACAAAGGAAATTGAGCACTATTATGGGCTGTATATTAAAATCAATATTAGCGACAAACGATTCATTCAGCTTGATCACATCACAAATGTGATATAATCAAACCATATGAGTTGGATGTCTACCATATTAAATTGAGAGATAGCGACATTGTTTCATTATGCATTACCAATGTTACATTTGACAGAAACCAGTAGTAAAATTGAATCATTTGTGTCTGAGATATGAAGGTGTATAGCATTGCTGCGACAATAGATAACATAAGAAAGTGACAACTTATCTAGGTTGCATCTCAAAATCAATTTACTTCCTTCAGAAACGTACCTGTAATTTTGTACAATACAATGAAGAAAGAAGAATCTTGGTCAGCGATCAAGTTACCCCGGAAGTTACCACGATAGGAATTGCTTTATTCCGTGTGTGGAGGTAGCTTGATTTTTGACCAAGATTCTGCTCGCTGCCAATACAATGTAGATATGTGTGTGTCACATATGGAGAAAGTTTGCTGAGGGAACTTAAATGATATTTTATCATATTGATATTTCACAACTAATCATACAGTAATAAATCAGTTCTTTATCCCATGAGCCATTGATTAAATGTGTATACATAAATGTGAATACATGCATGGACACATATAGAACATTGCTATCTTTAGTAGATAACATCACATATAATTATAGGATTTAGGACTTTGCTGTCTTTAGTAAATATCATACAATTATAGGATTTTGCTATCTTCAGTAGATAGTATCACATATAATTATAAGACTTTGGCTGTCTTCAGTAGATAGCATCACATACAAATATATGATGTTGCTGGCGTTGGTATATAACCACATACAAGGATGTTACTGGCTTTGGAAGATATAGCATCACATACAAATATATGATTTTGTGTCTTCAATAGATAGCACCACATAAAATGTGGGATTTTGCTATGTCAACATGGGGTTATTGGCAGAAATATTTTCCTAACATATAAAACTAACACTTCCACTATATGGTATTTCATGATATAACAGTAATGGAAATAAAGGTGCAAATGTTTGTTGTGTAATTAGCATACAAATACAGGATGTTGCTATCTTCTGTTGATAGCATCACATACAAATATAGGATGTTGCTAGCTTTGGTGGGTAGAACCACATACAAGTATGTTGCTGGCTTTGGTAGATAGCATCAGGGCATGTGATTTTGTTGCCTGCCTTCAATAGATAGCGTCACATAAAAATGTGGGATTTTGTTATCTTCAGTAGACAGCACCACATACAAATATGGAATTGTGCTGTATTCACACACACCCACATCCCTACAGGAATCCTGCTGTAATATCCTCTGAATATAGCACCACACAGAATTATGCAATATTGAGTAGATAATGCCACATACATAGAGCATAATGTTGCATTCACACAAAAATACGACAAGTTTCAAAGCAATTTCCAAGTTCATTGACCAGTTGTCCAGCCAACTACATTCATAAGAGACTACATGATATACTGTGAGCCAATATCTCACATCCTATAGATCTCTCATAGGTAACAATTGAACCTCTCTGCTATGTGGCATTTAAATCAAATCCTTGCTTAGTCCTTGGTGAGACAGGTGATACTACCTCTATTATATGACCAGTGCTAAAACAACATTCGGGGCATGGATACCTAAGGGAACTAGGCATTCATTCTTAAATATTTTACAGGACTTGCATAAAAAAATTGTATTTCTTGAAGACATATGTGACGTGTCATGTCAAAAGGAGACACTTTTGGGCAGGATTGTAAATGGAGAAATAGCCCCAAATCTACCCGGGGTGATTTTTTCACACTTTGGGTTTGTTGCGAATTTGTGATGTTATTAATGTTAAAAATATTGTCTGATAGTTTTAGACCGGAATATAACTGGCATCTTGCATTTTCTGAGACATTTTTCAAGGTATTTCCTACTCTCAACATTGTCAATAATATTTTTAAAGGCCGATATCTCAATTTCCAATTTTATAATACCATAACTTACGAACTCAATATCTTTGCTTAGGAATGTCCGATTTCATTAGGGAAAACGGTGTTGTGTAGCAAAATATCTCTATATTTAAGATATGTAAAAACCTCAAAATTGATAACCTGCCCAAAAGTGTCTCCTTTTGACATGACACGTCACATATATAAAAGGCTGTCTTGAAGTGACCAGTACCTAAATGTGTAATAGTTGTCAGCTTAATTTCATTTTTGCTTGACCATTATATATGATGAAGATAACAATATTTATTTTGCATAACTTGCACTACACAAGATCTACACACAAATTATACACAAACTTTATCCTTAAACTGACATTGAATGTCTTGCAGAGTTTTTACATATTTGTACTAATCATTTATGAGACATCTGATGTAGATGATACTGTCATATGCCTAAACAGACTTAAATAGTCACCATAAAGCATAAGGGCACAGGTGTATAAATGTCTTTAAAGTCAGTGTGAAGTTTGATGAGTGGATAGAGCAACATGAGTAAAACTGTTCAATAAGATAAAAACAGAAGCAACAATCTATTAGCATCACCATCAGATGAATTATTTTCAAGGATAATACACTTGTAATGCTGATGCAATTATGCTATTAGAGTCCTTGATAATATTAATAATATTAACCAAATAAGATTATCACAAATATGATGCAATCAAGCTAAGTGAGTCTGATGCTGATCAAAATCAAAATTCACTTTTCAATTTCATTATATGAGCCATTCTCTGAGCTTTATTTTGCTGAAAACCAAATCATAATTAGACTTACAATTCCAGAAATATGACCATTTTAGTGTTGATCAGAACGATACAATAGAAAAGAATTTTAACACTATTATTGGATATATCTCAAAATCAATATTCCCTACATCCCACTAATTTGCTTGATCATATCACAAATGTCAAGCACTTGTTTATCCAATTAATTTGGCTTTGTATAAAACAAATCCATTAAAGCATATCAAGTGAATAAACATCTAAGCTATTATAGCAAACAGAATCAAGCCATACATCTGCCGAGTGGTGATGGTACCATGCAGAAATATCTCAAAATGGCAGCGTCAGAAGTTTCTTTGTGTGGGTGGTGGAAGAAACTCTGAAATGAACACAAAATTTTGAGTAGAGAAATAAAACCATAAATTGTATTCTTTTTGCTAATTCATCCACTTGAAGCTGTTATTATCATGCACAGGAGTCAACCTAATCTCTCTTCACCTGTTACTTGAGACCCCTACTGCACTTAAATTTCAGGTATTCTTGCCTATCAAAACATTTTTATTCTGATATCTTGAATCTCCTATTTACATTTATAATTATTAAGGTGAAGAGTTCACCAATATTTCTCAATTTTGCCAAATAATTCAAACATTTGTTTGTGGATTTGAAACTCATTTATTGTATTTGCAAAATTATGAGAAAAAGTCTCTTGATCGCTTCAACATTCCCCTTATATATGTCAGTGCAACATAATCTAGTATCACTTTTGCTAAGCCACAAGACTTATCAGATATTTTAATATATCTCTCAAATTATTTAAGAGATAATTTTTAATATATCATTAATTTTTTTTAAATATATCATTATAATGCTCTGTGTGCTGGCCATAGCTTTCAGCATAAAAAGTCAAATATCAAGAGCTATCTGAAGAGGCTTGTTTGTACTTATTTCAGTAAACCAATACTAGCCTTGTTTGTACTTATGTTAATGAACTTTATATGTTGATTCCAAATATGGTCATGAAAATGTACAATTCTGAAAAATTTTGATTGAAAAAAAATTGAAACTTGTTGTCTGCAATCGACACCTGTGTGGACATTTGTGCACGCATATTTAGAATCCCATGGCCAGTTCTGTCATTGAGTACAAATATGCCTATGTTAGCTTAGTTATGGTAGTTCTTTAACTTTAGGGTATCACTTAAAAAGCTTGATAGCTTTTGCTATTAGTTACTTGTAAAAAGCCATGAACAGTGACACTGCAGAATTTGTATTGTTTTAAAAGAGTGCTATACAAACATGAACTGTAGTGAAAGTGATTTCATGAAAAACACCCATTCTGTGTTTGTTGCTATTCTTTCTAATACTTAAGTATACTTCACGTTAATCATTCATGTCTTAGTTTACAATTGACCCTTTAACAAGGTTGTTATTGTGCAATATAAAGTAACAACAAAACTCTTACATTGAAGGATTTACATTTTTATCTTTGTTTATTACAGATAGGAACAAAATTGGGTTAAAATATTGAGTATCAAATATTGAATGTTGAAAAAGAAAAGATTATTCAGACTAAAAGATTTAGTATTCAACTGTTTGACTCAATTTGACTTGCAGCTAAAATTTACCATTCAATTTGTTATAACAAGAATTTTTTCAGGTCAACTTTGGCTGACTTTTTGGTCATTTGGAATTTAAACCATCTAATTTCATCTGGTATGTGGGAGTTCTGAATATGAGAAAATTCTGCACAAAATTAGCAATTTCCCCAATGAAAACCGCAAAATGACAATAACTTCATACCCAAAAACATTATACAATGTTTATACACTGGTTAAGGTCTTTGCCTTTGGTGCGAGAGGTCCTGGGTTCAAATCTCTGCAGGACAAAAAAATCAAATCCGGTCTCCCTGTGGCTCATCTGTAAAAAGGCGCGGCAGATGAACCATGATAGACCTCATTACAGTCAGTTTTGATCAGGGTAATAAGCCAGATTGTTGGCTACACATGCCTGTCCTGTAAAAATGCCTCAACCAGCCATCTATAGCGACCCCCTTCACCAAGTCACTTGTACCTGGCAGAAGTTTTGTCAGCATTACCTCCCAGGTTGCAGTTAGTAGTCAAGTGATGGATGCTGATTGGGCAATTCCATTTAAAATCCACAATATGAATTTACAATATGAATTTAAAATGGAATTAGCACATTAACCAACTCTATTTGAAACTCGCCCTCCGTCGGGGACGATTCAGGATAAATCTCTCACAAAGTGTGCATGGAATTCAAATGGAGCTGCCTAATGTGTTCATTCTATTTGAAATTCATACTCCTTCTGTGGAAGATATTTCCAAAATCATCCATAGGGATGGGAAGAGCCCAATGCTACAGTAAAAGTGCTGCACCGTTGTCACAGAGCATAAACTGCCTTATTAGGTTTTAAATTCTGGAAAGTATAAATGGGTGTAAGATTTGTAAGCTAAAACTCACGCAGCATTCAACAAAATTGTCATCGTCGTGATCATGGTGAAATATTCAATTGACCAAATCATCCTGGGACAAATCAGTAAATTGTTAGCTGTGGATTATATATGGTCAATGTTTATACTGGTCAATAGCAGATCTCCCAAGAGTTATATATTATTCAGGGATATTGACTCACACTGAATTCAATAATATCTGAGTGATGTCCATGCTGCGGCATCTATTTAAAATGTAGGTAGTTTAGGGCAAAAATGATAAAAAGGAAGAGTTTGGCCAACAAAATATGCAAGGTTGAGTCATATCATACAACTAACTTTTTCATGAAAACAAAAACCTGTTTGAGCAAACTACTAAAGTCAGTCCATAATAGCAAATATAGAGGAGTGTTATTCTTAAATGAAGATCATATTAGAAAGAAATGGTGCTTTAATGTCAAATATTTTGGTCTACTAAGTTCTGTCAAAATGCTTTATGGTAACATTTTATCTATAAATGTCTTTACATTTTTGCATTACTTATTTTAGAAATGAATTATCTTTGTTTGTTTAGTTGGTAGGTTTCTTTCTACATTTTTTCCAAATTAAACAACTGTATGAAAAATTAAAATCTCTTATTTCCAAATAGAAGACAAGCAATGAATGTTGCCCATTTCACTAATTTTTAAACTTATTTTGAGAAAGGTTATTGCAGATTCCAAAACAAAGCAAATCAAATTAAAATAAATAACATGCGTTTGATTGAAAACCGGTCCTTATTTGCATGACAAATACTGCCAAAGTCTTAAATAAATATCATAAGATTTTAATGCATATTCAATGTGGCAACCTCAAAGTCATCTCCATATTATTTTAAAATTCAGTGTTTAGGAATGCCAGGCTGACTGTCACTTGGATTTAGTCATCATATCATCCACCAAAGAAATGTCCCCTCCTAAGAAAACCACCTCCAGTAAAATACACCACCACCAACTACCGCTACCAGCATCCTCATCATCACATCACTATGCCAACCAGCCATCCCATACCCGGACACTTGTCTCCCATACTCCTACCACACCTCCATCTCCCATCATGCATCCCTTGGGGATCTACGGGGGAATGCATATATATCGTATATATGCAACCAATATAAATAAATATTACAGGTATGATTCAACCGACAGGGTGTTTAGTTAAGAAACCAAGCACCTATCAAGATCACAATGATGATGACTATGATGATAAAGTCTTTCTTGTTTTTTCTCTCGCTCTCGATCTTGACCCACGAAAGCTTTCGTAGACACGTTGAAAACGGCGTCTCTTCAAACTGTTAACACGATGAAAAATTCATCACATATTCATCATACTCATGGGTGGGAAATCTTAGCTCATTGTTTTAACACACCTTCTGTTTGAACAGCATTCTGAATTTTGCATAAGATTCAAACACCAATATCGCTGCAGAATTTGAATATTTGGATAAGATTTTTTTCCTTAAAGTCGATGCATGGTTAATAGGACTTCCTAGTGTGAGTATGTATATGAGATAGGTTATATTACTGAATATGGGCATTCAAGTAGGTTACGATAAGTGGTATAGAAGTGGTCATTTTTTTCATTGTTTTCTTTACCAATCTTGGTGGAATTTTGGGGTGAAATCAAGCATTTTTATGGACTCGGTAATGCAGAGTTGAAGTGCAGGTGTGTCATAGGTAGAAATGAGTCATAGAGCAACTTGAAATGGTATCAGAGGACCCATTGGTATTGCTTGTATGCAATGAAGAGGAATCTGATGGGTGGGGTCATGCCCGGGGAGTCATGATCCTGAAATGACTAGGAAAATATTAATTCTCACCTGAGACAATGGCATAATTTTTTCTCAATTCAGCCTATATTCACCATGCAATATGAGGGAACCGCCAAGCATACATGACTGAGAACTTAATGCTTCCAGCAGACTGGTTCTTTGTGTTGTGTTGGTTCCATTTCAATATGCAAATCTGTATATTGGGAGAAATGGAGAAAGAGAAGGTAAATTATCATATTTGAAATCTTGTTACATTAAATTTTTAATAAAGAAAACATTACTTGAATTGTTGAATCTTCATTACACTAACAATGATGCATTTTCAGTCTTTACCCATACCTCATATGGTATATTCTGGACCAAATTTGACAGTAGCTTTCAATGCATCATATGGAACAACAAATATTTAAATCAAAGTGTCTGAACCTTGCAAGATATGGGTCAAGACTGATGATATCTATCAATTCTTTGTGGACCCTGTGCAGATCTTTGAAACTGATGATATTTATTAATTAAATATGAGAGTGGTGATATCTATTCATTCTGTGTGGACCTTGTGCAAATCTTTGAGCTTCTTTGAGAATGATGATACAAAGTTACTTCTTCTTACAGACAAATCTGCTCCTGGAGCACATCTAGAGGACACAAATGCTGCAAAGATTTTGCCTGATAGTGGCAAGGGTTCTGATTTTTGATGCAGAGGAAAACCAGAGTAAGAGTAGTCACAAGAAACCTCCAATCCAACATATAAATAACAGCCACACCAACATACTTGGGCTAAAGGCTTTATTTGGCCGAGTTGATTAATCAATGCACTGAACTTTTACCAAAATGGTGTATGGGAATAAATCACATGTTTTAAATGTCCAAGTATAATTTTGTTTTACAGAAGTACCAACACACACAAATAGGTCACACATAATAATCATCAGTTAAATAGGACATAGGGCAAAGAGTGATAGCAAAGATAAAATAGAACCAAAACTAGAGCGGTTACCGCACCATAGCTGAACCATGGGGCTTCGGCAGTATATTGTGGTACATGTATATATCAACTTGATCTTTGACCCCTTTATGACCCCTTAATGACCTTAAATAAATATTACATTATTTTAAACATGTTTAGAATGTCATAAGGATCATTGCATTTAAATTTCAGCTCAATTGGAGCATTTTGAAAACTTGACCTTTGACCCCTTTATCACCCCTTAATAACCTTAAATGAATTAAAAAATATTTTCAACATGTTTAGAATGTCATAAAGATCATTGCATTTAAATATCAGCTCAATTGGAGCAGTTTTAAAAACTTGACCTTTGACCCCATTATGACCCCTTAATGACCTTAAATGAATATTAAAATATTTTAAACATGTTTAGAATGTCATAAGGATCATTGCATTTTTATTTCAGCTCAATTGGAGCATTTTCGGTTAAAATGTCCTTTTTTGACCCCTGTGACCCCTTGGATGACCTCTGACATTAGGAAATATTTGTATTATATTCTTTGCTCCTTCCTCTTTCATTTGACATCACTCGGGGGTTCATACCTTTCTGGCATTTAAAGATATGTCCATCTCAGACCAAAAGGTTAGTTAGTAACCTAGTAACATATACTATTATAGGCTGATACCATTTCATGGTTCAGCAAAAAAGTGCATGGGATTGGAACAGATGTTATATAGGGCCTAACTTGTTTACAGGAACACTATTAGTGACAACATTTTTGCAGTTTTTAATTTCAAAATTAAGCTTGACAAAATAAAATTTGAACTGTCAACATTTCAAATAAGTACACAGGAGGTACACAATAACTACAACAATTAAGTTGAATTTGGTGACATCAGTTAATTATTTGTTCATAATCAACAACTGTAAATTGTCTTTCAGGACAGTTCAGGAGATTCTGAAAGTCCATAACAACAAATTCATTCACAACTATACAACCACACAACACATATTGGGCTATTCCATTAAAATCCACACTACCCCTGTGAAAGATTTTGGAAATATCTTCCACAGGGGAAGAATGCATTTCAGATGGAATGAACACTTTAGGCAGCTCTATTTGAAACTCATCCTCCCTCTGTTGAAGATTCAGGTTCAATCTTCTCAGAAGGTGTATGAAATATGAATGGAGCTGCTTATTGTGCTCATTCCATTTGAAATTCATACTCCCCTGTGGAAGATATTTCCAAAATCTTCCACAGGGGTAGTGTGGATTTTAAACGAATAGCCCACTTTAAGGCACTGATCAAACTTGACCAAACACAACCTGTTCAGGTAAGACAGTTATAATACATATCCCATAATATACACACATACTTAGGTATGCATCACCTTCATTCACTATTGCAGTATCACTCCTATGTTATGTTTCAAATCTAAATAAAAATGTAATCAAGTCTCCAAAGAATAACACAATCTGCTCATCGCCACTCCAGTTTCTCTCTTCACCGGTGGAAAAGTCACATTAAACAGCCATCCAATAGCGTGACTCAACTTCACGGTGCGACAATTGGACTTAGCGCTAGGTTTATGTTACGTTATCCTGGGATGGAAATTTTATCCAAAGTTTCAGGTTTTTCATATGTATGTGTGATTTTTTTTACTTCAATCATTAAAATATAATATGTATGATGGATTAGGTTGGGCCGTACAATTTAAGTCATTTTTTTCAATGTAAAGCTATGAATATAGACAAAACATAATTTAACTCTAAAAAAGTATCTTCTTCATACTTTCGCAATATGTAACATGATCTAGCAAAATGGTTGTTTGTCGTTCAAAATCAATATTTATTTATTTCCATTTAACATTCTTACACATTTCATAGGACACAATATGTAATAATGTTCTAAATGTCATCCAAATTGAAGATACAGTTCCTCAGATACCCAGGGGGTATTCAGTACAAATGACCATGCTGCTAGAAATATCTGATGATAAACAGCTTATTTGCTTCACCACATCCCATGTACTCAAGATTTCCCAATTTTGACTGTATATGCAAAAGATGAATAATTATGACAATGAATTATTCCAGAGGGTGTGAAGATTCAAATATTGACCAAACATAAATTTTGAAGCTCTTAATATTACTATTCTTGAGATACAATCAAAATGTCAAACATCTAAAACAGGAGTTCTAAATAGGTGGCCATTCGGGCCAAATCCGGTCTAACAACCAATAATTGTGGTTAGTCCTTGAACAGTAAAACAAGGTGTTTTTGGCCCTCAAACACAGCTCTTTGAATTGAGCTTGGCCCTCTGTGGCTTGTGAGCAAATATAGTTGATAACCCCCGCACTATATAAATTCAGTACAATTATGGTTTACCCTGCGAACCCTGTGTTTTTAATACAATTCTGGTTTACCCTGCATACCCTATTTTTAAGGTTAGGGTTAGGATTGGGGTTAGGATTAGGGATATACTTGTGCACAGGGTATACCAGAATTATTCCCTCAAATGACCTACATCTTAAGGGGTGGGGTATGAACGTTTGGACAGTATTTATTGTGGGACATTGGAGCACATCAGACATATCGAATTGCATTCTGCATACGAAGAATGTCCTTCTGATATCAAATAATTTTGATTTTTTGAATTCGCAATGTAATACACATTTTATGGCAAATGATTAAAAATTGATATTTTTGATATTTAACAGTACTCAAAGTAAACTTGATAAATCTGATGATTTATACTTAAAGTGTATGTAAGTGGGATGAAAAGCCGACGATCAATTGAAAATTTTGACCTTTCAGATTGAAGATATGGATTTTTTCCCAAAACACCAAAAAAAATTAGGTCTTTTTGGGAAAAAATCCATATCTTCAATATGAAAGGTCCAAATTTTCAATTGATCGTCGGCTTTTCCTCCCAGCTACATACACTTTAAGAATATTTCATTAGATTTATAAAATTTACTTCGAGGACTGTTATATATCAAAAATGTGAAAAATATCATATTTTAATAATTTGTCATAAAATTTGTATTAGATCGTGAATTTCAAAAAATGAATAATTATTTGATATCAGAAAGACATTTTTCGTATTCAGAATGCAATTCGATATGTCTGATGTGCTCTCATGTCCCACAAAAAATACTGTAGAAACGCTCAAAACGCTCATTCCAGATCCCTTAAGGAACAACATCATCTTTTACAATATGATTGCATCATTTAAGATCTTCAGCATCTTCCTAATACATATTCTATACCATAACTCATCAAAACCAACAAGCAGTTTCATCTCAAAAACTGAAGTCAGTGACCCATCCAAATTGTGTTCGTTATTGCATAGGGTGTAATTTAACACGGGGTTAACACCTTCATGGTGTTATAAAGTTACCATATTGACCTGCCTGTTTGGGTGCATTCACAGGAATGTCATCCCTGGGGGATTTGATGGTAAGATGATGACTAATGATGAAAAAAAAGAGTTTATTTTTTTGAATTTTCAGTCAATATTAGTTCAAGTTGAAGTTTCATTAGGAAAAACAAACAACCATCTAAAATGTACAAAATTAGCACACATGCATCCCATCATGGTCACACATAATGGACTAAACAACTTGTGATGAATGAAACAACATCCAGGGATGGTAATCATTTTGGAATTAAACAACTCAGGTGAGAGACAGGCTAAGTCATCAAACTTCACATCAAATCTTGTCAAAGGTAATTTATGTAAGACCTGCATCAAATAGATGACAACATACTCAGTCAGTGTCCATCCGTACGAGGATGTACCGCAAAAATGCTCATTTTCTGGCCTCTGATATAGGAATGGCTCCCTTTTCTAGGTCAATTTTGGTATATAAATGGGATATGTTTTATTTGTTTTAATCACCTATATAATTGGAGCCTAAAATTCATATTTGTTCATAAATTTTAAAAAGAATTTGTGAAATTGTGTTAAATTTGGTCCAAAATTTGGGCCCAATATTGTAAGTACTTTATAGATTCTCAGAAGCATTTTATTAACCAAATCAAACTTGAGTACCCCCAGGGGCATAGCAAGAGTCTCGGGGCCCATGGACAAGGAGCAGTATGAAGCCCTTTTATTATCTCCTTTATCAGCCCTATTCCTATAACACACTTCATTCTCACTTTTGCTCAGGCCTCTGAACCCTCAGGGCCCATGGACTTCCTCCACCCTGTACACCCGCTTGCTACATCTCTGAGTACCCCTCCCCACCCCCGGGGTCAATGTACACTGTAAAGATAATCTACCTCAGATATGAATCTGCATCAATGTGGTGCCTTCAAAATCCAGATCAATCAGGGCTTGAGAAAGTTCCGGCAGAAGTGCCACAGAAAAGACGTTTTACATGGACCTTCACCTCTGTGTAGATTGCCACTATAGAGTTCCATCTCATAGTCTCACTATTACACCCTAATATGATATACTGTTTCATATACAGCTACAAAAATGGGGAAACCCCATAAAATACCCGAACACAAAACCAAAAAACAATACAACTTAACTTGTAATTAATGTTCAGGTTACTATCAAATTGCATATTTTTTCCTGAAAGATATACATGGCATGTTTGGAAAAGGGTCTAGTTTTTCACAAAAGCTGTTAATATTCCCCAAAAAGACCTTGAAATTACCAATTTATGTTGAATCAAAAGGTACAATTTCATTGTTTAAAAGAATTATCAGTGATTTGTTGAACCAGAACACCCTTAATTCCATCAACATATTTTGAACAAGCATGGAAGTGGGCAAATGTCAAATGTGAAAGTAACCTAATCAAGACCTAATCAAGACCTAAAAATGAAAAGAGAATAAAATGTATGCCTATATTTTTATTACTTTGTATTTTCTTATCACGTGATTGAGGCTGTCATATTTGGTATGGTACGGTATTTACGCTAGCAGTAGACACAGGTGGTAACAATTTACACTTAACCCTAACAGTTCATCTGCTTTTTGGTGAAGGGAAAAGAAAGAAGTAGTGAAGAAAGAAAGAAGATGAAGAGAAAGGTTTTTTTTCTCTGCTCTGATGGTTTTGAGCCACAGATCCTTCGTGTGCAGGAGCAGCCCAGGGATGGCAAGCCATGGGTGTGAACACTGCCCAGCCAACAATTTTGTGTGTATGTGTGATTTTGGATGATTACGTATCAGATCACATGGGATGTTGCACTGGCATTGGTTTGTATTTTGTAGTACACCGTAACTGTTAGGGTTATAAAAATAAGTCCATGCAGTTTGACAAAATATTTTTTACAGAAAATATTTAATGATCCCTTTAAATAAATGCAAACAAACATAGGTTGTCACTGCATCATTATTAATTGGAAGTAAAACAATATTAATTATATCTGACACACAGGCTCATCAAAACACAATTTATCATAATCTCATCAATTTTCCATAAAATAATGACACATTTCTGTCAATTCTCTACAAATTAATTAATTTCATATTTCATTACTTAATAATGAGCACCTTGGGTGAGTAAATTTTCCTAGCATCATTGACTTTTCTCTCCAAATATTACTCACTAAACTGTGATATTCCAAGTGAAATCTGCATCCCTATGGAAGACATGACCTTAATCTCCCACACAGGGGTGTAGAGTCAAATGGAGTCACCCATTCAAGTAACCCCATTTGAAATTCACACTCCCTGTGTGGGAGATTAAGGTCATGTCTTCCATAGGGGTGTATGGATTTCAACTGGAATAGCACAACGTCATAGTGATCATTACAGTCAAGATGAAGTGTGAAAAATGAGAACGAAAAACAATTCTATCCCAGCACCTCTGGTCATCTTCGGATATTGACCCTTAGCTATCTTTTGATGAGTGGTCAGTCCGCACTGGTCACTCAATTTCACTCAGTGAATTATGCATGGTCTTGTCTGCATGCATGCTATATATCTGGTTATGCAAACTTGGGAATCTTCTTGACCATCATCGGAGGATAATTAGCAAATTAAAACCAATTCGGTGATGGATGATGACTAACTAATTAGCACTTCAGATAGAATTTCTATCAATAAAGAGAGGCACAAGATCAGTTTGGTTAAGAATTACATGTAGTTTTGAGGGGATAACATTCAAGGCAAAACAAAGTCAGACCTGTGTACTGGTATTTTTCTGTATTTTTCAACATCGGTCCTTGATTAATGATGACGATAACGATGCTTATGATAATGATGAAGATGAAGATGATAATTAATGATGATGATGATATAATGATATTGATGCTTTCTATATCAAACTCTCTACCTCTGTCTCTCTCCACCTCTGTGTCTCTTGTCCTTCTCTCTGTCTCTCTCATTCAACTTGGAATACAGCTTAAAGCAAACAGAAATTAACTTGCTAAACTCCATCAATTTTTTGACAGTTTTAACCTTTTCTGGACATGCCAACTAAGTCCCAAATTTCAGCAAGTAGCAAGTCCCTGAAATTAAAAAAAAATCTATATTTCACCACAATTATTCATATGAGTACAAAAATGCAGCATATGTGTCCAGTAGCTCTTAAAAATATCCCTTGCAAGTTCACAAATGGAATGATTTTTTTATTAACTTTATGCAGCCCATACCTAAGTGCGAAAATGACTGACATCAATGTAATAGAATTCTACTTCAAACAAACCACAGTATTTAGAATTTGACAAGTCCGATGAGAATTAATGCAAAAGCCGGTTGTCACACCATGGGACTCTGTGAGGAATAATCGCTGGCGGTTAGTCAAAAATAATATTAGAAAACAAGGAAATGTGTTGTTGAAGTAAGATGGATTACAAAATTGTGAAAGTAAACATTAGTATTATGTCCACAATATGCCTTAAGGTTTTCCTTTATCATCACACTAAACCGACATTTATCTTGTAAGTTTAAAGAGGCATAAACTCATCATTCTGACATCCTTCTGACATTTTATTTGTTTGTTTAATTCTTCTTCAACCTATCTAACTCATTGTGCCATTAAGACACAAGTTTTATGTTCAAAGTTCTAACACTGGCAGATACAAAACCATTCCCCCACCTCCAGGTTTTACATCATATCATTATGATATTTGAAGATTCCTTCACCTCTAAATGAATGATATCACTTTATGACCATCAGATGTCCAGTTTTGGGGAAGTAAAAGAATCTTTTGTTTTTCATATTCAAGATAGCAGTATGAAAGAAACACATTATGAACCCTTCTAGAATTTAAACATGTTAAATATTGCCCACTTATCTGAAAAAAGACCTAAAATATTTAGGTATTTTGGGGAAAAATGTATATTTTTAATACCAAAGGTCAAATTATCATCTGATGGACAGCTTTTTCTCCCAGCTACATACACTTAAAGTACATATCATTAAATATCCAAAATATAAAAAATAATAATTTGCCATAAAAATGGTAATATATCACAAAGTTCGGAAAATCAAAATTATTTGATATCAGAAGGACATTCCCTGTATTCAGAATGCAATTTGGTGTGTGAGTCTGATGTGCTGTAAGGCCCCACAAAAAATACTGTGTAAAGGTGGGTAAAGAACGACATGTGCACAATACCCATATACATTGGAATTCTTTGGTGGGCTGCTTGTAAGGTGCATATATGTTTTCACAGAAGTAGTCAAAAAGGTTGCCGAGTCCCGGTGTAACTTCAAACACATGCCATAAAGCTCTTCTGATCACACTTATGTATGCTGACATTGTGGTACTGTTATTAATTGTACTTGGAAAAAAATAATAAAAAGAACAAAATAATATATTTTGTGAAGTTCAAAACATACGAGGAATGTTAAGTCTGTTATTACTAACACTGTATACATTTCACTGCATAGTGTATATAATCCAAAGAAGTCTTTTTGTTAGTTTTTGGGTGAATTACTTTTCATAACAATAATTAGTTCCATAATTGTAAGCTGCAAGATTTGTCAGATTTGCACTGACTTGTTGGATTGTGTACTGTTTACTTTATTTAGATAAGTATGGTTGGATACTTGTGGCTTTTCCTACGTGATTTTTAAATTTTGAGAAAGTTCCGATTGCCAAAAAATTTCTATTATTTTCATTTATATATTGGAATTCCAGAGACAATACGGTGCCAGTATGGGTTGATGTCCATCTTACGTAGGCAGCAAAATGATGGAATATTTTCATAGCATACAATGTATAGTGATGGTCTTGATGGTGGAATTTTGCAGCCCAAATGATCCAAAGCAAGTCCTTTGAACACATTGAAAAGCAAATTACCTAGGAAATTAAATCAAATTAGTATAAATGTGATGCGATCAAGCTAAAATGAGTCTGATGTCGATCAAAATCAAAATCCAGTTTTCAATTTCATTACATGAGCCATTCTCAGAGCTGTATTTTGCTGAAAACCCTATCATAATTAGACTTACCGTTACAGTGATATGGCCTTTTTAGTATTGCTCAAAATTATAAAATACTAAAGAAGTTGTTGAATGCTATTATTGGTTATAAAATGAATATTCCTGACATCCAACTCATTTTGCTTGATCACATCACAAATTACTCCCATAAAGGTGGGCTAAATCCCACAAACAAGTGAACATGTTCAAAACCATTTTTCACTCAGAAAGTGTTAATTTTACATAAAATAACATTATTACCTGATCTATTGTAAGTGAAATATAGTTTTTTTTTAACTCAACCACTATTTCAAAATGTGAATTTCACTCCTTTTGCAATATTCAAGACTTTTGAAGTTGTCCAAATTAACAACCCAACCAGCAAATAAAACTTGTTCAATTTCACAATCCAACCAAATAAAACTTGTTTACATAAGCTGACCCACTTTCCTTTCATGCCAAAACTATAAAAATTCCAAACCTATATAATACAAATATCGCATCAAAAGCCACACAATTTCATCAAGCAAGTTCACTGCTCGCACTTGTGTCATAAGACAATTTAGAAAATCAAACATTGCATATTATGACACGGCTTTATGCGCATTTGTTTTGGGAACCGGTGTGTGTATAGGAGTGTGCATATGCATAAAGGATGGTCAACATACCGCATCTGTACAAGAGCGGTGGTCTCGGAGGAATCACGTCAGAAGTTTGCTATTGGGAGGGTTGGGATTCATTGAGACACTGGGGAGGGTGAGGTGGCCGGATATGGGAAAGATAGTGATGGTAGACTTGTGTTTACTTGAAGGAACTGGTATCATTTACGCATCATGTACTATTGGAATTGTGAAGGGTAAGCTGGGGTTGCCACCGGTATTAATTATTTCAGCAAAGGCGTGGTAAAGTGCCACACCCAACTGAGGGAAAATAGGCTATTCCAGTTGAAATCCATACACCCCCTATGGAAGGCATTTCCTTAATCTCCCACACAGGGGGTGTAGATTGCAAATGGACTCACCCATCCAGGTAAACCCATTTTGAAATTAACACTCCCTGTGTGGAAAATTATAAGGTCATGTCTTCCACAGGGGTGTATGGATTTCAACTGCAATGGCCAACCTTTGGAGAAGTCCAATTTCACAATGGCATGGTAATTGGCCGAATGCACCCAAACATAATTTTTAGCATCAATTGTCAACTTTAGAAGTTCAAAATCAGCTAACTTGAAGAAAAAATATTCGGTGGTGGTGGGTGACATTGTATATATTTCCTACAGATTCCTTACTGGGATAGTCAATGGAGGCTTAACAATGTCAGAGTCAAATCTACCTTGTCCAAGTTTGAGTCCAAATGAGTCTAGTTTAAGCCAAGTGAAATGCCAGTGCACACTAGTACTTGAATGTATACCAGACATGCAGCGCTCTGGGGCAGCGCTACTGCACATTCTCTGAGACTGGCAATGAGGTAGTCTTGATTTTACCACACATTTTGGGTATCTTCAAATAAATGCAAATAACTTGGCATTCCAATAACCCTTAGATGAATTGCTCTAATTGCCTATGCACTTTATTGGTAATTTACTCATCTGAATCATGACACCCTGGGCACTAGCCAGGTAAACATTATACATGGATATGCTGCAGGTGACATACCACCATCTGGGGTGCATACTGAGGACTTCAATGTTTGCCAAAGTCACCCAATAAATTGATATGCAGAAGTCATGATATGTAAATTAGATAGGTGTTGCCAGAGGTAAGGTTAGGAATTTTTCATGGGTCCGGTTAGATAGATGGTTGGTAATTTCTTGAACCTTTTGGTAATTTTATTGAGTATTTGGAAGGTACCAAAACTCTTCCAGTTGCTGCCATCCAAGGTGTACTTAAATTACAAACAAAATAATATATTTACGTTTGTCCAGTCGGCAACCGCATGTCTGAATTTACCAACACTTGTCACTATGACAATTGAGGTACTGATTTTTTTAAAATCATTTCTTGTTTAAAAAACTGCTTGACTAACCTGAATATATTTGAAGATAGATCTAGACACAAATAAGTGAGCATCAAAATGTACTTTCACTACATTATTCAAACTTAACTTGAAAAAGCGGGAAAAAACACAAATACATTTATTTATTCCAATTCTTGGGCGAATAATGATCAAACATTTTTAAACAAATCTGTAAAATCCCAGTGCTAGTTAATGACTCAACCATTCATTCATATCAACTACATAGACGTGTTCAGACAAAGTCAACGTCTTCAAGTTGCATAGCGCTGGGACATTAAGACCTTGTACTATGTCCAAATAAAATCAACTCAATAATATTGAATTTAAATATCACAAACCTACACAAGAATAACTGTGCCAGGACTGGGCATGTTGGCCCTCACTTAAATACAATTTTGCATCAATTTTATGTTTATCACAATGTACAGCTATAAATTTAATAGTAATTTTAAGCTTATCAGTTCAGCCAATTCTATGCCTGTGATATTGGCAAGAAAAGGGTTAAAATCACCTTAGGAAATATCTAAAAGGAAATGAGGATAAGCTTTCATTAAATTAATCCATCTTCTTCAGGTATTCTTCACATTCTTGAGATTAATATCACGATAACCAAATGCCTGGCAAACTCACTTCACTTCATCAACATGGCGACATGTGAGAGGTTTTTATCTCTAAATTGTTAATGGGAATTTTGATTTTCAAGAATATTTCACAAATGGATAAAAATGAAAGAAATTTGTGTGAAACACTTGATTACCAATGGGCTATTCCAGAAATTAAAGGCACACCCCCTAAAGAAGACATAGGATTCCCAAAAATTTTCACCATTTTTTGCTCTGGGAATTCCCCAAAAAAAATGGCCATTATTCTCACAACCCTAAAGAAGACATGGGAATTCCCAAGAAAAAGAAGCCTTTTTTAGGCTTGGGAATTCCCAAAAATGTTGGCAAAAATTTGCCTGTCTTCTTTAGAGTCACTGTCAAGTTTTTTAAGCATTTTTTTTTATCAAGATGGGAATTCCCAATTTTTTGGATAAAATTTTGGTATGGGAATTCCCAAAAATTTGGGCAAAAATTTGCATGTCTTCTTTAGGGTCACTGGGAATTCCCAATATTTTAAAGCATTTTTTTATCGAAATGGGAATTCCCAATTTTTTTGGATAAAATTTTGGTCTGGGAATTCCCAAAACTTTATGGTACAAATTCACATGTCTTCTTTAGGGGGGGGGGGGGGTGCCATTAATTTCTGGAATAGCCCAATGTGTCATGTAAGTTGTCTGTGGATTGGTGAATATGAGATTACACATCAAGATATGTTGAAAATTGGTGAAAGCTACATTTTTAGTAAAAACTCTAATGCCCTGGAAATGTGCAATATAATTATACCCGTGTATAAGACTTAAGGGAAGCTTAAAAATTGAGCTTTTAGCACTTAGAAATGATATATAAGATTTAGTTTGCCTTACATGATTATACCTTTACTGGTTAATTTATCTTTCTTTATTATTTCTTCCTTGGTTTCCTTCATATCCTTTTATCCTGTGCTCTTTCAATCTCATATATTGTGCTTTTTATCCTTATCTGATCTCTCGCATAAAGTTGCTTACTTGAAGAAGCCCAAATGACACTTTAAATATTATGTTTACTTAACTTTTCCCTAACATTCACAAAATAAAGACAAGATGTTTGTATTGTATGCAGGGCTTGTATGCGATATAAAATTTGATATCTTTTAGGCAATCTGATTGGATACTCACAGCTAAGCGATGTTGTCTCACCATTACTATGTTCACACCACAAACTCTGTATGCACACACCCCAAAATCTGATCAGATAGCCAACCATCCTTGCTATCTTCAAACGCTATACTCATGTGAGGTTATACACTCACTTCCAGTCCTGCAGGACATGCTAATGTTTCCAAATGAAAAAAAAAACTCTGCAAATTCCACCTTTCATTCCATTACTACATCCAACTTGTGAAAGTTGACTCTAAAAGAATCTACATTAATTCTTTTTAATTACATTAATTTCTTACTCCATTGGCATGTTTGAAAATTAAAAGTGAGTGAGGAGTGAGCACCCATGCCTAATAGTAAGCGATCCGTTGTACCACGGGGCATTTACACCAAGTCGCAGGAAGCTCTGAGAGAAAGCAAAGATGCATAAGTGGGCATTGTTTGAGTTTAGTCATATAGATAGCAAGACTACAGTGTACTGTCGCAGAGATTTGTGGAAACTCTTCCCAGAATTCTGTGTAATTATCACCCCAATTCAACAGTTATTCTAATTAAGAGAAATGTGACCCCCGGGGGCACTCAACTTATATATTGGTAGGGGTGTGCAGCATGGAATGTAAAACTTTGGGAACTGAGAAATGATTTTCAGGCAAAATAGGGGATTTCAATATGCTGTTTGTTGGTCTATACTGAACTAAAATTTGGCCAAATTACAGGTTGTGAAACTCAGATATTCACAGATGTTTCCAAATTTGAGATTAAAAGCTGAATTTTGTGAAAGTGAAGCCAAAGAACTGGAGCATGATAGAGCACAGGCTCTCTTATTTCCCCGTAGAATGCTGGCCACCCTGATATTTAAGATTTGTAGGTTTTTTGTAATTTTTGATCCATTTTGACCATTTTCATGAAATTTTGCTCCCCTTGAAAGTTGCCTTGTCCCTCTCTCTGAAAAGTCCTGGCTTCACCACTGCTTGCACCTCTGACCCTCACTTTCAAATCTGCAAGCCAAGCAGAACAGGGTCTCTGACAAAGACTACAAACAATGCTTTATACATATCCTGTAGGCTGCAGCAATGCATTGTGGGATGTATGTAACCCCTCCCCTCTGCTACCATCCCAAACATTCTCCCCTAAATAATGTGGATATAACCCTAGATTGCAGGATGATTTTTTTGAAATCACATGGGTATACACCATCGTTATGACAACGGAACAGGATATGATTCAACACAAGTAGTCAGGTGGAATACCTGACCAAAATTCCTGCATCAATTTCTTGGCTTATTTGCTGACATCACCAAGCTGTTTTGAAAGAAAATCATCTTCAAGAATCATGATTCTTTTGTCTTTTAAGTGTGATCAGCTCTTGAAATGAAAATATCAAGTGTAACAACACAAAGCAATTTGATTGGGACACCTTGGCAACTTTGTGATCATGAGTGTCTAGTCTATGTGCATTCTTTTGGGGTACCAATATAGAGTAATAAAGACAAGTTGTCTGGTGCCTTTGGTTATTTAAGGTCTGGTGCCTAAGCAGTTCTTCACCTATCTTCTGCTCAGAGCATGTAAAAAGTCACATACATTATTTTTAGTGCAATTACATAAGATTTTTGCACTGTGCCGGAGACCATGGTCCAACACACCTCATTAACTCTTCAAATTATTCTGGAATGCAGCAGTGTAAGGCACAGTACCCTAACTGGCCTACCGATAGAGTAACCTTTGCACACAGAATTGGCTCACCAAGTTATGGTACAGATATTGGAACAATCAAGAGTAAGTTCTTGTCGCTCAATATTAGTCAGGAGAGCAAACTGAAATAACTGTGGAGGGTAAAACCAAAATCCCAAACACACAAACACATTCAAAGAGAACCGCACCAAATGTACTAATGAATTGCTTTAGTATACCCTTACTAATGCTCTTAATTTTAAAAATTCAAGGTTCTTTGGGTATTAATTAAGAACATCTCGGTTAACAGTGAAAATACTCACGTTAAGAAAAAAAGCTACTTTTTAAAGATATCTACGTTAAATAAATCAAACCTGTTGCCACAGGTGCACTATTTTGGGTAAGCTGCTCCTTCAATTGCTTCCATTAGTCACTTCCCATTTCAATCACAGTGTTTCAGCTTCACAACCAAAAAACCCTTAAATAAACCTTTACACTTACAATTCACCTGATTTGCCTGAAAAAGCTCTCCTACCAAAATGCACCTTTCATTCATTCATCTACCCAAGCCAGCTGTAAGGAGCCTGAAAGCATCTCAACCCATGCCAACCTTGCTACGTTGACATTTCTGACACCCTGACAGCCTTATGTGTTACACCCTATGAGGCATCTGACACAATTTCATATCGGAGTGTCAAGTCCACACAAGTTTGTGAACACATACCAAATTGATGGCTGTTTTAGTGTGATTCTTATGTTTTCATAATATTATGCAGAGAAAACACAGCTATGGGTTTTACTATTTATTACAAAATTTGATTGACAACCATGGAAGGGGGTGTGGCTGTTACCTGGCTTAGATATTTCTAAAGTCCGCTTATCTCAAGAACCACTTAACCAATACCAGGGTTGTTTGCTCTCATTCAGATATATTTGCCATACCTATTTCAAATCGGATTTTCAAACGTCTGTTGTACACATGCCCATGAAATGAGCATTTATTCGGCAAATATTCTGGTTAAAAAGGGTAGAATTCAAACATTTATTAATAGTTTGCACAATTTTGACCTTAGCTTAAAGAATCACAAGCCTTGCTAGAGCATTTAGGATTCACCTTCTTTTCTTAAGAAAATATCGCAGAACTTTACAAATACTCAAACACTGAGAATCACCTTAAATCCAATTTTAGAAGGAAAAAAATATTTCAAGGGAGAACCGAGTCAATGCCTAAAACCATTCATTACAGGATTGAAATCTCTAATCAACAACACCAATCCAAAGGCACATTTCTTTATAAGGATACTGATGTATTGGCTGCAACAATAGTATGCCTGGCTGGCCGGCAGCACGCATGGACATCACAAATCAAGTTGTGCCATTAGCGCACTGTGTTGTATTGTACAGAAACTAATTTACACAAAAAATCACAAGGACTATCTTTGGCATTGCTGTAGGATACTTTGGATGTTACAAGCTTCAATTGTGCTAATTTTGAATTTGGTACTAAAAGCAAAAATACTCAAATTTGTCATACGTCTTTGAAAAACATCCCAAGGTTTACAACTGTCACCTCGATATTTCTATGTTTGCCCTTGAAGAACTTGGAATCACCAGCCACTTTGCTTGAACACTACTGAGCTATGTGCTTTTTCCTCTATTGAAAGGCCATCAAATATAAACAAAAACAAATATACAAAACACACTTTATCTTCACAAACTAACAGAGTAACTTCTCAGGTGTTATCAACCTAAATGGCCTATTCCATTAGAAATCCATACACCCTATGGAAGGCATTGCCTTAATCTCCCACACATGGGGTGTAGATTTCAAATGGAGTCACTCATTCGGGTAACCCCATTTGAAATTCACACTCCCTGTATGGAAGATTAAGGCCATGTCTTCCATAGGGGTGTATGGATTTCAACTAGAACAGCCCCATACCAATTTCTCTGGATAGAACATTCTCAGACTAACTATGAATGTCTAATTGCAGGTCAAAACTTTTTCAGATTGTCCTAACTTCGTGAAAAGAATCATCCTATTTCCCTAGTTTCACATAGTGCAACATATATTCATCCGAGCACTAATGATAATTTCCCCAAGGAAATCTTAAATGTCCTCTTTTCTTATCACACTCACATTCAATACAAAAAAAATCTTCATACAAAAATTTCTCCCCAAATCAATTTCTTTTACATCTTTTCATAAACAGATATCCACACAATGCCCCTATTATCATCCTACTCCCATATTGGGTGTGTCATAGCCAGGCACCAATTCACCCATCTTCACCCATTCTCAATACAATTTCCCCCCTGAATCACATCAGATAAAAATGTGCCTAGGAGAGCTTTCTATGTGATCGACTGACATCTTCAGTGATTGTATATACAATGTGTGACATGCTATCGGGCATTTGACACGGTACCATAATAGTGTGAGTATGCATTTGAGGGATCCTAATGTACATTGTATGTGTGTGATGTGTCATGATAAGTGTGGGTTAGGGAAGACACACCAGGGGCGTAGCCAGCTTTCTTGGTCAGGGGGGGCAAAATAAAATTGTGGGGGCACAGACGAAAAAAATTCCAGTTGCATCATACAATACATAGAGACTGTATGTCTTCGAGTGTCCCTATTTTCGTCCATTATCCGGCTAAAAAAGGGCTTTATTGTGACAATGCATGCAGCGAAGCGCTGGAAAATTTTGTATTTTACACTATTTTGGCCCTGAATTTTGCTAGAAAAGGGCTCCTTGCCCTTTTCTTTTCCTTTGCCCTCCTGATTTTTCTTTCTTTCATTTTTTTTTTGTCAGAGGGGCACCTTTTCTTTCATTTTTTTGTCAGGGGGGGCACTCTGCCCCACCTGCCCCCCCGCTGGCTACGCTACTGAGACACACCCATCGATAGGACAGACACATTGGGTTGGATTTTATATTAAAGAACAGGTTTCCAGAAAAATGTTGGATTCATGCACCTGTTTTATCAGACAGAATGATGACATAGATAAAATGCTATCTACTGAAGATAGCAGGATGTTTGCTTCAAAAATGCTGTCAACTGAAGACAACTTTTTAGTACTAACAGCAGATACAGGATTTGAAACAATGGGATGCAGTGGTGTGTCCAGTGGGTGGCTTTGGGAGCTTAAGCACCCTAGGTTTTATGAAAAATCAGGCAAAATCATGTCTATTTTGGGCACATTTCAGACCCTGTGTGGACTCTGAGCACCCCTCCCCAATGGTTTCTGGGCATGCCCAAGGATAAGAACCCGGGCTGAGCTGTTTTAAACAAGCTGTTATTAGTAGATCAAACAACATGGCCATATAATTTGCAGATCTGAGACTCGTTGCAACCCCCTCTCCCTGCAGTCTGTAGATTCCTTTATGCTACAATGGGCTATGCCCGTTGAAATACTTACACCCCTATGGAAAACAGGACCATAATATTCCAAAGAGGGAGTGTGAATTTCAGTTGAGGTTGCCTGAATCAGTGACTTCATTTGAAATCTACATTCCCTATGTGGGAGATTAAGGTCATGTCTTCCATAGGGTGTATGGATTTCAACTGGAATAGCCAATTCATCAAGTAAGCCTGTGGTGCACTTTCTTTAAAATAGAAAACAACTTTGTTTTTCAATAATAACGATTTGTATATCCATTACTAACCAGACAACAACTGTGTGTTAACACATTTTGACACACCATGCATGTAAAACCCATTATTGATCCGAATGTTCTGTTTGAAGAAGAAAAAAGCGCATTCATCCTCAAGAAAGTGAGTAAACTTAATGTAGTTAAGAATAAAATGGTAAGGAAATACGCATGATTCAGCACTAACGTTGTGTGACCAGAAATCCATTGAGATAATTTGGCTGTGTGTGTGTCACAATCGCGCTTTTTGCTTATACCTCCTCCGTTATCACATTGAACAAATTGCGTTTTCATTTGCTAAATTACTGTTATTTGCCATTTGAGCTAATGTTTGGATGATTCAAGAAAAGGTTTCTAGGTGGTGTGTATGCATAAGCCCTAGCGGTGTGTCTTGGGTGTGGATGGAGGGGCTCGTAACTGTTATGTGATCTTCTATGGTGGTTTTTGCCCAAGTGTGTCTGCATATACTTGGTCCTATTATAGAGGTTTAGTTACATTACACCTGTGGGCCTTTTTACTTAGGCAAATTGCTGAGGCATGTACCTTTATATAGATTCAATCATACATGAATTACTTGTTAACTACACTTAGGATATGAGTACATTTAGGTTTTTTTTCTAACTTCATGCAGAATTGGTACAACATGCACTCAAGAAAATGTGCTTCAACATGTTCAAATAGGATTTAAACTTTAATTCTTGAAAGTCGTTCAGGTTTGGGATTTATTGACTAGAACCAACATTTATTTTGTCAAAACCAAGTGAATTTTGCGGCAGGTTCATCGCAGTTCTTTTACTCACTACTGCACAGCACACATCACAGTATGTATATATTAATTGCATGTTATTTTATTGAAACAATTTTGCTATCTACTGAAGATAGCAGCACATTACACTATCCATATTCATTGCCTGTGTAGATACAAGGAAATCCATGATAACATTCCATTAAATATGTATGCAGAAAGCCGATAATAAACTGGAAGATAAATTTTAATTAGAACCAATCACATACAGATGTAGTGAATTAAATAACATTTGTAAATGAAGCCATGCAAGATGAGACTTTTGACCCAAAAATCTTTTTTCTTTTGCAAGTTTACTAATCTTGACCATATTGCAAGCTCCAAACCACTGGAAATTCAATTAAAACTGCACTCATGATTCTTCAAATATGTCGATATGGTCATGTTCATATTGCATGCACAATGAAATAAAAAAGAAATTAGAAGCTTCATTTTTCCACAACTCTGAATCAACTTTCCCAACTAATGTACTTGCGACTCCCTTTTCTTGATCATATCACATTGATACATTATGTCAATATGAATACTGCTCATTGCCAGGGTCATCTTAAGTACAGAATGATTCCCTTATGAAGTGTTGACTTTGTAAACGATAATACTGTAGCCATTACATTGACAATTAAGGTGATGCTGGTCGCTTACATCTATTTCAATCTTTCAGAGAATTTGAAATACACACTCACAGTATTTCTTTTTTTTTTGAGTAGTCAGTCAAGATGAATATATTCCACCAGATGAACTGCAGCAAATCACTGGATCTATTATGCCAACTACTGCTAGAGCATCATACAATAACAGTCAATGCAGTCTTTCAATCTTTGTAGAAATTTACAAAATATTTTATAAGATGGCCAAGTCAGTGTCACCTCAAAATATGAATAGATATTGTATATCAAAAGAAATCTATACATTCAAGGCCGATTCCATGATTGAATAATTCATCTTAAAGTAGAGTAAAAGGTATAAATGTTATGCCACATGCTGAGAATCTACATATTACTTATAATTCAATCATATAGGCCTATGTTTTAATGAGATTTACATGATGCATATTAAATGTTGCATACAAATAGTTGTAGATATTGTAACGTAATTGGAATATTCCAGTTGAAATCCATACACCCCTGTGGAAGACATGACTTTGATCTTCTATACAGGGAGTGTAGATTTCAAATGGTGTCACCCATACAGGTAATTCCATTTGAAATTCACACTCCCTGTGTGGAAGATTAAGGTCATTTTTTCCAAGGGTGTATGGATTGCAACTGAATATCTCATTTACACATTAATAGATTATGTTGGAGTGGAGCTTTTAGCAAATTGCATATTTAATAAGTGTGTAGCATTATGTAATAGTTTTTATACTAGTGATGCAAATGAATTATAATTTGATACAGTTTTTGTAATCACTTCACAATTATTAATCATCTACATGTGTAGATATTCAATTATGATGCATAACCATCTCAATATGCATATCTTGTGATCACATTATCATGGCCTTCAACCTTCTCTACCCCTACCTGTGTACAGTCCCTTTCTTATTCCTACAACACACTATGCATACAACATTTATGTTCCATTCAAACAAAGGCAACATTTATTGTTTATCCACCTAAAAACAGTAGTAGGTGGTTCTGCATTGAGTCTTGAAGTAGATTTATTCATTCATTCATTCATTTGTTTGTTTATTAATTAATTAATTAATTAATCTATTTATTTATTTATTTATTTATTCATTGAATTAATCAATCAATAAAATGCCTTGCTATCTACTGAAGATAGCAGCACCAAAGTCATTAATATATCAAAGAACAAAATGCACTGTAATTTACGATCACATAAAATCTAATAGCACATAATAGCATAATGGTGTATAATTCAACACTTGCTATCTACTGAAGATAGCAGCTACAAATACCTCTTTACATCTTAATATGAAAACACATTGTAACCTACTATTAGGCATGTCCACTAAAAATTGAAGTACTTTTAAATTGATTCAGACCTAACTTATTGGCTCGGAATTGATGAAAGAAACATTTTGGCGTTTAAATAATCTTAATCGGACGTTTCATTCCAGAGATATGGCCTTTCGAGTGTCACGGTTTTATATAGGGCTGCTAGAACATGTTAAAAAGTTAAAGTCCAAAAGGAATACTAACAGAAAGTGCAACTTTAAGGTACTTTTTCTTAATGTATTTATTAACTAGCGTTATCTGGAACATTATACCGTAAACGTTCGCCTAATGGCGCTATGGAGTGCATGGAAATGAGAGAGCGCCATCCCTGTAAAAGCCGACTATTATCACTGATCATTAAGGGTGCGTGTAGTTAAAGGGTGAAACCTATCGACACATACAATTATGAACAAGATCGAACAAACTTGTTCATGATAATGCGGTAATCATTCACCTGATACGTTGTGGCCCAGTGAGCAGAGCATTAGACTATAGTGCGAGGATAAAGAGAACTTGTGGAGAAGATTGATGGTTGAATCTCATGCAGTAATTTCTGACAGATTATGATGTCTGTCAATGTTTTTTTTCTGATTTGAGGAAATTTTATTCTCTATTTTATCTTTAACATTGTTTATATAATTTTATTATTTTATCTTGTATGTGTCTTTTTCATGCTTTGTTTTTATCGTTTCATTTTAATCAAATGTTGTAATGAACCTATTTAATTGTATAAGCATTTGTTATGTGTGTGAGACGAACTGTCATGTACGACGACAAGTCTTTCAATTCGCATGAGTGTCCTTGCCTATGCATCAGTGGCAATAAGGTATATCATTTTATTCGAAAGGGGGGGTCCCAAATATACGGGGGTCATAAAGTCTTGGAAAGAATAATAGGAGGGGGGTCATAAAATGTTTTATTTTCTGATTTTATAAAATGTTTTATGACCAAAATGTAGGGAGTCACACGATGACCACAGAAAGTGTGTTATTTTATTCAAAAAGTCTGATTTCAATACAATTTTGGGGTTTGGTATCATAAAATTTTTGTTGCCGAAATAGGGGGTGCGCAATTTTATTGACGCAGACTTTTTGTAAATTTGGGACCCAAAAAAAAAAAAAAAAATGATAGCCCTCTAAGAGGATTCAAAAGATAACCTCTGCCCCAATAATGCCTAGCTATATTTGTTTGAAACTGTTCCACAGAGGATGTATCATAATAGGCTCAGTCTTCAAATGATATAAATAAAATTTGAATGAGTGAACGAACAAAATCATACAACGACCAACTGAATAGAGGCTGTGCATATGGCGTATCATCCCGTAAATATGGCGGACTACTCAAATGCATTCAACAAAAGCATGATTGCATCTACCGCGACAGTTTGTCTCACACACATAACAAAATGCACTACGATCAAATAGGTTGATGACAACATTTGATTGAATGGACTGCACTGCGCCATGATTACGGGAAGAAATCGGTTCAAATCCTTTGTTTGGAGCCAATCGATAAACGCAAGGCCTCTATAGCTATCATTGAATACTGGCTAGGATTCCACAACACAATGAGAACATGTTATAAGGCGCTTTGGAAGGCACACAATACCCCAATGGCTTTCCATATTATGTGCACTCAACAACTATTCAGCATCAAGTGGTTACGTAATTCTCTTGGTTACCGGATCACGCTACTTTGGTATGCCTTCGAGTGCCATATACTTTATGTGGTGATCATTTCGATCGTGGTTCATTACTCTAGCGCGTGATCCCGTTGACATAGTAACATTACGTAACCGATACTGAATTCAGTATCGAAGTTACGTAATGTTACTATGTCAACGGGATCACGCGCTTAAGTAATGAGCCACGATCGAAACAATCAGTACACAAAAAAGGCATATCAAAATAGCGTGATCGTAATGATCGCCATTCAAACAGTGCTTTGTTCCGATACCATCACAGAGTTACGTAACTACTTCGTGGTCTGATAGTTATATGATCAATGGTCTGATCTACTTGGGTTCGATCCTTTTAATAAAAGAAAAATAGCTGATCATTTATAATGCATAAATGAATAAAGTAATGTAGTTACACAATTTGAAACATTGAGGCCGTTCTATTTTTCAAAGGTCATTTAACTGTTAAATGTAGTGGAATATATCACGCATTGATAGGTAGCAGGTGGAGCAAATTTTGTCAGCGGTTTTTGTTGCCGTTTGTTCGCAGTGCCTATTTATCTATAAAAAAAAAAAGAAAATTAAAATTAAATTAAAAGAAAATCACAATATTCATTCGTAAAATGGGGACAAAATCCAAAAACATTTCTTGACCCTTCTTCACATAAAAGTGGGAGCAGAAGTCAAGATTCGAACAAGTACCATTCACCATTCAAGGCGCACCCTCTACCGACTGAGCTAACGGGTCAGACAATAGAAGGTGTAATTTTCAACTGAAGAATATTAAAAAATATGAAGAAATTACAATGTTATAAAAAGATTTACCAAAATGAGTTAGGTATAACGTATGAATCGATTTACAAATTAAGTCAAATGGCACTTTGAGAAAGAATACCTGAAGAAACCCCAAAACATCTGCTGCTCTAGCAACTAACCTAGTGACCTAAAGTATTGGGTCATGTCACGATATTTTTTCTGAGGCATTATGTCCAGGTTGCTCAATTCCACATACACGTATCCTTAATGCTGTTGAGATTTTACAAGGATGGCGCTCTCACATTTCTAAGAATCCAAAAGCGCCATTAGGCGAACGTTTACGGTATTTGCTTATAAGAACATGAAAATAAGATCATCCTGAAAATTTAATCGATTTTGTTGACATACAACAAAAATATAAGACCTCAAAACCCATGGTTTGTTTGGTGAAACCTCAAGCATGATCATAGATGGCCATGGAAAATATCTCCATAGAGGAGATGAACAATAAGTGCATTATTTCAAATGAATAGCGGTAGTCTTAAACATTGTTCAATCTTTTAAGGTCAGCACATTTTATCTTCAAAAATTATTATATTTCATCATGGCATAAGTTTGGTAACATTAATCACTACCAGTTTTGAGAAATTTGCTCAACTCAAAGGTTATCTTTACTACATTGAGCAATACACTGTGTGTGCATGGAAGCCATGATGGATAGCATATGAAATGGACATGGTAGTGAGAAGTGCACGGGAAGTAAAAGATTTGAGATGGGCGCATGTAGGCTTAAACATTCTTAAATTTCTTAACATCCTGCACATTTTGTCTTCAAAAATAGTTAAATTTTATGAGTATGTAAGTTTGCTTGTCTGAATCACTCCAAATTCGGAGATAATTGCGTTTGAACACCTGATGCACGGAATGGTGTCACTTCAACCTGTTGTAGTTCTCATCTCATTAAATTTTTCATTAAAAAAGTTGATCTCTTCATGAAGGAAGGTCCTCTCTATTTACTGACCAAACAGGAAAAAGTTTGGTTAATGTTTTCTGGTGGAATCAGGAATTTCTTGAAACACCCTGATATAGGCCTACATTTGGATCAAAACAAGTATGTACGCCATTTAACAGGCCTGGGATTTCGATCAGTTTCTCCATAGACAATACGTGTGTGAGTGCACGCACACAGTAAATGAAGAATCGTTCTAGTGGAAACTGTATTGACAGTGGTCATCCCTACTACTATGATGTAAAATTAATAGCACATGATATGCTATACCATTCAATACTTCCTATCTACTGAAGATAGTAGTACCAAACACCTTGTTACCAAGATTCACATTAAGATCAAACCAAACAGCATGAACGCATTGGTATTTACAGTAACTTTTTAACAATCTGCATATTGACATATTTCTACTGACCAATCAAAAGTTGGAGCTCAGAGCAGTAGTAAATAAAATGTCTATGACAACAAGTAAGGACTATCAGAGTAATTGAGCTGCAGGAGTTGAGCACAAGCAGTAGTATGATGGGTTGACTAGATAAGAGTCAGGTAATGTGAGGGCAGTATATAAACAACTTCACCAGGTGATCAGGTCCTAAATAGAATTGTCATCAATGCAAGAAATTCAAATTCCAACAATTTCTGGTAATATTGGGATGATTAGTTACATCTTGCAAAGATTTAAACATGTGCACTACGACCCATAAGTATATTGATAGCACCAATAAACAGTAATGTTATCTTGCAATACCATTATGATATTTGCTATCATCAGTAGATAGCAAAGTATATAATATACTATACCTATTGAAGAAATAACTATAACTTTGGTATGTAGCTCAATATTACTTCTTTATTTGACTGAGTATGTACCACTGTAATTGGGAGTCATTTACAGTTTTTAATTATTAAGTTGGAGTAGTTGTGGTCGTTCCACTCCAAAAAATAAATCATTCTTTATAGTTTAAATTACATGATTAATGAAATTACGCTTTGAAGACTTGAATGGCTGTAGAATGCAAAACATGCACTTTCCAGAACTGCTTAATGTATTGTGGTTGAGATATGTGTCATTTTATGAGGATTTTTTTAATTCTCTTTACATCATAACTCAATAACTATAAGACCTACAAAAGTGTAACGGTGATATTTAAATTCTTTGCCAAACCCGATTCAAAATAATCAGATCTGTCTTTACTGATTTCAACCCCAATATGGTTGCTTTAGCTGCTTATACAGGGTGTATCAAAATGATTGGTACCCATCAATTTGGATGTTTATTGGAAAGCCTGCTTCTACATGTACCAGATACATTATTATATTGTATACTCTTGAAATTTCCAGAATGTATAGTATATGACATGTTTTACAATTGATCTTCAAATTATTTACATCTTATGTTGAATTTTGATGTCAGACTCATCCATTATCAATGAAGACTGGTGGGTACCAATCATTTTGATACAGCTTGTATTATCACTCTGGATTTAGTTCTCTGAAATGGTATACATTAAGTGTATTGACAATAAAAAAATCCAAAATTTAGCATCATAGATTTAGTTGCCTGTCAGCCTTCTAGTGAAACCCATGGTCCCATGTGGCTACACATTAATCAAACCAAGTCTGTGATGATTAAACATAAACATTGGACGTGACATTCATGATATCCTTCTACAGCCATCAATCAACACATGATCATTTGACAAAACACCCCTTCAATCTTTTCTATTTATCATTAACTTTGCCTACCATTCTCTCATGCACCATACCAATCTGTATCATTCATTACTCAATTGCTTTGACTTCTTACCCCGTTTGCATATAAATCATCAGTTTATTCGCTCCCTTTACCGTTCCTCCACACACATACCAGGAAGCCGTATGATTAGCCAATTTCAGAGGTACTCCAAGAATAGCGCCAATTTGTGATTGATAGCTACCGACCTTCTCGCACACGCTAATGAGACCAATTTTCTTTACGGGCTGAACTGGGAAATAATGAAGATGGAGAAAAGTGGTGGAATTTTCTCCATGATGGATGATACTTGTAACTCAATTTTCCTACTTTAAGATGGAGAGTGAATATGACTAATAAGTAATAATTAACCTGTTCTATATATTATTCAGACCCTCTTGTAGATTTCATATTCCATAAGATATTTGCTTAGTTAGACATTCCACCTGTCAATCATGCTATTAATATCAGTGGCCTGGAACCAAGATGGATACATACTTATCCTGGGATGTGGATGTGTCATCTTCATGGTCAAGTTGCTATTTTGCATAAAAATGTAATCAATTAGAGTGGGTTTCAAATTTCATTCAATTTCAGCATTTTGTGAATAATTTCGAACCATTTAAATTCAAATTAAGATCTATTTTCATTCCCCCTTTTCCTCAGCATGTCTGCGAACTCATTTGTTTTAGTGCCTGGAACAAGAATCAGTCCAATATGATCTTTATCTTCTCCATGGTGGACTGGTGTTGGTGGTGGTCAAATGTACTTTGCATAAAGCAAAAATGGGTCACTTATGACATTTCATCAGCATTTCAACATAAATTTGGCAAGTAGGTGACCACACTTAATATTTGCATGTTCACATTCTCCCTTCGTCAGGCTATACCATGCAGTGGCCTAGCAAATAGCGCCAATGCTTTATAAATATGTCATATTGGTTGGCAGATTTTGTGTTTCTTGTACAGGTCACCAAACATTTCTTTCTATCTTCAATTACCATAGATGACGCTTCAAATATTTTGTAAATAATTCACAATCATATTTAAGATTTACTTACCCTCATCTCCCCCTCCTTTGTTATTTTGGCTTAGATACCAATGACAGTAACCCAAAGGCTAAAAACATTATTAAATTTAAACCAAAAGTGGCGTAAAAATCATGATTTTGAGTTTAGGGCCAAGTAGCCAATATTTTATATTTTTCTGTGAATTTGAGATGCTTTGCAGAATTTCAAAGACTACAAAGTTTATTTACAACTCTCATTATGACAAGTTTAGTGCTGAGTAGCCAATATTTTATAGTTTTCTGTGAGTTTGAGGTGGTTCACCTATTTTCAAAGACTGCTAATTTTATTTACAACTCTCATTATGACAAGTTTAAGGCATATCCTCTTCAAATCTCTTAAGGGGGTACTACACCCTGTGGCCAATTTTGTGCCTATTTTTGCATTTTTCTCAAATATTATCGCACATTGGTGACAAGTAAGATATGTATAGGGGCAAGGACTACAACTACTGTACTGAAAATTCAGCAACTCAAAGCAAGTAGTTATTAATTTATTGATTAAATATTGGTTTTCCCTCATTTTTGACTGTAACTCCACTAATGTTGTCTGTGCTGAAATAAAATTACCAGGGCAGTAGTTATAGTCCTTCCTTGTCCCCAATGCGCTATAATTTTTGAGAAAAATGCAAAAATAGGCACAAAATTGGGCAGGGGTTTTAGTGCCCCCTTAATGCATCACATGTGTTACATTTTGAAATAGAAACTGGTTCATTAACATCTCTCTGTCACTCTCTGTAGATACACCTGTATTAAGTTGTTATTTAACAAGACAAGGATGTGACAGCAAAGATTAATATTATGTCATCAAATATTAACAAAGATGTCCTCAGCACAACAACAACACAACACAAATCACCAGAGACCATCGTGTTTGTCACTTCATCACTCGGTCACCTATGTTGTGGGGTAGAATAATTTCAACACCTTACCTGCACACCCTTAGTTCCCAAGACTCCCCCTTTTCGTTTGATTTGCCCCTTCCTTAAACAACAAAGTATGACATTGCATATATTAAGTTCAATCATTATTTGACATGTGCGACACAGGTGAGATTGAATTCCCTGACAGCAGTCAGTGAGGTGGTCAGTTTTTAAATAAACATGATTTTTTTTATACCAGGTTCGCCATCGCAAATGGTCATTTTATGTTGTTCATAAGGCATTTCTCTGTAAGCACTTGTATCGCAAACACAAGCCATTGGCTTGTGATACAACTTCTTGTATTCGCAAGAATTTGTTCTTACACGGTTCACCGTCGCAATGGTCATTTTTTGTTGTTCATAAGGCATTTCTCTGTAAGCACTTGTATCGCAAGCCATTGGTGTCATTACATATTACGACAATGTTTGCTTTCAAAATCAACATGTTGCTTTCAAAAGCAATGCATTGTTAAGGATAGAGCCTTTGGCAATGTGTTGCTTCTGTAAGTATTTGCATCACAAGTCATTATACATATTATGACAATGTGTTGCTTTTGAAAGCAATGCATTGTTAAGGATAGAGCTGGCTTTGTAAAACAACATGTTGCTTTCCAAAGCAATGCATCATTTTCATTTCTCAACTTCGGAGGCCTAAAGCAATGCATTGTATCCATAATGACCACAATGGCAAAAAGCAACGTTGATTTGAAAAGCAATGTGTTGCTAAAAGCTCTGTTCCTATTGGGTGCCTTAACAATGAAAGCAATGTATTGTTGCAATATGTGATGATCCCAATGGCTTGCCATACACATTTTCTTTACATTTGCAACTGTCAAGATGCCTGTATCTTATCAGAACGTTGATTCTTGATTGTTTTACTTTACACCTACATTCAATATGTATACAACAATACACTAGAATGAACACTGTGCTTTCTAATCAGTGTTCGAAATATGCCTCAAAAGTTACAGGCCTGCCGGGCTTGACCTTAAAAAGTTACCGGCCAGCCGGGCCGGCAACTAGATGCCAGTCAGAAAAGTTACCGGCCAGGCCAAAAAGTTACAGGCCAATGGCCGGCTGACCGGCCCTATTTCGAACGCTGTTTCTAATACCATCATGTCTCCCTGAAATTATTTTCTTCTTAAATCACATTTTATTTACAAATTTCTTAGTTTATTGTTACAGTCGTATATTGCTAGCAGATATTCTTGTCCAAATGAAAAACAACCCAAAGATACACAAAATAATAATTCCATTAACCATGTTAGCCTACTTCATAAAAAAAAATAAACATTTAAAAAATTGAACACACACACCTATAACAGCAAGCAAGCAAGCAAGCAAGCAAGCAAGCAAGCAAGCAAGCAAGCAAGCAAGCAAGCAAGCAAGCAAGTGCAGAATAGTTTTATGCAAATACACACTCTCAATTACATGTATCATAGCAGTGGCGTGTTCAGGGGGCTTTGGGTGCAGAAGGGGAGGGGGGTCAACTTTGGAGAACCATTAATATACTATTATAGATTTATAGTCTTTGTTTTCCACTTGTGGGCCCATAAAGGTATACATGGCTTGTTGAATATTCCCTCTAACAGTGTTACACTTCAATTAGATAAGTGTTATATGTCTGTGAACACTAAATGTCAGGAAAAGCCACTTATATGTACATTTTAAATGTTACTTAGTGAAATTGATCGTCATTGCATTTTAACTAAGTCTTGTATTCTTTCCCCTTGTGACACATCAATTAAAGGTAATATGTTTGATCTTTCAGACACTGTGTAGCAGGAATAATAAGTATTATCAAGAACAGAAAGAAGAACTGGACTAGTCAAACGAGGTCTTCCTGACTTATGAGAGATGTTAAAGAAGTATTAGGCAAAGGAAAAATTGTTTGGTTGCCCTAGAGGATAGGCAGTCTTATGTGGAACTATAGTGAAGAGCTATAGACAGGAGAGAATGGGTAGATGGGAGCCGCAGGCAGTGGCGCCGCCACCAGAACTCTTGCCCCCCCATTTCCCCCAGTAAAAACCCAAAATTAGCAAAAATTTCACTTTTTTTGCACAAAATTTGTTGATTATGCCCCCCCCTCCCAAATTCACTTTGCCCTCTCAATTCCCCCCAAACATTCCTGGCGCCGCCACTGGCCGCAGGCCTGTCTAATTAAGACAGAACCCTACATAAGTATAACATCTCATACAGTTGTTTAACAAGTTACCCTTTTCAGAGTCTTGATTAGCAGCGATGTAGCTTGCGACACCATCATTCAGCATTTAGTTTTTACAATCCTCCAGTCACAAGCTACGTGGCTGATATCCAAAAAGGTGTCTTTTTAAGAAATGTCCAAAATGACACATGCTGCTATCAGACTCACACTATTATTTTCATTTCATATGACAAATAAAGTGTGAATTCCTCATTTATTTTACATACATATTTCCTTTATCTTTATATGCATTTTCCCCATAATTGCAGTGTTTTGAAGTGATGTGTCATATATCTATGGAGGCAAAAGGTGGTTTTTGTCAAAGTGTGAATTTGGAATATAAAATGTGGACTTGAATACCCTCCACAAACAAATTGACTTTTAAAGTCTGTTTGGAAAAAGTGGATCCTATATGTGAATTTTCTTTCAAAAGTAGGATTTTTGGGTATAGGCCTATTTGGGCTTTTTTAGTGAATTTAGGGACATCTTAATTGGCAGCATCATTAATGATGACCAAAATGGCTCTGAATAGTGTTCTGGGTATGTATACAAACAAACAATCTGCAAGATGTACATCATGATCGTATGTAAAAAAATGCATTTTATCCTTCACCTTTTCATGTTTTCATATTTTACCCTGGGACTTTTCAAAAACACTTATGTAAATCCTCTGTAAGAATCTCAAAAATCACAATCCATTTACACTATCCTAAATTCCATCAAACAAAAAATAAAAAAATGCAACACTAAAATCATTTAATCTGTCCCCATACAATATTTGCCGCACATCTAATGCATAATCTCGTTTTGTTTTCCTCGTAAGCTTTTTACGCTCCAGACAGCAAAGATAGCGATGTCAGATTTAACCAGCAGCCAGGCCTGAGTTTGTGTTATTGTCGACGCCCCAGGAGTCCAGTTGTCCACACATGCTGGCCAAACCACAACGCACTTAGCTTGAAATAGCACTGTCACAAATCCCTTTATATGGTAAGAGTAAGCCTTTTTTTATCGGACTGATCATAGATGGAGTGGGACATTAAGAGGCAGATGGATTCACAGTGATTTCCCAAAAGTCTGTGATGTTGACTTGAGGATAAATAAAACCACACTTTGAGATCAAACATAGAAACATTTCCTGCAGGTGTGAATACTACAAAATCTAAGGATTTATTTACAAAAAGAAATGTATTCTTTCAAAATATTTATTTGATTGAGGGTTCAAATTGGATGGTCTGCTATGAATAATGAATAAATACTTGGTAAAAATCCTTTTATATACAGTGCAGGTTGTGTAAAAGATTATTTTAATAATGATGTTTAAAATTTTTATTTTATTGTTGCATAATTTAATATGGTAGGATTGCAGTTTTAAAAAACTTATTATTTTTACACACTAAACCCACCCACCCACCGCATATGTGTGACAGGGTCTGCTGCCGGACTTTAAAACTTTATTTCTATATGTAATTTTCTTTCAAAAAATGGCAAAAGTTTGCTCTTTTAGGGTGTATTTCAATTTGTGGCTCATCTGTGCATCACTTCTTCAGCACGGATAGGTTGCTGGTACTTGACATTTTTCAGTGAATCTGATCATGTGATTGGGATATTGATCCCAAGTTACATGACCTGATAAGCTTTTTCTATGGTGTTTTTTGTTGTTGACAAACATGCACCCATGTCTAAGGATTTGCTCTAAAAACTACTCCATATTTGACACTTTTTCCAAAGCATGGGCCCATGTCTAAGGATGTTCTATGAGAAGCCCATCCACATGCCAAGGGATTTGTTGTGAAAAAAAAAGACTCATTTGGATGTCACATCTCTTCATACTTTAGACTTGCCTTAGTGAAGACATTCAGGGATTAGGTCAGCAAGTTAATTGTTACATAGCCATGGCATGGAAAGGGGTTCAAGTGGACAGTGAGCACACCCAAATCTTTTTATGGACCAGCCAAAGAAAAATTAAAGAAGAACAAGATACTTTTATCATGTTTATCCAATATTTATCAGATCCAGTCATCTTAACAATTTTATGATATTCTTTACTAAGCCATAGTGCAGTATTAATAATTCTATTACCCCCACGACCCATTATTCAAAATCGCGCACTGTGATTTGTTGGAACGCGTCACGTGACAGACCATTAATTAGCGATAAAGTGTCAAGGGCAACGAACTTTATGTTCTTATATCATCACAGCAAGCACAGCAAAGCGCACAGCACACCTGCTTATGTAGGGGAGAATGGAATGCCAGGGTGTGTTATTGTATGTGCATACCTGCTTATAGGGAGAATGGAATGTTAGTTTGTGTTATTGGAATGTGCATACGCTTTGGCTACGTGTAGGCGCTACACCTTGAGGTAAACAACTTGAAATATTTGGGCAAAAAATGTGATATTTTCTCTTTAAACGCACTATTTTGTGGTAATAGAATAGAAGTAAAGGGTGCAGCATTATCCTTTACACGCAAATAATGTGTCCTCTGCAGTAAAATCGTTTAAATAATGGGTTTGGCTGCGCCTCACCCATTATTTACGTTTTTACTGCCTTAGACACATTATTTTCGTGTAAAGGATCATGCATTACCCTTTATTTCTTAAATAAAACACATAATGACACCCCATCCTATAAAAGTCCTGTTTGTCACATCAAAATACGCTTCCAGACTACATAATGTCATATTTTTAGAAAAAAGAATGGCCTATTCCAGTTGAAATCCATACACCCCTTGTAAAAGACATGACCTTAATCTCCCACACAGGGAGTGTAGATGTTAAATGGAGTCACCCATTTGGGTAAACCAACTTAAAATTCACACTCTCTGTGTGGGAGATCAAGGTCATGTCTTCCATAGGGGGTGTATGGGTTTCAAGTGGAATAGCCCAATAGACAAGAATATAGGATGGTTATGAGGTAAGCAACACTTCTTGACACACTTCTGTGATAAATATAACCAGACTGACTCCTAACCTGTTTTGACATGGAGGGTAACTAGTACTATACCTCCATATTTTGTATTCATAACATGGTCCAAACTTCACAACCTTTTCTTTGAAAAGTGTAATAGTGTAAATATTGAGATATTCTTCATATGAAATTAATGTCATTCCTATGAGTACAAACATTGCTAGTATTTCCTATGTGGTTCATCAGCTAGTGCTTTGTATTAATCAAAATACATTTACTTACCTTAGGATTTCAACCTGTGAGTAAGAGCAGGGGCATACATACATGAGGCACTGAGCCAGGGGGCAAAATTACCATAACATTTCACTGACCTGCTACTCAAAAAGCTTCAAAATGACTTACAGGAACAAGAGCGCAAAATGTGCAATTGCAATGGTGAAATAGGCCAAAATTAGGACAGTTATTGGTTAAAACTGGGTCAAAGGAAGACGCACATTACATTACAACTTTTGGTCAATTTTGTCACAGCGTTTTGAGCCAAAGGGTATCTTGCCCCTTAATCTTCCACACAGAGAGTGTGAAAAAATGGGGTTACCTATATGAGAGACTCCCCCAGGTGAATCCATTTGAAATCTACACCCCTGTGTGGAATATAGCCCAGTGTATAAAACATTTGAAATAACACGGTTATCAAAATAGAATTCAACAATATTTTTGCAAGTACACGGTTGAAAAATGTTTCAATATTGTCCAAATTTCATATCTTTATCAAATAAAAACCACACATAAACTATTCTTTTTAGCTTGGCTTCCAGATGCCAAAATGTGCAAAAATTTGCAACTGCATTTCTGAACTAAGATTTCTTTGAATCACAGAATTGGTTGTCAAGAAAGATATGACATCATTGATAAGTGCCAAATTCAGCAATCTTACAGATAATGATCTTGATGGTCATCTTGAAATGAATAGGACAGACAGCTGGTACCGTGGATTGTTTGATAATTCAGTCATATTCTCTTTAAAAGGAGATTTAGATGTTATCTGGTACTTAAAGTGGCGCAGATTGCATTTTTGACGGCATTGTTGGCGTAATCAATGGTTCGATATCATATGGTTGAGTAACAATTACTTCATCAGCAGAAGCAAAAAGAAGTTGATAGTTTTGTTATTGTCTTATCAAAATCACACCAAAATACAATATGTATCTCAATACATGTTACAATCCAAAGAAAAAATATAAAATATAGGGTTTTCATTGGTGATCCAACACATATGCCAGTAGCAAGCAGAATAATTATGTAACATAATGGCTTCTATCCCACCCCATTTAACTCTCTCCATGCAGGTGTCACCTGTAGACAAGTTTCATTTTTTTAAATTCAAAAATTGCATAATTTTAAATGACCATATTTGGAATCAGCATAAAAATGCATTAAAATGAGTACAAACAAACCTAGTATTGGTTCAGTGGTTTTAAAATAGCTCTTGATATTTTGAAATATCTCAGAACTTGGACTTTTTTTTATAGAGGCTAGCACACAGAGCATTAAAGCATCTTCATCCAAAGATATGGTGATTTACATAAGTAGAGAAAATCCTAGTTTGTGCAATTTTCCCTATGTCTCTTCAAATGTCTATAACTCAATGTATAGAAATTGGATCAGGTGAATTTTGGCATGCCCCAGCAAATTGACTGTCACCTTTAAAATAAAAGCTCTATTCAGACAGAAAAAATCCTGGCTTGGCCGACATCATCAACAAATGATATTTTAGATATCCTTTTTTCTAATTAGAAAAAAAAAAAACTATTTAAAATTATATAATTTTTAAAAACACTTTGTACCATATTTTTATCGTTTAAGCATGCTATTATCCTGTTTAATACCAGTATGCCCTACCTTACATGACTTACATCAAACATCCATCTATGTGATAATAAATTCTGTCATGAATAATGGACCAATCTAGTTAAATAGAGTATACATGTGTGATCAGAAAAGTGTGTTATGTATACAGCAAGTAACTGTGCCAAATGAATCTTTTACAAGCTTGTTATTACCCATCTCAAAGCTGCATCAAGTTTTACTCTATGTTATAGGTGAGACCTGTAGGTGAGACAACAATAAGGCTAAAAAAATAGTTGACTTGCCCTTTAGGTGCCAACACCTGGATCGGGCGGTCGTTTTTTTTGCAATTTCTGCTGGAAACTTTCTGGAGCTCAACATCTTCAGGCAAGTATTTATCAAAAATATTACGGAAAATGTGATTCAAAACAATGCAGGAAACATGACTGGACACAATTTCTGTCCCACATTTCATGGCTGTCATGTGATGCCATGTTTAATCCCGCGTTGTGAATAACCCTTTGACAACTTATACACATACACAACTTAACTAACGGGGTCTATATGTTTACGCTGCCAAAATTAACTACAAAAATGCAGAAAACGAGTCAGAATTTGTGAATAATTGACAATTTTATGCGTTTATTCTGCAGTTAAAAAACGTGACTGTTTTTTTTCTTCAGATTTTTGGGTCAGTCGATAAGGGCAAGTCAACTTATTTTTTTAAGTTACCTATAATACTTCTTCAAGTTTTACATGATATGTACCCTTTCTGTAAGTGTAAAGCTCAATAATCTTTTGTAATTATGCTATATAAATCTGCTTTATATCCATTTATTTACTTTTGTAGAAAATTATTACAGGCTGTTTTGAAATGTTGTTTTGTTAATTTCTAAATTTAATGCACATTTTTGTTTAGAATAATAGAATAAAAAGAGAACCTTGGGGAGTCACTGCCATTGTGACCTGTACACTATCCGCGATAATAAAAACGTGTAAAAGGGTAGTTTTTTGTGGGTAGGCACGATACGTGTGTATCGTGTTTAGGGTGTCAAAAACATGAAAAATTGGAAAAAAGGGTAGCAAAATTGGAATGTGCTAATACACGGAAAGGGTATGTAAATTGGACAGATGGAGAGATAAATATGAAAGGCGAAATAATCTTCAAAAAGCATGTGGTTTTACTCAGATATCCTTCTTTAGTGTATGATATTTGATGCAATTCCTGCTTAGGGTGTGAAAACAGATGTGTGTTACCTGTTTAGGGTATCGTTTTAGCCAAGGGTTAAATCCTTGTTTAGGGTGCTTTTCAGAAGTTGATTATCGCAGACGGTGTCAGGCCACAAATTGTGGCCTGACACCGTTTGCGATAATCAACTTCTGAAAAGCACCCTAAACAAAATAGGAGTGACCCCCTGGGAAGAGAACAAACAAACAAACAAACAAACAAACAAAAACAATAACCCTATCACTACAATTTCGATGAATAAGTAGAGAGGCTTCCACAATGAGAATTCCTAACAAGTGATAAAGATTTCATGGGTGCGCAGTCAAAAAGTTTGTTGATCTTTTGTAAGGTGCGGCTCTGACTTCTTAATGCTTTGCAAATGTTTGGAGATAAAAATAGTCTGAAATATGAAATATTCATACTCTGGTTGTTTTAGTTTTTCATTTCTTTCCATATTCCTTTTCCCTGTTGTCTGTATTTTAAATTGGATTTTAATACTTCTAGAATATGTAAGGTAAGAAACATAATAAAAGTACCAATTTAAGCAATTAAAATTTGATTTCATAAAAAGTATGGCAGTATTATTAACACTCTCCACGTGGGTGTCAACTGTAGATGCTAAGTTCCCAATTTTCTTTAAAAATACAAAATTCCAGAATTGTACATTTTAATAACCATATTTGAAATCAGCATGAAAAATGAAATAAAATGAGTACAAACAAGCCTAGTATTAGTTCAGTGGTTCTTGAGACAGCACTTGATAATTGAAAATATCTTAAAACTTTTTATTTGGGGAAACATGTCTATGGCTAGCATGCAATGCAGTAATAGAATCAAGATTCCTCTCCTCTTTAATACAGATATAGGAGAAGTGGAACCAGTGCAAACTGTATGCCTGTGTGTCCCTCCAAGGAGAGTTTGATTGAAGTACCTGATGATTTGTGACAGACACATCTTAGACTGTGATCACTGATTTACTACTTTGCCAGACAGCACTGTGTCCCATCTGAGTCATATTACATCTATATGACCTACTTACAGTGACTCCTAATTTAGCATGCCCAATCTACTGATTCCAAGTTTCTTGTTAAAATAACGAGGTCTAACTCAAGAATTATTGCACCAATACTAGGCATGTTTGTATTCAAATGGATGCAATTTTCATATAGATTACAAATATGAAGATGAAAATTATACAAATTTTCAAGATTTATTGGTATTTTTTACTCTTACCAACCGATCTCTACATTAATATTGAAGGAAAGGGTTATATAACAATTATTCAGGTGTTTGGTTTGATTGCATGCAATCTTGTGCTTAATTTACAATTATTTAAATTTTGTTGCAGGTGTGAATACTCATTGCACATTCAGATGTATGCAAGTGCACACAAGTGTAATGCTGTTATGAAAGGAAGTAAAATCTGCAGTGATTTTGTGACCGACTTTGATGTTTTGAGTCATATGGATATGTTATGTGAAACATAAATGTGACATGATCTGCTATTTGGGCCAAAGGAGGCATTTTTGAAAACTGAGTTACTATAATTATTACCTTATACGAACATTAGGCTATCATTATACTGAAACCACCAAAGGTCTGTTACACTTGGTTATATAGACTTCTGAAGTTTTGTAAAGTCAATTTTCTTATCTATTTTATTGTTTTTTACTCTATATTTTTGCCTTATCTCAATTTCAAATTTACCGCCTTTGGCCCCATGGACCAGATCATGTCACTAAATGAGGATGAGGAGTGTTAATAATAATGATTTGGTATGTGAAAGGATCATGTGCAAAATCATGACAAGACCTAGTTATTCTGGTTGTCTTGTTTGTTTGAATAACAATTTCACCTTACCATGACTGGTAATGTTTGTACTTGATCACGGTTTTATAAAATATTTTATATGCTCTATTTTACAAAAACTGGAATAGGTTAAGTTATCCTTTCATGGTTATTAGAATAAAATGTTATTAATGTGAGCAATAAATATTTCAATAAGACAAAAAAGGACAACAAAATATACTTCAAATTGAACTGAAATGTCAGTTTATGACAAATTCATTTATCCAAATGGAGTTAAAATACAGTACAACCAACAAAAAAACATTGAGAAAACTAGAATAACTGACTTGTCTACATTACACCCTATAAATATTCACAAACATCGACACAGTACAAGACCAAATTCAAATTCATATTACAGCATACATTTTGATTCATTTCTGAATAATTTACCTAATACCTTCCCACGTATGCACATAAATGAACACCGAATTTGGATATCCCATGTATATACAGTTGCTAAAAGATGAAAACGACGCCAAAACCACTTGAAAAGTAACATGGTATGCGGGGACGGTCAAGTGTTCTGTCCACTCAGACAGACAGACTCCTGATGTTTACAGACCTGTTGAATTCACTCGTTCATCCAGACTCGTCCTTCGAACTAGTAGCAAATGCAGTAGTAATACTTGTCTATATACGGTATAATGTATTATATACTCCTCTCTGCATACAAAGTTCAAGTACTTTTCCTGTATCAAAGTATTATAATGGAACTTTGGTCTATTGGAGGTAGACTAAAGTTAACATCATTCTCAATGAGCAAGTTCAATTTATTGTCTTTACTAACAGTATGTGTTTGAACACAGCACCTGAGGAATGTGATGACTGGGGACAAATCAAAACCTTCTATGTGATAATAAAGTTGACAGATACAGCAAATTCTGTAATAACAAATAAAACATTCAATAATTTTGAGAATAAAGTCAAAATCTATCTGAAATGGGTACAATCATGCCTAGTCTTGTTCCAGTAGTTCCAATCAGTCTTCTTTTATTAAGAACCTTACCAGTAGCATTAGTAACGACTTTTAAAGAGTTGCATCTGCACGCAATGTTTTAGCAAGAAAAAAAAGTCACCTGTGTTTGACACACAAGAGTGGGTTACAAGATCTGTGCTTGACACACACAGGGGAATGATAGTTCACTGTTTGCAAACATACGAAGTCTCACTCCATGCACCTATCTAAATAGAGTCAGAACCATGAAAATATTGACACATTGTTTCAATTGTTAACAGTGCAACATGTAAGACATAATAATTCTACTGGTACGACGGAATCAAAGAGGAATATACAGAAGATAAAACGTTGATAGGAAGTTTGAACAGTTTTTATTCTGAGAATTGCTGAAGGGAGTAATTGTTCATGTAATCACTATCAGATACTGCTATCTGCAGTAGATAGTAATCCCTCAATACACATTTCTTCCAGTGGTAATTATTGAAGAAGTAATGTTATAACTCTCAAGGTTAATAAACCGGGAATAAACTAGATCAGAGAATTGCTGAAGGGAGTAGTTGTACAGTTATGTAATCACTATCAGATGCTGCTATCTTCAGTAGATAGCAATCCCATAACACAAATTTCTTCCAGTGCTAATTATTGAAGAAATAATGTTATAGCTCTACACACCTGATCTAAAAGATCAAGGGTAATAAACGGAGGATAAACTAGATCATTCAAGTCTTGATTTGTTAATAGAATTGATATTCATCTCGCATCCCGTAATGGTTGAATTTCCGCACATTATTTGCCAAGATGCTCAAGAAGTAATCCAGAACATGCTTAGTAATGTTAGTCACATTTGAATTAATACTTTGGGTATGGCCATAGTTTTAGAATTTATTTCTGAATTTTGATACCAAATTTAAGGTATATTTCAAGAATTTCTGAACCAATACTAGGCATGTTTGCACTCATTTGAATGCATTTTTCAAGCAGATTCCAAATATGGTAATGTCAATTTCCAATTCCAAAATTTGTCAAAAAATCTTAGTTTTTTGCTTCAAAACTGTACTTGACATGGGCAAAGCAAAGGTTTTGAATACTGGTACAGGTGTGTGCTGTGGAAAAGAGTCTTTAATTCATATCTTTTTGCGGTTTCGCACCCTAAAGAAAACTAAAAAACTACAATATATTATAAGAGAATTTCCACTTGGCAGCTGAACAGGAACAAATTGTTATTCCGAAAGACCGCTATTCTGAAGGGTCATTACTCTGAATTTTCAACTAGGTTTATTCCTCCGAAGGGTCATCACTCTCAAATTTGTAGCAATGACCCTTCAGAGTAACTGCCTTGTTCTAAATTTGGAGTATTGGCCCTTTGGAATAACAAAGCTTGTTGTAAATGAGTAATGCAACTTTGGAATAATGAGCCTTCAGAATAATGAGCCTTCGGAATAAAGGTCCTCAGAATAATGATGCGTAACCAGTTCAACAACCTATGATTTTGCTTTAATTTAAGTTCTTATCACCCATGATTGGATCTAAATGTCCTAAAATCTCCTACACAGGGAGAGTAGATTTCAAATGAAATCATCCATTCAGATAACCCCATTTGATATTCACACTCCTTGTGTGGGAGATTAAAGTCATATCTTCCATCAGGGGTGTATGGATTTCAACTGGAATAACCCAATGCACAGATTTCTTGTATGATGACATCAAAATAATATTTTCCCCCTCACGCTCTATAATGAAAGATACTGTCACACAATACATCGTAAATGAAGTGCTTCGTTAGTCTCATACACATTGCTATTGGCTTGATCTTAATCATGTATGATTACAATTAATTAACCTTATACTTCATCACCGTTCTTTTGTTTGTTGTACCGATGACAAGTGATGATGGAGATATAGTGTTTCATCTTTTAGGTTTTTGTGACACGCAATTAATGGTAGAGTGGGCTTTTGAATTGCCGGGTGTGGTCGGTATGACGGTTTCTGGTAGTAATATAGTGTTTCTTATATCATATTTCAAAAGCATGGGCTCTGGATTATGAATGATTAGTAGTCGGAGTGGCTTTTGTTTTAAAAGTGCCATCAACTCAAATTTACAGCACCTGCCTCTCAACTTGTTTTGACACAGACTTTAAAACATGTGACGACGACTCATATTTCAATTTTTCCTATCATCGTTATGAAAAATAATTTATTTTACTGTCAATATTACCATTTGTGTCAGAACAGAGATTTATCTCTTGGGGAGAAGGAGAGAGACAGTGAGAGGGAGAGAGAATTGGAGCTCATTCATGGGGTGGATAGAGATGCAAGAGAGAGAAAAGAGAGAGAGAGAGAGAGAGAGAAAGAGAGGGGAAGAGAAAGATGGAGATCAAGATAGACAGAAAGATGAGACGATATTATATGTGGTGTTCCACAAGGATCAATCCTGGGGCCACTTCTATTTATACTCTATGTTAATGATATAACTAATGCATCTAAAGTACTCGAATTAGTCCTTTTGCAGATGATACCACCATTTTATACTCCCATAAAAACGTAGAACGCCAGACAAACCTTGTTAATGAAGAGTTAAAGGAAGTAAGCAATTGGTTTAAAGCTAATAAATTGTCAATTAATGCTACCAAAACAAATTACATGATACTTGGCACACCCAAAATGACATCGATGAATCAAGACCTGCAAATCACACTAGATCACACGGCTTTAGAAAGAGTGCATCAAACTAAATTCCTTGGTGTACTAATAGACGAATGTCTCACTTGGAAATGTCACATAGATTGCGTATCTAGAACAATTTCAAGAAATGTCGGTGTCATGAATAAATTGAAACATTTTGTTCCAAGTCGTATTTTATTTACACTTTATTGTACGTTAATATTGCCTTATTTGAATTATGGAGTACTTTTATGGGGAAATACATGTAAAACTTACTTAAATAAAATTGTAAAAATTCAAAAATGGGCTTTTAGAACGGTGGCAAACGTTCACTATAGAGACCACACAGTGCCATTGTTTGCTAATTATAACATATTAAAAGTTGAAGATATGTACACACTGGAATTAGGTACATTCATGTACAGGCACTCTATAAATGAGCTGCCCTGTTCATTTGATAATTATTTTACCAAACGTTCTGACATACATAACTACAAGACACGATATGTAAATGACCTAAATCTAACCAAAAATAAGAAAGTCTTTTCTGATCATGCTATACGCATAAGAGGTCCCATTCTTTGGAATTCTTTAGATAAAAATCTGAAAGCTTCAAAATCTGTTAAACATTTCCGTAATCAATTCAAAACAAAACTGATCTCTAAATATAATTAATCTTTTTCGTGAGCACCCACCCCCCCCTCCCCTTCCCTTGTCTTTTGGTTATGTTATGTAATGTTGATTTATTTTGTTAATTTCATTTGATTTCAGGGAAAGGCTAACTTTCAGACCTTTTTGGTCTTCCAGCCTTTTCCTCCATATGTACCGTGTTTTATATATTTTTTTGTAATGTCTTTGATTTTTATGGAAATAAAATATGAATGAATGAATGAATGAATGAATGAGAGTGAGAGATGACAGAAAGATGCGAGTGAAAAAGAGAGCATGAAAACATGAGAGATGGAGCAAGATCATATGCATATATCCTAGGGTGTGTGGGTGTGTTCACATTTGGCCATTTTAGCTTCAAAATGGCCAAATTTGTGTGTGGATTTGTCCTAGGTAAGTTATTTTGGGAGCAACCTATTCATTCTACTTCACTGATTTTCTATCCTTCCAATGTCAAAAAGAAATCTAGGCCACTGAGAAAGAGAATGGAAACAAGAGTGAAAAAATAACCTACAACCCTTATTATTTGTTACATTGGATCAAACAAAAATATATGGCAAACAAGTACTATACTTTTGCTGCTGCAAGCATTCAGCAGTAACCAAAATATACAACAATTCTAGATCTTTGGAAGCCTTTTTGGTTTCAAGCAATAATCACAGTAGCAGATAGACTAGTGATGCCAAGTATGACACCTAGATTTATCTCAACATCAGCAATGCAGGTGAAAGGTGGCTGCTACAATTAACACAATCAGATAAGCCCCCAGAGGAACTACCACCTTCCCCAATAATACCAATTATTCTTTTCACTATGCTACCATCTTCATCGTTCCATGAGGAAGATGGTATATTGGTGACTCACCAAGCTCCACTTGCTGGCCTTGTTTTATCTCACTCCGTTGCTAATAAAAAACCGCCAGAGAAGCCAAGCTAATCAGAGCTATGCCAAATTAACCATGAAAAGAACATCCCGATTAGCACCTAATACTGCCAATTTTTGATGCAGGGTTAAATTAGGCATGAAAATATGACATCTTTTTTTTCTGATAAAAATGTATTAAGAGGAATTACATGAAGAGGAAAATTGATACAATATGTAACACCTGTAGAATTAATTGGAAATGTCGATGGGCAAGATTAAAATGTGAGTCATGAAGGTATTACATGTAGATAATTTGTTAATCAGCTAACTTTATTACTGCAATTTGCATGCTAATTGAAGAATATGTGTAGTCTGTCTCTAGGAATCATACATCAGATCCAAACAGATAATATAGTTGGATACTTTATTGATAGAGATACCAGTAGTAACCGATGAAATTTAGTAAAATGACAAAATTACAAACAGAACGTTTCAGTTCGGCAAAATGGTCCAGTTTTGGTGACAGAAGTCTTAACCCTATGAGAACTACCTGCCGATTGGCCAAAAAGACGTTTTCATTATCAATTAGACCAATCAGCAACATTGTTAAAATAATTTCACCACACAAAAAAATTGGGGTGAATTATTTGCAAAGCTCCAATTTGATTGGTGATCATGAAGATATCATGTAATTGACCAATCAGAGGCAATGTTAGATCGGCAGGTAGTGCTCAAGGGGTTAAAAGAAGAAAGAATACTACGTCTTGTATCCAAAATATAGACTGGTTTATCAGTCAAGATAATTCCATTATTCTTGAAATTCACAATAGTACGGCTTTACAACATGCATTTGTGTGTGAACAAAACACATAATAATTGCATTGACAACTTTCAGAACCCAAGCAACCTTCATCATGCCAGAAGTGATCAACCATACCTAACTCTAAGTGCTATATAGTTCCACTGTGAACATTGTCAATCATTATGCCAATAACATAGTTGACTTTGATAAGACATAGTCAAGACTAAAACATCTATTTGTGACTTTTAAGTCATTGTAATGCTTCATCAATGTCGATATCAAGGTTACCATGGTAAACCACAAATGTGCAATCTTTCTGGTGGCTGAAAAATACCGACTTTTTGTCAATATCGGGAAGTCAGAGCAATAACAATTTTTTCAACTGGATTTGTTACTCCGTAAAAGCAAGTACCTGCATCTAAACAGAGGGTTGACCTATGAATTCCTTTGAATTAAACTTCTAATAAAGTTTTAATAGTTTTGTTACCACAAATGAGCAAACAGGAAAATTGATCCCACCCAGGAATCGGACCTCGGGTTTGGAAGACGTCCATCCATTTTCCCAAGAAAACAGGGGTTCTCAACTTCTCAACAAATGGGCCAAACACATTTCAAACATACATGCATGAGGGCTAAATACGCCCCCCATTTCAGCGATTGGCAGGCCGGATTTGGCTCATGGACCACCTGTTGAGAATCCTTGCCCACAGGTGTCGATCCTGGGGGAGGGGGTAGCGGCATGTGTCTAGCAACCTTTTGGCAAAATTACATATTTTTTGTTCTTTTCAGCCACTTTTTGACAATTCAGGCAAAATACCCATTCTCCCACCACCACATTTCAAGATGGATTGATGCTACTGACTGCAGCCCCTGCCCTAGAATAATAACAATTAACAGTGCATCAGTGTTCCTCATGTTTTCTCTCTTCTTTTTGGGATGGGAGTGGGGTGGGGGTGGGGTAGCCTCCATTGTTTTGTAGGGTTTCATAAGAAAATGGTGAGAAGACCCATGCGTACATTGACACCTGATCACCTGTGCTACAATTTTGTCTAAACATGCACAACTTTGACTTGTCAATTCCTAAATTCCTTTCTACAGTACACATGACATCAGCAAATATTTCTCTGCAAAATGAAACAAAAACACCCAAAGAGTGAAAGTCAACAATTCGTAGATCCTCCTCTCTCCTCGTCCCTTCACCTAAAACAAATAAATAATGTGACATGGAATCGGCCATTACAGGTGAGTCATTACACACCCTTGAAGCCTTGGATCGATACAAATCACATGAGTAAGTCACAAATCAAATCCTGACAATCAGCTATTCCAGTTGAAATCCATACACCCCCTATGGAAGACATGACCTTAATCTCCCACACAGGGGGTGTATGTTTCAAATAGAATTACCCATTCAAGTAATTCGATTTGAAAGTCACACTCCCTGTGTGGGAGATTAAGGTCTTGTCTTCCATAGGGTGTATGAATTTCATCTGGAATAGCGTAATCTATGAATGCAACAATTGCTCTTCTCTCATTGGTTGCCTACCCTTAACATGCTTAAGTACAAGTCTGTTTGTATATTGCAACCTAGCTGACCCTGAAATTGAATTCCTTCCCCATTTTTTTCATATCTGATATTATAAAACTAATCTTATCTGTCCTATGTAACATAATTCCAACAAGATTCAGTTATAAAAGGTTTAACAATGCCTTATACATGGTGACTTTACGGAACCAAGAACTAACTGATGTCTCTTTAAATTGTTGCCGTTCTTAGTCGGTAAGGTTGTAAAAACTAGGCCTGATGTTAGTGATGTATATGCCACATCAACACCCATGATGAAAGCACAAAAAGAGCAGTATAATGTCATGATGATCAAAACTTTGCTCTCACAAGCACGTCTTTCCTGTTATGGTACAGAAACACCCAGAGGGGACTTACACTTGCAAAAAATGCATTAATTTGACAAATTTTTGTCTGCTAAATTCTATGGTTGCCATGGAAATGATAGATTAGCGGTTTAATATGAATCAGTCTGGGGAGACATGTCAGATCGAAATGAATCACAACGTGAAAAGTGTCACTTGTTGCATTATTTGTACAACATATTTGCATAGTAACTAGAACCAGCTTATCAAAATCAGTGCCACAAATTTTTGATCTTTTATCAAAAAATGTTTTTTCAATGTCATCAATTTTTTCTATCAGGCTTATCTTATATTCCTATATAGGAAATTGTAAATTGGGCAACAGTTTGAATAAATTATCCTGAAATGGACATTGAAATACTGGTAGTAGGTTCTTCATTTTACCAAACAAGTTGACCCAGTGAAAGCGCTCCAGTGAGTGAAATTGGAGTAGCGTAGAAGTATAATAATTGCTTTCTAATTGAGTAAAATGAAGACCTACGGTTATATTTTATCATATTGATCAGAATAATGTAGCTTTGTCATTATCAAATCACTATTTGTGCGAAGTAAGAAAAAGATAAGAGATTATTTTAAAAGAATGGTTTCATATATCAAATGTATTCCAAGGTTTACGATGAATGAAAAATGCCAATGCGAACACCTGTAGGTAAGAGGCTAACGTACTGTTACATCATCATTCTACTAATTATATTTGCTACATACATAACAAGAACAAGTATAGTGCAAATAATAAGGTTACAATCCAAGATGTTTTCCTTCTCTATTGAATGTTAATTAACTTAAACTACAAATCCACCTTCAAGCAATGCCAATATGATGGCATCTCCCTTCTTTATTTCTGTCAAATAAATTGATTCAAGAACCTGTAGGTATACTGCAAATAACACATCTAAAAAGGCTTTTCTCATCCGTATAAGCATTGTAAGTGTCTATATGAATGTTACATTTTGTTCATATGATCCAGTGATTTCACAATCAACAGCCTTCAACCTGTCAATATTGCGCCCTCGACTGAATACGACCTAAGCAAACTTACGAGTAATCCGATATCACTGAATTCTATTTGCCTTTCAAAAATCGGGCTAAAATTGCCGGCTTGCCTGTTTTTACTGCTCACATGACTACTGAATTTTCAAGATGAACCGATTTTTAATGTTTTCGAACTACTGAAAAGGTGTTTTATATCCAATGTTAACATAAAATAATAATATAAGGGATTTTATCTTAGGAACCACCCAATGTGTGGTAGGTATGTTTGTAATTATTGTTGCATTTTCACACAAATAGAACCTGTACTGCTGGAATAACAGTTTCAAAATAAAATAAATCTAAATTTCAACAAATATTTTTACATATATCGTATGCAACAAGCAGAGTGTTACAGGTCTTTGGTGTGAATGTAGATAATATGCATGTAGTCAGCAATATGCAGATGAAACTCACTTGGCAGGGGGTACTGAGAGATTTGTCAATAGAGGGTCCAAAATGCCGCAAGGGTGTTACGTTTTCCCCGCCTCGAGGCTGGTAATTTGTTGCTATTCAAGACACCTGCCCGCATAGTAACCAGTCCCGTAGGATGATTCCATTCATAAAACGCTGGGACAAGATAGATTTGATCCAAGACCTGATGAAAAAAACATGCAAAATGTTGGTTATGGTTTGATACTTGTGTGCACCGTTGGTAATCACAAATGACGCTATCTTTCCAGGGACAGGTGAACCAAGGGACCTATATACCTGTAGCGTGCCAAAACCCACTTACGGTTTTGTGATTGAAGAAGTAATAAATAACATATTGCTGTATGACTCACAATGTTCCAATTCCAATTAGTTCTTAATTTGATGCCTTAAAGAGCCAATGTTACCAGTCTGATAGTATTTAGTCTGTCAGTCTCAGGAGGGAAGCAGAAATCATGAGTAATTGACTTTAACACATGCTTGATTGGTCAGATTGAGAATACCAACCCTTAGTATTTTACTATAGGAAGCAAACTTTACTTAAGTGATATGGAATATGTTCCAATGTGTCTGCTACCTGTCAGTGACTTCCAAATTCTTAATTCGTAATGGATAGATTAATCAGCTGATTAAAAGTACTTTTCTGAGTCTGCACCTTCAGTGGGAATTGAGATTTTACTCTTGTATGGTTAATACAAGCAAAATCTTTCTTGAAAACAATCATTTCCAAAAGAACATTTTGTCTTAAAGAATAATCATTTATCAGTCTAATCTGTCTAAGAAAAGAACATTCTAATTAATCATTACTATGAAAGTGGGTCTACAAAAACCTATAAGAAATGCTTACTAGGGATAGCCCTACTAACAGGGCCTTTTGACTGTGGAAATTCTAAAGAACTGCTAAACCCAGTGCCAACTGGGCTAACTAGGAAAAAACAGGTCATCTTACTGTCTTGGAGAACTGAAGACACTACAGTATTTTTTAATTGCTTGGATCTTTGCATAAAGTTACTCATTAAATGTCACCGCATTACACATTTGTTAAGAATTCGAGTGCTGTTTTGTAATTAAAACAGACATGACTTACAGGATAAAATGCTTTCATTGATTTTTTTATGTAATTATCACAAAGCCTGCAATGTTTTTTTTTTCAGAATACTCTAGTGATCAAAGTCTCCAATGCAATGATTATCAACAACAAAAAAACCTGATCTTCAAAATCTATTTCTTGAAGATTCCTTCCAAAGCTACAGCCTGTGATCAAGCACATCAGCAGATTTTTGTAACATATTTGGTAGTACCCGTCATGAGAAATTAGGTTATAAACAATTGCCTTTGACTTGACAAGACTTGTTCACAGTCTACACCATTGTGATTTACCCAGTGACTGACAGACTGAGAAATCTCTACCTGACCCGGTGTGTGAAAAATGAGCCGCAGGTGAAAAATGCAAACCGTCTAAAGGAAAACTTACACAAGTCTCAATCACAAAGATGGGAGAAAGAAATGAGCCTGGAGATGAATAGGCTGATAATGCATATCATCTATATAGGTGTCATGGACCAGCTGAATGTGAGATGGGTGGAAGAGATGATAGTGAGCTGTCAGTGATTCGTGGTGGAGTCTAATTAAGAAAGATGGTAGCTACAGGTTGTCTTGGTTCTGGGTGGATTACGCATTGTATGTTATATGAGTTGTATGTTACAAAGTTGGCTAGATTGGATGCTTATTGGGGGGCTATCTCCTTCATGCATCTTTTATAGGCATATGGGTTTGGGAAAAAAAGTTTGAACCAGATTTAAAGAAAAAGAAGAAAATACGCCAAGCATGACATGAGAAACCAGGTATCAACTAAATTTATATGAAGGGCAATGGCTCATATTAAAGAAGAAAATATACCAAGCATGACACGAGAAACCAGGTATCAACTAAATTTATATGAAGAGCAATGGCTCTTATTAAAGAAGAAAATATGCCAAGCATGACACAAGAAACCAGGTATCAACTAAATTTACATAAAGGGCAATGGCTCATATTAAAGAAGAAAATATGCCAAGCATGACACAAGAAACCAGGTATCAACTAAATTTACATAAAGGGCAATGGCTCATATTAAAGTTGTTCCTTGATATGTAAATGAGACAGTTTATACTCCGTAGCTTTTACACTGAGATTATGGGGCTTGCTATGCTCTTTGTTATGCTAAAACCTTTCCCTATTTCATGTGCTTAAGGCTGCCATTTCTACACAGGTAATGAGCATGAATAGAGTCTATCGTATGACCATTTGGTGCTAACTAAATATCACATTAGTGTAAGCAGAGAATGTAATGAAGAAAGAAAGAAACACAAATTGACTGAAGTGTATCAAACATTTTATCTACAGCAGACAGGTAGCAGATGGTTCAGGAAGAGTCCAAAATGCTTTAACTAACCACATAACACCAAACTGAACCAAATGACACAGTAAAGCAGAAGCCACACACCACACCTCCCCATGCTGCGGTACAAAAATATTGCAATTTACTCGAAGGACATCTTTTGAATAATATATGTTTAAAAGGGTCAATCTGTTAGTTAAATGGTATCCTTAGGTGTTTTAAGCTGTGTTATCCACAGTATGTAGGTGTTAATTATTTGATAGCGTGGCATAAGGGTAATTACTCATACATGCAGGTCAAACTAGTTCTGCAGGTTATTATCATAATACTGTGGCATATTATTTTATTTGCAGCTTTCTGTAGATTGCAATAATGTTGGTACTTTAAATACTGCTATCTACTGAAGATAGCACTTCATTGTTATCATCATGTCTATCTGAAGACAGGATTTGTTCTAGATATTAAAGTAGTGATACCTATACTGAAGATAGCACTTGTTCTAAGTATTAAAGTAGTGCTATCTACTGAAGATAGCACTTGTTCTAAATATTAAAGTAGTGCTATCTACTGAAGATATCACTTGTTCTAAATATTAAAGTAGTGCTATCTACTGAAGACACACTTGTTCTAGATATTAAAGTAGTATTATCTACAGAAGATAGCACTTGTTCTAGATACTGTAATAGTGCTATCTACTGAAGATACAGCACTTGTTCTAAATATTAAAGTAGTGATATCTACTGAAGATAGTATTTGTTCTCAATATTAAAGATAGCACTTGTTCTAGATATTAAATTGTTATCTACTGCAGATAGCATTTTCTAAATGTTGAAGTGCTAGCTACCGAAGATAGTACTTGTTCTGAAGTAGTGCTATAGCTAGCGAAGATAGTACTTGTTCTGAAGTAGTGCTATCTACTGACAATAGCACTTGTTTTCAATATTAAAGAAGTGCTACCTACTGACAATAATACTTGTTCTAGATATTGAAGTAGTGCTCTATACTGATGATAGCACACATGTTCCAAACATGTAAGTTAAAATTAGCACTTGTTGTAGATATTAAAGTAGTGCTATGTACTGAAGATAGCACTTGTTCTAAACATATAAGTTTAAAAAAGCTTCTTCTAGATATTAAAGTAGTACTATTTACTTTAGATAACACTTGTTCTATATTAAAGTAGTGCTATCTACTGAAGATTGCACTTATTCTCAATTTTACAGAAGTGCTATCTACTGAAGATAGCACTTGTTTTAGATATCAAAGTAGTGCTATCTACCAAAGATAGCACTTGTTCTAGACATTTATAGTGTTATCTACTGTAGATAGCATTGTAATAATTGTAATGATAATATAACCATGCTTATAAAGCATAATACACAATGAAGTTTCAAAGCACTACATAAAAATACTGCAAAAATTACAATCGAATACTTAATTTAAAAATGTTAAAAGTTACCATGGCTACAAGCATGATATAGAATCAAATAAAGCAACTTAGTTAAACATTAAACAAATATGTTTTCACAGAACATTGGAATTGATCAACAATCTTAGAGACTTTAATATTGCGAGAGTATTTTATAGATTTAAAAGTAAAAGCACGCCGACCATAAAACTGAGTTGATACTAGTGGAGTAACAAAAAGAAATTGAGAAGTAGTGCAAAGTTTGTGTGTAGGCTTGTATTCATAAAACAGTTCCTGTAAATATAGTGGTGCAAGCCCCTAAAGAGATTTGTAGGTAAGAAGAATAATCTTGGTGTAGGATTTGATAGGTAGCCAGTTTAGATCACAGATAATTAGAGAGATGCCATCACAAGATTTTGTGTTAGAAGGCTAGTAGCTGAGTTCTGAATGTGTTGAAGCTATTACATATTTGAACCATTAAATAGTACCATTTTTTTGTTCCTGCTGTTGGTATTGTTGTTTATAAACTTCTACTGACTCTTTTCTGACATAATTGCTTAGAAAATTATTGAACTAGTAGCTGTGTAAACCATATTATATCACAGAATCTACAGGTCAATCTATTGGTTAATTAGTAGCTTCCAGTCCATCAATCCATCTCTGATTATTCATTCCTTGGGTCATTTATTGAATGCCACCAACACCATATCCCACCTATCCTAATGGTAGGGCTCAATAATTTCTAATTACGTCAAAATAGAGAAAGAAGAATTCATTATTTATGAAAACAACAATACCAGCAGCAGGAACAACAAAAATGGCACTATTTAATGGCTCCAATAGGTAATGTCTTTCAAGATCAAGACAGAAAGTCATCTTCATCTACTGAAAAAAACCCCAACAAAAACAAACAATGGTTCAACAGTATCAGATTTCAGATTAAGAAACTTGATCGGCACAACATATACCAACTGATACATTGGCATATGCAAAAATTTGGCAAAAACACTGAATGACAATTGTGGAGATGTGCAATAAAAGTTAATGAATTATTAACCATAGAAACTGTCAATGTACAACTATGTTGATTAAAATTGATATTGATATTAAAATTGATATACTAAGTATACTTAATATCTGGATTGCTATCTACTGAAGACAGCAATTTTATGTCAGTGTAATCCACTCATAATACCATCGGCTTACTCACTCAGACCTTAAGTCAAAGCTGCCAATTGTGGTCAATAACAGAATTGATAAATAATTAATTTTATATTATATCAATCCACAAAATAAACATAAAAGCTGTCAAATAGATTACAACTGTACTAATATTTCATAAATGGCATAATGACACATATATTAAGAACAAATTAGTGCTCAAATAAATCCCATTTGTCATAAATATGCTTTGTCAAAACTAAACCAACCAGAAACAAATCCAGTTAGATACCAGTGTACTTTAATTAAGTTAAATTAATCTTCTCTGTTCGGATGGTCACTGCAGTTGACAGGGGTTTGGGTAATTAATTCATTTTAAAGGAAAAAAATACACTCTCAAACAAAATATTTGTCATAAATGTTTTTATCATGCAATAAAGTCCCATCAACTTGTAGTTCCTGAAATGCAATTATTTCACATTGCTGAAAACAACAAAATAAAGTGGATTTTCACTACATCTGACTTGCAACTCATTTTACTTGGCACTGTTACCATCATTCATAAGGCATACTGCTTGGCAAAACCTTCACATTATGTGATATTTCTATGGTATAGGCCTAAATCTTTGCAAACCAGTGAAGAAACCAAACATAAGAAACTGGTTTTGAATTGGCTTCAAAGTCCAATTCATTAACAGGCATGTGAATAACTTCACAATGAATTGAAATTCAGATTCAAAATTTCTATAGTGAAATCATTGCAAAATACCGTACTTTTTAAACCAGGATGTAAGAATATGCTCTTCATTACAACTCAATGAAGTCCTTCATTCATCTTTGGGAAGCAGGGAAATGAGGGTCAAGTAATCTGGTAGTAATAACAACTGTCCATCCATCATGTCTATCCATCTATCTTCATTGACCTAATAAGGTTACCTCAGTGATGCCAGGGATGGGGTTTTGGCACCCAATTGGGCTACATTTTAGAGTTTGGGCTAAAATCATTTTTAATTCTCGCTATTCACAATAAGGGCATCGCCAGCGGTTTGCGATGTAATCGTGATGTATCATGGGAAAAGGTCGACATCCAAGTCCGCGCAATACGAATATTACCATGCTATTACATAGGAACATGTGACAATATTTTTTAGTTTGTCAAAATAAAGGTGTTACACGCGAATCGATACTCAATAATACTTAATAATGTGATTTGAAATGTGCACAATTAATTTTTTCTCTATCGATTTGCGTGTAATACCGTTATATTGACAAACTAAAAATATTGTCACATGTTCCTATATAATAGCATGGTAATATTCAGATTATGCGGACTTGGATGTAACCTTTTCCCATGATACATCACGATTACATCGCAAACCGCTGGCGGCGCCTCTTATTGTGAAGAGCGAGAATTAAATAATCTTTTGTTGGGCTACTTATTGCAGTTTTGAACCTTCATGTTCTTTTGTTGGTTTAGGTTAATTGGTCTATTGGGCAGGTAATCCATTGACAATAGGCCAATGTCTGATAAAATTGATCCCTCCTGTCTCATGCAAGTCGAGATAAAATTGTACTTCAACTTTATTTGTTTCAGTCCTTTTTGTTAAATTCTGACTCCCTCCATTCAAAAAGCATAAAGATCTATTCAAGTTTTTGGAATATCATTGTGTACTGCATTACATACATAACATTTCATGTAACTACAGTGACTTTTTACAGCCATGACTGGATCTTGACATATTAGTTTGCCACACCCACAAGACACTATTTTTGGCAACACTACAGTTTACTTAAGTCAACCTGTCCAGCAACAAATTTGCATAATTTTTAATAAATGACTTTATTAACTGAGGACAGTACCAAAGGATACACGTATAGAGACCAAGCGGTCAAAGTGACCGGAAGAATCAGTTTCATCGGAAGTTTATATACTATGATTGAACCCGACTTCCTGACATATTTATTTAATAGTGCTATTTATAAATTTCTAAAACAAAAATGCTTTTTCTAGGGATATTGGAATTGATATTTTATATGAGATGAAATGGATGTTAATTGGAGATTCTACATTTATCCCCATTAAAGGTCAATTTGGGATAGCTACAATCACGTTGCTATTCATTGACAATTAGTCAATCTGAAGTTGGAAATTATGACTAATTTGGTGTTGATTGGGAACTTTTTTGTAGAATTTTTTATGAAGAGAGGGGATGGCCTATCTGATGTGTCCTAGCAGGACATTAGTCAATGTGAGAGATAAAATATTAATGTGAGGATCACAGAGGATACATGCCTGAGAACATATATAATAAATAAAGAAGTGAAGCTCAGGCAAACAGGCACTATAAAAAGGAGAGAAAACAAAATCAGAACTGTTTGGATTTGAACCAGCATGCACTCAAGATAATTTATATGTCTTTGAGTTGTAGAATTTTTTGTTACATCTTTGTCAGAATTCAGAGTAGAATTTTGATAACTTGGCAGGATCTCTGCCCTGAAATGTTTCATAGTAACTAAAAACATAACACTAAACATTAAATAGGGCATATAACACTATTTTTGGCAACACTACAGTTTACTTAAGTCAACCTGTCCAGCAACAAATTTGCATAATTTTTAATAAATGACTTTATTAACTGAGGACAGTACCAAAGGATACACGCATATAGAGACCAAGCGGTCAAAGTGACCGGAAGAATCAGTTTCATCGGAAGTTTATATACTATGATTGAACCCGACTTCCTGACATATTTATTTAATAGTGCTATTTATAAATTTCTAAAACAAAAATGCTTTTTCTAGGGATATTGGAATTGATATTTTATATGAGATGAAATGGATGTTAATTGGAGATTCTACATTTATCCCCATTAAAGGTCAATTTGGGATAGCTACAATCACGTTGCTATTCATTGACAATTAGTCAATCTGAAGTTGGAAATTATGACTAATTTGGTGTTGATTGGGAACTTTTTTGTAGAATTTTTTATGAAGAGAGGGGATGGCCTATCTGATGTGTCCTAGCAGGACATTAGTCAATGTGAGAGATAAAATATTAATGTCAGGATCACAGAGGATACATGCCTGAGAACATATATAATAAATAAAGAAGTGAAGCTCAGGCAAACAGGCACTATAAAAAGGAGAGAAAACAAAATCAGAACTGTTTGGATTTGAACCAGCATGCACTCAAGATAATTTATATGTCTTTGAGTTGTAGAATTTTTGTTACATCTTTGTCAGAATTCAGAGTAGAATTTTGATAACTTGGCAGGATCTCTGCCCTGAAATGTTTCATAGTAACTAAAAACATAACACTAAACATTAAATAGGGCATATAGATATACACTAATATGTTAAGATTATTATTACATTGATCAAATCACTGCTATGAAGCATTTTTAAAGGAACCCTTGAAAAGATGGAGTAAGTAGCAGATAACATAACCAGTGCTATCTTCAGTGGATAGCATACCAATGCTATCTTCAGTAGATAGCATACCAGTGCTATCTTCAGTGGATAGCATACCAGTGCTATCTTCAGTGGATAGCATACCAGTGCTATCTTCAGTAGATAACATACCAGTGCTATCTTCAGTGGATATCATACCAGCGCTATCTTCAGTAGATAGCATACCAGTGATATCTTCAGTGGATAGCATACCAGTGCTATCTTCAGTAGATAGCATACCAATGCTATCTTCAGTGGATAGCATACCAGTGCTATCTTCAGTGGATAGCATACCAGTCCTATCTTCAGTGGATAGCATACCAGTGCTATCTTCAGTGGATAGCATACCAGTGCTATCTTCAGTGGATAGCATACCAGTGCTATCTTCAGTAGATAACATACCAGTGCTATCTTCAGTGGATATCATACCAGGGCTATCTTCAGTAGATAGCATACCAGTGCTATCTTCAGTGGATAGCATACCAGTGCTATCTTCAGTAGATAACATACCAGTGCTATCTTCAGTGGATATCATACCAGGGCTATCTTCAGTAGATAGCATACCAGTGATATCTTCAGTGGATATCATACCAGTGCTATCTTCAGTAGATAGCATACCAATGCTATCTTCAGTGGATAGCATACCAGTGCTATCTTCAGTGGATAGCATACCAGTGCTATCTTCAGTGGAAAGCATACCAGTGCTATCTTCAGTGGATAGCATACCAGTGCTATCTTCAGTAGATATCATACCAGTGATATCTTCAGTGGATATCATACCAGTGCTATCTTCAGTGGATAGCATACCAGTGCTATCTTCAGTGGATAGCATACCAGTGCTATCTTCAGTGGATAGCATACCAGTGCTATCTTCAGTGGATAGCATACCAGTGCTATCTTCAGTAGATAACATACCAGTGCTATCTTCAGTGGATATCATACCAGGGCTATCTTCAGTAGATAGCATACCAGTGCTATCTTCAGTGGATAGCATACCAGTGCTATCTTCAGTAGATAACATACCAGTGCTATCTTCAGTGGATATCATACCAGGGCTATCTTCAGTAGATAGCATACCAGTGATATCTTCAGTGGATAGCATACCATACTTCAGTAGATAGTGCTATCTTCAGTGGATAGCATACCAGTGCTATCTTCAGTGGATAGCATACCAGTGCTATCTTCAGTGGAAAGCATACCAGTGCTATCTTCAGTGGATAGCATACCAGTGCTATCTTCAGTAGATATCATACCAGTGATATCTTCAGTGGATATCATACCAGTGCTATCTTCAGTGGATAGCATACCAGTGCTATCTTCAGTGGATAGCATACCAGTGCTATCTTCAGTGGATAGCATACCAGTGCTATCTTCAGTAGATAACATACCAGTGCTATCTTCAGTGGATATCATACCAGGGCTATCTTCAGTAGATAGCATACCAGTGCTATCTTCAGTGGATAGCATACCAGTGCTATCTTCAGTAGATAGCATACCAATGCTATCTTCAGTGGATAGCATACCAGTGCTATCTTCAGTGGATAGCATACCAGTGCTATCTTCAGTGGATAGCATACCAGTGCTATCTTCAGTGGATAGCATACCAGTGCTATCTTCAGTGGATAGCATACCAGTCCTATCTTCAGTAGATAGCATACCCCAGTGCTATCTTCAGTGGATAGTATACCAGTGCTATCTTCAGTAGATAGCATGCCATGCTATATTGCATTCTTTATACATGGATTTTAAAAGCTGTTATGAATCAATTACAGAGAGGCAAATGTTCACTATAACACAAGTGAGGCATCCTATACCCCAGGACAGGTTGGATGTTTAAAAATTGAAATAAATACAAATTTGTGCATGACCCAATTGAAATGATTCGAGAATCTCTCGCCTTAAAATCCATATCACCATTTTTTGCATTATTTTCTCCTGCACAACATGTGATTGTTTTCTGACTTTGTTAATACATACTTCAATATAATCCCAAATTACACTGCCGTAAATTCCCCAAAGTGCATGCTAGTTATACATTATAGATAGAGATATTAACCAATCACAACATATCTGTGCATAATGATATGAGTATCACCCTACTTACAAAGTATAATGGATTAAATCATGTCATGAAATATCAAAACATCCACACCTCATTTGCTAAACAAGCAAAAACAGCATCCTGTATCACACACCACCAACTTGAATTCCCAAAAAACATTCCTAGAAATCAGCCTGACCATAAATAGTGCAAAGAGACTGCACAAATATCATGCTTGGTATTAATTCATTGATAGTTTAGCTCTTGTTCAGTGTGTAGGGACCGTGACAGGCCCTCTCTGACATTACAAAATATATATGTCCTAAACAGTTTGATGGCTGCTTTCATGTGCAACCCTTTTCAAGGAACTGGAACCAGTTCATGTGACAGGTGAGCCTTAACAGCTCAGTACACGGTGCACAGTGTCATCGCCCCGATATCTTCATGGCAGAAATCACCATGGTAGGTTGAATCCACAGCCACGCATGGCCATTTTGTTCCGACCTGTTTAATAGTTTTGAGATGCATAATGAGCCGAGGGACATCCGACTAAGGCTACTGACAATAGCCTGGAAATTGACCTCTCTGTGTGTGAATGAGCATGTATACGCCATGAGGTCAGGCTGCTTTTAGACTGCCTCCACGAGTTAGTGCAGCTAGCCTACGCTGCGCTATAGTTTGGCACATATAAAATCAGAATTTTTGTCAGTTTTTGAGTTCAAGACGCATGGCTCTTTCTCAAGACGCAAGCTAACGACTATCATATCCGTTCAACACATATATTCAAGTGCAAGGATCTAAATATGGCTTCTTTAGAATAACAAAATTACGGGAGATATTCATCATTCTTATTCAATGGGTGCGTCTTGTAAAGAATTCACGTAATTTGATTGGTTTTCTGGTGTATAATATCTCACAATAGTTGATAGTGATATTAGTCAGGGCGCTACGCCGCCATAATGGCGGCACGCTTGTTGCTCCTCAATGATCGCGATGATGCGTTCAAGCGTAATACATGTGCGAGAACTAAGAACGCGATTCGGCGGCTTAGATGTTTGTGATGGTTTCGTTCATTTAAAACAACAGGGATGTTATCGTAGTGGAAAATATTGGCCAGCCCATCCATTATGACACGATATTGGATAGGCAAAAGACAAAATCCTATCTTTTATTCTCTAATTTTCTACCCCGGTATCCAAAGATTTATCGTCTGAATATCAAATTGTGCATAGCACATTCACGTGTAAGTAATTATTAGCCAGGCGATGTCGGTGTGCCCCATGCCCCCTCAAAAAAATCCCTGGCACCGCAACTGTGTTTCACGATGTAGAAAACAACACTGGGTGTATAAAAATGTACAAATCAGCCTGGTGGTGTGCATGCAACTCTTTCATGACCCAGTTCTTTTCACCCACACACATAACACAAAATACATAGATCATCATAAAATGTTACAATTAGAACAACTGGAGATTTCACAATTTATTCTAAGTCAACATCAATTACCCTGGAAAGATTACAGTCACATAAATAAACAGACCTGGTGCCCTATATCATAGTCAATTTGTTTATTTATACACTTCAACTATCAAGAGATACAACATATCACATTTGATACCTTCCGCTCTTACAGGCCTATTTCACTAAGTAGGCAGAATCTGATATTTTTTTTACAATTAGGAATGGTCACCCTAAGGTACAAATTACGGAACTATGCATGTTTGTACTAATTGGAGATATTTTCCATGTAGATTTAATTAATTAAACATAGTCATGAACAGGCACAATATTCTTTCAAAATTCTTAAAATTTCAAAATGTATCAATTACACGGTGACATCAGCAAGCTAAAGTTTAATCCAATGTACTCAAATTGTATCTTAAAGTGTACCTTTCATATTCATGATCATATTTTAGTCAGTTTTTCTGATCATATTTTAGATGCTAATTTGCATCCTTAATTTGGTCACTAAAACTGTACCTTGCCTTTGAGCAGTTACATAAACACTTGAAGACAACATAATGGTCATAGAAATATGATAAAAAAATGCTGTTCATAGTAACCAGTATAAAAGAGCGTATATTTATTGTGCAATTAAGCTGAAAAGTTCAAGAGTCAAAAAGAAGAAAACCGATCAATCCTTCTGATCAAAGAGTTATAGGTCTCTGTTTGCAATATAGCTATTTATTGACATACACACTAAAAACTACGGGGTTATATTTTCCGTGGTCATTTTGAATTGACCCCGTTTGGGGTTGTTTTAACCCTTCAAGGGGGTTGTACTGTTTTAATTTGACCACATTCACGAGGTCATTTTAGCCACGACTTAACGTGGTCAAAAACTTAGTGGTCATTTTGCCGATACCATCGCGCATTGATATCAGTTTCAATCTTCAGCTTTGAAAATCTCAATTCATAAATGAGTTTAAACATGAGCTGCAATTAATGTTTGTTGATTAATAAATAAAACTAATTTTTTGACCGAAGTTACCCAATTTGTCAACTTTATAATGACTTGCATTTCAGAACTATTTGCACACACGGTGTGCATCGGCTCACGTGGTCACATCAGCGCCATATTTGTTCTGATTGTGCAGCTCAGTGGATTGTCGTGTGTGCTTGTCTGCATGATGGAATATGAAAAGTTAGTTGAAAAGTGAGATTGCAAGGATGCATAGACCCTTGTCTATGCACGCAGATTCATTCCAATTTCATGCTGTCGTGGCTGGTGTCTTGGCTGCAGTTGTTATAAGCTTATATCATGTAAGCTTATAATATGTGAACTGTCATAGGCGATGACTGACTGTGTGTGAGTGTGATACACAGATGCATTTTGTAGTTTGCTGTTTATGTAATGCTTTCTCTGTGCAGAAACACACTTATGTCCTGGTGGGACCAGCATGACCATAGGCCTACTAAAAAATCCAAACAACCCCTAAATGTGGTTATTGAGTAACCCTATAAAACAACCCTTTCAAATGGGTCATTTCATTTGACCCGAAATGAGGTCATTAAGTAACCCAATAAGGCAACCCTTTTGAAGGGTCATTTCATTTGACCCGAAATGTGGTAATATTTTGACCCCAATGGGGTTACTATTTGACCCAAATACGTAGTCATTGCAATGACCCGACCAATGGGGTCAAAATGACCCGTTAGTGGTATGGTGTTTAGTTGATAACTATGCTGGGGTCAAAAATGACCCCGTTTGGGTCATTTTTTGACCCCGTAGTTTTAAGTTACAAGGCAAGTGATCTATTTCCAATCCAATCTTTCGTCTTTGTCAATTCTATACACAGCAATGTTCTTTTATGGTGTGCCACTTTGAAAAGCTACTTCAGGGTACTTTCCTTTTGGTGAAAATTTACATGAAGCCGAGATTATTTTTAATATGTGACACAATCTGGTCCATGAAAGCCAAAGCAGGCAAGTTTGAAATTGAGATCAAGGCAAAAATATGGACTAAAATACAATAAAATACGTAACTAAATAGACATCATAAAACTTCAGAACTTTAGAACCGTGTATGCTAGATCTTTGGTGTTTTCAATATATGGTAGCCTTATGTTTGTATAAGGTAATAATAACAGTAACTCAATTTTCAAAAATGCCTCCTTTGGCCCCTATGGACCAGATCGTGTCACATACTACATGAACTACAAAACTGGTGATTATTATGCAATCAACAAACTGTTCCAAAAAAGTAAAAACATTTGCTTAATTATGATTTTTTTACACACCAAATCAAAATTTCAGTTCATTTTCATTCACAAATCAACACAGAAAATATTTTCTCACATTTACCAAAATTGTCATTGAGATTTTAGATAATTCTAGCAATATTTTGGTATTGAAGTGCTACTTTGGTAATTTCAAAATTTTCAAGTCCCAAGAACTTTTGCCATAATTGCAAAGATTTATGTGACATACCATTAATGTTCAGTTCATTTCCTCATTACATTGCTATATTGGTACACCATCCGTTCCCTGTCACAAGTCAGGTGCTTTGTCATTATAATTAACTACTGAAGAATTTTAATTTGGGAGAAGTACTCATGTTTAATCTGTCCAATTAAGATTATGTGCAGTCGTTAACATCCCGGGTTAACATCACTTACAACTAACCTTTATCCATTATGTGCAGCTGATGTCAGTTCACTTTGTAAAATAGTATGATTGTTTTAAATTTGTGAGCAAATTTATCTGCCTACCATTGAATTAATACTAGGATTGTTTGAACTAATTTGAATACATTTTAAAGAAAATTGTAAAATATAGTATAGTAATATGAAATAATGAAAATTTGAAAAATCCACAATATGCTCATCTATCAGAGGCACAGTTCTTAAACCCCAATACATTTGTACATTCGTTGAATGACCTTTGAAAAATTGGGTACAAAAACTCATACTCTGCAACTTGAGGTCAAATTTGCACTATAATTATGTAATTGAGGTTATTGGACTATGCCATTGGAATGAGGCTATTGTGGCCCATCGTGAGAGACTTGACATTACACTAGGAGTCAACATACTCATTCATGTCATGGAACTCCAATAAAGCTCTGTGACATAGCCTCAGCTCCCCTGACACAGTTCATTAATACCTGCAAAATCTTGACATTTGACATCATGCTGTTGACTATGAGTATTGATACCCAATCCTCTCCAAGTCCTTACTTTGAGTTCATTCCATATAATAGGGTAGAAGGTTTCTGTACAAAACAGTTAACAATTGATCCACAAATTTACCACGGAGCATAAATTGGTCAATTTAATAATAATAGTTTTTTTTTTAAAATCATAAATCAACTCATTTATAATATCATTTGGTCTTGAAATTCTTGAGTATCTCCCAGTATGATCTTGGTGGTATTTACCAAGAAATACCAGTGTTTTGCACCCTGTTAATTGTTCCACACATAAAAACTAATTATCAACATTTCAGGCACTTATCAAAGCAAAATAATTTTTATGAAACATGAGTCTTCATCCGTGGTATTGTCTTTTTTAAAGACAGTTCTTGTTAAAATCATAAATTAGCTTGTTTCAAGTATCCTTTGGTCTTATACTTAATTATAAATAATATGTCATAAGCATTGATTCCAAATTCAAGTGTTTGCTTGCTTGCATATATATTTTGTTTTTCAGTGGCAACAAATTGAGCAATGAGCAAGTTCAAAGATAGGTTGCAACCAATCTTTCAAAATGAAAAAACAAACAAGCAAACAAAAGGTGTCTGCAAAGACACATCTCTGAATATCCCTTAAAAGAACTTTGGCCTTGAAGATGACAATGTATAGTATTCTAATACTGCTTTAATAAAAGAATGAGATAGTACATCCAACACTGTCAGCACCATATAAGCTTATTATATACAGCATGTTCAGAAACATTCCTCCAAAGAATTTTAATTTGCAAGGAACTTGGCAACTACAATAAACATAGTTTCCAAATAAAGCAGTCTGCCAGGTAAATTAAGTGGAGGGAAAGCGACATTGACATTTTAAACTGGTACTATAGCTGTACACACGCATTCATTTCACATCTGGTTTGTGCCTTGCAATCAGTGCATCTAAAAATGGAATTTATGATTTCAAAATCTTCTGTATTGCATTCAGTTTGCGAGTCTTTTGTCTTTAGGGTTTTGTTAATTATGCCTTTTCAAGTTACAAACAATTCCTAACAGATATTGATTAAAACATGATCAGATATTTCAACTTAAAGCCATACTGTAACATTTGTTGCGAATATTTTTCAAATTTCTGTTTTGGACATGATTGTAATGTACTTAAGTAAACTAACATACCCTGCAAAAATCAAGACTGTAGGTGCTGCAATTTTGTCAAAATCTGAGATTTTGAATAAACCATCTGAACAAGATGGTTGATCATTATGGTGGAAATATTAGTCGGAATGCCTATGCGATGTTCATAACATAGTATGTACATGGTGTGCAGGATGGCCACACACATATCAAAGGACCGTACTGTAGCACGGCCGATGCCAACATTGGCACTGGTAATAAATTCCAATTTCATGGCTTTACCGCGGTTGTTTGGCTCATAATTAAAATGGGCCATATCTGACAGTAAAAGCTAACATTTTATGGAAAAGAAATACTTTTTTATACTATACTTTTTATATATTTTATTTTATACTATACTGTATGAAAATGTTACAATATGGATTTAACTGTATGTATGTCAAGAAATAACTGTAAATAACATAATTTTTGGAATTTCAAATATCCATTTATACTGTCAAGGGGTTATAATGGCCCGAATATCCCATTTTCGAGTGAGTGAGGCTGTAAATCTACTAATCCAGTTTGGAGAAAAAATATATAAAAATCCAAACCACATATTTACATTGTTCAACCTCTCAACAGCTTTGAGAAAAAAAGCTTATCTTTAAATCTTGGTGGAGAACTGTTCTAATATTTTCATACACATGATTCTTTACTTGACTCAACTTGACAACCATCCAGGGATACTGCCTTCTATATCATACACATGTACAGTGTGACATAATCGCATGCTTCGAGATTTGCGGATTAGCCTTCTTCTTTGCTTTGAATTCAAAGATTAACCCAAAAATTGTCTTCTTCTATGGTTTTAAGTCCAAGCTTAACCTAAAACATTTCCAGCAGACCATGCCATTGATCACATTTATACCATTTGCTTCATAAAAATACATGACTCATCTTGAGACTTGTCTCCCCCTACCCAATTGTCATGTCTCACAGGGGACACGGGACTCTCTCACCAGCATCAATATCTTCATCAGAAATCTTTGCTTTTATCATCATCCTGCTCAAAAAGCCCAGGTTTTATTACATTTTCCTGCTGTATATTCATGCTGTGTAACATTTTCTGTTGACTGGTCAATTTAGCAAGGAGATGCAAGGAAACATACAATATGGAGCGGAAACTTTGATCTCGTTCATCCGCTTGGTATGGTGTCCTTTTTCAAAAGCATCAATATTTGATGACTGGTAGTGGTGTATTATTGAATGACAATAATGGCAAGTGTTGATTTCTTACACTGAAATATAAATGATTTTTGTCTAGCCGATTTTGATTTGGATTCTGCAAGTCAACCCTCAATTTGGTCTAACAAATAAAACAAACAAATTAATTAAGAAACATAGAAACAAACAATAGCAAAGAAACTTTTAAAACAAATGGAACTCTAGCCTGGGACAGGGGTTTAATTTATCACAATTTGCATAAATGAAATTTAATTCTCACAAGCTCATCTGTGAGAATCAACTGATGCCATAACTATCTGCTTCCAGAGTGGTCATATTTATTAGTTTGATTATGTCATGTTAAGTTAAGGAGAATCTGAACAGTCTCCAGTGAAAGGCTCTTTTCAGAGCCACCACTTATTTGACAAGGAGCAGTCTTCAGTGAATAGCTCTTTTCAGAGCCACCAAAACTTTAGCAGATATGCAAGGTCTGCTTGTTCTCTGTTGACAGGAGGCAGTCTTCAGTGAACGGCTCTTTTCAGAGCCATCAGTAGGCAAGGGGCGGCCTACATGTCTCATTCTCAGGTACTTTGCGCTGAAGAAGTCAGAGCTACTCCAGAAGGAAGCTTGACAGTTCCCAGCTTGTCCAACAGCATACCCACTAAAATACTTACTAATTGTTATGAACTCCCACAATTTAGGAGAATTATTGCAAGATTGGATTTTCTAATTCAGGCCAAATTTAGATCCCTGCCGGGATCTTTTTATGTACTTAATTTCATGCAAATCTGTCATCTTCTCTTGTTCAAATTTCTCTGGAACCCAGGTGTGAACAAAGCATCCAGTGTTTTGGTATCAAAATTATTTTCATTTCATGTAACCAATCTGAAGAAACACCATCAACAAGGCACCAGTTTTCAAAAGTGTTCAATAGCTAAACTGCGAAGAAACAATATAGAAATGAATTACAACGATATAATATGCATTATTCATATTTATTAGATTAAATGCTACAAGAATTATACTGGTATCTTCTAACATATATCACTCTCTTACTCACTTCTTCGACTTCTGTAGTCTAACATATATACAGCTTTAAAAACAGGTGATTTGAATAAATTTTTTTGTTCTTCATTTGATTCCAGATAACACACCTAGATGAATCATTACAATGATATCAACCAATCACAACATTTCTAAGCAAAACACTTCTTTTTCTCACATTTTCTTCCACTTGAGACAAAAACACTTGTCACGCATTCGTCATTAGCGGCAGGAAATTACGGGAAAAACAGATCCATTTATTCACTTGGTTGAGTTGATTTAATCAGCGAAAATAGAATCTGATGGACATTATGTGTTGGTGATTCATAGCTTTGATTAAAAAATCCTTTCACACCTTGAAGAATTCCGACCAAGGAAGAAACCAGGTTGTCAATCGTCATTAACACACCTTTACAAATGGATACAGGCGACTAGAAATCGATGGATGAAGTAGAGTAAGGTGCTAGGTGTGACTGTTACCTGCTGCATGTAGTGGTATAGCCAGAGCAGGGTCCCCCAGAAAATTTTCAGGGATAAAATGGAGATGGCAAAGAGTAAAGTGTCCTTAAAATTAATAAAAATCGGATAAAATATTGACAAGTGTGGACGAAAATTTGCCTTTGATGGTCTTGAATGGCTAAGTACTGGTTCAGAGATGAGCTGACAGACCCTCAGTCCCTGGCACATACCATTTTCGAGAAGCCGCTAGCAGGTTGCTCTGCGCAGTTGTAGAATACAGAAGTGATATTAAAGCATGTCGTTAGATGAACTTAAAATGTACACTAAAAAGTCAACTCTGACAATTCCTTGACAGTTGACAATATGTCATGCAATGAGAGTTTGATTGCATGACTGAAGTGATGATTACTCTTTTCTTAAAGGGCTTCAGGTGCTCAATCTTTGGATGGATAGGAATGACACTGATGGTATGTCAGGCCCTAACTCCTGAAATATTTTTTGAGCTACTCTTTTTTTTTGTTGGTTTGTTTTTCAAGATCTTTAACTCTGAGATCCTTGCTTTCAATGTAAATTTCATTGAAGGTGGTAATGATTCCATGCCCTCATAAAGACTGTTTTTGACAATTCCTACAATTCTTTCAATCAGAGTGATGAAGCCTGGAGCTGACAGTTGACACTCTTTCAGGCTTTAAATTGCAGTTTAAACAAAGTGAAATCTACCTGCTTTGAATTTCTCCGATTCCTCTTTCAGATCCATGCTGTATCACAATCAAATGAGGGGGTTGTCACATGGGTAATCAGTATTCATCAAAGCAGGGATTCTGTCTGTGAGATACCACTTGTTTTGCCTGCTACCGGCCTATGATCATGATGATGTACCATAGAGAAGGGACAGGAAAATATTGCATAGTCATCGCAATGACTAACCACACAAACTCTTGGGGTAAAATCTTGAACATTTTCACAAACATATCCAAAATGTTGTGAGAAAATGTTAGATTATATAACGGATATATAAAATGTATATAAAACATTATAATAACATTCATAAACATATGTGAAAACTTCACATCACATTGCAAAAACCCCCAACAAAACATAACTTTAAAAAAAATATTGGAAAAGCACTAATCTGAGCATGCCCAAATTTCTTTTCACTTAGTCAGAGGCTCCGGAAGATTTTGAATATTGGGGGGGGGGCCAAAATTTGTAGCCTTCTCCGAGACGCGAAACGCTGAAGGGGGTGGGTGCGGGAGTGGGTATACATTTTACATGAATTGTACCTTACATTTTGTATTATACCCTAAAATAATGACTTTTTTGAGGAAAGTGGGGGGATGATGCTGTGAATCACAAAATGCCCCTTTTAATAAAAGAATAAGACAGCACATCCAACACTGTCAGCACCATATAAGCTTATTTATACAGCATGTTCAGAAACATTCCTCCAAAGAATTTTAATTTGCAAGGAACTTGGCAACTACAATAAACATAGTTTCCAAATAAAGCAGTCTGCCAGGTAAATTAAGTGGAGGGAAAGTGACATTGACATTTTAAACTGGTACTATAGCTGTACACATGCATTCATTTCAGATCTGGTATGTGCCTTGCAATCAGTGCATCTTAAAAATGAATTTTATGATTTCAAAATTCAGTGTGTGATGTGTGTCTTTTGTCTATAGGGTTTTGTTAATTATGTCTTTTCAAGTTACAAACAATTCCCAACAGATATTGATTAAAACATGATCAGATATTTCAACTTAAAGCCATATTGTAACATTTGCAGGGAAGGATGCCCTCAATATTTTTCAAAATTCTGTTTTTGATTGTAAAAGTAAACTTAAGTAAACTAACATACCCTGCAAAAAATAAGACTTCAGGTGCTGTAATTTTGTCAAAATCCGAGATTTTGAATAAACCGTCTGAACAAGATGGTTTATCATTATGATGGAAATAGTCGGAACGCGTATGCAATGTTCATAACACAGTATGTACATGGTGTGCAGGATGGTCACACATGCATCAGAGGACCATACTGTAGCACGGCTGATGGAGTGACACACATTGGTAGCATCGGTGCTTGTAATAAATCCCAATTTTCTTTGCTTTACCTCAGTTGTTCAGCTCAAAATTAAAGCTTCGCTACCATCTCGGGATGCAAAATTAATTTGACTAAATCTGAGGCTATTCATGTTGGTACTCTTAAAGGCAGTGATTTTAAACCCTTTAAGGACAATGGTTTGCTCTGGAAGTCAAACACTTTTAAAAGTCTTGGTATTAACTTTTCTCTGAATACAAATGCACTTTATGAGCTCAACTTTGTTCCCAAGCTTCACCAACTCGAACTGATTTTGAATTGCTGGAGAATGAGAAATTTGTCTTTGATTGGTAAAGTAACTGTTATTAAAACACTCTTGCTTCCCCAACTACTTTACTTATTTTCTGTTTTATGTATTTCCATTCCCAAGCTTTTCTTTAAGAAAGTCAACACTTTATTTTTTATATTTATCTGGAAAGGAGGGAATGATCGTGTCAAGCGTAACTTGTTTTATAATGACTATGAGGAAGCTGGTTTGAGAATGGTGGACATTGAAGCTTTCTCACAAGCTCAAAAACTTTTTTTAACAAAACTATTGCTTGATCCTGGTTATGTCTCTGCTTGGAAATGTATTGAACTAAGCATTCTCAGTAAATTCCATGAAAACACATCTCTCTTGTGGAGAGCAAATGCCCCTAAGGCCGTTCTTTCCTCTTTGAAAACTGCCAGCTCTCTGAAACCATCAGGACTTGGTATATTTACAGGGATAAAATTAAGCACAATATGGGCCTTGGTGATTATCACTTACAGGATCTGCTGTGGTGGAATAAAGATATTCGTCTAAAACGCAGGAGCTTCTTTTGTTATCCTGTATGGATTGACGAGGGTATTTATACGGTTGCTGATCTGGATCGGGACTATAATTTTGTTAAGACATTTGAGGATCTTGTGATCGAAGTTTAATATTCCCATCAAACATAGGAGAAAGTATAATTCCCTTATGAATGGTATCCTTCTTGACTGGTTCTACAATCCTCCTAATGTTGATGTGAATATATTTGATGAAATTGTTGAGGGCCTGATCAAAGCTGACAAGGCAACTCGTCATTGCTACTCTGTTCTAAAATCCTGTAGTAAAGCTGATCATGCTGAAAAATTTTGGACAGAATCATGTGATGTAGCAGAGGACGACATTAATTGGTCCGATATTCATGCCAACAATTTCAAATGTTCTATGGATACTAAAATCAAATCTTTTTACTTCAAAATATTCCATAGGGCTATTTGTACAAATGAATTCCTGCATAAGATAGGCAGAATTACATCTCCCAATTGCTTCTTTTGTGACAGGTCCACCGAAACCCTTGTGCATTTATTTTGTGAATGTACTATTATCACTCCTCTTTGGGATAATCTCTTGGTTTTCATCAATGATATAACTAAGGAGAATCAAACCTTTTCCACATTTGAGAGATTATTTGGAGTTACTAAGGACGTCTCTCCTCATAGTACTGGCATTAACTTTTTATTTCTCTTTCTTAAATTTTATATTCATAGATGCAAATTTCAACAGGTGGCTCCTTCTCTTCAGAATTTCCGCAATTTTGTTAAGCTTAAATTCAACATTGAGTACAAAATTGCTGAGAAAAATGGCAATCTTGGCATGCACTTTAAAAAGTTTTCTTTCGACATCGATAAAATTTGATTGTGTTTTTTTTCAAGTAACTTTTATATTATGTATATTATGTATATATCATGGCTAGATTTTTTTAAAGTGTGTGAGTAGAATATGAATCCTTTTTTTTCTTGTTTGTCTTTTTGTATGAGTGTGAGTGTTCATTGTCTTCGTCCATAGTCTTTGTCTCGTCTGTCTCTCTTTGTACCTGTTGCTCAAAAAGAATATTTTGATTATGTAATTATTGTTCATGATCGTTGGGAACTGATGGCTCATTATGTATGTCTTTTCTCCCTCCATCAGTTCCAAGCACAGGAATTAAAAAAAAAAAAAAAAAAAGGGGCCATATCTGACAGTAAAAGCTAACATTTTATGGAAAAGAAATACTAATCTATTTTAGCTTATTTTTATGTCAAGAAATGACTGTGAATAAATACTTTGGAATTTGAATATCCATTATACTATCAAGGGGTTATAATGGCCTGAATATCCCATTTTTGAGTGAGTGAGGCTGTAAATCTAGTATTTCTAGTTTGGAGCAAAAAATATATAAAAATCAAACAGCATTACATTGTTCAACCTCTCAACAGCTTTGAGAAAAACAGCTTATCTTTAAACCTTGGTGGAGAACTGTTTTAATATTTTCATACACATGATTCTTTACTTGACTCAACTTGACAACCATCCAGGGATACTGCCTTCTATATCATACACATGTACAGTGTGACATAATCGCATGCTTCGAGATTTGCGGATTAGCCTTCTTCTTTGCTTTGAATTCAAAGATTAACCCAAAAATTGTCTTCTTCTATGGTTTTAAGTCCAAGCTTAACCTAAAACATTTTCAGCAGACCATGCCATTGATCACATTTATACCATTTGCTTCATAAAAACACATGACTCATCTTGAGACTTGTCTCCCCCTACCCAATTGTCATGTCTCACAGGGGACACAGGACTCTCTCACCAGCATCAATATCTTCATCAGAAATCTTTGCTTTTCTCATCATCCCGCTCAAAAAGCCTAGATTTTATTACATTTTCCTGCTGTATATTCATGCTGTGTCACATTTTTTGTTGACTGGTCAATTTAGCAAGGAGATGCAAGGAAACATACAATATGGAGCGGAAACTTTGATCTCGTCCATCCGCTTGGTATCGCGTCCCTTTTCAATAGCATCAATATTTGATGACTGGTAGTGGTGTATTATTGAATGACAATACTGGCAAGTGTTGATTTCTTACACTGAAATATAAATGATTTGTATCTGGCCAATTTTGATTCTGCAAGTCGACTCTGAATTTGGTCTTTCAAATCTAATGTATGGAATCACAAATAAAACAAACAAATTAATTATGAAACAAAGAAACAAACAATAGCAAAGAAACTTTTACAACAAATGGAACTCTAGCCTTGGACGGGGGCTCATCTGTGAGAATCAATTGAGAATCAACTGATGCCATTAAACTATCTGCTTCCAGAGTGGGTATATTTATTAGTTTGATTATGCCAAGTTTAGTTTAGGAGAATCTGAACAGTCTCCAGTGAAAGGCTCTTTTCAGAGCCACCACTTATTTAACATGGGGCAGTCTTCAGTGAATAGCTCTTTTCAGAGCCACCAAAACTAGCAGATAGGCAAGGTCTGCTTGTTCTCTGTCGACATGAGGCAGTCTTCAGTGAACGGCTCTTTTCAGAGCCATCAGTAGGCAAGGGGCACCTACATGTCTCATTCTCAGGTACTTTGCACTGAAGAAGTCAGAGCTACTCCAGACAGAAGCTTGATAGTTCCTAACTTGTCAACAGCATACCCACTGAAATACTTACTAATTGTTATGAACTCCCACAATTTAGGAGAATTATTGCAAGATTGGATTTTCTGATTCAGGCCAAATTTAGATCCCTGCCGGGATCTTTTTATGTACTTAATTTCATGCAAATCTGTCATCTTCTCTTGTTCAAATTTCTCTGGAACCCAATGTGAACAAAGCATCCAGTGTTTTGGTATCGAAATGATTTTCATTTCATGTAACCAATCTGAAGAAACACCATCAACAAGGCACCAGTTTTCAAAAGTGTTCAATAGCTAAACTGCGAAGAAACAATATAGAAATGAATTACAACGATATAATATGCATTACTCATATTTATTAGATTAAATGCTACAAGAATTATACTGGTATCTTCTAACATATATCACTCTCTTACTCACTTCTTCGACTTCTGTAGTCTAACATATATACAGCTTTAAAAACAGGTGATTTGAATAAATTTGTTTGTTCTTCATTTGATTCCAGATAACACACCTAGATGAATCATTACAATGGTATCAACCAATCACAACATTTCTAAGCAAAACACTTCTTTTTCTCACATTTTCTACCACTTGAGACAAAAACACTTGTCACACATTCGTCATTAGCGGCAGGAAATTACGGGAAAAACAGATCCATTTATTCACTTGGTTGAGTTGATTTAATCAGCGAAAATAGAATCTGATGGACATTATGTGGTGGTGATTCATAGCTTTGATTAAAAAATCCTTTCACACCTTGAAGAATTCCGACCAAGGAAGAAACCAGGTTGTCAATCGTCATTAACACACCTTTACAAATGGATACAGGCGACTAGAAATCGATGGATGAAGTAGAGTAAGGTGTGACTGTTACCTGCTGCATGTAGTGGCATAGCCAGAGCAGGGTCCCCCCAGAAAATTTTCAGGGATAAAATGGAGATGGCAAAGAGTAAAGTGTCCTTAAAATGAATAAAAATGGGATAAAATATTGACAATTGGGGATGAAAATTTGGCTTTGATGGTCTTGAATGGCTAAGTACTGGTTCAGAGCTGAGCTGACAGACCCTCAGTCCCTGCAACATACCATTTTCAAGAAGTCACTAGCAAGTTGCTCTGCGCAGTTCTAGAATACAGAAGTGATATTGAAGCATGTCGTTAGGGGAACTTAAAATGTACACTAAAAAGTCAACTCTGACAATTCCTTGACAGTTGACAATATGTCATGCAATGAGAGTTTGATTGCATGACTGAAGTGATGATTATTCTGTTCTTAAAGAGCTTTAGGTGTTCAATCTTTGGATGGATAGGGATGACACTGATGGTATGTCAGGCCCAGTGATGTAGACTTCTTTTTGACATGGGGGGATGGGGATGGAAAAAAATGTCTTGAAGGATAGTGAATCCAGCACCTTTTGGCGACAGAAAATGCTTATGGTACAAATGTGTGCAAAGCGCGCGAAACATATTGCCACATTGAAGCTAAACTGGCGAAAATGGTGCAAAAGTGGATCTACAATCTAGGCCTATGATCAGGCCCTAACTCCTGAAATATTTTTTGAGCTACCCTGTTTTTTGTTGGTTTGTTTTTCAAGATCTTTCTGAGATCCTTGCTTTTGATGTAAATTTTCATTGAAGGTGGTAATGATTAGATGCCCACATAAAGACTGTTTTATGATGATTCCTACACTTCTTTCAATCAGAGTGATGAAGCCTGGAGCTGACAGTTGACACTCTTTCAGGCTCATTGCAGTTTAAACAAAGTGAAATCTACCTGCTCTGAATTTCTCTGATTCCTCTTTTAGATCCATGCTATATCACAATCAGACGAGGGGGGTGTCACATGGGTAATCAGTATTCATCAAAGCAGGGATACAGTGAGATACCACTTGTTTTGCCTAGCTACCGGCCTATGATCAGGATGATATACCATTGAGAAGGGACAGGAAAATATTGCATAGTCATCGCAATGACTAAAGCACACAAACTCTAGGGGTAAAATCTTGAATTCAGATATTACCAAAAAGTCTTTAGGGAACGAACCAAAAGTTTGATGAAGTGCTATAAATGAGGCTGACCCCCTCCTGTAATGTAAGTATTGAAAATTCCAAACACAGAAGCTCAACTTTGACTGATATTTTAACTAGTTTTTACAAACGTAACTGGACTTTTTGACCCCTACTGAAAGGACTTTTGGTGTGTTCCCTTACTTTTGATTACTTTGTAAACATTTACCTCAATGTATTCAGTGCCATGGGCTGAAAGCTGAAATGCATCCAGCAAACAAGATATTTTCACAAACATATCCAAAATGTTGTGAGAAAATGTTACATTATATAACGGATATATAAAATGTATATAAAACATTCTAATAACATTCATAAACATATGTGAAAACTTCACATCACATTGAAAAAAAAAACCAACAAAACATTACTTTAAAAAAAATTGCTTCCCTATATCTAATGTTTGGTTTCAGATGAAAGCTCATATTTTTCTCATAAACATATTGAAATTTGGCGTTCCAAATCGGTATATTAAAAAAAATTGCTTCCCTATATCTAATGTTCAAACAATGTATTTGTTGGACTGAGTGAGTTTTGGAAAAGCACTAATCTGAGCATGCCCAATAGATCAAATTTCTTTTCACTTAGTTACCCAAATCATGACATCCAAAAACAGTTTTCATGTCTACTAAAGACAGCTTAAAAAATGTATATCTTTTATAATACGAAAAGTCAAAATTTTTAAATGATCGTCGGTTTTTCTCCCAGCTACATGTACTTTAAGTAAATATCATCAGATTTATAAATTCTACTTTGAGGACTGTTAAAGGTGGGTAACCTGATTGAAAATCTCATCCCCCACTTTACCTCATCAAAATGCTGATTTTGGTATCAGATGAAAGCTCATATTTTTCTCATAAACATATTGTAATTTGGTGTTCCAAATCGGTATATTAAAAAAAATTGCTTCCCTATATCTAATGTTCAAACAATGTATTGTTGGACTGAGTGAGTTTTGGAAAAGCACTAATCTGAGCATGCCCAATAGATCAAATTTCTTTTCACTTAGTTACCTAAATCATAACATCCAAAAACCGTTTTCATGTCTAGTAGAGACAGCTTAAAGATTCAAAACCCAAGATGAGTAAGTATACTTGCCCGAGTTCAAACAACAGTAGCAATGGCAAACTCATAAAGTGAAGAAAATGTTGAGAGCCTCCCTTGATCATTGTTAATGGAATGGAAGTTAATGGAACTACCTCACAATATAATGGTACCAGTTGCTTTATTGGTGACACATTTTACTTCGTTTCTAAATTAAACTTAAGATGGATATAGTGGATATTTTGACAGACCATGCCTTGTGAATGGAACATATTTTACCCAGGACATAATTCAAGTACTAATCAGTAACAACAACAGAGTATTGTAGACAATGGGTTATCATTCATCATGATCATAATGGTATCTGCACCAGAAATGGGCTATTCTAATTGAACCCCAAACACCCCCTGAAAGACATGAACTTACTTAACCTTCCACACAGGGAGTGTGAATTTCAAATGGTGTTACATCCATTGGGGTGACTCCATTTCAAATATGCACCCTATGTTTGGGAGATTTAGGTTATGTCTTCCATAGGGGGGGGTATGGATTTTAACTGGAATAGCTTAATGATAAATTAGGAGAATCCCAAGTGATCATCATTGTCAAAATCTAGACTCTACCAATCAGAACATGTCTATGTTCATTACCGTACTTCTAACAAACTAGTGTCCAATCAGATTTGTTCATTTGAATTCAAAGTCATCTTTTAAAATGTCTTTCCTCATGTCACAATGCTTTCTACACCAACATTCTAAAAATGTATTGATCATGCCCACAACATATCTTAACCCTTTCCACAGTAACTCTTGGGTCAGTGATTCTTGAGATATCTCTTGAAATTTTCAGACATTATCTTCAAATTTTTTTACTTTTAATGTTGAAGGCTATGGCTAGCACACAGAGTGTTAATGTTGGTTTTAATGCCACTTCATTAGTGGTCCAGCCCAGTTAAGTTTTCTTTTTGTAAAATCCCCAAATCAAAGCTTGTGTGTGACATTGACAATCAAAACTAATCACCAGAGTTCTGGGCCCACAAGCCACCCATCCTGTTGACCCTTCTTCCTATGATCTACACCCATGCCCACTTCATCACGCCTCTTGTGATGCCAAGATGAAAATGTTGTCAAAATCTTTAATGCATTGAAAACATCTATGTCAACATGAACATCCATTATGATGTTAACTACTTCCAAATATACCACTTATAATATCTTGGCAAGCAACATGTTCACAAGCACTGAGACAAATTCGTCTCAGCACAAGCAAACCTGTTTTGTTATCCTTTTTTAAGAAGTTTACTTAAGTAAAAATTTAAAAGTAAGGCAAGTAAATTTTTTTTAAAGAAAGGCCTTCCTGAGCCTGGTTTTGGTCCGATGTGAAGCATAGTAAGTGATGCTGTCAATCACAAAGGATTTAAATTCTTAAGAATTTAAAATGCTGGGAAAATCAAATTTTGAGGTACTGCAAAAACGACTATATAAACTCCTCAACAAAAGTTTGGAAAGTTTTTTCAAGCATCTGTATCTCAAATTATTTGTGACATATTCATATCGTGTTGCATATCACTGGATAGCTACAATACCCCCCTTTACAATGACACCCCATTTGAAACAATAACATTTTTCATGGCTGAGTACACACCTTGTGAATGTAGTGGGGTCTCAAAAGGAATTTGCCAAATTGACCATTATTCTGTGCAGCAAGCTGCAATCCCATAACTTCACAATCTGGGACCTAATTCAATCCTCCAAGATGACACCGCTCGCCCCACATAGCCACGGTAGTCAACGACTACCTACAGAATATGGAAGTTGAGTCAAAATGGCCTGCCATCAGGCCAGACCGGGGCCAGACCTCAACCCGGTTGAACACTTGTGGGACCAGCTTGATCGTGATGTGCGTGCCAGAGAAGCCCATATGCAACCACATTTAATGACCTGCGACGAATCCTTGTTGAAGAATGGAATTCCATCCGTGTAACCAAGTCGGTGAGCAGCATGAGGAGAAGGTTTTTCCACCCGCTATTGAGGTTAGTGGCTAGCTTTGTTTGAGCACAGAATAATGGTCAATTTAGCAAATTCTGTTTGAGACCCCATTACATTCACAAGGCGTGTACTCAGCCGTGAAAAATGTTATTGTTTCAAATGGGGTGTCAAAGTAAAGGGGAGTATTGTAGCTGTCCAGTGATATGCAACACAATATGAATATGTCACAAATAATTGGAGATACAGATGCTTGAAAAAACTTTCCAAACTTTTGTTGAGGAGTTTATATTTTTCGGTGAAAAAAACGTGACCCTCTGTATTTCCATGGCCCCTTCTAAAGGACAATGAAATATGCAGGGGGGCCGGCCAAGATTGGCTGAATTTTGACGTCGTCATTGGTTTTACACGTAAACACAAAAATGTCTCAAATTATTCCAAAACTGTACGTATGTTATTAAGCACTATTTTATCAGTCTAAATCCGTTGAGGTTCGCCAGTGAACCTCATTGTAAGTACTGTTTTTTGAATGTTTTGTATGAATAACGCACGGTATGTTTATGATATATACCTAAAATTTCGCCCCATTGTGTATCACGGTTAGCGTGGTGTAATGGTAAAGTTGTCGCCTGCGATGCAGAGGGTCCCGAGATCGAGTCCCGCTCACTCCCGGCTATAATTGTTTTTTTCTTCACATTCATTTTGAATCCAAAAATATTTATTTTGATGTGAAAATTTATACATTCACTGAGAAATATATTTTGTTCATTTTTTTTCTGTAACGGGGCCAATAGAGCTAAAAACACAACTCGGCACGGGGCGTCCATTGGCTGTTGCCACAGTGAATAATGTAGCCCACCGTCGTCTGGAAATATGCATTAAACTGATATTTTGACTCATTTCTGTTTTTACATCTTCATTTTGAAGAACTTTATAATGGTTCTACATTTTTTAAGTAAAACTCATTTCCATATGGACACAGCATTTTCCAAAGCAAGTAATCTTCCCTTGAAAGACAGGTTGTTTATGACTTAGCACTGAATCTCATCAATCTTTCAAATCTGTTGATAGAGATCTTAGGCTCTTGTAGTTTTCCCAAATCTCATAGAGTCAAACATTTGAAACAATTTTTGATCTCTAAGATAGATGTAAACTTTATTTTAGTGAAATCCTACAGAGCTTTATCCAAATTTAAGCTTGATACAAACATGTAGGCTAATTTGTTGTATTGACTATTAATAGGTCAAATGTAAACTGGATATAGCATGCTGATGTATAATGTAGCTCATGGGAGGAAAAGCTGACATCATTTGAAAATTCTGACCTTTTGTATTGAAGATACACAGTTTTTCCTAAAAAGGCCCAAATGTTGTAGGTCTCTATGGAAAAAAAATGTATATCTTTTATAACACGAAAAGTCAAAATCCCAGCTACATGTACTTTAAATTCTACTTTGAGGACTGTTAAATGTCAAAAATATCAATTTTTAATAATTTGCTATAAAATTTGTATTATATCGCGAATTTCAAAAAATCAAAATTATTTGATATCAGAAGGACATTCTTCAAATTCAGAATGCAATTAGATATGTCTGCATGTCCCACAAAAAATTCTGTGCAAACATTGCTATCCGAGCCCTTAACTCAAGAACTGAATGTGATTATTGGTTTACTTGACTAACCAATAACATCAATGTATTGATACTAAGAAGTATATTGCATTTTTTTAGTTAAATGCCTGAAACTGAAAAAATACGGCTCCTACCATCTCATTTGCTTTATTGTATATAAAAAAGTGATATTGAAGACAAAAATGACTTTCTTTATTTGATAGGCACAATGTTTATATCATTCACACATATTTATGCAATAGTCATTGTCATATTAAAATTCATTGCAGTTTTATAGGAATAACTAGATATGACTTTCAAATTTTTTATCCAATTTTCTTCTTGATCCTTGCCTGAATTATTTGTTTTATTATTTACTTTACTATCCCTACGCAACCAAATAACCAAATGAATAAAAGATTCTTACGTTTAATATGTTATTTCAGCTCAGATTTGTAAATCATAAACCAATGTCATCAAGTTTCATACATTCAAAACATATATATCACTGCGGGCTATAATATAACCACAAAAAATAAGAAGACTATGATGATGACAAAGACGCAAATGCAGAAAAGTACAAGAAAAGTACGAAGGACCTTTTCTCCCTCCTTCGTTATTTTTCCTGGATATACTCATACCGCAAGGGATGCCATTTGCGTCTTGAGAAACTGGGATTGGTATAATTCAGGGATGGTCTTGATATTTGTTATGTTTACCACAGGGACTTCTATAGATCAATACCGGGAGGTTCAGATTATATCGATTGTACTGGTGCTGAAAATGGATGATCTCTGCTAGAATTGTAAATAATATGCATAAACATCTCTTGCAACCCTCGTCTACATATTACCGACATCGTGCAAGATTTTACAAAGCTTTGTTGGTTCAAAACTATTGCTGATATTCTCCTACCATCCCTTCTGACAAATTGGTATAACAATTACAGTGTTTCCTGATGAAATAAAACCCATATAGGAAAGATTGGATTAGTGGTCCAAGAAATAGCCCAAAGTCAAATTTACTGGCTCCATTCAAAGTGGTGGTAGATCTACACAAAAGAGATATCAATGTGTACTTTTTGTGGCATGAAAAATGAAGTCCATTAACAAGCTGGACATTAAGCTTACTTAAAATATCAATGATAATGAATTCATAAAGATACTTACTAAACATGTTTGATATAATGCTCATGTGTCATAGACTACATTACATCTTATTTTTAACATTTGATTGTTACAAAACAAAAAGAGACCGACATGTACTCTATTTGTGGCCTGAATAATTAAGTCCATTAAGCATGTTAAGCCGAACATTAAGCTCACTTAAAATAATAATGATAATGAATTCATAAAGATACTTAATAGTTAATTTCATGTTCATGTGTTACGGACTACATTCTATCTTGTACTTTACATTTTTTTAAATTGATTCACTACAAAAAAAGCAAAGCCTGACAAATAAACAAACCCCTAGTTGGGTTACGATTATAATAATGCTCAAGTTATTTCAAGAATAACAGCAGCTGAAAAAGTAAAATGAAACTAAGGATTGTTTTGCATTTCAATGCAGCACAGAGAAAAAATCATCAAAGGGCTTATAAGCATGCCTTTTTTTATCTCAATTTTTTGTGACTTACTTGCTTTACAATTTTCAAAGACAAATTAACTTTGCCAAAATAAAAAGTGCAATTTTTTTCTATAACATACAAAATAAATCTTGATAAATACCAACCACCTGTTGTTGGATATTAACACCTTTAATCTACAGGACCTATTTTGTCAATATTTGTTGCCTAAAATTGCACAAAATTTTGCAGAAAGCAGGTGATGATAGTAGCTTTACACTGACCAACACCAACAACTGACCAGAATCAGTTAAACGGTCAGCATTACTGTACTGGTGGTCAGTGTTGGTTAAGTATTAAGTAGATTAAAAGTCCAAATCTGTGCCTCTGGGTGCCCAAACAACCACTGTATACAAATCGTCTGGTGGACCCAATAAAAGACAAAAAACGGGGAGGCATCACCGGCTTTGGCAATGCTCGGTTGTATAGACTCATCTACACTAGCATTGTTCCTGCAATTAATCATCAAAAATCCACACAAAGCTACAAGACAATGAGGTCATATCACTTGTCACAGCTGATGAAATTATTTCATAAAAACACACCATTTTAAAGCTGTAACACAGTAGCTTTTTTCCCTCCAGGACAAAAAGTGTGAAGACTAAAAAATTATAATAATGATACTTTGATCTGATGCTCACCCTAGGCACAGTGCTATGACCCATAGCCATGATAGCGTGCATTTAGATGGTTGGTATAGACAGGGTTGCCAAATGATTTCAGCCCAAATCGCAGGTCAAATAATCAAAAAATCACCCAATTTTTCTCTTAACCATTGGTTTCTATGGGACAGGCCGGGGGGCAGGAAACTAGCAGAAGTCACAGTGGAAAGTCTCTCAATTTTTTCCTTAATCATTGCTTTCTATGGGAGCAAATTGTTAAAAGTCGTGGGGAAAATCTTCAAAAGTCACCCAATTGGACAACCAAATCACAGGTTTTGGCAACTCACAGGTTTCTATAGACAAAGCCAGCCCCAGCTATTATTATGATAAATCTGGCTCACACTAATGTGATATTGAATTTCATCCCCCTTCCTCCTACCACAGAAAATTAATTCCAAAATGAATATTTTTGCCACAATTTCATATCACCATTTACAGTTTTAGAACAAGAACAAAACCCAATTCCATGGATGATAAATTTAAGTGCCTGGCATAAATATATTGAGCTTTAAATTAAAAGTGGGAATATTATGTGACAATCCCCAGTAATAATGTTGTTAGTTCTGCATCAATTATTTGAATTTACACATTATTTCATGGTTTCTTAAGCAATTATGTAAATGTATCATGATGTTCAGGGACATTGTCAAAGTCATGGTCAGGTTATGAGGAGGAAATCAGGTGTAAACAAAACAATTTAGTGGGCTGAACACATTTCTAATTTTTAATTTTTAATACATTTCTGCTGGTTAATGGTACTGGCCGAATCAGTGAGTTTATGCTTTATAAATTATACATTGTGCAGAACATGAACACTTCTGAATTCAATATACACTGCCTGGTACATTAGAACAGGAACTTAACAAAGTGATTCATGTTGACCTTGAACCCAAGAGTACAATGTGACCCAGATTGTGGTAGACAAATTATATGGTAGAGTAATTTTGTTTTACAAGAATAATTAAGACAAAAGCAGGGTACAGGAAGAAAGGCTTTCACCACTGAAATTTAAACTTGATGATAAACTTTCTACAAACATTTCAAGAGGAACAGTATTATAAAGTTATGTTAAGCTTACCTCCTGCTGAAGTAGTACCAACAAATGAAAATACAGGTAATACTTAATTAAGATAATTGGTGTAAATATACTTTTAGCAAAATTTTAGTTGACTTGTTTGTCTGTTTGCTTAGTTTTGTTTTCAAATAAAATAATTATTTCTTAAGGGCTGGGGTATGAACATTTGGACAGTATTTATTGTGGGACATAAGAGCACATCAGACATATCGAATTGCATTCTGAATACAAGAATGTCATTCTGATATCAAATAATTTTGATTTTTTGAAATTCGCAATTTAATACACATTTTATGGCATATCATTAAAAATTGATATTTTTGATATTTAACAGTACTTGAAGTAAAACTTTACAAATCTGATGATTTATACTTAAAAGTGTATGTAGGTGGGATGAAAAGCCGATGATCAATTGAAAATTTTGACCTTTCGTATCGAAGATATGGATTTTTTCTCCCAAATCACCAAAAATCCATATCTTCAATATGAAAGGTCAAAATTTTGAATTGACCGTCGGCTTTTCCTCCCTGCTACATACACTTTAAGAATATGTCATTAGATTTATATAATTTACTTCGAGGACTGTTATATATCAAAAATTTGAAAAATATCAAATTTTTATAATTTGTCATAAAATTTGTATTATATTCGTATTCAGAATGCAATTCGATAGGTCCGAGGTGCTCTCATGTCCCACAAAAAATACTGTCGAAACGCAATAAACGCTCATTTTAGATCCCCTAAAATGAGCGTTTATTGCGTTTCGACAGTATTTTTTGTGGGACATGAGAGCACCTCGGACCTATCGATTGCATTCTGAATACGAATCATGTCTTTCTGATATCAAATAATTTTCATTTTTTGAAAATCATAATATAATACAAATTTTATGACAAATTATAAAAATTTGATATTTTTCAAATTTTTGATATATAACAGTCCTCGAAGTAAATTATCTAAATCTAATGATATATTCTTAAAGTGTATGTAGTAGGGAGGAAAAGCCGACGGTCAATTGAAAATTTTGACCTTTCATATTGAAGATATGGATTTTTTTCCCAAAAAGACCTAATTTTTTTTGGTGTTTTGGGAAAAAATCCATATCTTCAATACTAAAGGTCAAAATTTTCAATTGATCGTCGGCTTTTCATCCCACCTACAAACACTTTAAGTATAAATCATCAGATTTATTAAGTTTGCTTCAAGTACTGTTAAATATCAAAAATATCAATTTTTAATGATTTGCCATAAAATGTGTATTAAATTGCGAATTTCAAAAAATCCAAATTATTTGATATCAGAATGACATTCTTCGTATTCAGAATGCAATTCGATATGTCTGATGTGCTCTGATGTCCCAAAATAAATACTGTCCAAACGTTCATACCCCAGCCCTTAAGGGAAAACAATAAATTTCCATATTATTTCTTGAACAAAGCGGAAATTTGAAATCACTTGAGTGAGTAAAAATGTTGGTAATGACCAATATACAAAATAGTCACAACTTCACATCTACAGTAGATAGCAGATTCACATCTACAGTAGATAGCAGCTTTAGTAAAAAGCACTAAACAACAGCATCATGCACAATGCTCACTGAAGTAAAACAAATGTCCCAGACAATAGACTTGCTTCCACAGCCAATACCAACATTTATCAAATTCACACTTGTACTTTTTCCAAGTGTTCATTTCCCCACTTTTAAACATATATTAGAATGCAATTCATTTGTTAAGTTGACAAAAGACTAAAGCAATTGACAAATTGGTCCCTACAATACTTCATGACTGTACACAATAGTTGCGTTGGCTATAACCATTTTGGTGCAATTCTCTTCTGTTTACAGCCAGTGTAATATTTTATAAAAAATTTCAAAAAATTCTGAATTTTGATATTTCATGATATTATTTGTAATCTGCATGAAAAATGAATTCAAATGAGTACAAACATGCCTGGTATTGGTTCAGTGGTTCTTAACATACCTCATAACACTTTTACAGGAATTATGAGGATTTGGTAAGATTTTTAGTCCAGCTCATATAGCGGTATTCTCGGTATTAACAAAGACCAATCTAAGAGAGAACTGTGGTATTCAATACAATAGTATAGCCCGGAGCCAATTAATGTTTCTTTGTGTCTTGTTCAAGTTCCGAAAGAGGGAGTACTTGACGTAAAAATTGTGATTTACGCTCCTCTCTCGTTTATCAGAAATATGGATGGAATCTTGATGGTTTTTGTTAATTTGAGTGCACTTGGAGGATTGTAAGTATTCAAATTTCTTTAGGTTATATGTTACTTGCTTTTTATTGATGCTGGCGGGGAAAAATGATCATAAAAAGTTTGCCTTCATCTGCTTCTCAAGGAGTCGATCAAAAGCTCTAAGGGAGAAAAGTGTCTTAAAAATGATAAAAGTCTTAAAAAGTTAACAATAGCCTTACAATAATGGGACTGATCTTGAATGAGATTTACGCTAGCACCATGCAGTATATGGTACATGCTATGTTCTGTAATATTGTTTTTACTAGTATGTTTGCTTTATTTTTTATTTTGTTTGAATTTTTGTCAAAACATCAACATGATAAGCACATCATAACTAGAACACAAGAAACATTTTGAAGCCATTTTAAGAAAAAATCCTCCAATACATTAATATGCACTTGTCATATGGTCCAATTTCATATGGGGATTTTCCTCTTAAGGCAAATCTTAATCCACATCTGAAGCAAGCAAACAGTAATTTCCCATCTCAAACTCTGCTAATTCAATCATAGAATTAAACTAGATCTCTCATAAGATCCCGGAAAAGTCTGCCTAAGTCATTTGGGTATAGCAACCACACCCACTCTGCCTGGTGTCTGCCACACATATCTCAGGCACACTGGTAAATAATTTACTACCACTTTTTTACTACCATTTCACAAACTCAAATTGTAGTAACATGAAATTTTAATCTTACAAACACAACTTGATCAACTTTGCAACAGAAGGCTTTCGGTTGTATTCACTTTTTTTCTGCATTTTAGTAGGTGTTTTTATGTTCAGTAAAATGGAAGCTGCTGCAAAATATAAGTTTAAAAGTGTACCGACCACGCCTGTGTTAAAAGCCGCCCATGTTGGGACGACTCCTGCCTCTAGGGCATTACGAGGCTACACCTTCTGCCCTACTGTTTACAACCTCCAGGGCATGCATAAATACATCAGACTTATTGCTCTATCGCATCTATTAATCCACCCATCGCATGTCACCACCCGTCCATGTGCCTGACCCGGCCTAACCGTTTAATTGGAACTCATCGCAAGCACACAAAGACACCACGAAACCCCAGACCTAAATTGGTTGGTAGCAATCGCCGTGGTATACATAGCACCGAAATATTAGACTATCTGACTTCGGTATAAGGTTGAAATGAATCACTCTGACTAACAATAAAATCACTTTTTCTACCACATTTTCTATGCTTATGCTTAGTACATGATCCTCTTATATACATACACTCCTAGCCTTTCTTTGGCCACACCCGGCTTGGTGAGCCACAATTGGTATCCGTCTCCATACCATATCCTGGGTGCTAATCATGATGGATTAGTGGGTATGTAGCAAGAGACAGAAGTGTTGGTAGGGTGGGTTTGTGAGAGTAGGGTCAAAGTGATGCCAAGCCTACTTTGCTCTATAATCCCACCATTTCCTCAATAAGCAAGATTTGCAAAGGGAAATCTGTACACTATGGCTCCCTTAAGTCGAAAAATGTAAAAACCATACCCACTAATTAGACCAGCGGTTACTAAACTGTGGGTCTCAGCATCTTCTAAAAGTGGTCATGGGACGTGCCGGAAAAATACAAAAATATATTTCCGTGCATTAAAGTGCAGGGTACCATCGTATTGGTCATGTAGTATCAAAATTGTACATGTTTGTGCACTTTACACACATTTGTCCCAGTAAAGCCATTCTGGGAGCTGGTCATCAGAACGACTTGAAAATTGTGTCCCCTTTAAACATTTTGCTCGGGATATCTCTGATCTAAGTTTTGGTAAACAGCAGGATTTGTATTATGCTGTAGATCGCGCCATATTTTTCTTGTGAAATTAGGGTCACAGAAAAAAATGTTTGGAAAACCCTGAACTTTCTAATAAGTATTGCAAAGGTGCATCACAAAAATGACTGAAAAAGCATTTGAGTCTATTGCCACAGAAAAATTTTCCTAGTTAATTGTAAGCATTTGCACTCAACAAAAAAAACCCAAAAAAGCACAGGAATATCACCTCTACATTATATTCTACCGAAATCTCTGCAGTTGCCCTTAATTACGGTGAAGGGGGGACTCTTTGTCTCTGTAATCTATATGCTTTTCTTTAAAAGTCAGTTTTTAACAACTTGTATGATTCTTTACTTAAACAGTCAAGTAATTTTCAGACATGTTCTCAATGTTATGCTGATACACTCACTATGTGCATTCCACTCCCAAAATCACTTACAGCAGCTGTAAGTTTCTCAAAGTTGCACTTCAATTTAATGCTAAGGGTTGCTTAAAAGCTTGTCCAGTGAGCAATGTAATGATGAAGGAAGGCTGCCCCATGGCAATGATGTTGCAGCTCTATGAACAGTGTGCCAGCCATTTGTACTTCTATTTGCCGGTTCCTTTAATAAAGTACTCCGGGAAGTAAACTCTTGTCAAGTTTCATTTCTTGTCTTTTGTTCTTTTAATAAAACCCAAAGGCTAATCAAAACATAATTAAAAGTGTTTGGCTGCAAAAACATATTTTTGTTAAGCTTAACTGTCTTGTATAATAAGCTCGTTTAATGCAATTAATTTAAGTAAATGCTTCAGGTCAGTTTATCAATTATGAAACATGTGCAATTGCTATCATGAAATAGTTTGAGGAGATATACATACTAAAGATTATATTATTATTCTTTCTCTCATTTTAGCAACACAGCTGTGTCACTTCAAAAAGAAATTATTTGTTAGAAAAAAAGACATATTTATGATAGTTAAATTAGTTAACCAGTCCCCTTGTAAAAGTGCATCTTCGATATCGATACTCACTTTAAAACAAATCAAAAAATCCGCTTTGTAATATTATAAAGTTGTTAAGAAATCTAAATGTCAAATAAGCAACAACATGTACTGAACTGGTGGTCTTTAGAAAGTAGACAGTGGATGTGAATTGTTATCCAGTATGTGCTCCATATCCTCTGATTCAATTCCCCTTATGATAAGCCCTGATCTTCCACCTAAAGTGTTTTAACAAGGTAAATATTTATTTACTCATTCCATTTTGTTGACTTGAGTTGAGCTTTACAATAATTTTGTGGCAACCATTGGTACATCTGAGTTTACATTCAATTTGGAAATGGCTTACGATGAACTGGGGCATCAAAACAATCTAAGTAAAACTTTCGGAAAAGTATGTTGATTGAGATTTGAAGCGTGCCAATAATTTTATTTCTCCATCAGGGAAAATCTTAAACATGTTTTTGTATTAGTGTAAAAATATCAGGGCCTGATTCACAAAGACTTACAATCAATATCAACCACATGCAAACCCCTATTGAATCGATTGTAAACCTTTGTGAAATGGCCCCTAAACCTGTTTATTTGACATTGTCATTTTGGTCTACTCTGAGTGACACATTTTAAAATGTCAGTGGCGTGGGGGCTTTGGGGGCTGAAGCTTTAAAGCTTTGTGAAATGGTCCCCTATATCATGTATATAGAAATCAGTTAACCTGATATTGTCATTTTGGTCTACTCTGAGTGACACATTTTTAAATGCCATGTCTTGTACTGAAATCATTTCATATGCAGAGTAGTCAACTTGTTGTGAGCATAGCAAAGCTTGATATATTATTCATGCAATTCTGTGAAAAGAGTTACTTCAATATATTTCACCTTTTACTGTTGTTTTATAAAACAAAAGGGAAAACAGATTTTATCACAGAAAAATCTGCAATAAAATGCATCCATGGAGGTCGATAACTATGGATAAAATGAACTTTTGTTGCATGATTTTTTTGTTCTTGTTTTTCCCTAGTTTGATCCCCCTGAGAATTGTCTAACTTGCATTTATTTAAGCACCCCTTTAACTTTTTGCATGTAATTCAAATAATAAGAACCTTTTCAAATGATTTATTTTGAATTAACTTGAATACAGATATTCACCAATTTAGATATTATTTACCATATGTGACCATCCAGCACAACTGAGCCCTGAAGTCGCCAATCATCATTTTTGAGATACCAAAATATTCTGCTTGAAATTAGCTTTAAAATGAGGTATATCATGTCTATAGTACTTGACATTTTTAAATGTAGTGAAAATCAATAAAACAGTCAATAAATCCTTTGTTTCCTATTGTTTATTGTTAAGTTCAATGGAGCATATCTCAATAGTGGCACTGGCGACATCCAGGCTCAGTTGTGGTGGATGGTCACATATTGTCTGTAATAAGAACACTCCTCTAATAAATGCACCTATTTGTATCCAAATTAACATTTACTAATGATTCTATTCTGATCAGCCAATCATATTATTTTGCTATGCCAGTCAATCCCAGCACTATATAACTCTTTCTAAATCACCCTGTATGTATACAAAATAACATTTACTATGATCTATATTAATTTTTGATCACTACATACAAACTAATATGTACCGTGTAAGTCAACATCCTAACATACATGTACTCTATCTGATCACCCTGTATACTAAGTAACATTTACTATGAGTCAAATTACCATCTCAACCGCTACAACTCTTATTTGATTATTTGATCACCCTGTATACAATGAAATAACATTTGCAACCCACCAAATACAAGTCCTCCATCAGCAAGCACAACATTGTACAGCCATGATCTGTAATATACATGGCATAATCCCCTGGGTCTGTCAATACCAAAACCAAGCAAATTTAGATCAAATTTCAGTTGTCATTCGGATTCGCAAGACCTCATGCGTTTTTGGATGACACATCTTTCATGTCCCAACCTCCTATCAAAGCAACTATTTTTAGCAGTGTTTATTTTTTCACAAGCATATGGAATGCTCAAAAATCGTAATTTTTTAACAATAATTCAAAAAGCAGGGAAAGAGAGCTGTTATCTCAAGCTAATCAATAGTACAACAAACTGATGAAAGTATAATTTAACAAAATATCTAACACTTAAAAAATACTTTTATTTGACAGATTAACATAAAAACTACAATTTGCCATTATCCAGTCAATGTATAGGGCCTAATGATTTATAATATCACCGCCTTCTTGTCAAATCAAGAAAAGCATTTATAACTTCTCAACAATATGGACAATAAAATTTATACCACAAATTTCCCACTTTTTTCAAATGGGCTATTCCAGTTGAAATCCATACACCCCTATGGAAGACATGACCTTGATCTCACACACAGGGAGTATGAACTTCAAATGGGACTACTTGAATTTGTGACTCCATTTGAAATTTCCACTCCCTATGTGAGATATTAAGGTCATGTCTTCCATAGGGGGTGTATGGATTTCAACTGGAATAACCCTCCTCAATTTGTTTGTTCAGATTTCTATCCACAGTTTGTGGATCAATTGAGATGCCATGACACCAGGCCCTTGAGTATAACGCTGAAGGGCACGGTTTGCTCACAGATTTCTACTTCTCAAATCTTTGATCAAAATACCCAGAAATTTACTGATTGATCTTTGGGGTTTGGTCGTCTGATGTTACTACAATAGTGAAAATCAACGGAACATTCCTTATTATCTTTACCTGTCCATCACATAATCATACCTATGATTCATGGTGTTGTAATTAAAATAACATGAATATTTTACATGAATATGACTTCAGAAGACACCTTTATGTGATGGACATGTTGTTTTAAGCACCCAGTGAGAAAGGAATAGTCTCTAGGTGATGAATTCAACAGCTTTGTAGTTAAGCTTAAGATAAACATCAGGATGTCTATCTTTGTGATTTTATTTTCATCTCATTCACACATATCAATGTCTGAATGTTTCTCAAAATTGACATGTGATATCATGCATTCTTTATGTCACAACTGTGCGTCTGTGGGGGTGTGTGCGCAGCTATGCAGGTATAAATTAAGTTTGTTTTTGAATTTTACGCTTAAAGCTGAAATCTACATGAAACCTCAAAATTCAATGAGTACAAACATGCTTAGTATTGGTTCATGACACAGGCCTCCATATGCCTATATGTTTTGTGTAGAATCTGTTGATACAGGTGCATGGTATAAATATTGATGTCTTTAAAGGCAATGACCTCATCCTAATATGTAATGATGTACATTTGAAATGTATCACTGGAAAGTAAGAATTGCTCTCAAATAGAATGAACATGATTTACCACAACACTATAAAGTAGTAATGGTTTTCATACTATAATATAGGCCTACTTTGTTTCTCCTTGAGTTAGGTAGAGGTGCGTATTCGCTGGTCAAGCTGGTGGCACTAATAAATCACACATGCTAACTAATGCAGCAGGTTCCGTTCATGTTATGAAAAGACAGTTCTTTTTCCAAACCATTTTTGTGAAATTGTTAAATATTAAATTATTTCAGAATCTTTGGATGCTCATTCAGAAATATTTTACTTCTTATCAACTATCTTCATCACTTGTATAATCTGATTTTGTATACATCAAACTTTTGCAGACCAAGCCAATTGGTAACCAACTTCTTTCCAGCAATTCTGTTTTAAAAATCTATCAAACATCATACCACAAACACACAACCCATAATTAATTAACACTTATAAAATAAGTTGGTAATTAAGCAAACTCCCTCTAAAACCATTAGATAGAAACTGATCAAATTTTTAAACTTATTTAATCACATTTTTCTTGATGATTATGATAAAAAATATTCAAATTATAATATGAGGAAAATATATAAGAACATTGTGCACTTAATATCAACTTGCGCTTGCTGCCAACCAATAATGCTAATTGCCATTAGCGCCTCCTCCCAACGCCCATAATTGTCTGCACTTGTATCAATAAACATATACACATACGAGAAATCTCAATAGAAACATTCTTCTCAACTTTTAACGTGCACCACAAAAGAACAAAGCAGGATCATAAATATTACATGAAATTTAATTTACATAGTTAAATAAAAGGACTGCAAACATGAGGGTATGCAAGCAACATCTGCTGCACTTGAACGCATCACTATATATGACATGTATGAGGGATCAATGGGACTCTAAAGCAGGATGGGTTTGTGAGTGGTCTGTGGGACTCGGGCTGAATCAACAATAATAAGACGTTGCGAGATGTTCATCATATTCCTAGTTTTCTATTCACTGAGGCAGAGGACAGATGAAAACGACTTATTGGAACAGTATAGAGCAGGTGCAATACATTGGGCTATTGTTTTCATTCAATAAATGTATTTTTTCTGCTTTAGTTAAGATATTTTATAGTTCATTGTATTAGAAGAAACAAAGTTACTGTTAATTGTGAATCTATTTTAAGAGATGAAAGCAAGTTAAATTTCCATAGGCTGTTTGGTCCTGGAGTCTGGCTTTTGCAGGTTGTCTACAATTGAGAACCCAATCATTAATGGTAATATTAACACCAGTGCTGTCAGTTATCACGCATTCGGCACGAGTCTCACAAAAAGTTGTGCACTTTCTCAAGCTCTCACGTCAAGGTATTAAATTTTCATGCATCATCAAATACATAGTTTTAGGACAAAAAAACTCAGCATAGACCCACGTCATAAAATGATGTGCCAAATTCAAGATTATTTATTAATGAAATATTCTTTCAAGTTATATAATAATATTTGTAGCCTTCAGATAACTTTACTAAATTTTGTTTTTATGTTTTAAAGTGCATACAACCCATAATTAAAAGCTCACTACTAAAGAAATTAAATACCTCAATTAAAGGCCCATTCAGTGATTTATCATCCCGACGATCGTAAAAATCATCAAAATTCAGATTTTGGTACCGTTGCCATTGTCATGGATGTATATACTAGCATAGCCTGCGAGTGGTTCAGCCGAAAGCCGTGTACTAAAAGACAATTTAAGACATTTTAAACAAATCTGTAATTTAGATACTGACAGTATCTAAATTAGCTACATGTATTTGAATGGGGCTTCAACTTCGTCAGTACTGTTGTTTTCTTCGTTTTTTGCCAAATTTGTCATTTCTAAAATACCAAATGACAATTTGAATGAGTTATCCTTCACTTTAAAGCAATTTATAAACAATTTTAATTGTTTTACACTTGCGCTGGGATCACTGAATGGGTCTTTAAGAGAGCTCACTCAGATCACTATCGACCCATCCTTTGCACTAAATAGCAAATCAGTACAGAGAAGAAATGCATTATGGGAAGTGTTGGATATCTTCTCTGCTATTTACCCATTATAATCAGCACAATGAATAGTAAATTTAAAAATTATACTTATGGTTCTTCAGTAGATGTATGTACACACCTTAACTTCAATTAAAGTACCCCAACTCCAAACATACATCACTGTAGCGGTTCCAGTTACACGTCCATGACTGCGTGGCAGACTAGTGTGAAATTATTTTCTCACAGCAATGTCCTTTTTTGCCCCTCTTTGATGCATGAGTACAGGAAATGTGAAGAGATACGGAATGTAAAACGCTCTTCGGACGGTGGCTAGTTACAAAAGCAATGAGAAACGGAAAACATCTATCATGAAATAATTGAAAATAGCACATAGCAACATACAGATGGACTCCCTTGAGTCTGAGAACTTGCAATGTAGCCTTTTGGAGCTTTTCAGTATATCATGAATAGAGCCTGTGGAATTTTGTCCGGTGAAGATATTAATGCAATATGGTGGGGAAATGCAAATGTTAAAAATTGATAAAAGCTAACAATAAAAATGTGTGAATTAATTTCTCAAATTTTAAAATCTTTGACATTATATATTCACTTTTTTATTTTTAAAATTTTTTGTAAAATATCTTCTGCAAGTTTATATTTTGTTGAGAATACATAAATTGACTCGGTTCCTTTAAAGGTGTGTAACCCAATCAATAGCATCATCCCCCTTTTTTATTCATTCAAACTGAGATTTTGGTATCAGAAGAAAGCTCATATTTTTCTCATTACCCCAGTGAAATATAATGCCTGAGATGTGTTTCGTTTAAATGGTGTGAACAAAAACGTAGTGATTTGTGGTTACCACACCGGAAGTGTACGTACTATTGTATGGGGCATTAATATACATGTTTCTGCTTCTCATATCAAAACCGCTGCAGCAATGCAACTCAAAATTTTGGAAATATATTGTTTTAATGGTGGGCCTCAATCGGGGCCTCAATCTAAAATAGACACAGAACATGAAAAATTGGACCACGCCTCTTTAAAACAGGTTATGTATACAGTCACTAACAACTTTTCAGTTTGTGCTTTATAAATCCAAAAGCATCTGTTTGGAACTTGGTGTAATACCACAATCCTTCCAATTGACCTTTGCAATGGACTTCAGGAAGTAAGGCCTAGCATGGGATTAACAAAGCATTTTACACATCACTAAAAGTTAAGTGATGTACAATGAGCCATTAACTAATTAAACCTTTAATTTAGCTATTAATGAATAATAATGATGGGAAATTGATATACCACAAATTACAAAAGCAGAACAACATGTGCACGTAAGGTTTGTAAATAGGTCCACTTAAGAGGGGTGTTAGACAAGGTATTGTCTTGAGTAAATTGACCAATGCTATTTGCTGCAAACATCTTATAAGGAAATCCTTCTTACAATAATGAATGGGGTAAGCAGCTGCACTAGAAATTTTATGCAAGATTAACCCCTCATTACTCAATTAACGAGCACTCTTGTTTTTCTTCACAATAACATTTAAAAGTTGGTCAAAAGAATACTGGTTACAAATATTAGGAGTAAAAACATGACTTGTTTAGATATTACACAATACTATTCCAACCTAAGACAGGTGATCATGATTAGTGATGTAGTACTAATTATTCTTTCTTGATGGTCATTGACATTGGGACATTTTACCTGATATCTAGACAATGTGTGCATATTTGAGTCTTTATGGAAGGCTGGGGACAGGAGAAGTACAATACAATACAATACAATACAATACAAAGACTGGTAGAAAGGCTGAATGAGGCAAGGGATGACTCCACAACATCCTGATGTGGGTCTTCTAAGTTGCCAGGGAATGTGCATGATCCATGTAGGGTCCTCTTGTTTGAATGGGTCATGCTATAGTACTCTTTGGGAATTAGTAGGAGAGATCACATTTTTGATGCAAAAGTGGCAAAGCTAGTGAGGATATTGCTGGTCCTTCAACATCTGATGTGAATCTTGACTACTGCCGGTGGGTGGGTCCTCTATACGAGTATAGATACTAGGTAGTGCTTGGGCAGCCATTTAGAAATTGGTCTTGGGATGTATGGCATACACAGTCCTAGGATTCAGACAAATTAAATTTTAATCTTCTTAAATCTTGGGATTTGGAATCAATTTAAATACCCTGGTTTAAAACCAGACCCCCCCCACACACACTAAACATGCAACAAAATGAAAATCAATTCAACAAAAACAATTTGACATCTACTGATCAGAGTGATATAGCATTCTAGTATTGGTAGCAAAATTTCTCTGAAGAAAAAAAAAGTGATGTGACAATACAAGGATGTTTCTGTAACTTTTACCAGTCCTGTACTCACTCAATACCCATATCTTGGCCGGTCTCTCTCTTTCTCCCAAGGCAATGCAAAACAAATGAGTCAAATGATCAGACAAAGGACACATTTAATCACAAAACTATACCATGTAATTAATACCAGGCTCATTACAGACCAACAATAGAACATGTATTTATCTACAAATTAAATAAGAAGTTTTGGTATAAACACACTCCATTATGCAAACAAAGAACTAGTAATGGTTTGCTTGCTGCTGGTTTTGTCTTCAAGATTCATACTAGCATCTTTGGAGAAACTATTAGCTACGTCAAGATCCACTGAACAATATGAGGCATGTTTGTTCGCTGCAATTTTCCAGTGGATTCAAAATGCAGATCTTTGTAATTTAGAAGTTTTTATGTTTTTAATAATTATTATTTGAAATTTTGATTTCCATCAATTTTGGTTCGATGTAAAATCCAAAGGGTTAACACTCTTTAATCACATCTTATAATGTATTTAAGCAAGAAATCAAACACCACATTATTGATGTCACAGTATCCCCCAAAATCACTTTCTTCGGCCCTCGTTTCCGTAGAATGAAAAATGTGACACAATTAGTGGCCTGTGTCAACCCCAGGCATGTGCACAAACACACACTTTCTTTCCTGACTATATAACCTTTTTAGTAAAAATCTATTGTTCTCTTTGTGCTTGTAATTTGCATATTGCTATAGTAACGTGGGGAGGTCGTGTGCCGACCACTTACTAAGGGGGTTGGGAGGGTGTGCCAGCACATGTTCAGATGAAACCCTCAGGCTACAAGTTTTATTTTCATTTTTTGTGACACTTTTTAGCAAATTTTTAATTTTTGCTGCAATAATATATCTTCATATGAAAATAAGCCTGGTCTGAAAAAATTACTGATTTAGCAAAAAAAGAAAAATATTTGAAAGTTTAGCAGGGCTATGCTTCTACTTCTATCCAAATTTTACTACACATCTTTCCCATAAACTAGTACTATCTATTCTTTTTAATCTTCAAACATATGGGTCTTGAAAAAAGTACAGTTTAACACTTCTTTGTGATGTAAATGAAGTTGGTGTAACACCGCAAGATGATCTATGGCATTCCATATCTGGACTCTTGTTTCACACAGAATTCTCCTTTGATGTAATTACTACCAACTAGAAAGGAAACGAGGGCAGCAATGGGTGTGAGCAGCTTGAATAATTAATGTTAAGTGTGGAGCTACACATATAGCTATCTTCTGCTGCAGGGGACAATTACTGAAAGAGTTAATGGTCTAAAATCCATGCCATGCACAGCAGATCTATTGACAGCAAGAACGGTGGTCGCGGTGTAGAGTTTAAAGTTAGTGGCTATTTTTGACTTTTTTGCAGCAAATGATCAATAGTTGAAGAGTGAAGTTACCTGCTATAATGGTGTTGATGCTTTCAAAATAAATTGCTTGTAACTTCTGTCTTGGTCTTAAAGGTGACAAACTGGGTGAATGGATACTTGAGTAATGTGGACTACTCATTTTCTGGATACTGCATATGTCTCAATTTAATCTCAAGAAGATATATATCTCAAGAAGAACTATCACAGATAAACTTAAAGTCTCAGATCAGTTCGTAAAATTTGGTTGAAAATTTTACATTTTGTCGTACCTGAGTCGTCTCTGTTTCCTGGAGCACTGAGCAAAAGATTTCTATTAATTATTTTACAGGCTGTATCAAAATGATTGGACCCATCTCATCAGTTGTAGTGATTATGAACTGCCACATCAAAATGCAGCATAGGATCCGCTGGGTCTCCCCGTCAGTCCGAAACACCGTCAGTCCAATTTTTTAGGTTTAGGGTTAGGGTTCAGGTTTAGGGTTAGGGGAACCCTAACCCTAAAAATTCGGACTGACGGGGTGTACCCGGATCCACATAATTTGTTCATTAATGTCATCAACAATCATATAACAATAAATTGTGACACGATCCAGGGAAATGAGTTGGATGTCATTAACCCTAACACCAGTAAAACCACAAAATACCACGATGAAAAATTCATAACATGCATGCATCCCAGGGTCTGCGATGACGCAATAACCCGAAGTGTGATATGATCACGGAATTGCTGGCCGGGCAGCAATAACCCGAGCAGCTACCGGTCCGCGTTCATTCGCAGCATGCGAGGGGTCAAAGGTTCGAATCGGGGGTGCCAAGTCAAAATTCTTCTTCTTCTTGAAAAAATCGGATCTTCTCTGACTTCCGATACCAAAAACCATGGGTCAGTGTTAGGGTTAAAATACATGTATTTTTCCGGATTAGAGTGTCCTTTACCCCTAACACCAGTAAAAACCACAAAATACCACGATGAAAAATTCATAACATGCATGCATCCCAGGGTCTGCGACGACGCAATCACCCGAAGTGTGATATGATCACGGAATTGCTGGCCGGGCAGCAATAACCCGAGCAGCTACCGGTCCGCGTTCGTTCGCTTGGCATGCGAGGGGTCAAAGGTTCGAATCCCGGGGGTGCCAAGCCAAAAATGCTTCTTCTTCTTGAAAAAATCGGATCTTCTCTGACTTCCGATACCAAAAACCATGGGTCAGTGTTAGGGTTAATATTGATTTTGCATTATTGGCAAAGAAAGTGTTACAATTCTTTTGTTTCATATTGTTTTCAGCGATTGATAAATTGATGTAACTTCACAAAGAAGAATCGTATCAACATGGGGTTTTCAGTTTCTGAAACTGAGCTCTAAATGTCCTCTTTAGAAACATGTGTAAAACTCATTTTCGCCCAGGATCGACATGTGACTCATTCCCCTTGATCATGTCACAATTATGGTTATTTCAAGAGGATCCATTGTTGCATTTGGAAGAAGCAGACTTTCCAATAACCATCAAAATTGATGCATACAAATCATTTTGATACACCCTGTACAATGTATAACCTACAGATGATTTAGGTAGCAGTTTCGCCCGATGCCACTTGCGCTCACTGCATAAATATATTAATGCACCATACCAATAAAAAATTCCCATTAAATGAAGCAATAATTCCTACAAAATGGAGTAAAACAAATTTTAATCTTTCCCCAGATCAACCAGTGCACAAAAACATTGAAAAAAAAAGTATTTTTTACCATATAATTATTTCAATATAGAGTTAAAAATATTAAAATTATTAGCAGTATTAACTAAATCAATCTCTGGTAAGCTGGGAGATTCAAAAGACTTGACCCAAATCAAACAGTCCCCTCCTATTGTGTCCTCCATTCTTCAAAAAGGCTTATTTATTTGCTTTGGAAGAACCCATAAATTTCTTGGCAATCACCATTCCAAAACTCACCGATTTACACAAGTATAATCAAATAATCAGAGATACAAACTGCATTGAATATTTGAGAGGGATAAAATCAAATGATGACAAATCCTCATTTCCTTTTTGCTAGGGGTGGTTATCTGGGTCAACACTATGGGCAATTCCAGTTGAAAGCCATACACCCCCTACCGAAGACATGACCTTAATCTTCCACACAGGGAGTGTAGATTTCAAATGGGGTTTACCTGAATGGGTGACTCCATTTGAAATCTACACCCCCTGTGTGGGAGATTGAGGTTATGTCTTCCATAGGGGGTGTATGGCTTTTAACTGGAATAGCCAAGTCAGCGGAAGATATGCACTCTCTAAAGGTGGAAGTTAACTAACAAGCACCTCTCTTGGTTAAGTACTCAGCCATGTGACTGCAATACCAACTCCAAATTATACCAATCACTAAGGAATACCAATACCACCGTGTTGGTAGGCAAATATTCTTAACGAGAGACCACGCATCATAAATAAACATGACAATTTCAGAGGTGGTATTGTTTTTAATCAGCTAATAGCCAAGTCAGCTAAAACAAATCTCCGCTGCTGAAGAAAAAAAAAGATGATCATCTTACGCTCCTCACCGGTGATAAAACAAATCTTTGTCCGATGATTCAACTATAAATTTGTCACCGTCCTGATCATTATTCAAATTTGCAAATTGGGAAGCATATCACACATACCTAAAATAAATCACGGTTGTCACCTGGTACAACTGAAGGGTCCGCGACACGCATTTGATCACAATTTTTTTTTTCGCTTCTCCAGGTTGTGATACCAGAGGAAAAAAAGTGATTGGTTTTTATATCTTACATCCCTTAGGTAATACGACCCGACTTAAATTTCACAAATTTGTCATCTAAAAGTTAAATGTGTGCATTGATTACAATAAAAATGCTGATCAAACTGGAGTACGGGGCTTGACACACCTATGCTGTATGAGTATAAATGGTGTAAAACTGGAGTACAGGGCTTGGCACACCTATGCAGTATGGGTATTAATGGTGTCAAGTACAAATGCAGTTTTTACACATCTGATGTGATGGTGTTTGCATTACATGAATGCCTAATCATGAGTTGAGAATTGCTGTTTAATGGATTTTTACTCACCCTACTTCAATAATGTGTTTTGATAATGTGAAAATGAGCAACATGTACTGCATAATTGGTAATACATATTTATCGGCTGGTTATGGAGATTCATGAGTGGAAGTTAACCAATAAGGAACCTCTCTTGGTTATCAGCAATATGAGATAAGTGTGGAGGTATTTAATACAATTTGGGTGAGATATACTTCAAATATTTCCATCCACGGTGGTGGACATATTCAGGGGTGGATCCATGTTTTTGAAAGAGAGGGCACTCATGACAAATTTTCCGGCACTCTTCAAGCAGACATATTTGACACCAAATGTGACTCTACTGGCCATTCTGGAAGAAGCTACCAAACTCAAAGTCCAAAAGTTGAACACAAATTTGGTCAAAATTGCAGAAAATGTGTCAAAATGTTTTCTCCTAATATTAGAGGCCCACTGGATCCACCCTTCGGCATACTCATGTCAGTACCCCAGGTGCATTTTATAGCGCTGCTACATCAAGAAGAAACAGAAATATAGTTTTAAAAAATCAGCAACAGCAACACTTACAACCATAAATAGGATGAAATGAAAGACATTCCTACCTAACAGAAATATCATCACTGCTTTGTGAACCCTCGCAAGAACAAAGTCATTTTCTAAGTTAAAATTTGTGAAATTTAGTCTTTTGCTGCAGAGTGAATTTTGAAAATATAAAAATTGAGCACTTAAGGGATGAGGTATGAACGTTTGGACAGTATTTATTGTGGGACATTAGTGCACATCAGACATATCGAATTGCATTCTGAATACGAAGAACTTCTGATATCAAATAATTTTGATTTTTTGAAATTCACAATGTAATACACATTTTATGGCAAATGATTAAAAATTGATATTTTTGACATTTAACAGTACTTGAAGTAAACTTTATAAATCTGATGATTTATACTTACAGTGTATGTAGGTGGGATGAAAAGCCGATGATCAATTGAAAATTTTGACCTTTCGTATTGAAGATATGGATTTTTTCCCCAAAACACCAAACAAATTAGGTCTTTTGGGAAAAAATCCATATCTTCAATATGAAAGGTCAAAATTTTCAATTGATCATCGGCTTTTCCTCCCAGCTACATACACTTTAAGAATATATCATTAGATTTATACAATTTACTTCAAGGGCTGTTATATATCAAAAATGTTAAAAATATCAAATTTAATAATTTGTCATAAAATTTGTATTATATCATGAATTTCAAAAATGAAAATTATTTGATATCAGAAAGACATTCTTCGTATTCAGAATGCAATTCGATATGTCTGATGTGCTCTCATGTCCCACAAAAAATACTGTCGAAATGCTCATTCCAGATCCCTTAAACTGCTGAACAATACTTACGGTGATGCAGAGTATTGTTCACTCTGGCATTTTATAAAACAAAACAACAAAAAACCCCGCTTATGCGATATAAGGAAATGGATGAACATTGACAAAGTAGTTGTATTTGACTTTATAAGTGATTAATTATATTGATACCCTGATAACTATTTTAACTATTCACAGCATTTTTTTAATGAGACTACATGATGATTTGCTACAAAAACATGTTAACCATGTATAAACTTGGGCTTTAAAAATGTTTGATTGGTGTAACCTGACCGAACCTTTTTTCTTATTTGTTTGCAAAAAAATATTAAAATATAAAATAAATTTAAATTTAAATTAAAAAAAAAACAGAAAGAAAAAAAAAGTTCCAAAGCCTTTTTTCCAAAGGCTGCCCAACCTACCCTATTTTCTTTTGTTATGTTACACCAATCAAACAATTTGTTCAGGCCTTGATAAACATAAGAAGAAAAACAAGTTGAAATAAAATTGACTTCCTTTTAATGCTGTAACACAAGTTGATTAAAACGTAACACAAAGGAAATCAGTTGATCAAGAATTAAAGACACATTAAATATTAAGAAATGCAAAACTTGCTGTCCGCATCCAGGATGTGTTTAGCTGCAGACTTGGGTTACTTTTAGCATTTTTCCTGCACATTGTCAACAAATTTGGGCCACTGAACTAATTGGGTAATTTAAAGCAAAACAGATATATATTGATATACTTTTCATCTGAATAATATTGTTTTATTTCCCAGAAACGAGTATCCGAGGTAAAAACAAACAAACAAACAGACAGGTGCATGTCATCTTATCATCAGATACAGGTTATTCAAGACTGGCAACACTCCATCCAGGGAGCATTTTCAAGGCAACCTCTTCAAAAATGCATCATAACAGATCAACAAGAGAATTGACCGGCTGACCAATAACTGAACTCAATGTGGGCAGAGTAAAAAAGAAGCGACTGAAAATCGATGGCAAACCGGCGAGCTGGAAAATCATGTTGGACAATTGGGAAAGTGTTTTGACTCAAATTAGACAAACCGGTTGAAAGAAATGCGAAGGACACGACGTGAGTTTGTTTGATAAAAGATACAAATTGATGGTGTTCTAGTTTTGTCTTGCCTATGGGGACTTTGAGAGGGTTTTTTTTAACAGTTTGAATATAGGAAGGTTGGTAATTGTACGGAAAAAAGGCGAAAGAAATATAATTTGTTATTGTAAGGGTGTAAATAGCTTTGAAAGATGCTAGATGTCTATGGTAGGGTTGAAAGCCATAAACCTACAAAATGTTGCTTCAATACATAATATGATTAGAATTTTGAAAGTTAAATTGATTCACACAAAATTTATGATCAAAAGCTACTGCTTCCTTATCTGATTATCATATCTTAATGTTGCTATCTTCAGTAGATAGCACATAGATAGCCATACACACGCTGCATTAATTCAATGAGACAGACATACACACAAACAGACGGACAGGCATCATAAAAAATTGTGATACAGGCATGCAAAGAGAGAGATATAGATTGGGACAGAAGGGGACAGAAGGGGAGAGACGGAAGGACAGAAGAGAGAGAGAGCGATGAGAGGGGGAGAGATAAGAAAGAGAGGAGATAGAGAGAGAGAAAGAGAGAGAAGGGTGTTGAGAGAACGAGGGAGGGAGACAGACAGAGACAGACAGACAGACTCACAGACAGACAGAGAGAAAGAGAGACAGAGACAGAGGTCTTGTGAATCCGTAATTGTGGGGATCTGAGATGAGAGAAAGAGGGAGAGAGAGGGGTATGGACAAATAGAATGAAGAAATTTGTACATTACACATTTCCAAAAACTGATACTTTCATCATCATCCAATATCAATTGTCCACACATTAAAGCCTTACTGAACCCAATCTTTCATATTCAGCTACTTTATTCATCACTCAGCATCTCACAAATGCATGCTTAATGCATCCTTAATCAACATCATCAGATAAGAGAGAGGCTTTCTTTTTAACCATACCATTAACCCAGTACCCTCCATTCTTTCTCAACCTCCAAACAATTTATATTTATGGCAATTCTTTTGTAACATTTGAAAGAAAGCAATACCATTTTCGTTTCGAGCAATTAAAGTTAACACATTTTTGCACAGTTGGCATAAAAATTCCACTTCTTTCCATCTTTTTTAATGTTATAAATTACAACTTGATGTTATTTTGAACAAAAGGCACGATGACAGACTCCCAGGATGCATCTGCAATGCCAATGAAAAGCAGACGACAGATTGGCCAAGTGACAAAAAAAGTCATGGTACAATGACTTTGCACCAAAATGTACACATATTGGATGAAATCTGCAAATCCCATCAAATTATGGATTGCCATGAATGATCTACAACACAAATGTCAATTACTCATGGGGAACTATGTCAACAAAATGTCAATATCAATGTGACAACGTCAACTAAATGTCAATATTAATGTGACATTTGTCTGTAACATTTGTTTTCTTTTCAAGCTTGGTGGACATTTAAAATATTCTTAGTGTGAATCAAATGTGTATGTGCATTTTTTTATAAACTGAAATGTAATTTTAAAAATTGAATTTTGAAAATTAAATTTATAAAATTTGTAAAAATTTATAAAATTTGAAAATTTTGAAAAACAATGTAATTTTGAAAATTAAATTAATGAAATAGTTGTATTGAATTGTAAGATTTACACTTTTATATCTGAGTAATTACAAATTACAAAAAATGGAAAAAAATGATAAAAAAACCAAAAAAAAAACCTGGAAATACAACATTTTGATGATGACCAGGCAGCAACTCAAGTGCTACCTCAAATCATAATCCTAATCCCTGACCCGCATATCTTGATCTGAACCCTAAAACCTAACCCTAATCATAAGCTCTTATTTTGAAGTCTTTTCATGAGTTTCAAATTTTGTTCAGCTATAACCAATTATACAGCATTTTCTTTTTAAAAAAAACAACACTTTAATATTAAAATAAATCATTTTAGTGAGCTATTAGAAGACAATAGCATCATTTCAAAGTGGACAGCTAAAACTTTAAAACCCAAAACTCTATTTCATTCAATAACTGGTATGTCAAATCAACAGACCCTGTTGCTGAATGCTTGTTGGTGCAGCTGAGCAGCTGGAAATCAACCAGTCACTTATTGAAACTTGCTACTCCCATTGCATATACGGCTACGCCTGATACAGGATTATGCACAGAGAATGAAGGAGAGTATTATTTTGTAGCGATAATTTTACAGATATTTTTTCAAAATTGATAGAATGTAAAATGTCAGGGCCTGTGGAAGGTGGCTTGGAAGGTTTCATTGCCCTAAATGCTGCATTTATACAATTTAAAATTTGTTTGACCTTTTGTTTTGATATTGCATATCTGACTTTACAACTATATGTGAGCGTGGCATTGAAACATTTTTGTTACAAAATTTACAAAAAAAATGGTTTGTGACAAAGTTTTGACTAGAAACCATGTCCTTGTGATATAGGTTGCTTAGATAGTGTTTCTGATCAATGAAATTATTCTCTTCAAAGATTTTTGGAAATGTAAAACCATTCCTTTGCTACCTTTCTTTTGTCTTAAAACAGCCATATATGTACATTGCTAGCAACAGGCAAGGTACACACTTGCAACACAATAAAATATTGCATGCTCCAGAAGTGTCATTTCATTTTCCTGGTTAATTATTATATAGCGCCTTTACTACATTTGGTATGAAAGAAATTATTGTATAATTAAATAAACTTATAATTATTCTCATAAATATGTGACATGATCTGAGCTACTCAAACCAAAGTCAAAAATTGTGAAAATTTACTTCACAATTACCATTACTAACCTGTTAAGTACCTAAGCTTACTGATGTTGAAATTCTCACATCCCTGGCAAACTTGCTGGCAAAATGATGAACTTTTTATGTCCATTTTCTTATGTTTTATATTGGGTATTGCTTCTTAGTTTTGCCTATATTATTTGTTCTCATTCAATTGGATTGTGTACATTATACAGTAGTACATGACCAATTTGTCTCCGTGACATATTTTGCTCATTTTATATTAGGTATGAAATTTGTTCTTGCACTGTGTAGAACTGGTCCACACCACTCATTGAAATTAGGAAGTAAGCTACATATCCAGGAATATCTTTCTGTTCTCTGCAGAGAAACCCTCATTGTTGAACATCACTGCACTGCTAAACACGGTGCGGTGGTTAAAATAAAGCAAGAGCAAGGCTGACAAAAGAGGGCACTCTCACACTTACCCAAGCAGGTGTATGCCTGTCTATACTAAATGTGTTTATAACAGTGCAAGATGCCATCCAGTGGTACATGTAGTGCCAGGAATTTTTTTCAGGGGGTGGGGTTGTTATTGTGAACCAAAATGACCCCGGGAAAATGACTACCTCTTCATGTATAGTTAACTCATGCCCCCCCTGATGGCATCAATATTATACATTTAAATTAGTATACAAATTATTTTCACCACACCTTTTAAAGGAGTATTTCGTGATCCTAGCATCCTCTTTTTATGACATTTTTCAGTAGATATCCACGAAAAAAACTTATTTCCAAAATTTCAGTTGATTCCGATTTTGCGTTTGCGGGTTATGCATGATTATGTGTATTACACTGCTCCATAGACAATGTGTTGTAATTTCGTTCTGGTGCACCAGAACGAAATTCAACTTTGGCGATATTTTTGCTAAACGAATTAGTCTGCAAGAAATATTTGGTACATAAACATTATGTAGCCAGATGTATCCAGTGGTGTAAAAATCTCAACTTATTTTGGGAAAAGTGGGGGGATGAGGCTGTGGATCACGAAATGCCCCTTTAAGACACAATCATGAGTTGCTATAAAAGATATTTTTGGAAAAAAACAACAACATTCACAGCACAGCAAGAAAAACTAGAATCTTCAAATCATAAATCACAAAGATAAGATGGTATGGTATCATCTACAGCCTTGTGATTCCTCATAATAAACTTTGTGACAATGACATTGATTGACCCAGTATTGTCCATTTAAGGTATTGAGTAAATTGAAAACAATTTAGATCATGACTGCAAGCTGCAAATATGCTGCTTTATCTTAATTACATTAACTCCATCGCCTCCAGTTTATAGATTTCACATTTTTTATCGAACTCAGAATGCCTCCTACTTTGAACAGCAGATGGCATTCCAAGATTGTTTTGTTACTTAACAGAACATTCTAGATTTACTTACATTATTTTTTAACTTTTATACAATTTGCAAGACCTACAAAAATAAACATATGTATAAATGCATCTTTATGAATCAACTTTTAAAATTTTAAAATACTGCATATGATTGATTCTTGAAAAAAGGAAAAAAGAAAATAAGATATTTTGAAAAATATTGCAGAATCTCCTGCGACCACCATAATTCACCATCAGGGAACCAAACACATTGACATGTTAGCCCGGTGGGCAACTAAATTTAACATGTATGCAAACTACTATTCCTAGATGAACAATGAGGTGATGCCCTCAAGAAGAAATACCCTGCACTACATGATATACCTTGTCTGGTGACTACTCTATCATAAATTTTCAAGGTTTAAGTTGAACAAATGACAGAGCTGAGCTCTGACTTCAGACAAGTGGATTCTATAAAGTAGACTTGCCTGACGGGGCAAGTGAAAATTTAACGTTCTGTGAAACCTTGTCAAATTTCTCTGTCTTGTACCAACTTCAAAGTTGATCACATTTCTGAATTTCAAACCAAAACTTTGTCAAGAATTACCTCCATGCAAATGTGTCATACAACACCTGTAAATTGCAACAAATCTCTTGTATAATGTGCCAGGTGATTTACAGCATTACATATTCTAGTCAATCCTTATAGAGTCAGATTATTACATATCTTTCCTAATCCAAGAGCAGGTTGTCAGTAAGAGGATGCACCGATGCCTTCCCATAATGCAGTGTAAATTAAATGCCTGTGGATGAAATACAAAATGGTCAGAGGAAAACATCCTGTCAGAAGCCACTGGTTAGTACATAAGGAAAAGATCATAGATCATTTCTGATAGAGAATATTATATTAATTATTATTCATTGCTTTTAATTTCTGAGTACTGAAGGCAACTAGCTGAGTAACTTGAAGCAATCTACCAATGGAAACTGTAGCAAAGAGTAGAATTGTGACCATCTACACCACAAAGAGGTTATAATGTCGGCTGAATAAGTCTGATAGTACATTGGACATCTGAAAAACAATAAAAAACAAAGCATTTCCCAATGACAATTTGAATGACTTATCCTTCACTTTTAAGCAATTTATAAACAATTTAAATTTTTTTTTACACTTTCGCTGATATCACTGATTGAGACTTAAAGTATATGTAGTATATCATTGTTAAAGCTTATTTTGAGTTTGCCTGTTCAATATTTCAACAGTGAAAACAGCAACATTACAGCCCATTTGTGGTGGACGATCACAATTATGTAATGAAAATCCAACTGCATGCTGGGAATGCTGTAAATCCTCCTCTGACTGTCAGTAAAACCAATCATTAAAGCAAGCAGTAACTAATCTTAACAGGTACGATGACCCACATAAGCACAACTGCTATGTAACAAATTATTCATTTTTCACACCATCTTGTCAAACTTAACCCAATATTATTTAAAGGCCTCTTGGATGAAGATGACTCAAAAATAGACAATCAATTATTGACAACTTCACTCTCAATCTATGATGCCATCACATCGACAAAATCCCCAATGTATGGGTGCTAATGTAAATCATTTATATGTTGGTCTTATCGTCTTAAGTTTTCTTAACTGTTAGTATGATTAAATTTAATTGACTTGACACATTCCTGTGGTTTGATTGGTCTGTCTATCACTCAATTATCTCACCTGAGTTTTGTACACCAATGTTTAAATAAATAAATCAAATCTGGCACGCTTTCAGTAATCTCGCAATTCAGGTGTGGTTTTTCAGGTTGTGAATTTTAACTAATTTAATAATTTTATCACCTGTATACGTGATAGCTTTGCAAGTTATCATGTGTCAGGTATGAGACTAAATTTTCAGTAGGAAAGGGGCACCTATTATAACGAACTATTTTCAGAGCCACCAATCTTTTAGTGGACAAGGGGAACAGCTCTTTTCAAAGCCACTGAATCTTCAATATGAAAGGGACACCTACTACAACGGCTCTTTTCAGAGCCACTGAATCTTTAGTATGAAAGGGACACCTACTACAACTGCTCTTTTCAGAACCACTGAATCTTCACTATGAAAGGGACACCTACTACAACAGCTCTTTTCAGAGCCACTGAATCTTTAGTATGAAAGAGACACCTCTACAACAGCTCTTTTCAAAGCCACTGAATCTTCACTATGAAAGGGACACCTACTACAACAGCTCTTCAGAACCACTGAATCTTCAATATGAAAGGGACACCTACTACAACAGCTCTTTTCAGAGCCACTGAATCTTCAGTATGAAAGGGACACCTACTACAACAGCTCTTTTCAGAGCCACTCAGTCTTCAGTATGAAAGGGACACCTACTACAACAGCTCTTTTCAGAGCCACTGAATCTTCAGCATGAAAGGGACACCTACTACAACGGCTCTTTTCAGAGCCACTGAATCTTTAGCATGAAAGGACACCTACTACAATGGCTCTTTTCAGAGCCACTGAGTCTTCAGTATGAAACGGACACCTACTACAACGGCTCTTTTCAGAGCCAGAGTCTTCAGTATGAAAGGGATACCTACCTACTACAACAGCTCTTTTCAGAGCCACTGAATCTTCAGTATGAAAGGGACATCTACTACAACAGCTCTTTTCAGAGCCATCGAATCTTCAATATGAAAGGGACACCTACTACAACAGCTCTTTTCAGAGGCACTGAATCTTCAGTATGAAAGGGACACCTACTACAACAGCTCTTTTCAGAGCCACTGAATCTTCAATATGAAAGGGACACCTACTACAACAGCTCTTTTCAGAGCCACTGAATCTTCAATATGAAAGGGACACCTACTACAACAGCTCTTTTCAGAGCCACTGAATCTTCAATATGAAAGGGACACCTACTACAACGGCTCCTTTCAGAGCCACTATCTCCCAGTAGATAAGGGGCAATCCAATATTTTCCCACTTTGCACAATCATACTTTTTCATACAACCTGTGGGCCAAATTAAGTCCTCAGATTTACTACATAGGGACTTTCACTTTCCAAAACCTCTAACAATAAAAAAATACAATAGAAGCATGTAGACTTTCATTTTGACATTTGCTTAAAAAATAACCTTTTTCAGAGTCTCGTTTGAGCAGTGATGTAGTTTGCAACACCATCACAGCATCTTTGTTCATAGTAAAATGGTCATGTGACCTGAGGATTGTCAATACTACGCTGAATGAAGATGCAGTGCTGGTGTTGCAAGCTACAGTCCTGTTCAATCAAGATACTGAAAAAGGTAACTTTTCAAGCAAAAAGGTGTTTTTGCCCTAAAATGTTTGTGTGAAATTCCTCTGGCTTTCTATGGCCTGTCCATATATCTAAACAAATGAGAACACCTGGAATATATCATGTACCAGGTGATGACACATACCATCTATGATGAGCTAATTAAATATTAACCATCTTAGAATTGGTTTCAGATTGATTACCCAAATCTCATGATAGATAAATCATGACTCGCTGTGAACATATTGAGGCTATGACATGTAGAAGCTTACAGGTGGATCACACCTTGAGGGGAATGGGTAACTAACTGGAGTGGAAATAGGGTCACTTGATGGTCTGAAATGGGTCATCCAGATGGTGGAAGACAGGTGAGAATAGAAATTATTACAACTTATCAGGCATAGCAAGGTTTAACTGGACCCAGTACTGTACATATGGCTCAGTTGACTGAAGTATAGTGCAACTTCTTTTATCCAGCCATAATGGGACTAACATTGGCCGGATAAGTGAAAAAATCAGATCAATTTGGTGTTTGTTTTCGGCCTGAAAAGTGATTAACATGGCCATGGTGTAATAACACTGAAAGATGCTATTTGAGTGTTGTCATTGGGAAGGATAAACCTCCCTATGTGTCATTGGCCCCTGAACATGTTTAAAGCAAAACCTCCTATGTAACTTCTTGGCAGTTTTGTTTTAAACATGTTCAAGGGCCGCAAGTACAGGCTGTATCAAAATGATTAGTACCCATCTGTTTTCATATTTATTGACAAGCCTGCTGCTTCCAAATGCAGCTTTGGATCACAGTAAAATTGCCTCAATTTGTCGTTTATAATCGTTCACATTATTTACCTACAAATTAGGTGCATCCTATGTTGCATTGTGATGTAGCAGTCCTGTCCATAATCACTGAAAACTGACGGTACCAATCATTTTGATACACCCTGTAGGTTTGTCCTGCCCAACGACGGTATGCAACATAGATTCTTTAAAAGATTTAGAGCATGAAATTAAGGCATCAAAGCATTAAAACATGTTTTTCTATAAAGATCACACAGCCAAATAATAGAAAGATTCATATTTAAGATGTCCAGATAAGAGAGGTTGGACTGTAGAAGGCATAATAGAACCTCTAGGGGACAGTATTCTTGTAAAGGAAAATTGTCCTCATGTAAAACTGATACGAGTCATTTGACTGCACAAGGAGTTCAGTGCAGCAAATTATATTCTTCCTCTGTAAATTCATCAGCTTATTTGTTTGTTTACTTACCTTTATAATACTGATGCTTGTTAATGTTTTGGAAGCTGACATAGATGTTCAAATTCATCAAATCTAAGAGAAAATGGCTTAATTTCACTACTTCTTTGAATTTATGTACCAGGCATCCCTTGGTTCCTCGTAATTAATGCAACTTCCTAGTAAAAAAAAGACACAAAAACTAAATTCAAGTTTTATAAAAATAAGTGATTATTATTTTGATGTCAAAATAGTTCTACAATATCCTGTTGCCATGGTTACTACAGAATGAAATTCACTCTTATATTGATTTCTACAAAACTTCTGCATGGTGAATGGTCATTCACTAAAGCCACAGATTAATAAATAAACAGATTGGAATTTTCCATGCCTGTGCCCTCTAAGCGTACGCCGGTACAGCGTTCAGACCTGGTGACATCGCGCCAAATTTCTTGTACGCTCGCGCTATTTGCGCTATTTTTGAGTTTGCTCACACAGTACCAGATTTAGCGTCGATCCCCATGGGCAACATGCCATGTTTCCATGGTATGACTACAGCATTTAGCAAATAGTATAAAATGCACACACGAGGGCTCACTTGCACTTTCTATTAAGGATCCATACTCACACAAATCATAGACTGATTTCATTACATTTAGGGATTTCAGAACATTACAATTTGGTTGTGGAATGTGACAGAAGCTTTGGTTACCCCATTTAAGCATCATCATTGCACATTTTTGCATCTGGGTAGTGGTTAGTCCTAAAGCTATTATGGTATTTGGGCTGATACACCACTTAAGGGCAGAGTAATGGGAGAGAACACGGACCTTTTCGAGCATCATTATTTTTGAATTGTATGTCCAAAGTATATAAAACTATACATTTTTGGAAAGGAAATGAGTCAAGGAATCCCATGGTGACGTCAGATTTGTTCAAAAATCTCGAGTTTTTGAAAAAATCACAAAAATGCACTTTTTTACCCCAATTTTTTTGTGACAACTTAAAAAAAATCCGTTCGGAGTAAAAAAAAAAAAGTTAGTTTTTCATGCAGAAGAGACATGAACGGAAGGTTTTTTTTATTTTTTTGAAATTCGTCTTATTTTTGGAAATATTGCAAAAAACATGTGAAAAAAGCAATTTTGTCACTCTATTAAGCTAAAAATTGCACATAATGGTGGATATTTTTGTCCAAAACAAATATTTTGAAAAAATGAGAAAACCTTCCCTAGACTTTGATGTGCTCTAAACGATAGTGCAAAAGGTTTACCTTTTGCTTGCATATTTTTGAGTTATCTTGTCACAAAAAATCGTACAATATTGTTAAAAATGAACTCTGAGAAATCGACGTTTTAGTATAAAAATGTCAAAATTATGCACAAAACGTCCTTATATTTTAAAACGGCAAGACTTTCACGCTTGTAAAAGCTGTATCTGGTGCATGGTCTAAATATGCATCTTTTTGCACCAATGAATCTATAATGTTTGTTTTTAGTTCACCTAAATCCAAAATAATTAAAAAATCTAAGTGGCTTTTTCACTGCAAATTTTTGTTTTGTTTACATCACATTTGCTGGCGTTAACAACATACCGAATGCGCGTTGACTGCGTTGGACATACGCGCAGAGTTGCCGCAGTAATCACAATATTTCGCATTCGCAAGCATTGCCGACTCATTATTTCCGCCAATTTACTAAGCTGTCTTGAGCCATGTGACTTTTTAGAGTTGAATAGAGTGAAATAAATCAAGCAAAAATACAAGTAAATATTAGGAAGTTGTATTTTTATCAGTTTCAAGTGAAAGAATACATCTTAGTGTTGATAAATATCAAGAAATCTCAAATTCGGGTGTGGACGAATGTGTCTCCCCTTACTCTGGCCTTAAGCTCACTATTAAAGAAGGGGATATCACTGATGTAACATGCTTAACATGAACACTCATTGCTGACTGATAATGTTTTTTTGTTGGTAGCCTACATTCTCAAGTTTGTGCACCTCAGCCTCCCCTGTCCAAAATCCTGGCTACACCACTGACTTACCTCCCCTATATATAGTGTCCTGACATAACTCTGTCCTTTCCTATCCTGGTAGAGCTCAAAGATCAGATCAGTCTGGCCATCGGTCATTCCATCCGTCCACTACTAATAATACTGGTATTAACGTGCTATCATGACAAGAATATAAATGCAGCTTGGCAGACTTACTGTAAAGGAATAATCATAAAAATGTGGATCCTCAGTGTGCAAGCCCTGGGGGTTCACTCACATACTGAAAGGGTACCCATGCTTGTCATAGCATCTCAAAATTCGACCCTAAATTCAGGGGTAGCAAATTTCACCCCTTATTGGCATAAGATATTAGACATTTTAACATATAGACACTTGCCCATAAAGTTATTTTTTCATTGTCAATGACGCCCAATTTTGAGTGTTCCACACACATAATGACCCTAAGCTTCTTGGAGCCCCCACTGAATGACCCTCTTTTTTCGACAAAAATCCCCTCCAATAGACCCCTACTGTCATACTCCAGTAGGCACAGGTAGGTCACTTTCATATTCCAGTGCCCCCCCCAGCATCTGTACAAATCTCATTTCTTTGTGTGTATATGCCCCGCAGGAAAAAAAATAGGGACACCGGTCTCGGATAGGTCATCCAAAGATATGAGACAATTAGTTTTTCTCATTGTCCTCATTTGACATCAGTATGTGACCTTGGATACCACCAAGTTACTAGTGATTAAATGCATTAGCAACTTACCTCTTGCTATTTGCAGCATCTTCTAGGTTTATTAATGATTAAATGCATTAGATTTCCAACATTCATTTGCAGCACATCCCGGTCATTATTTCCTTCAGTTCTACCTCCCAAAGCATAAGTCATTACATTGCAGGCTTGTTTGTCTATATGATCCATTCGAGAGCTCAGGAAGTCAGGTATAAAGAGAGAATGTGCCTACAAAAATAATGAAAGGGTATGGTACAAGGAAAATAAATTTACTAATTCTTCAGAGTTCTGTGTGCTGCGCATCAATTATATGAACGTGAAAGCAGAAATGACAAAATAAAACGATCATGCCGATTGGCTGATCAACATTCACTACAGGGAGACATGCATTAATTGATGGTGATCATCAAGCGCACAGCGGAGATCTCCACCTCTTCTACGCCCTCAATGATCAACATCGCTTACCCGGAACTCTGGAACAATAGGCAAATTTATTTTAAATCATGGAGAACATAAAACATGTAAACTATACTAATGCCCCATACTTTTGAATTGTCAACTTTCCCCTCACCCTTCACAGGTCAATTAAGCTGAAGGCACAGTGAATCATTAGGCAGGTTTCCAAAGGAAGCCTTGAGATCACATGATCTTACCATAGTAATTGTTCCCTATCTTTCAATTACCTCTCTAGCTTTGACAACATCTCTGATATTGACAAAGTCTATCTGTTCCTCCTTACTCATCCCCATTAATTCTTGCATTTCAATTACCTCTCTAGCTTTGACAACATCTCTGATATTGACAAAGTCTATCTGTTCCTCCTTACTCAACCCCATTAATTCTTGCATTTCAATTACCTCTCCAGCTTTGACAACATCTCTGATATTGACAAAGTCTATCTGTTCCTCCTTACTCATCCCCATTAATTCTTGCATTTCAATTACCTCTCTAGCTTTGACAACATCTCTGATATTGACAAAGTCTATCTGTTCCTCCTTACTCATCCCCATTAATTCTTGCATTTCAATTACCTCTCTAGCCTTGACAACATCTCTGATATTGACAAAGTCTATCTGTTCCTCCTTACTCATCCCCATTAATTCTTGCATTTCAAGTCGGTGAGGTTTCATTCCTGGTATAAGATCCAAGTTTTTATAGAGAGCTACTTGAAATTTCCTGAGAATTGGACAGTGGTGAGAGTTGGGGTACAGGACTTCTTCTTCAGATTTAGATACAAAGATATCGACAGGACCTGTAAAGGTAAACAAAAACATGCAGTTGAAGATAAAAAGGCAAGTTGGACGGCAGGAGTCATATTTCATACCTGCCAACCCTAGAACGTCACAAATAAGGACAAATGGGAGAAAAAAAAATTTCCTTTACATTACTATATTTTACAAAAATAGGGACACCCGGTAAAATAGCTCTCTTTTTTGTTTCAGAAAAAATAGGGACAATCCCTATTAAATAGGGCAGGTATGATATTTGTTCAGTTTTAGCCATATAACTAAAACACTGCAGTGTACTTCTTAATATTATAATTGATTCCATAATACATTGGAGTGTTGGGAAAAGGTTAAAGGTCATTGGACCTCGACCATTGTCTGAAATAGGTAACAAAATTAAGTATTATTGATCTCTTCCTACCTGCATAGTGGAGTCAGGGAGTCCTTTAATTATAATAATACCTGCATAAAAATTAGGGATGGGTTATTCCGTTTATTTTCTCGAACGTTTAACACATCAGTGATGCGTGCGTTTAACATATTAACAAATCCATAACATTCCTCTTGTGTGTCAGCTTTATTTGTCCTAGCATATGAGAGCAATCTCTGACAAATCATGCTCCCTTCTGACCTGCCTTAAGGTTGCAAACACAGTGCAATTCACACGTACCAACACATTGTTTTCCTAATGTGTTAATTATTCACATTTACACTGAAAATGTTCTCTTTTTACATGGATGCATAAAGGGACTATATTTGACATTCAAAACCTCATTAATATATGCAAAGCCTGTGATCCAATCAAAAGAAATTGATAAGTCATTAATAACGCGCAATGACTCCTGGAACATGGTATATCGCTAAGCGTCATGGCAAGCATGCACGCCTACGCGATGCTGTCACGCTTCTGTGATTGGTAGCTCTTGTTGGCGGTGCAAATGTCAAATTCACCTGGTTGATTTTTTTGTAGGGTAGGTAATAACAATAATTAAAACTGGTCATATTTAACAGCGTTTTATGACCTAAAATAACATAAAATGTCATTTTGATTTGTTCAAAATATCATATACAATAATGAATGAATGAAAATAATAACTTCACACCATCTATTTTGAGTTCATTGTGTGAAATTGTCGGGTTTTGTTTTGGGCCTCTGTATTTTCCCTCGGAAAATACCTCGACCCAAAACAAAGCCGTCTGATTTCACACAATGACCTCAAAATAGATGGTGTGCAGTTATTATTGTCTGGTATTTATATTTGTTTATATTTAGTATTTCCTTACCTTTAAGAGGGCTACACATGCCAGCTACCACACACCGTAAAGATTCTATAGTCCGAGTAATATTTGTTGATCTGAAACTATAAGACATATGCACATCAAATATATCGTACATCTGGATAACATATAGCATTAAATACATCCAATGAAAAAGTTATCATAGGCACTATACAAGAGTGCTCAATACTAACATTTCAGTCAGTAAATTATAAAATTTATAAATAAGTTTAATTAACACATCATGGCCACTACTCCGAGTTTCATGCTGATGATTGCTACATGCTCGTAGCATGAAACTCGGAGTAGTGGCCATGATGTGTTAATTAAACTTATTTAATTATTTTAGCATTAAATACATGTAGTTATATTTATTTTTTTATATACTACTGTAATGTCACACTTCTACTGTACCCAAAGAGCACTAACTCATTAACTGCATTGTATGTAACCCTATTGTGTATCAACCATATTGTTTTGTCGCTAAAGGAGGGCAAATAGTGTACCTCAAGCATTTTTCGCCTAAAACCTTAAATCAAATGATAATTTGTGTTGAAAATGCAATCAGGTTGAGAACCTCTGGCCCTGCTATCCCCTAACCAAGTTGCATCACTGTACCCCATACAGATTTTGGCACATTGCATTACATACAGAATGCAAAAAACCATTCATTTGCCGGGCGCCAAGCAAAATTATCTGGAGGTACACTATTTGCCCTCCATGAGCGACACACACATATGAGTCAGTACTCTTTAGTTTTACCTTATTGACCCTACCAGATTATACTTGTTCACAATCTCATGCAGATATCATGCCCTCTGTTATGGGTAATAGCACAGCAAAAACATACTTTGGATTAGAAATGCATCCTTCCCTTCCCACCTGTTTGTTTCTTTATACTAGCTCTATCAAAATGATTGGTACCCATCAGTTTCTAATGATATGGAAAAGACTGCCACTTCAAAATGTAATGCACATAAACTGCTGATTAATGTCATAAACAGTCAGCTGTCATATAACAATAAATTATGGTAATTTCCAGAGGATCCAATGTTCCATGAAGCATGATTTTCAATAATCATCATAATTGATGGGTACCAATCATTTTGATACAGCTTGTAACCATGTCATACTTACTAGAAGTCTTGATGGTTGAACGTTTTTGGAAGGAGTTGCACTTTATATTGGTAGTGTTGCCTTAGTCTCTGTCCTAATTTATAGCAGTGATCCATCCCTACAGAAGTCAGCTGACCTATATGAGCACCACCCTATATTGTATACAAAGTGAAAAAGAAACATTTACAAACAACATTCTCACACCGATTATTGCTGTGGATTGCGCTAAATATCACATATGAATGTTCATGAGAGATCGAAGATGCATGCTGCCGGTGAAATGCTCTCAATCAAGTGTGGATGAATGAGATTGAAGTTTGAAACTCGCAAGCGAAGTTGATCGATTGTCAGGCTCATCTCACAAATGAAATGATTTTAAAGACTTTTCACGCTGGAATTTTCTTCACATGCGAGACACTGTGAGTAAAGGCAAAGTAAACATTCATTTTTATTGATGTCATTTTTAAAACACCGAAAATATCAAAATTTTGGGTACTCGGTGGTGAGTATTTAACATTGACAACTCAATGGTGAAGAAAACATTGAAAATTTCCAATGTACCGAAAAATGCAACACTTTATAATAATGGTCTATCTGGCACCATTTAAAAGGTACATCTAATTCAAATACTGTTATAACTGGTTGCGAAGGTTATTTGTGGAATGTCTAGTGTGTGCGCTCTTGAAGCAGCAAAGTCCTTGATTTGTTGTTTAAATGGTTTATGGAATGATGTGGGGCCGTAGTGGTCAGCGACAACCTGTAAAGTGTGCTGAGGCTTGTGGATCATCGTCTAGGCGTTGTGCCTGTGCGTAGCGCACTAAAAATCATTGCGCTTTATAACTCTTGTATACTACTATATTTTCAAAGCTTGGTATACTTACATGAAGACGTTTATGGTTGCGATACAACTTTTCAACTCTTGCATCTGGTTTAGGGCTGCCATCAAGACACTTAACCTCGTAGTCAATGTAGGTGTGCTTAGCTCCTGAGAATACCTCATCACTCTTCCATTCCACCTGTCATTCAAAGTCAAAATCATCTTAATTAAATCCAAAGCGATGGGCTATTCCAGTTAAAATCCATACACCCCCTATGGAAGACACAATCTGAATCTTCCACATATGGAGTGTGAATTTTAAAATGGGGTACCTGAATGTTGACTCATGATTTAAATTCTACACCCCATGTATGGAAGATTAAGGTCATATATATCTTCCATACAGGATCACAGCAGCTGAAAGGAGTATCCCATCATGCATTGCAGTATATCTGCATGCCCCATAGCAAATGTATACAAAATATAAACAAGATCCGCTTAGATATTGAGAGAGCTCTATGGATAGTTTCACAATACTTTAGGGGTCATATTTTTGCAAGCAAAAGTCTAAGCTTCTCTGATTTAAACGAGTTATTTAAAGTCGAAGTGAAGGATTTTCTGTACATTTTCTATGGCACATTCAGTTCTATTATGGTACCGCAAAGCATAATGGGATATTCCCTTCAGCTGCTGTGATACAGGATGTATGGATTTCAATTGAAATAGCCCAATGCTGTGGTAAATCCACCATTGGATTGTCATGTATGGAGGCCAAAACAATGTTCTGTTTGCATTTATCGGCAGAAGCCTGACATCAGACGATAACTTGCATCCTTAAATGTCTGTAACCCAATCGACAGTCTCACTTCCCTGATTTTTGGCCCCCACATATGTTATCATCCAGATAGTTGTTTGTTCCCTTGCCTGGTTGTTTGTTTCTTTCTTTCTTTGTATCTTTGTTTGTTTGTTTGTCCGGGCGGAAGCAAATTCATTAATCCACTCTGCACCTCAAATGTAATTTGTGTATCGGTCACCTGGAGCTACAGGGTTTTTTCATATCTGTAGCCTCTTCATAGAGTGCATAGTCCGTACTTTATATGTAAAAGTCTCTGTTGGTGTGATTTTTTTGTTGTTTATGTGACAAGCCATGACCAAAAATCACATTTTGACCAAAAAACACATTTTTGACCAAAAAACACATTTTTGACCAAAAATCACATTTTTGACCAAAAATCACATTTTTGACCAAAAAATCACATTTTTGACCAAAAATCACATTTTTGACCAAAAATCAACTTTTGACCAAAAATCACTTTTGACCAAAAATCACATTTTTGACCAAAAATCACATTTTTGACCAATAATCGCATTTTTGACCAAAAATCATGTTTTTGACCAAAAAATGATTCTGAAGACATAATGATAAAATTGGACGGATAATTTCGCATGATACCTGAATTTATCAGTCTCGCTAGAGTTTTCAAATATCACGCTCGACTTTGTCTCGCATGATATTTGAAAACTCTAGCTCGACCGATGAATTCAGGTATCACACTCAATCCGTCCAATTTTATATCAAACTTGCTACGGTGATAGTCTATATGGTAGCCTCATGTGCTGTACACTTTTAGTGTCATGTTATTTGCATATTTATGAATATTAATGCGCTCATTTGTATATTTTGCCTTCATTTCCATTATTCCACTCTCCAGCTTAAACGCAATCACCGATCAACTTCAAACTTGATATTGTGATAGTATATGGTGGCCTCATGTGGTGTATAGTTATGTGGGGGCCACCTTAATTACGAACCGCGTAATTCTAGTTCTCAGTTTTTGGTATCATAATAGATCACATTTTTCTCATTACCATCCTGGAATTTGACGCTCTTATTAGTTGATATATTTTATTATATTTCATCAGGGATATGTGTCACAAAACTTTCAACCTATCATAGCATGAGTAACCAGTTGTAAATAGGTACGTGTCCATTACTTACGATGTGTATCAATCATAAATCGCCTTAGTGAAATGGAACTTACCAAATACGATTGACCAACAAGATTTATGATGTAAAATTGAGTGAAATGCACTCCTGAATACAAGAATCTCAATCATAAGTATACACTTTTCTATCAATATTTTGCAACTTACTGGTTCTATGGCTTTGAGTTCTGACAGCGGTGTACGAGCGCCATGCCGAAAGAACACCTGAACAAACTTGAGCTCCAAATCAGAATGGTTTTCTAGGCTTGCTATATGGTCTTCTGTCATGTCATACACAATACGACGTGATGAGGCCTTGTCAGCACAATACGCCACAATGCCACATAGACTTGCAGTCACTGAGGCTGTGCCTGCATACAATGCTTTCCTGTGTTGAAAAATAGTTCAATTATTAAACCAGGAGGCTTAAAGGCATTCCTACAATGCAATTTTTTATGATTGGGAAATTTGATCAATATACATGTAACCCCATTACCACACACACAAAATGGTAATTTTAAAATTGCAGCCAACAAGCTAATAGTTGAGACTTATCAAATTAAATTGGATTTTCTTATAGAAAACATTCTTAATGTCCCACTGCATTAATTTTATTCATAAGTCTCAATGTTTTGAATGTTAAGGATGAAAACACCAGATATTATGGGAATGTCTTTATACATCCTCTGTTATTAAACAATGTTGTTTTGGTTCACTATGTTGTGACATACTGTCTAACCACTTATCTGTATCCGGCCATGACAATGTTCACATTAGAAAATTTTCTTCTTTTGACGAACCTCGAACGAAGATTAAAAATTGTTTTTTCTTAATGTTACGCACTTTTCTTCCTTTGACGAAGATTAAAATTGCTTTGTTCAACTAAGCTAAAAAGGTTGTTTTGACAAAGGAATACTTCATTCAACGAAGCTAATTTTGTTATGTGTACGCTCGCTTTGTTCAACAAAGGAAAGTGATCATGTGACAAGTGACCTTCACCGGCTTTAATAATAGGCAGAGGAGGCTTAAAGGCATTCCTACAATGCACTATGATTGGGAAATTTGATCAATATAACCTAATTTTAAAGGCAAAGTCCCCATTGCCACACACACAAAATGGTAATTTTAAAACTGCAGCCAACAAGCTAATAGTTGAGACTTAGGACTGATATTTGATTTTCTTACAGGAAACATTCATATTGTCCCACTGCATTAATTTTATTCCTAAGTCTCGATGTTATGAATGTTAAATAATAGGATGAAAACACCAGATATTTGCACACAATTCCAATGCAAAGCATGATCAACTGTACCACATGTGTACAAAAGCCAGACATACAAGGTCAGAAACCCCATTGGGTTGTGGGAATGTCTTTAAACGTCCTCTGAATAATAGGCAGGCGTTAATAGCTTCGTTCGAGCTTCGTTAATTTTCATGAAATGTGTACAGTGAAATGTCTTCATTCGGTCATCGTTCAGCGTAATGTGTACGCATGCTTAATTTGTTAATCAAGATTTTAAAACTTATCTTCGTCGAATGAAGAAATTTTCTAATGTGAACAGGGTCCATGATGAGCACAAACATATGGCAGGCTAAATGAAAATCCTAATAAGTGAATTATGTGCAATTCTCTATTGAAAACCCATAAGTGATAGAGGGGAACAACAAACTAGAAGGCTATATATTTGTACACAAATACAGCTATACCCGCATGTTATCGGTTTACACAAACTTACAGTGCTTATTTGCTGAGGACTTAGGTTGCTGTTGTCAGTCTCTCTAATTCACAGTGAAGCTATGCAATTTAATAGATTGAAATTCACAATATGCAATTTGATTAGGGGAAAGCTATTCCAGAGGGAGTATGTAAATTAAATGGAACAGCCATTTCAGAGGGAATATGTAAATTAAATGGAACAGCCTATTTTGTGGCCATTTCAGAGGGAGTATGTAAATTAAATAGAACAGCCAATGGGTATGTAATTTCACTGGAACAGCCTTAACGTTTATGTTATCTATATTATAATTGGTCTTGTGTCACAACCTGGGGTACCTTTGTGTTACATAGTAAAAAAATGAAATGGTTTAAACATTTTATCTACACATCTCATTTAAAGTGGTTTATCCTTCTGAGCATTTTGACACCTTTTTTATGGAAATCGGTTAAAAAATGAGAGAGTGTGGGCAAAAACCATCACAAAGTAGGGAGGATGTAACCTCACCTCTTTTTTCCACATTTACAATCATTCTGAGCAAGTATTTGTCTTTTAAATGAACTTCTGTATTTATTTACTTGGTTTAGATGTCTAAGAGTTCATTTAGACATTTTTTTACTAGATTCAAATTTTTAAAGAGGGTTTTAAATCAAATTTACAATATAAATCCCTCCCCTAATCCTCCTCCCCCTAATCCTCAGCCACCCTTGGCACATTTCATGCCAAACGTCATAAGAAAATAATTGAAAAATATTTTAAAACAGGATAAAAACATGAGTAATATAGAATAAATTAGCCTCAATTTAAGACCTAATTGAATCTTCTAAGTGAAGGAATACTCAAGAGACAGTGTTTTGAAATCCAAACTGCACATCAAAATGTAACAAAGCCACCTTTTTGGGTACCCCAGTATATGACACAAGATCAATTACGCTATTGTCTGTGAATCTGTTTAGTCCTACGTGTATGGGGTGGGATGGGATGGGCGTTATTAACAATATAATTCTCAGGTGCAATCTGTGTACAAACTCTGAGCCCAGAAGCTGCTTTATTTGATGACAAACGGACGGCCCTTTTTTAACATTTGGGGCCCTGGGGCCCATAATATTTGACTTATGAGGCTCATGTACATATGTTGAAGTATAATTCTCAAGTACTATCAGTAGACTCAAGCTGGGCACTGTAGCTGCTTTATTTACTGAGTAACGGCTGGCCCTATGTTTTAGTGTTTTGGGCCCTGGGGCCAATGGTGTGACATATGGGGCTCATATGTACATATAACAATATAATTCTCAGGTGCAATCTGTGTACAAACTCTGAGCTCTAAAGTTGCTTTATTTGATGAAAAACGGCCGGGCTTTTGCTTTAACATTTGGGGCCCCGGGGCCCATAATATTTCACTTCTGGGGCTCATGTGCATATGTTGAAATATAATTCTCAAGTGCTATCAGCAGACTCAAGCTGGACATTGTAGCTGCTTTCTTTACAGAGTAACCGCCGGCCCTATGTTTTAGCGTTTGGGCCCTGGGGCCCATATTATGTGACACATGGGGTTCATATATACATATAACAATATAATGCTTTAGACCTATTAGTGTACCAAATCTAAACCCTGTAGCTCCTTTATTTGCTGAGAAACGACAGGCCCTTTATTTTAACATTTGGGCCTCTGGGGCCCCTAGCCTTAAACATCTGGGGCCAAAATGGGCAAAAGGCAATTTACAACTTAGGGCCCATATATGTGCCACATATGAGCTCTAGTGCCCTTGTAGTTTTATAGCTAGCCTTGTCAATCTGTTGCCCTTATTTTAACATTTGGGGCCCTGGGGCCCATATGACATGTGGGGCTCATGTATACTTGCATATATAGAGTACCCCTGGATCTATCAGTGTACCAACTCAGGGCCCTGAGGCTGCTTCATTTAATGAGAAACAGCATACTTTGTATTTTTTACATTTGGGCCCCTGGGGCCCGTGACCTTTGACCTCTGGGGCCAAGATGTGCAAAAGATAAATCTACGGGGTAGGGCCCATAAGTGTACCACATATGGGCCCTGGGGCCCTTGTAGTTTTAGCGCTAGCCCTGTCAATCTGTTGCCCCTTATTTTAACATTTGGGGCCCTGGGGCCCATGATATATGACATATGGGGCTCATGTATAATTGTATATATAGAGTACCCCTGGGGCTATCAGTGTACTAACTCAGGCCCCTGAGGCTACTTCATTTGATGAGAAATGGCATGCTTTGTATTTTTACATTTGGGCCCCTGGGGCCCGTGACCTTTGACCTCTGGGGCCAAGATGGGCAAAGGATAAATCTACGGGGTAGGGCATATAAGTGTACCACATATGGGCCCTGTGGCCCTTGTAGTTTTAGCGCTAGCCTTGACAGAATGTTGTGTTTGATGGACGAAGAAGAGGAGGAGGAGGAGGAGGAGGAGGAGGAGGAGAAGAAACCATAGGATGGCAATATACCCGTTCATGCTTCGCATGCGGGTATAAAGATTGTTCAACATGGGGTAATAACACTCTGAGCAATATTTTATGCAACACAGCTGTTTTTCCGAATGCTTTGAGCCTACATGTAAAATTTAAGTTGTCAAAACATTGAAAACATGTTTTCCTTTGAAATTCACACATCTGGAACAGAGATATGGTGTAAAAGAGGTCCGGATATCATTCAGAGGTTGGACTGCTATGTTTTTCAGTTCAGTTATTGGAACTACTAGCTCGCCACATAAACTTGTATGGCTTAAAATTCTGACTGCTCAGCTGTAGGTTTACTGTCATCCGTATTTTGAAATCTGTTGACGATTTGATGATCCCCGGTCCATTATTTTAGCTGTGTCATGTGTATTGTGTCATGTGTATGACACCAGGGTATGACGCTTGTGGGAACCAGCCAAACATCAGAGTAAAAAAAAACAATCGCCTCTACATACACGCTACATAACAGCGTGTGTGATTGGTCAAGAGCCGGGCATAAACAGCGTTCCGGATGTGAGATCGCCGGGTAGGGTAAATGCAAGAAAAATCAATTTTTTTGATAATGTTACTCGTAATTTTTTGTTATTATTTTGATGAAATAAGAATCACAAAATGTTCTGGTATGTATGAACAGGGTTCATTCATATATTTTCATGACTAAACGTTTTTTTATGCAAGCGGCCCCTCGGGCATAAATAACGGTTTAGTCATGAAAATATGTGATGCGATCAAGCAAAATCAGTCGGAACTCGGAAATATTGATTTTGAGATATTGGCAAACAAAGCAAATATTTTGTTTTGTTTCCTTTTGTTTTGGAAACTCTTTAATTGCTCATTGAATATCTTTAGAACTAGTCGTTCAATTTCAATGGGGTTTTCTGCAAAATGCAGCTTTGTAAATGCTTTTACTATCCTATAAAAACTGAAAATTTAATATTTCCGAGTTCCGACTGATTTTGCTTGATCGCATCACATATGAATGAACCCCTGATTTATGCCCAAGGGGCTGCTTGGCAGTGCTTGCGGCCCGAAGGCATAAACAACCGTTAGTCATGAAAATATATATAACATTTTGTGATTCTTATTTCATCAAAACAATAACAAAAAATTACAAATACTTTATTAAAAAACATGATTTTCCTTGCATTTTCCCTACCTGGCGATCTCACATCCAGGACACCCGGCATAAACGCCGTTTATGCCCGGCTCTTGACCAATCACACGTGCTGTTATATAGCGTGGCCGTGTATGTATGAACAGGAGTTTAGCACAGTATATTACAGACGCAGATGCACAGTCCAGATTTATATTAAGGATACGATACATGATTTACCGACAAGTGACTCATTTCGGAATGCGATCATGAATTTTGAAGAAAAAAAAGTTTCCACAGGCTTCGTTGGGACTCGAACCAGCGATTCCAGACTTCCTTCGATTACGCGTCTAGCGCTTTACCGCTCGGCCACCTCATTCTTTCTCTAGAATGTTTTGTACATGTATGTGAAATAGCTTCAACAATGGTTCGGTGCATAATGGTAAAAATAGCCTTGACCTAAAAAAGGGCGAGAGGTACCATATTTACGGATTCAGGCTAAATTTAAAATTGATATAAAAAAGGTTTGTTTTTTGATCGATTACAAAAATTAATTTTTGTCGTATAAAGAAATTGTATCTGGCGTGAATTACACCACAGTTTTTATTCCTAGGGCTCTTTGACTTCTTCAAATAATTTTTTTAATGATAGAGTGTATCCCCTGGCCCTCTATAAATACGCACAAAAGATCGAGCCCCCTTAAGCTGAATTTATACTCGATCGCTTTTGCAGAAATACGATTCTCACGCATGCTCAGTGTTTACTTACATTTCCAGAGCGTCAAGCTGATCAATCTATTCAAATCGCCGAGGCAAAGACAACATCGCTTTTGCAAGTTTGACACGTGAATGAGTCAACCAATCATATACAACCAACTGGATATTATTTTGCCAATTAATTTACCTTTCTCGATTAACTTTTGGTGATGAATTAATTCAAAGCAATAATTATTGACAGCAACTGATGTTTTAAAAATGTATTTTGTGGCATTTAGAATATTTCAATTGAGTTGTCTGCAATCGCCGTTGCATGATAAGTGTAAATGCAAATTAGTGACGAGTGATGCATTGCAAAAATCGCAATCGCTCGGCGATCGAGTAGACTTTGACTTTGACTTTGAAGAAATACTGTCCAACGTTCCCTGCGGGAATCAAGCGGCCAGGAATAGTGTGCGCCTGTTGTTGGTTACTTAGTCTTGCTTCTTATATAGGTGGCTTGTAATTGCTGTTTTAAATGCTTGAGGTTCTTAATAATGTTGGCTATGCTTTCTGGTATCGAGTTCCAATCTCGAATTGTTCTCGGAAAATATGAGTTCTTATAACATTAACAGTCTTTTGTAGCCGTTATTGTTGCAAATGCTTGAGTATTGGTATGCCGTGACGTACGTGGGGCAGGCTGAAGGAGTTTTCCGACAGGTAGGGATAGGTGACCGGTGATTTATCCCATACCATGATGCATGGTGCCATTCCCATTATGGTCGATGGTCATGGCATGCATCATAAAAAATGGTAGTTAGGTGAATGGATGATGCAACTTTTTAAGCTTAACGATTTTTTGTACCGATTTATTTTACGAAAAATACAGATTTTCTGAAACTAAGAAAAACAATATCACAAACCTGAACATGGTGACACTAAACTTGAATCTCTTTTACCATGACATGTGTTGAGGGAGATATTTAGTTCATGATTGAGTTTCCTTCTTCCACCAGCTGATCCGGTTCCCGAATTCAACAGGCTGAAAAATGTTAAAGGCTCATTGCACCTTAAGGGTGCTCATCATCGAATCATATCCAATAAATTTTCTGTGAATTTCCCCCGGGGAATTTCCAAAGCTGAAGTTTTTGTTCACTACTGTTATGATGTCATTCGACTATGTAAAACACTTAGGGGCTGTGCAATAATTATGAGCCCTGGGTGGAGGGTAAAATGGGGGGAGCCTGGGGGAAGAAATTTTGGCAAGCCAAAAGGGGGGGCAAGTAATTTTGGCAAGTCGAGAGGGGGGGGGACAATCGATTTATGGCAACACATCCATGGGGGGCCTTTTTAAATAAAACGCGATAAAAAGGCATTATACAGCAGAGACACTGAAATGAATACCCGGGATCGATACACGTGAATGTGCTTTGCACGATTTGATATTCAGATGATAAATCTTGGATACCGGGGTAGAAAATGATGAATATCTCCCGTTGTTGATTTAGTCTAAAGAAGCCAGATTTTGTTCCTTGCACTTGAATATATGTGTTCAACGGATATGATAGTCGTTAGCTTGCGTCTTGAGAAAGAACCATTGCGTCTTGAACTCAAAAACTGACAAAAATATTCTGATTTTATATGTGCCAAACTATAGCAGCGTAGGCAAGCTGCACTCACTCGTGCAAACAGTCTAAAAGCATATGACCATTGACCTCATAATGGCATATACATGCCCACTCACACACAGAGAGGTCAATTACCAGGCTATTGTCAGTAGCCTTAGTCAGTTGTCCCTTGGCTCATTATACGTCTCAAAGGTCGGCACAAAATGGCCATGCGTGGCTGTGGATTCAACCTACCATGGCGATTTCTGCCATGAAGATATCGGGGCGATGACACTGTGGAGGGGGGAAAAGAATTTTGGCGGGCCAAGAGGGGGTGAGGGGCAAGCGATTTTTGGCGGGCCGAGAGTGGGGGGGCAAAGCGATTTTTGGCGAGCCGTTTTGAAATTTTACCCCCTTAGGGAGGTCATAATTATTGGGGCACTCAAGGGAGGGATATCAGAAAGGGGCTCATTATGGTTTTGGGTCACTCTAATAACAAAAATGATAAAAGTATCATTTGAACATTTTAGAAAAAAAAAGACCAAACTTTGCAAAATTTTACAATACAAATTGGTTGCAATAAGAGCTAGAATAAAAGTTTCTGCACTATTTTATGTAGATCATGATCTAAACACTACAATTTATTCATTTATATAGTAGTAGGAATCCTAAAAAATAATGTTGTAGCCATTGAATTGTCAATTTTTTGTTATTTCAATTTCAGGCAGGGTCACCTTTAAGGGGGACTACACCCCTGCCCAATTTTGCACCAATTTTTGCATTTTTCTCAAAAATTATAGCGCATTGGTGACAAGTAAGATATGTATATTATAGGGGCAAGGACTACAACTACTGCACTGTAAATTTTATTTCAGCACAGACAACAATTGTGGAGTTACAGTCAAAAATGAGGAAAAACCAATATTTGATCAATAAATCAATAACTACTTGTCCTGAGTTGCTGAAATTTGAGTGCAGTAGTTGTAGTCATTGCCCCTATAATATACATATCTTACTTGTCACTAATGCGCTATAATTTGTGAGAAAAATGCAACAATAGGCACAAAATTGGGCAGGGGTGTAGTACCCCCTTAAAGTCCCATTCAGTGATCCCAGCAAAAGTATTTTTATTTTTAAATTGAAGGATAAGGGACCGTTCACAAACATTTGTAAGGGGGGGGCCTGATGCAAAAAAAATTCATTGTGAAAATTTTTCGGGCCCCCTTTACAGACCTCAAAAATTTCAGGGCCCCCCCCTTTTTGTCATGAAAATTATGGGTCAACCCCATAGAAAAGCATATAAACTTAATTTTTCCAGGAAAATTTGTGGTCATTTTTCAGGGCCCCCTTAGGAGGGTCAAAATTTTCAGGGCCCCCTTTTTGCATCAGGCCCCCTAACAAGTGTTTGTGAACGGTCCCTAAGTTGTTAAAATTGTCATTACCTATTTCTGATATTTAAAATGTGGGCAAAAACAAGTAAATAGCTTATTGATAAATACATGTAGCTAATTCATATACTGTCAGTATATAAATTACTGATTCACCTAAAATGTCTTATTTTGTGTTTCATACATGGCTTTCGGCTGGTTATGTCAGCACATCTATGACAATGACAAATGTACCAAAATCTGAATTTTGATGATTTTTAAGATCGTCAGGATGAGCAAATCACTGAATGGGCATTTTTAAAAGTGGGAAATTTTATACATTGTTTTGTATTGTATTTAAAAGTGGAAGACATGACCTTTAAATAATCTCACACACAGAGAGTGTGAATTATTCAAATGGGATTACCTAAATGGGTGACTCCATTTGAAATCTATACCCCCCCCCCTGTGTGGGAGAGTAAGGTCTTGTATTCAGGTCTCTATTACTTATTTCTTGAACATGTTCAATAAATAAGTAAATAATGTAGGGCTTCCCCGGGAGGGCTTCCCTCATTTCTTTTAGTCCAAACATGTCTTATATGCATGTTCACTAGCCAGCCCACTACTACTCAAATGTTTTGAGCCCGGTTTTTGAGTATGTTATTTAATATTTAATATTTTTTCTATTCTAAAACATTTCTGGGGTAATTTTTCAAAATATCAGCCATACATCCCCCAAACATCCCCCTCCCCGGGCATACCAAGCCATACATCCCCCAAACATCCCCCAAACATCCCCCATACATCCCCCAAACATCCCCCAAACATCCCCCTCCCCGGCATACCAAGCCATACATCCCCAAACATCCCCCTCCCCGGCATACCAAGCCATACATCCCCAAACATCCCCCTCCCGGGCATACCAAGCCATACATCCCCAAACATCCCCCCCCGGCATACCAAGCCATACATCCCCCAAACATCCCCCCTCCCCGGGCATACCAAGCCATACATCCCAAACATCCCCCCCCCGGGCATACCAAGCCATACATCCCCCAAACATCCCCCCCCCGGGCATACCAAGCCATACATCCCCCAAACATCCCCCCCCCCGGGCATACCAAGCCATACATCCCCAAACATCCCCCTCCCTCAGGCATACCAAGCCATACATCCCCAAACATCCCCCCCCCCGGGCATACCAAGCCATACATCCCCCAACCCCCCCCCCTCCCCCAGGCATACCAAGCCATACATCCCCCAAACATCCCCCTCCCCCAGGCATACCAAGGGCTGGGAGGGGCATGTGAATCCAGGGGCTGAATGATTTTAAGGCACAAACAGGTTGTTTTTTCACGCTTTTGGCATAAGTACTAATGTTTAATCAACATCTCTATTTTCTCTTAAACTCATATGTGACATGATCAAGGGGAATGAGTCACATGTGGACCCTAGCCGAAAATGAGTTTTGCATAGGGTTTTAAAGAGGACATTAAGAGCTCTCTGAAACTGAAAACCCCATGTTGATACGATTTATCCATCACTGAAAACAATATAAAACAAAAGAATTTTAACACTTTCTTTCCAATATCTCAAAATCAATATTAGCGACATCCGACTCATTTCCCTTGATCGTGTCACATATATTCCATCCAAGTCATTCTCCTCCATCCATAGGCCAATATTCCTAGAAAATTCAGCAAGCCTCCCTAACACCTGTTTACTTATCAGCATAAAACCCAAAGCTGGTGATCACAACTTTCACTAAGCATTTAGATTAGAAATAAAATCCAATCTTTTACTCCTGGGTGTGCATGGGGGGCACTCACATATAAAGATGGTACAGGTATGTGCGGCGGTCAAGGGTCTCTTTTTCAGGGTCTCCGGCAGTTCTTCAAGACCCTCATTTGCATCATGCTCCAGTTCATTGAGCCTCAAACTCTGAAAATTTGGAAAAATTTGAATTTTTTTTAGCTCCAAAGCCTATAATTCACAGACCCCCACAAAAATGTTTCAGTTCATCAAGCCCCTATTTTGCCCCAAAATCAGTTCTTAGTTCTCAAAGTTCGGCGCACACCCCTATCAAAATTTAAGTTGAGTGCCCGGGCTTTTACTACTCCAAATGTTTCTCGGGTAAAAACTCATGTCCTAGCTGTTCTGTTGCATGTACATGTAGTCAAAATAATCCAGATGACACAGTTGATATGGTGATCATAATTATTGGTTAATTTCAAAAATTCATAGATGATAGGTCTGTACAATGCAGTTCAAGTTCATCTTTTCATCTGAGCAGTGCAGTGGAGAGGAAAGTTCTACAAAAGTTCTTGTCAGTTTGTCATCAGAACATGTTATTGACTTCAATTCCTATTGATGTCAATCTTGCTACCATGGTGTCTGTTACCTATGGAAATAAGAAAACAAATCATGAAAAACATACAGAAATCTCTAAGAAATTATTTCATTTTTCTCTCAATATTTATAAGGCTTGGTTTCAATTGCATTCTCAGCCATATTTTGTCAGCTTTAGAATATAGCGTTTAATTATAATGGTGTATGAATGATACTCTATCAAAAAAAAAAAAAAAAAAAGCGCAGTGATTTATAGTGCGCACGCACAGGCACAACGCCTAGACGTTGATCCACAAGCCTCAGCACACTTTACAGGTTGTCGCTGACCACTACGGCCCCACATCATTCCATAAACCATTTCACAACAAATCAGGGACTTTGCTGCTTCAAGAGCGCACACCCTAGACATTCCACAAATAACCATCGCAACCAGGATCAGCTCCCCAAGTTTCGTACGGGTTACAACGAGACAATTAGCAGTAAGTTCCTTGTCCAGGGGAATTTCAAGCTAACTCAATTTTCCACGAGAGCATATTATAGGCACCGCCAGGGTTCGAACCCGCAACCTCTCGCACCATAGTCGAACGCCTTAACGATTGAGCTAACTTGACTGCCACAAAGACCCATAACCAGACAAATTGGGCAACGGCCTATAGTGTGTCTTTTCTTAGGTTAGCAACTATTTTAAACTGTTGCGATTTGGTAGTTCACAGCATCTTGCGAATGGTAATGAGCTTTGGCAAAAATTGTGTTGATCATTTCATAGCGAGTGTGTAGAAGAATTCAAATATCACAGATTTTGTAGGTCATGTGGTTCCTGAGTCACAGATATACTTTTGTAGGTCATGTGGTTCCTGAGTCATATTGTAAAGGGCTGGAACAACAACACTTTTGTAAAACGTATTGTTGTGTTCTGCGTAACACTAATAATGTAGACTCAAGAATTATGCAAAGACAGATATTGACTTTTACGTATATTCATTTATTAATATTAGAGATGTTACTAGGTTCGAGACAAGATCAAGAATAGATCTTACATGTTTGATACCAGATCAAGACTGACTCTATTACTGAAATATCAGCCCTTATATGGGGTTATGCAAATTAGTCAATTGAGGCACAGATTGAGGGAGAGATAGAGGAGAGAGATTGGGTAGTAATTTGAGGGAGGTCATTCAATGTCACTTTGAGGGCTCTAATCTAGGGATTAGAGTGAGACTGGGTAGGAAAATGAGCAAGGCTGATCTTTTTTTACGGGGGGCATGAGGGGGCAAATCAGTCAGAACTATTGCTCCCTGTTACCCCTCCAGTAAAATCCCAAAATTACGAAAATGTTACCTTTTTGCTGTAATTTTGTTGGTCCCCCCCCCCCCCCGTAAAAAAATTCCTGGCGCTGACACTGGCCAGCATAGGGACAAATAACCTTCTATATGCCCCATGGGATTAGGTTAACATGCAATTTGAATATGCCACTGCGAAATCCAACATGTCATTACACTCAACTTGAGACAAGACAAGACTATAGTCGTAAGAAACTTGCCTCATCAGTTAGGAGGGATACAGAATCCAAACACTGAAATGTGTTTAGCCATCCTGATTTCACCTGGAAATGTGCTATTCCAGTTGACATCCATACACCCCCTATGGAAGACATGCCCTTAACCGTCCACACAGGGAGTGTTAATTTCAAATGGGGTTACCTGAATGAGTGGCACGTACCACTTGTAATCTACACTCCATGTGTGGGATATTAAGGTCAAGTCTTCCATGGGGTATAAGGATGTCAGCTGGAATAGCCCAATATTTGGTTGCTGAGGGAGAACCCCTATTAGATGTACATCCCAGTACAGAAAGTATTGAGTTTGGAAAATAATAAACAGTTATTATGTCTACATTTCTCATAATAAAACAAACTAACCTTAGGACAATCTTTGACTCTCAGATATTTCAATCCACATTGTACATCGTTAGCACCATCATCATCATCATCGTATGAATTCCTCCTCAAGAATCCTTCCAAACCTAGATTAGATACCCGATAGCAGTAACTCACATCAAGCACCTGTAAACTGTGACACTTAAAAGCTATTTGACTCACACCATAGTCAGTTACTCCATAGTTACTGCTGACATGGAGCTCCCGTAGATTCTTGGCACTGGTTGCCATATTGCACAGAGATTCATCAGTGATCTGACAATAAACAAATCAAACACAGGATATTGATATTGGTGTTCCTCAGGGGTCAATCTTGGGTCCATTATTACATATCAAACACAAGATATTCAATTTATGACACAATCTGCTCCATGGGAACCAAAGGAGGAATTTTGAAAATTGAGTTACTATAATTACTAACATTTTAATAGGCTATCATAATACTGAAAACAACAAAGGTCTAGCAAACTTGATTCTAAAGTTCTGAAGTTTGATTGTTTTTTATTGTTTTTTACTCCATATTTTTGCCTTTATCTCAATTTCAAAATTTGTTACCTTTGGTCCCCATGGACAAAACTTCATTCTAAAAATATTTTTGACCAGATACATGCAAATTTCAATTTCAGATTATTGTTTGCATTCTGCATGTAACACATTGGGCAAAAAATATGCATGTAGTGCTACATAAAAAAGACTTACAAGTTTAAAGATGCCAACTATAATTAAAAGTCTAGTTTGCATATATCGCTCTGTCAACCAGACCAAAAATGCAGTACTGCGCAGGTCAGCAACCAATCATGCCGTGTCTTTGTACTAGCTGCCTTGATGCCAGATGCAAACTAATTCGGTCTTTAATGGCAGTACACTATTTGCCCTCCGTGAGCGACAAACCAAAATGGCACTGATATTTACCATGTAGCATTACACACAGGACAATTTTGAGCTGCTACTCCTTGAGTATAACCTCATTGATGAAAACAAGCACTTACCCTGTAGCAACTACTGAGGTCCAACTCAGCCATCTTAGGACATCTTTTCATCAGCATTATGATTGCCAGATCTGTTAGTGACCCACATTTGAAGGCACTAAACACTTGCAGCTGATGGCATTTATTAGCAACTGTTAGAATGCTGCTTTCAGTTACTGCCCTCCAGCATCGACCCAATCTATAAACAAGTAAATAAAACACAAGACTTGAAAATAATCAAAAGTATCTGTAGAATTCAATGAAATAAAGTAGGTAGGCCAGGCACTGTCAAGTCTGCATACATGTTGCTCATACAGAGAAATTTGTGTAGCTAATAGCTATGGATTATCTAGGAAACTTTGATAGTTCATGGTTGACTTTTTGTCAAAATGACTTCGCTGGTGACGGAATTGGGCTTGCACTTGTAAAGCTTTGTAAACCCTAGTTCTCACACATTAAAAAATGACCATTGAAACAATATCAGATGTAACAAATACTTCCTCATGTATGATAATTCAATACGGTTATCCATAGTATTACGGTAGGGCTACACTAGAGTCTGAAGTTTTCCGTTTTACGGAAAACGGAAGAAAATCACAGAATCGTACAAGAGGTACAACACAGAAAATGATATTTTTGTATGATGTGAAAAAAATTGTTGTGTATGTCAATTTTTATGATAAAAATACTGCTTAATAATACCGAAATAAAGGTATATTACCAAGGCATGAACCCCCTATATCCCTCCAAACATCGTAAAAGTCGGCCTATTATCGTGAGAATATTCCAATCAGAGCATGTTGATCACGATATTGAACACTTTATTGTGACATTAATATCATTGTTATACATTTTAAGCTTTATTCATGACACGGATTTACAAATTTTACAACACGGATTACAACACGGAAAATGGATTTTAGAAAACAGTAAACTTCGGACTCTAGGCTACACATACTCAAAATTAAATACCGGTAGCGCACAAGAATTTGCAATTCAGTATAACAATACAGTCAATTTGAGGAATGAGCCAAAATTTAGCCAATTTGAGAAAAAATGCTTCTCTATTATAGTGCACCCAATTTTGCCAGAGCAAGTAAAACACCGATTCTTATTATGTTTTTGTCTTTTGGTCATCATGATGAAAACAAAACTAGACTGAGAGAAAACATATGTATGAGGGGGTATCAAAAAGTTTTAGAAATCACCCAGAAGTGAAAGAGCTATATCAATGCAATTTTTGTCAGTGCAATCACTGGTCCTTATGTACACTATGATGCAAAAATGGTCTCATAAGTATGTTTACTTTTTTTTACAGGAGCTAGATGTCACTACCTGCCTATGTAACCGCATGACCAGCAAAATGGAGAACATTGAGGCATGCAGCATGATTAAGTTCCATTTTAAGGGTTACAGTGCCCAGAAAATCTGTGATGAAATAAAAATTCCTTTTCCAAAAAGCAAAAGTGACATATCACAATCACCACCGAAGATAACTTTCATTTCATCATTTTCTAGGCACTGTAACCCTTCAAAAGCAGGATCTTAATAATGCTGCTTGCCTCAATTTTCTCAATCTTGCAGTTTATGCGCAGTAACTGGGGCAGCAGGTTATTGGCATCTAGTGCCACCTGTAAAAAAAGTAAACATACCTATGAGACCATTTTTGCACCATAGTGTACATAAGGACCAGTGATTGCATTGACAAAATTTCATTGATATAGCTCATTCACTTCTGGGCGATTTTCTAAAACTTTTTGATACCCCCTCGTACCAGCAATTGATCTCAACCCATACCTGAGTTCCTGTAGATGCACCGCATATTTAACAATGCTGCACAGCAGTTCCTCATCAACCTCAAACTCCCACTCAGTCAAATCCAGCACCTTCAAGGATCGCAAGTATTTCTGAACATACTCCAACCATTTCGTACACACCAATTTAACTGGTCCAATCTCTCTGATGGTGAACAGTGGAAGTATGTGGTGGATGATAATCTCATCTGGTAGTCCAAAAATGTTTATTGTGGATGCAGATGTTTCTGTTCCATCTTTGTAACATTCATCAGTGGAAACTGTGGACGCAGATGTGTTTATTCTGTTTTTTGAACATTCATCAGCTGAAGCTGTGGACACAGACGTTTTTATTCTGTCTTTTGAACATTCTTCAGCAGAAGCCATTGAAACAATGCAATGGAGGTCAAATGCTGAAACTGGCGATACCTGTAACCATGGTAACCATTCTTCTTCAAGTATATCTGGCCATCACATAATGCTACAAGAAGAACAAAAAGAAAGATGATTCCATTATAACTTTACAACTCAGTTGGTTCTTCCTCCATGTACAGGGTGTATCAGCTTGCTTTGTTATCCAATAAAACACCTGCTTCTATTACATTCAAATTGGATTCTCCTGAAATGACTACAATTTATAGCAGGGGTTACTATATTCTTCCAGAAAATTTAACTTATTCCCTCAGGGTACCATGCTGTGGCCACATCCTTCCCCAGATTCTTCCCAACAGAAATGGACCTAAAAGTTTATGCTGGTTGCTATAAATAATGTAAGTCCCCGGGTGTAAGTCTTACCATACTTTTCCTCAAATATTGATTTTCTTGTTCCCTCCTTTCCCTGACAGAATGTACATGTAGGTGTTTGTCAGACACGGAAACCTTTCTGATACAACTGTTAACAATATATTTATAATTATAAGTTGTTCTGTTATATACCAACATAAAATTCTTCCATAGATGGTCAGCCTGGACACTTAACCATTGTATAATTATAGGGATGACAAACTCAGACTCAATAATAGAATAATAGAAGAACAGACCCCTAATTTATAGTTTAATAAACTTTTATCACATCAATCTGCCAATAAGGTGGCTGTTATGATGCATTTTAATGACATTGATGGGATGGCTACCAATCATTTTGATACACCTAGACCCTCCCTTGGGTCCATGGAGAAAGACTGGTATTAATGTAGATTATATAGTATTAACCCAAAGGACGGTCACCAGACAGGGTCTAATTCTGCATAAAACCGGGCAAGGTTATTTCTATGGATCTGCTGCGCATTCAAATTGCATTGTATTGCATCGTAATTTCATTTGTGTCTATGCTAATTATGTTTACACAACATGAACTCACGTGTTTTCAAGCAAATTCGCCGATAATAGGTGATCAAAAGCGATCGGAATGTTACAAAAGTACAGATCGCATTCAGCTTACTTCATATGAGATGATCTTTGGAAAAATACGGCATAATTTGTCTTGGTGTTTGCGGAATGCCATGCAGTAAAATATTAATACGTTGCGGCAATTCATGATTGACAACAAACAATCGGCGTGTCCTTTGTATCCTCCACTGTCAATTTCTTATCCACTCACTAATCCTCACAAAAGCTTTGTGTTGATTACGTAATGTGGAGGCAAATTGCAATAAGTACAATGAAATAATGAGAAGGGCGGGCTCCGAGGCGGGTTTCTTCTTCATCTTACATAACAGGTTTGTTCTCCAAAAAAACCCGGAAGCTTGTCGTTTGGAGCTCTAGCTGAAATACAGCAAGATAATGTAAGATAGTAAATGTAAACCTGTATTTTAGCTAGAGTATCTCGAGCTAACGGTCACTGTATTTTAGTGTTCAATATAGGTGTAATTAGTGTGGTGGCATCGATTTGTGAAGAAAGATGAATTGGTTGTTGGCCCTGTGTATTTAGTAGCGGACGGTGGCGCTGTGTTATTTAGAAGCGGATGGGGGAGGGGTTAAAGGACTTTGGCATATTTTTATATGTACTATTATTATGCATCGTTCCATTATCTATAGAGACCGGACCGAACCGAAACTGTGGGACAGTCTATGATACACCCTGTACAATGTATATGTGTATGCACACAAAAAGATGCTTTTGTCAACTCACTGGGCATTTCAAAAACCAAATTGATCAAAAACCCTTGATTTGTAAAATGATTATCCATTCAGTTAAAAAAATATGGAAGTAGTTGTGTGCAAGTAAATTGATTGTTCGGGAAGTATATAAGTATGTCCACTGTTTATAAAATATTGATAATCGTCTACCACATTCATGTGTTGGCAAGTACTATAAATCCGAAATTGTAAGTTTGATTGGGTCTCATGTTAATTCACATTGACAAGTTCTTTATTAAAAAAAAATTGGCGAATCAGACATGTTGCTTATTGGGATGAATTTTTGTTACCGGGCCTGAGAGTAGCCCCTGATCTAGTAAATTTTGCTGGTCTATGTGCCGACTTTTCCAATTCAATTTTACCATGCAAATTCCGTTATTGTTTTGGCTCCACTCCACCCCTGTTAGCCTGATGCTTTTGACTGTGTAAATGGGCTACTAAAAAAAAAAGAATAGTAAATTTGTAACAAATTAACAAATAAAGGGCCTCCCTCATCAAATTAAAAAAAAGTCTGGACTACTAGAACCAAGGAGGTTAGATATAGAAAGGAGAAGTTAAATAGATTACGTAACGCATATATTGTTCCTTTGTGCCAATTAGAGCTTCCGCCAAGCTATTCATCGAGAGGTACCTTTTGTTCGGGACAAAGGGCTTCCGCCATTAAATCGGTAACTGACCTGACAGCGTATTAACGCTATATAGGCAGGCTACTGTCATCAATAAGTGATCAAACGAGAGTCACGTGAAAGCGCCTACTCGGACGAGGGGTACCTTTTGTTATAATACCACACAAGGGTGTGCTCGAGTTGTCGCACACACACAAAAGCACAATTTACGTCGATATAGAATTATTTACCACCCCTTTTAATTTAGGCGCCTCATTTAAATAAATTCAATAGAGTTGCTGATCGATTACCCGTAACAATGTGTCATTGCTGCCAGGTATATAGGTCTATCTGTGTCACTTTCTATAATTAACTACTTCGCAGCTATTATGCTGTTATCATGGATAGGCCTGTTCAATAAAATCAAATGGATTTCTTAATATCACGAACATCCAATTTAAAAGCCAGGTCCAATTGCGGTAATAAAGGAGGGGTCGAGAGGTGAAAAGAGGAGAAGCGGATGGGTGATCGAGATTGTAGGGAGGGGAGGAAGACAAAAAAAAAAAAAAAAAAGGAAGAGGGGGAGAAGAAGTAGAGGGAGAAGGAGAGCGATGGAGTCACAGGGCTCTATGAAATTACATAGGCGTAGATGGGGGGGGTTGATTGGGGGATAAATCCCCCAATATTTTGCAAGGGGGGATGGACGATATAATCATCCTCCCCCAATATTGAAGACTGTGTATTGGTTTATGTTGAAATTAACCTCATATTTGGACATTTTAGCCACAAAATGCCATTTTTATTTAATTTATTCCACTTTTGTCCCATATTTCACCAGTTTAGTTTCAATAGGCCTATATGCTAAAATTTCCGCGCGCATTTGTACCATAAGGTTCACTGTACTGGGCACTTTTTAAAAATCCCCCCCCCCCCCTCTGTGTCAAAAAGAAATCAACGCCACTGCTTAAGTGTGTGCATAAGAAAGAATAAGTGCAGAGAAAGGAAAGGAAAGGAATGAATAAAGAAAATAATAATTATTATACAGAATCTAAGCATATAACAGCACTAGGCAGCCATTTAATGATGCCAAAACCTGAATGCGTTACGTAATTAAAACACCCAGTCAGATATATTTCACACCTGCCAAACACAAGTCGCCCAATTTAGATAACTGGACGTTGTGTACACTCTCATGAATATTGATTGGCAACATTTTCCAATATGTCAGCGCTCAAATTGGACACAATAGAACAATAGACCCTTCAGTGCATTGACTAGAACACACTTTTTATTGTTCATTTCATGCATGATCAGTGTACAAAATCTTGTCAACGACAAAGATTGACTTCAGCCAGCATTTAATGAATCAATCAAAAAACAAAACAGCTTAGTCTCATGATAGTGCAGCTTTATGGAACTGCTATATATAATCCCTCTAAAATTCCATGTGCGATTGTCTCATCACAAAAATAAATCATATATTTGGGTCAAATGAAGTACCGGGGTATAGACAACATAGGTTTCCTTTACAAAACTTTTCTGTTAAATTTCTATGTTAATAGGGGGCCTATATGTATTGTGTTTGGGCCCCGTTTGGGCCCCAGTTTAGTCCAATTTGGCTGACAAAAAGTGACAAGCAAATGTTAAGGTTTGCCTTTCATACCTACAAATACAATATATCGTAGTTAGTAACCGGGTAAATTCTTCTTCTTTAGTCTTATTGCCGACCAACTTGCCAGGTCGAGGAACCCTGCATGTTACAATACAATGATGTTCTAGCCTTCGTGCGGAGTGGAGAAGGCTAGAGGAATTCAGCGTAGTATGTAGGTATGCTAAGTGAATTCAAATTTGCCATCAAACTGCATCATTTTATATATCAAATCAAAGCCCTTGAGTAAACAAAGCCAAAACTGAAAACCATTTTTTCATAGCACTTTCTGTAGCAAATTTACATCTTGTCAAAGATTGACTTTCATCAAAAAGTTTCAGCTAGCAAAATTCCCCAAAACGGCATTTCGGGGGTGTTTCTAGATCTTAGTCTCATTATGATAGCAGCTTTTTTTAATGGAACTGCTATCCAAATCCCTCTAAAATTCCATGTGCGAGTGACTTATCACCATAAAAAATCATATATTTGGGTCAAGTGAAGTATAGAAAACATATTTATGTAGGTTTCCTTCTTAGGACAGTTCTTTTAAATTTCTATGTAAATATGCATTGACATTTTCGGCGAATTTGGCTGACTAGCAAATGTGTTAACTAAGGTTTGCCTGGGTTACCTATAGTATGATTAGCATCTATCATGTCTATAGAAAAATTATTTAATTTGTGTACTTCGTGGAACATTCAACTACGCTTGTTACTCCGCGACTACGCCGACTAGTCATCATGCTAATACACAAGCGTACAACGCTACTCTATGTGTCCATAGCAAGGTTATCAGTGTACAACAGCTTACCACGCACAGCCTCGCAAAGAGTATGTTCCACAATGTACACAAATTAAATAATTTTTCTATAGGAGTAGTGGTGATCATGATTAATACATACTTATAGAGTGAGTGTTCCAAGTGCATGCCATTTGTCATGTATGCATGTGTGTTGTGTAAGTTTATTTTAGTGCTCCAGGAACTCGACAATATGATATCGTGCAACAATTTCGATATTTAACGAAACAAGCATACTTACCAACTGCCTAGACATTAATTAGGCAATTTCATGATGTAAGCTTACATGATGATGTTTACAAAACGTTGTGGTTTGAGTATTCCAAGCTTCAAATAAGACAAAATGTATGACAGGCTGTACGCAGTTTCAGGGCGCTCACCACTAAATCGTACATGTAGACAGCACACCACTAAATCCTCCCGCATATGGTGTAACCCTTGATGATAGTAGAGATATAAAATTCTATGATAAAAAGTGCCAGTATTTCTTAGACCAACCCAGATGGTGCATGTTGCTGATCATCTTTAATGTTATATTAATTAAGAGATATGTGTACACTAAGTGCCATCATTTTTTCAAACAAAAGCACTGAAAACCAAAACTTGCACATGTTGAAAGTGATATAGATAATAGAGGGTTTCAATGAAAATTTTGGGTTTTGAAGAGAAAAACTTTTTTGCCCCCCCCCCCCCTTTCCTACACTCATAGAAATGACTTGTTCGCCCGGTTGGCGCAATTCAAAAGGAGTAAGTTTGGACAACTCAAAAATAGTGTAAAAGTTGCCAAAACAAAATTCATTTTAGTTATCCAAGTTCGAACTTAAAAATGCTGAAAAAGCTCAACAAGTTCCGTCAACTAATCAACTTTGTTGGCATTACTTAAAAAGTTGATGTAAGTCGTTGCGTCCACTTTTTAAGTAATGCCAACTTCTGAATTCAAGTTCAGGGAACTTAGAAAAATAAACAAGGTTCAAAGAACCAATTAGTTGAGTTTTTGTAACTCAACATGTAAGTTACTGGTACTTATTGTTTGAGTTATTCCAATTTGGTACTTTGTAATTGGATCATTTTCTGCACAATTTAATAGCAGTATTCAAATATTTATTTTTGTAATCAGTGCAAAATTTTGTATTACTATAGCACACTGCTAACCTAGTTTCATTTTCTGAGTTGTAACAACTCAATAAAGTAAGTGCAAATGAGTGCGACCAACATAATGATATCGAGTCAAGCGTTACTCAAAATTATGAGCGTTGGCATTACTCGGAAAGTTGACGCAACGACTTACATCAACTTACTAAGTAATGCCAGGAAAGTTGAGAAAGAAGGAGATGACTCAAAATTATACGCCGATTGCTGCCTGGTAATGCCAATGAACAATTTCTATGAGTGTACCACCTAAAACTTTTTGGTCCCCCCTCTTTTCAGGTCCAAAACTTTTTGGCCCCCCCTCCCTTTTTACCAGCCCCCCCACCAAAGTATTTCTGAACACTCCCTTAGCTACAATTTTAGTTTGATCCAAAAATGGGTCAAATGAAGCCCCAAATTTATGCCATTCGTGTTATTGCTTTTAGTGTTGGCCTTGTTGGGTGTCCAAAGCAGAAGCGAAAAGGGAAGTTGTTTATCCATATGCCTACACACTGTGTATTAACAGAGGGGAGTTGGACAATTTTGCAAAATGAAGGTCCACTTGAAGCCATTTCATGCATCATTTTTACACTTTCTTAAGCATGTTAAGGGCTGGGGTATGAGCGTTTGGACAGTATTTATTGTGGGACATTAGAGCACATCAGACATATCGAATTGCATTCTGAATACTGAAGAATGTCATTCTGATATCAAATAATTTTGATTTTTGAAATTGCAATTTAATACACATTTTATGGCAAATCATTAAAATTGATATTTTTGATATTTAACAGTACTTGAAGTAAACTTTATAAATCTGATGACTTTATACTTAAAGTGTATGTAGGTGGGATGAAAAGCCGACGATCAATTGAAAATTTTGACCTTTCAGTATAATATATTGAAGATATGGATTTTTATTAAAAAAAAAAAAAAAAAAATTAGGTCTTTTTGGGAAAAAAATCCATATCTTCAATATGAAAGGTCAAAATTTTCAATTGACCGTCGGCTTTTCCTCCTTGCTACATACACTCTAAGAATATGTCATTAGATTTATATAATTTACTTCGAGGACTGTTATACATCAAAAATTTGAAAAATATCAAATTTTTATAATTTGTCATAAAATTTGTATTATATTGTGATTTTCAAAAAATGTAAATTATTTGATACCAGAAAGACATACTTCGTATGCAGAATGCAATTCGATAGGTCTGAGGTGTTCTCATGTCCCACAAAAATACTGTCGAAACGCAATAAACGCTCATTTTAGATCCCTTAAGGGTCTAGAATAGCGAGATTTGATTAATTATGTTCACCCAAACATGTTACACACAGCACATTATGGGTTAAAAGTGCCCACAGTAAAAAAAAGTGGAGGGCCACTGGCCCCTGCCCCCCCGGTTCCGCCGCCTATGAAGATGATTAGCCATGATTGTTTATTATAATATTATAATTATAGGGTTCAGTACTAGGCCCGCAGTGGTTTGTCATATATACTTCTCCTCTTCGCAATATAATCCTGAAACATGGACTTGAATACCAAGTATATGCAGATGACACCCAATTGTACTCAGCTTTTGACCCAAACCAAGAGGCTGCCAACAACTGTATTTCTCGAATGGAAGCATGTGTTGAAGATATTCGTCATTGGATGAAAGACAACTACCTGAAACTTAATGACAATAAAACGGAGTTCATACTCTTTGGTTCTAAACATAATCTCAGTAAGATTATCATACCACACATAAAAATCGGTGATTCAACTATTGCTGCCGTTTCACAAGTTCGCAACCTTGGTGTTATTATGGACAGTACAATGACTCTGGTTCCTCATATCTCATCTGTTATCAAATCTGCCTCTTTTCAACTCAGAAATCTTGGCAAGATTCGCAGATACCTAAGCCCACAAGCCACAGAACAATTGGTCCATGCTTTTGTATCATCTCGCTTGGACATGGGTAATGCCATTCTGTTTGGACTTCCAAAAGATCAAATTCACAGATTGCAACTCAAACAAAATACCGCTGCTAGACTGGTCACCCGTACAAAACCTTCTGAACACATCTCTCCTGTTTTGTTTGACTTACACTGGCTCCCTGTTAACTTCCGGCTTAAATACAAACTTATGTTGCTCGCTTACCGTGTTTTCAATGGAATTGCTCCCCCATACATATATGAACTTCTTGACTTTTACAACCCTTCTCGCCCCGGTATAGCATTCATATCTACATACTAACAAAGTATGATGTTTTGCATAACTTTTATTTTGCATAAAGAAATACCGCGCGATGTGTGTTGTAAGGGTGCATACCACCAAATTAATGTCCCTCATCATTTATTAGACATTAGGATAATCATCCCTGAAAACAGAAACATACAGTCATGCAGCGTACACCCCAATGTGAAACATGTTTGAACCTGAGGTAGGCCCTATGATACTACTCCCAGGTTTGACCAAGAACACTAATTTATGCAGGATACACCCCATGCATGCAGCCTACGCCTATACGGTAGGTCTGACCATGGAGGTATATAAATAAATGGAGAATGATCCAGCCAAGCCTCTTTTGTACTACGTTGGTTATGACCAATTATTGTTGAATAGGCAATTTCAGGTTTATATTGATTATGCTAAGCTGATTACATTGTGAAGTCTGTTTCACTGGCCATTGATTTCAATGGGGTAAAATGAAGTTTATACTTATTGGAAAGTGCTCATGTTTCATAAAATTTTGATAGGCCTATCAAAATCTCATTTTCGCCCAAAATTGAGTGCTTAAATTGGATCAAGAAATCAGTCTTTTGAAAAAAGAAACACCTTATCTGTTGTCATCTTGTGACTCCCAACATTTTGGTCATGAAAAATTGAATTATGACTTTTTTTCCAAAAAGTTATGACCCCCCGTATATTTGGAACCCCTCCCTCCAAAGAAAATGATAGCCTCCTAATAATATTAATAATCATTTAGGCCTAAATACTGATAATTATTTATTATACAATGAGAAGTTTAACTTGATGATGATTTAGGCGGCCTATACGATTTCATGACAATACAGAATTAAAAGTTTAAAAACAATATTAAACATGACATATCCGTCATGGCACTCAATCAATTTGACCCGAAGCTTCAACCAAAATCACGGTTATCATACACTAAACTATGAGAAACTGTTTAAACAAAGTATGTATAGGGCCTATACATTCCGTATATCAATTTCTCTCTAGAAAAGATTGTCTGATCATCACTTTTGCTTGAATTCCGAAGTACTTCCGGTAAATTTTGCTCGCTCGTAACTCAAATGGCCCAAATTGGCCCAACATAATTTTTTCACAATCAGAAGGTAAAAACGTTTTGCTTTCATTTGCACTATATTTGAACTCCCTCAGACCCCCTTAAAAGCTTAATATATGAACATGAAAACTAAGTATATTTGTCAAGTTACGGCACAACTAGTGTAGAAAACAGTTTCATAACTTGAGAACAGAACATCCGAATTTCTTCGGGTTTTCGCACGATCATACATTGAAACTATAAGCTATCAAAACTGGTGACTTTGAACTAGCTGATTGACTAGCTGACGTCATTATACAGTTTCTTTTACAAGGCTTCCGGTACGGGTCAATGTAGGGTCAATTCCTATGAGGAAATTTTGGGAGTGACAATCAATGAACCATGGTAGAGGCTCATAACCATCGTGGAGATCAATAGCTTGGCTGAAGTGGCTGGTCTATTCAAGTTTGGTAACTCATTGAATAGAGGTAACGGGATAATCTCCACTTAGGAGATTAGAATTCTGGCGATCATTCTCCATTTATTTATATACCTCCATGGTCTGACCAAACACGGAGAAGCTGAAGGTCACTCTGCCCTGTTATTTATCTTCTACCTGACCAGCATGCAAATCCCTGAGAATTTAGACAACCGCAGGTCAAGGCCGTGTAGGCCCTATGTGTTGTTCGGTATCGGCCGCTTTAGGGGCAGAATGGATCCATACGGTCACTGTTCTAATATTCTCTACTTTCAAAGAACAATTTATATTATATGTAGCCTAATACTTTAGGATTGTGGAGACAGATACAGATATTGCTAATTCATTTGTTACATACACAGTCCGCTATATTTTGCCTTTTAAAATATAAGTTACCAATCATTGTGACATGCGCCCTTATTCACAAACACGAACTGCACGGGGTTTCCCAGCAAAACTTGTATTTTTCATAGTGACCGTAAAGTATGATATTTTGCATATGCAAAACTACATATTTTGCCGAAGTATGTAGTTTTGCATTGCTTTTGAAAGTATGTAATTTTGCATATGCAAAACTACATACTTTTGGAAAGTATGTAATTTTGCATATGCAAAATATCATATTTTGCAAAGGTATGTGGTTTTGCACGCAGCACCGGTCTCCGTTCCGCAAATAAAACCCTCCTTGTTCAACCTAAATCATCTCGGTCATGGGGTGATCGCGCCTTCTCTGTGGCAGCCCCTCGCATATGGAACAGTCTTCCCAATTTTATTCGCAGTTGCTCGTCAATCGAGTCATTCAAATCCTCACTCAAGAAACATTTTTTCGAACTTGCTTATGAGCTGGATTAATTTGTAGTTTACTATGTTATTTTTTTACTTCATGTATCTTGAAATGTACTATTGTTGATTGCATTTGTTCCTTGTTTCCATTTTTCCTGCTGGTATATTTTGTTTTGCTCTGTATGCGCCACGAGCGTTTATTGCGGATCTGCGCGCTTTACAAGTGTACATATTATTATTATTATTATTATTATAATTAAATTAAAAGACATGCAATTGATCAATGTTCAGAATATCACAAAATGGTGCATTTTGATATGGTCAAAAAGTTTGGCTCCGAAACTAATCCACGTGCGGACATGGCCCGGGGACATGGTAAGGAGGCATTCGTGCAAGCTGAAAATAAGGGTGGCGCTGTTCAGGTCCCCGTAGCTTAAAAGTTAGTCTCAACCTGTGTCAAAAAAAAACATTTTAAATTAAATTTTAATCTTTATTTAAGACATTGGTCCTACCAAAATATGAAAAATGGTTTTACATGCGGTATAAAAAAAAACGTATTTCAATGGGACTTTAATTAGTGGTGTGCGCCCTGTACAACGCCAAAATGCGGCAAGTTTAAGGGAAGGGGTATGAACGTTTGGACAGTATTTATTTTGGGACATTAGAGCACATCAGACATATCGAATTGCATTCTGAATACGAAGAATGGCCTTCTGATATCAAATAATTTTGATTTTTGAAATTCGCAATGTAATACACATTTTATGGCAAATCATTAAAAATCGATATTTTTGATATTTAACCGATTGATCGTCGGCTTTTCCTCCCAGCTACATACACTTTAAGAATATATCATTAGATTTATAAAATTTATTTCGAGGACTGTTATATATATAAAAATTTGAAAAATATCAAATTTTAATAATTTGTCATAAAATTTGTATTATATCGTGAATTTCAAAAATTAAAATTATTTGAAATCAGAAAGACATGCTTCGTATTCAGAATGCAATTCGATACGTCTGAGGTGCTCTCATGTCCCACAAAAAATACTGTCGAAACGCCATAAGAAATATCGATTTGGACTAAAACTGTTTGAAATATAAACAAAATTCGCGCTTCGCGCACAAATGTCTTAGTAGAATCGAAATATGCTTATCTCTGCCACTGTCTATCTTATTGTAGACCCCCTATTTGTAAATCAAAACTTGGCTACTTGAGTGCACATACCTTCCTCCAGTGGCGGCGCTACGGGGGGTGTAAGGGGCATTTGCCCCCTCCCCAAATATTGTTCTTGCCCCCCCGTTTTGAGCAAAACGCCCCAAAATACATAAATGTCCACTTTTTGCAGCAATTTTGCGCAAAATGTGTCGATTTTGCCCTGAAATGCCTGGTGCCGCCACTGCCTTCCTCACAGTGAGTTTGGGGGCCTCAAAATTTTGGCCCCAAAAAGATAAATCCGGTTCGTATGCCACACGGATGGGAGCCATACATGGGGAGGGATGTGGGTATTTTTTGTATGAAATCCTTACAATTAATGTTTTGAAGAAAATAATCCTAAGATTGGACATTTATCAAGTTCCTGTGCTACGCGCAAAAATGTTTTTCGCAACACACAAAATTAAGGTGCTAAAAAACGTAAAAATGGTAAAAATATGGACTTAAGTTAATCATAATTTATTAAACAAAACTTGCTTCAAAAAATCTAAAAACAAATTGTTGAAAATAGAACTTTATGATTGAAAAAAATAAATTTGCTTCACCCCGCACCGAGGAGTAAAAAATAATGCCTCGCCGAGGTGTTGAATTTTTTTTGTGCTTTACCAAGGTGCTAATTGTCCCGACCCCAACTACCCAGCCCCCCTTGATATCTAATGGTGCATCCCTAATAGCACACATTTTTCAATTTAGCTTTCAACATGAAAATTCTTGAGAATTCCTTAGGATGTCATTGGTGATAGCAATATTTCCCACCCCGTTAGTTGGGCATGTGCAAAAAACATTCTAGCATTCAAAGTACTTGCCATTGTAAAATTATGAAACATGAACTGTGATCCATGGCGTTGTCTTTTTAAAGACATTTCTTGTTTTCACTTTTGATTTATTATGCCAAGGAGATTGTGTAAAAGTCGAATCAAACTATACAAAGAGAATGTTGGTTTCTTTGTTTGTTTGTTTAAATGGTCGCTCCGCGTGGAGACACGCTTGGGTCCTGATGGGACCAGGCGGCTGCACAAACATTTGTGGGTCTGGCATGGGTAAATTTACGTCAGCCACGGCTAGCACTATAGCCGATTTTAATGCAATTATCATGATTTATATTGTAAAAGTGCTAAAAAGGGAGGGGGCTTAAAATGTTTGACCCTCATAAGGGGGGGGGGGGCCTTTTCTATGGGGTTGACCCGTAATTTTCATGTCAAAAAAAGGAGGGGGGGGGGCTGAAATTGTGGTCTGAAAAGGGGGGCCCGAAAAATGTTCGCGATGAATTTTGCATAAGGCCCCCCTAACAAGTGTTTGTGAACGGTCCCTTACCTCATTCTAATATCAGGATTAGTCGTTAGATGTTAATTTCGGTTATTTGTACCATACTTGGTGATTTTACTGCCTAGTACCACTCTGTCTAGAGTGGAGTCAAAACCCATGTACCACTCCCATGTCCCACTCCAGACATAACTAGTCACATGGGAGATTACTTGTCCCATCTAGTATATACTTCAAAAAGTAAACAGACCCACCCAAAGAGATGACATGCTCCAGACATAACACATGACATGGTAGACTACTTGTACCATCCCCGGTACCATCCTCATAAACAGGTATGCCCATAGAGTGGTCCTTTTTTTCAATTAAAATTTTCCAGACAACATTATGTAACCTCACAACAAGGGTTCCATGTGAGTGTATACTTTGAGGACACAACCATGACCTCAGCATGTTTGTAAACATAGATTGTCAACATACAGCATTTAGTGTAATAAATAACAGGTGTTGGCCAGACAGTGGTCTCTTTTTCCATGTATCACTCTGCCCTGGTACAAGTAACTTATTCCACTCGTGGCCTGAAGGCCACTCGTGGAATAACTATTACATATACATTTTTTTTTTAAATGACCCATAAAATCACCGAAATCTGTTGAATATTTGCAATTTGGAAAAATACAAAAAAAAATTGTTCCTTAAATAATTTTGTCGAAATATGGGTCGGTATTCATTTGTACAGGAATTTTTTTTTCCCAATTTGTTCAAAATCTGGGTCGGTCGGGCCCGTAGAACAGGGTTTTCTTTTTTCGTCGCCTTAGCACCATGAAAATAAATGAAGGTAGTGTATTTCAAATAGCTATATGATGTGAGCCCACAGTCCCTAAAACTTCAACCCAGCACACGCAAACATTATTCGCAAAAGGATAAGGGGGTACTACACCCCTTGATAAATTTGTGACCATTTTTGCATTTTTCTCAAAAAATAATAACACGTTGGTAACAAAAGTTATGTATATTATAGGGGCAAGGAATCCAGTTACTACACTAGAATTTCAGTGACTCGAGACAGGCGGTACGTTATTTATGATAAGAAAAGAGGTACCGGAAGAATGTACCTCATTTCTTGACATATATAATGAACCACTTGTCTCGAATCACTGAAAATTCAGTGAAGTAATTGGATTCTTTGCCCCTATGATATACATAAATTTTGTTACCAGTGTGTTATTATATTTTGCGAAAAATTCAAAAATAGCCACACATTTATCAAGGGGTGCAGTACCCCCTTAAGGATAAAAGAACATGTTTAAAGGTCGGGTATAGAAAGGGTATTAAAACGTTTAAACAACTTCTTTTGAAAACGCACGGCAAAACGTTCTAACATAAATAATGTTTTTAAGTGTTGTCGATATATTTGGCAACATTGCTACTTGGAGATATTGCATTATTTCAAATACTTAGGACCTTGAAATACCAAATTAAGAACCTTGTTTCAAAACCCCTTCAAAACATCAACTTGCCCATTTTTTAGAACAAATCAAAAAATCATCAAAAAAATCACTGATATAATTATGGGGGTTGAAAAACACCTTATATCAGTGATTATTTTGATGAGTTTTTGATGTGTTCTCAAAATTGGGCAAGTGGATGCAAGGGGTTTTGAAACAAAGCTTTTCAAAATAGACACTTTTTTCACACAGCAGTGAAGTAGGGTATTTTACATTATTTTGGGCCCAATAGTTAAGCAAAAGAGGATGAAACCGTGTTATTGAAGACAAAAACCGGGACAAAAACGTAGCCCTCATGATTATCATTATCACCTCCGACTATTATAGACTTAACACTACTATACTCTGATGAACATGGGCCTTATGCAGTGTCTGGTTATAGGCTATATAAAGAAACTTTCTACCTTCTGACTATACATGTAAGAAATACATTTACCATAATCTCCTATGGTATCCACAGTGTATGAGTAGGGAAACTTAAATCCCTTAGATACGAAGCATTTATATAATATCGGATAGCTTTTTGTGTGATACGAGAATATACCACATAAGCATGAGTCATGAAATTACCGACCGAGCCGAAGGCGAGTTCATTATCATTATCATTATCATTATCATTATCATTATTATTATTATTATTATTATTATTATTATTATTATTATTATTATTATTATTATTATAATAATATAATGTGAAGCTTTTTTGAATTCACATGTTTGTCAGTGCCGTTTGGAAACCAGCCGTTTAGTGTAACCATTTTCATAACAAAAAGTGCGTAAATTCAATTGTCTCGAGACAGCAGGAAAGCACAACAACGCAAAGAATAGACTCCGCATTGCCCCCACGATCATGAGGACCATTTAATACACATAAGCTTATTTATAATAATTTCACAATCTCATAGAAATTAAGACTATATTGAGATAATAACAGATTTCATATCAATTAAACAAATTATATACATTGAGATGATTAAAGGCCCATTCAGTGATTTGCTCATCCGGACGATCGTAAAAATCATCCAAATTCAGATTTTGGTACCTTTGTAATTGGCATAGATGTGCTAACATAGCCTGCTAGTGGTTCGGTCGAAAGCCGTGTATTTTAGACAAAATAAAGCATTTCGGCATGATTCTGGACTTTTGATACTGACAGTACAAAAAGTCCGACTCGAGATCGAAAGAAGCTCACTCTCCACGTACCAACACGCGTTGCGTATTGTTTCTACTACTTATTACATCAGTAGCTACTATTTTAAACAAAATACACAATTTTAACTGTTTTTCATATTTGAATTGACCGTTAGTTTGCCTCGGTGACCTTTAATTGCTTATTTTGTTTTCTACTACAAAATTGTAGCTTAAAAGCGTCTGTTTTAAATCAATTTTAGACTCTACTTCCCCGTGTTAGAAACACTGGACTAGGAAGTTTTTCCAGTCGATTGGTGGCGCACTGTACGAAAATCTCGATCTTCTCAGAGTTGAAGTAGAAGACCTTTCTAAAACTTCTGTTTTTTGACTAATTTGTCGATGTATTCAGGGGAAAAGTGGTTTAATGAAATTCTGTAGACTTATTCTTCATTTCTAAGCAACTCTGACAAATTTCCATTTTTTTTAATGTTCCTTTGAAATCACTGAAAGGGCCTTTAATTGCAGCAAGCATTTGGAATTATTTATCATCTTCATATAAATCAATAAATACACAAATTATTGGAAAAATGTGTACAAGCCAACCATACAGGCTGGACAAACAAAAGTTGACTTCTGAATCACATTTAACCAAATTTCATCTTAAGCAAATCTTAAGCATATCTTAAACAGATACATCTTTGGATCAAACAGAGGATTGGATTGGAAAACAGCATTTTTAACCGCAATTAAATAATTAGAAATCTCCAAAAGAATAAACAATGCCAACACTAGCAAACGAACATTTTGTATTCAGCAAGATACGGCATCAATGCTTAAACCATTTACTGATATATAATCCACTGGTATTGACAACCAAGTAAATAAAGATACTCCAAATAAGCAACAAAGCATTTATAACCCTGGTATAAAAACGCAGCAGAAAGGGAGGAAAGCATGAAGGCAACCAATAGCCCACTATAAAACGCAGTAGAAAGTGGAGACAATCTACTGACGAGATTCTTCAGGTTTCGAAGAAACTCCGTAACACATTCAAACACCATAAAACGCAGTAGAAAGTGGAGACAATCTACCGACGAGATTCTTCAGGTTTCGAAGAAACTCCGTAACACATTCAAACACCATAAAACGCAGTAGAAAGTGGAGACAATCTACAGACGAGATTCTTCAGGTTTTGAAGAAAATCCTTAACACATCCAGGCACCATTAAACGCAGTAGAAAGTGGAGACAATCTACTGACGAGATTCTTCAGGTTTCGAAGAAACTCCGTAACACATTCAAACACCATAAAACGCAGTAGAAAGTGGAGACAATCTACCGACGAGATTCTTCAGGTTTCGAAGAAACTCCGTAACACATTCAAACACCATAAAACGCAGTAGAAAGTGGAGACAATCTACAGACGAGATTCTTCAGGTTTTGAAGAAAATCCTTAACACATCCAGGCACCATTAAACGCAGTAGAAAGTGGAGACAATCTACTGACGAGATTCTTCAGGTTTCGAAGAAACTCCGTAACACATTCAAACACCATAAAACGCAGTAGAAAGTGGAGACAATCTACAGACGAGATTCTTCAGGTTTTGAAGAAAATCCTTAACACATCCAAGCACCATAAAACGCAGTAGAAAGTGGAGACAATCTACCGACGAGATTCTTCAGGTTTTGAAGAAACTCCATAACACATTCAAACACCATAAAACGCAGTAGAAAGTGGAGACAATCTACAGACGAGATTCTTCAGGTTTCGAAGAAACTCCGTAACACATTCAAACACCATAAAACGCAGTAGAAAGTGGAGACAATCTACAGACGAGATTCTTCAGGTTTTGAAGAAAATCCTTAACACATCCAGGCACCATTAAACGCAGTAGAAAGTGGAGACAATCTACTGACGAGATTCTTCAGGTTTCGAAGAAACTCCGTAACACATTCAAACACCATAAAACGCAGTAGAAAGTGGAGACAATCTACAGACGAGATTCTTCAGGTTTTGAAGAAAATCCTTAACACATCCAAGCACCATAAAACGCAGTAGAAAGTGGAGACAATCTACCGACGAGATTCTTCAGGTTTTGAAGAAACTCCATAACACATTCAAACACCATAAAACGCAGTAGAAAGTGGAGACAATCTACAGACGAGATTCTTCAGGTTTCGAAGAAACTCCGTAACACATTCAAACACCATAAAACGCAGTAGAAAGTGGAGACAATCTACAGACGAGATTCTTCAGGTTTTGAAGAAAATCCTTAACACATCCAGGCACCATTAAACGCAGTAGAAAGTGGAGACAATCTACTGACGAGATTCTTCAGGTTTCGAAGAAACTCCGTAACACATTCAAACACCATAAAACGCAGTAGAAAGTGGAGACAATCTACAGACGAGATTCTTCAGGTTTTGAAGAAAATCCTTAACACATCCAAGCACCATAAAACGCAGTAGAAAGTGGAGACAATCTACCGACGAGATTCTTCAGGTTTTGAAGAAACTCCATAACACATTCAAACACCATAAAACGCAGTAGAAAGTGGAGACAATCTACAGACGAGATTCTTCAGGTTTCGAAAAACTCCGTAACACATTCAAACACCATAAAACGCAGTAGAAAGTGGAGACAATCTACAGACGAGATTCTTCACGTTTTGAAGAAACTCCATACAAAGCATTCATTCCCCTTCTATAAAACGCAGTAGAAAGTGGAGACAATCTACTAATGATATTCTTCAAGATTTCAAGAAATTCCATACAAAGCCTCTATTTTTAAGCATAAAGCAGCATATTTGGACATACCATTTTATTGGAGTATCTTTAACCATATTTAGTTACTGAATCACCCTTCCAGCTTTTGGGAGGGTGGGTGGGATTTTTTGGTCCATCAAGATCGAAGGAACAATTGCAAGTGCATCACTAGGAGAACTATGGACATAACAAAGGAATTAAAAAATAAGACGGGAGACCTGAATGGCTGCACACCACTAAAGTGACAGCTGACTGGACAGAAAAACTGAGCTTGTTGCTATAACAACATAACAACAACCCCTAAATTAAAACTGACTTGACCAGGAGACCAAAACACTTTAAGTGTACTTGAGAATGCTCAAGTGGGAATAAGAGGATAAGCCTCTACACCTAGATGCACATGACAGCCTAATGTCCCCTGCTGCTGAGACAATCTAGTTTTTAAAAGATTTGCAACTTTAAAAAACGGAATTGATTACGCCTGCTTTGGTCTCTCCGCACAAGTGTATAACGTAATGTTCGCGCCCGTTAAGAATCTGAAAATCTTGCACGGTATGCCTATACAGTATTCGTGGTAGGCCTATATGTGACCGTACAGCACGAATGAGCCGTAAATTCCCTAAATTACGGTATTCTGAGTTACAGCGTAAAATGTGTACGAATGTCGTATTCAATGTCGTTGAAGGAGTAAAGTTTAACAAACTATAACCCCGCTTTTGGGTATCGTTTGAAGTCAAATGATATACCATTTTAAAGCTTATGATGTATATTTGTTAAACATGAAATAAAACAAAATTGACCGGGGAGGAATTTACGGCTCATTCGCCGTGAACGGTCACATATAGCAAAAAGCTTCATATAATATACAAATAATTATATATGATATTATTATTTTTATCAGACTGACTTGGTCAAATTAAATTAACTTTGACTGATTTGACCTAACTCAGTACGAGTGTAACGCCGATCAGCAAAATGTACCCGCGCGAACATCATCTGCGGATCCAGGTACTTTGAAGGCTGATATAAATAATAATATTATATATTAAGCAAATAAATTTAGTTTTCAGTATTAAATCTAACAAATAAAATTAGTTTAAATATTTTACTTTAACGAATAAAATTGTGACGTGTCATGTCAAAAGGAGACAGGATCGTAAATGGAGAAGTAGCCAAAAATCTGCCAGGGTGATTTTTTCACAATTTGGGTTTGTTGCGAATTTATGATGTTATTATTTCAGACCGGAATATAACTGGCATCTTGTATTTTTGAGATTTTTTGAGGTAATTCTGACTCTCAACATTGTCAATAATATTTTTAAAGGCCGATAGCTCAATTTCCAATTTTATAATATCATAACTTACGGCCTCAATTCGCTACTTGCACGGTTCCGCCATTATGCACTATGTGCGGGAGAGCCTCGAACTGGCAGCATACATGAAAGGAAGAATTATGTAACCTTACACAGAACGTTATGACTAGTTCAATTCCCATTCATGTATGCTGCCAGTTCGAGGCTCTCCCGCACATAGTGCATAATGGCGGAACTGTGCAAGTAGCGAATATCTTCGCTTAGGAATGTCCGATTTCATTGGGGAAAACGGCGTTGTGGAGCAAAATAAACACAGCCAAAAAACAAAGTCTCCAGTAGTTCCATCCCCATTTAATCAGATTCTGATGAGTTAATGGCAAAATAATTTATATAATAATTTTCTATACACTCTCCTTCGAAGATTGATACCAAATTTGATATCAAAAGTTTAATCATCGTGAGCATAGACACATTTGTTTGGAAATTCGTGCAATTTTAAAGGGAATTGTATCACGTAGCAGAGCTAGCACGTGAGTGCCAAGAATTACGTCGCCTGAATAGGCCGGCAGGTTAAAGGTTTGCCCATGCATGTCAAAATGCAAATCAAATACCCCGCTCTTTCAATTATGCGCAGGCAAGTGTACAATGATTCCTGTACGGGCATGCTTCCGGCCACATAATAAGCTGATATCATGCATTAATTTTTGCGTGGTCAATTCGTAATTTGTCATTTTTAAAATTGCACGAATTTCCAAACAACGGCTCCTTTGCTCATGATGAAAAACTTTTGATATCAAATTTGGTATCAATCTTCGCAGGAAAGTGTATAGAACATTATTATATAAATTATTTTGCCATAAACTCATACGAATCTGATTGAATGGGGATGAAACTACTGGAGACTTTCTTTTTTGGCTGTGTTTATCTCTATATTTAAGATATGTAAAATCTCAAAATTGATAATCTGCCCAAAAGTGTCTCCTTTTGACAGGACACGTCACAATTAGTTCTTAACACTTTAAACAATGATGTGTTAGTGTAAGCGTAATTCCCCATTTTAAATCGATGACAGGTAATATTACCAATCGGTTGCTGATTGTAGTCGAAGATAGAGATCTTTGAAGACCAACATTATGCCTATAACCGTGAAGTTGCGTACTGGTGATGGTAGAATCTGCCGGGTGCCAAGAAGGCACCCTATTTCTCTTTGTCAAGACGGAAGAAAATTTTGGATTTTATGACTTATTTTGACCCTGTTACTCATTAATTAGGCACTCTAGAGATATATGATCATTGAATTGTTTTACTCCTTGCTAAGAAGAATTTGTGATATTTCACAACGTGATTAATACATTTTAAAATGTAACCCCTTTGTGTGACCTTGGACCTCAATAACTCAGTGTTGCCGTTTGGCACCCGGCGGATTCTAGATACCCCCGTTTGTTAAGAAAAATCGTCTTCTCATCACGGTCATACGGCCACTTTCTTCGGCTATTGTCACTGACCTATTTTGATGCGATCAAGGCCTGAATAAGTCTGCAAAACAAGAAAGTAATATGGGTAACTACATGGAAAACACATTTTAAATCAAATTAATTTATCCTATGATCATATGAAGCAAAAAATTTATTTTCTAAGTTTGAAGATGATTAAAACAAAATGCACATGGCGATGAGTTTGTGAAACAAAGTAAAATACAAATTCTTTACACGCTACCCGCGCACATTGTAAAGATAAAGCCCTTTCCATCCTGATAATAGGCGAAAATAGTGCAAAATACCAATTTTTTTGCGCGCTACGTGCGCACATCGTCCCAATAAAGCCTTTTTTGGAAGCTCGAAGACATACAGTCTCTATATTATATTGTATGATGCAACAAGTTTTTTCGTTTGTGCCCCGAAATTTTATTTACCCCCCCCCCGACCAAAGAAGCTGCCTTGACTGCAAACTGAGGGAATTAAAAGCCCGGTGACCCATTCCATGTCAACTCCAGGGATGTGCACCGCAGCACCTCTTCAATTTTTTCTTTTTCTGTGTGGTGGTAGATATTGATGAGAAAGTAAAATTCCGAAAATTTGAGCTTCATTCTCCATTTCGTTTTCCCGTGGCATCAATTTGAAATTTAGGGGGGTCAGCGTAAAAAATGTGTCGCAACGCGAAAGACAACGTTTGGAGGTCCATAAATGTATAAAGGGAACCATTTACAACTTTGAAAAGTATGTATTCTGGGGTACTTATTTGTGTAGAATTCAAATCTGGCATCAGAAAACTTGTAACTCCTTTACTTTAAAAGATACAGGGCCCTCAAAATGCAACTTCGTCCATCCAGGACCAACTTTGGGGGGTCAAAACTCCAAAAGTAAAAATAATTTTATTGTCCATTTTTTTGCCAGTCAGAGCCCTTCGGTAGGACATTACTCTTATGCAATATTGAGCCTATTAGAATACTTTTAGCTGAGATATTACCCATGCAAAATCCCAATTGTACATTTTTGTACATTTTGCCCCCCCTGAAAACCAATGTCAGACATTTTGCCCCACCATCAACTTCACGTATGTTGAAGATAATGTCCTTGGACAACATTTCTGAGAGATATTGGCTTTGGGACTCGATGGCTTCAACACATCAGTAAGGTTTGCATTCTCCATAGAGTTGTACACATTTTTGATTTCGCATGTATAATGACTTATGTGTAATGACAAATTTTGCACTATGATTGTTTAATTGAGGTTATTGGACTTTGTACCATACTTGGTGATTTTACTGCCTAGTACCACTCTGTCTAGAGTGGAGTCAAAACCCATGTACCACTCCCATGTCCCACTCCAGACATAACTAGTCACATGGGAGATTACTTGTCCCATCTAGTATATACTTCAAAAAGTAAACAGACCCATGTCATTGAGATTAGGCTATTGTGGTCCATAGTGTTGGTCACCGTCTATCGGGTTCTAAGAGGCGATAAACTGGTTTTTAAACCAGTTTAAAAGCCTTACAAAGGTACAAAGGTCACGGTTTATTTGGTGTTTTTATAAGTCCATTAATTTTGTATTTTAAACAAAGAATAGGCCCCCTATACGCACAACATTTTATCCCGTGCATATCAGAAAACATTAATAAAATAAAATCCAGGTAAATTGTGGTTTTATTTCTAAGCTAGGCATACTTTTAGCAAAACAATTGCGAAGTAAATCTAGCAAGAGTGAAATTAGAAGCTTTTCACAAAGTCATGCCTATATATTGGTGCACCCTCCGTAGAGGGCGCCCCAAAAACAGAATTTTGGAAAATATTGAGGGCGTCCTCATCAGCAAATGTTATAATATGGCTTTATGGCTGAAAAAAAAAAACACTTTCGATTCAGTCACATTTGCAATAAAGTCCTGTTTATATGTTTCATTTCCACATAGATTTGGACTGACCCCGGCCATTATTTTCATTTGATCTTTTCAAACATCAAGCCAAAGGTGGAGGGGCATCAAAATGACAAGGTACCGTATACCATCTAGTTCATCAGGAATGAAACTGTCAAGCAAAAAAAAAACACCCAAAACTATTTGGGAGTTCTACATGAGGTACACTTCCCCCGTGTACAGATTATCATCATAGTGTTCTGCCCCTTGCCCAATGATATAAAAGTTGATTACCCCTTTCATATAAGCGTAACAAAATTATTTTTCCCTTTGTGTGGTCATTAATATCAGCAATGGATTCATTAGAGAGTTTGCGATTACCATACGCCGTGATTGAACGCCGGTATAACTCGTCGCTGATCTAGCATACCGGCATATGACGACTTTTTGACAAAATGAATGAATCTGATATATTCTTAATGACCCAAACTCTACAATCTCAATCTGACAAAGTTTTGCACAAAACAAAAATACAATTCATTATTAATGAAATATTGGACATAGCAACTTCACTAGTATGTTATTTAATACATACTTCTTGATTTCTGCCATCACTTCTCCTTCGGGCTGCGCATCCAAACTCCTACAGATAAATATATTAAAATCATTATGGACACAAAATTATGTGGTCTAATTGTGGCATATTGATGATGCAAAAAGTTGAAAGTTACAATATGGTAGGGTGAATATTTACTAAAAAACCGAAGCCGTGCGTATGAATTTTGGTACTATTACAACAAAAATGTCATATAATGAGAGAAAATATACCATTTTGAAGCATCAAACCCTAAAAAGTGCTTTTTTGGCTATATAACTTGATCAATTTCAGCGATTTTAATGCAGTCTTTTAATGCCATGCAAACAAATAGTTATACGTCGTATTTCCATGTATCGCCCAGGTCTATTAGTGGTATTTAACCTAGTATTGTTTAACCAATACGCTTTCAGGTAAAACAGTATTTTGAAAATACAGTAGGATAAGAATGAAACTGTCAAGCACAAAAAATACCCAAAACTATTTGGGAGTTCTACATGAGGTAGACTACGTGTGTACAGATTATCATAATACCGCATAAACCCGTCTACAAGCATATAGTAGCGACTGTGATGATAGCATAATTCACGCTAGCGCCCTCCACAATATTATATCATTATGGAATTTGAGCAAATCATTTACCGACACAAGCAGGTATACAATGTACTATTTTATTTTTTATTTCGCATCTCACGAGCATAGCTCACTTGGTAAGGCATAGGACTTTGGTACACGAGCGCTTTAGACTATAGATCGAAAGATGGCGAGTTCGAGCCTCATCACGGTCACATGAATTTTATAAACCAAATATTTTTCGAACTTTGCATTTATATTTTGGTGTTGTATTTATATTTTCTTACATTCTTCTTTTAATACTCTTTTCATATTTGTTTAATTTTTTCTATAATTGTTTTTCTTCTATTGTTTCTTTTCTTTGTTTTCTTTGTCTTTTTTTTTTTGTTTCTTGTTTTTGTTTTTGTTTTTCTTTATTTTCTTTGATTCATATTGCCAGGAGAGGAGTGATTTAAAGGCCCATTCAGTGATTTGCTCATCCGGACGATCGTAAAAATCATCAAAATTTAGATTTTGTACTTTTGTCATTGTCATAGATGTGCTAACATAGTAGTTAGGTGAAAAAGTTCAATTTGGTGACCACTCTCTGGCTAGTAAGGTTTGACGATTGATTCGACTTCTATAGACCATTTAGAAAAAAAATATCTGAGTTTACGTCTCTTATCTGGGGTTAAGGCGCCTTATCTTGGGTTTAGATGTCTTATCTGAGGTTTACGACCCTTATCTGGGGTTAACGACCCTTATCTAGAGTTAAGGTACCTTATGTGGGGTTTAAATGCCGTATCTTAGGTTTAAGTTCCTCATTTAGGGTTAAAGCGCCTTATTTGGGGTTTGGACTGCTTTATCGGCGGTCTACGTCCCTTATCTGGGGTTACGGAGCATTATCAGGGGTTTAGATGCCTTATCTGGGTTTAGACTGCGATATGCTAAGGTTAAGGCATCATAGCCACAGGTAAGGAACGTAAACCCAGGACAAGGCCGTCTAAACCACAGGTAAGGCGCCTTATCCCTAGATTCTTAATGAAATATTGAACATCGCAACCTGTAATTGTATATATATTTATATATGATCTCTTTTAGGCTGCGCATCCAAACTCCTGCAGATAAATATATTAAAATCATTATGAACAAACAAAAAATAATTTGGCAATAATTTGACATTTTTGACGCTATATACTTTCAATTTAACAATATTATGATTAATAAAGTTGTACCTCTTGGAGTAGGCGCAGGTTTGTTCGCAAAGAAAAGTATCGCCATCGTCGTTGATGCAGTCGTCATAACAGCCTCTGCAGGAAACAAGGAAAAAAGATCCAATTATAATGGGTTAATGGCAGTGCGCCCTCGAAGCTGAAAGTTACAAAATGGTAGGGCGAATATTTACTAAAAACCGAAGCCGTGCGTATGAATTTTGGTACTATTACAACAAAAATGTCATATAATGAGAGAAAATATACCATTTTGAAGCATCAAACCCTAAAAAGTGCTTTTTTAATATAACTTGATCTATTTCAGCGATTTTAATTCAGTCTTTTAATGCCATGCAAACAAATAGTTTCACGTCGTATTTCCATGTATCGCCCAGGTCTATTAGTGGTATTTAACCTAGTATTGTTTAACCAATACGCTTTCAGGTAAAACAGTATTTTGAAAATACTGTAGGATAAGAATGAAACTGTCAAGCACAAAAATACCCAAAACTATTTGGGAGTTCTACATGAGGTAGACTACCCGTGTGTACAGATCATCATAATAGTGTTCTGTCTCTTGCCCAATGATATAAAAGTTGATTACCCCTTACATAATAAGCGTATCAAAATTATTTTCCCTCTTAATGAAATATTGAACATCGCAACCTGTAATTGTATATATATTTATATATGATCTCTTTTAGGCTGCGCATCCAAACTCCTGCAGATAAATATATTAAAATCATTATGAACAAAAAATAATTTGGCAATAATTTGACATTTTTGACGCTATATACTTTCAATTTAACAATATTATGATTAATAAAGTTGTACCTCTTGGAGTAGGCGCAGGTTTGTTCGCAAAGAAAAGTATCGCCATCGTCGTTGATGCAGTCGTCATAACAGCCTCTGCAGGAAACAAGGAAAAAAGATCCAATTATATAAATGGGTTAATGGCAGTGCGCCATCGAAGCAGAAAGTTACAATATGGTAGGGCGAATATTTACTAAAAACCGAAGCCGTGCGTATGAATTCTGGTACTATTACAACAAAAATGTCATATAATGAGAGAAAATATACCATTTTGAAGCATCAAACCCTAAAAAGTGCTTTTTTTTTGGCTATATAACTTGATCAATTTCAGCGATTTTAATTCAGTCTTTTAATGCCATGCAAACAAATAGTTACACGTCGTATTTCCATGTATCGCCCAGGTCTATTAGTGGTATTTAACCTAGTATTGTTTAACCAATACGCTTTCAGGTAAAACAGTATTTTGAAAATACTGTAGGATAAGAATGAAACTGTCAAGCACAAAAATACCCAAAACTATTTGGGAGTTCTACATGAGGTAGACTACCCGTGTGTACAGATCATCATAATAGTGTTCTGTCTCTTGCCCAATGATATAAAAGTTGATTACCCTTACATAATAAGCGTATCAAAATTCTTTTCCTCTTAATGAAATATTGAACATCGCAACCTGTAATTGTATATATATTTATATATGATCTCTTTTAGGCTGCGCATCCAAACTCCTGCAGATAAATATATTAAAATCATTATGAACAAAAAATAATTTGGCAATAATTTGACATTTTTGACGCTATATACTTTCAATTTAACAATATTATGATTATTAAAGTTGTACCTCTTGGAGTAGGCGCAGGTTTGTTCGCAAAGAAAAGTATCGCCATCGTCGTTGATGCAGTCGTCATAACAGCCTCTGCAGGAAACAAGGAAAAAAGATCCAATTATATAAATGGGTTAATGGCAGTGCGCCATCGAAGCAGAAAGTTACAATATGGTAGGGCGAATATTTACTAAAAACCGAAGCCGTGCGTATGAATTTTGGTACTATTACAACAAAAATGTCATATAATGAGAGAAAATATACCATTTTGAAGCATCAAACCCTAAAAAGTGCTTTTTTTGGCTATATAACTTGATCAATTTCAGCGATTTTAATTCAGTCTTTTAATGCCATGCAAACAAATAGTTACACGTCGTATTTCCATGTATCGCCCAGGTCTATTAGTGGTATTTAACCTAGTATTGTTTAACCAATACGCTTTCAGGTAAAACAGTATTTTGAAAATACTGTAGGATAAGAATGAAACTGTCAAGCACAAAAAATACCCAAAACTATTTGGGAGTTCTACATAATAGTGTTCTGTCTCTTGCCCAATGAAATAAAAGTTGATTACCCCTTACATAATAAACGTATCAAAATTCTTTTCCCTCTTAATGAAATATTGAACATCGCAACCTGTAATATATGATCTTTTAGCCTCTGCAGGAAACAAGGAAAAAAGATCCAATTATAATGGGTTATTAAGATTGCTTGCTACCTTAATCACCTATTATCATCATAGAACTGTATTGCTACTTGAACACTGGCCTCAATATATTATAATGGCCATCAATGGAATTATGCTAGCTATGGCTTACTATGTCATTCTTATAAGTCTACTGGTCTATTGCCATTTGGTCTAATACCATTTGGTCTAATTCCCGTTTCGTCTATATTCAATTGGTCTATTACCAGAAAGGCTAATTGCCATTTGGTCTAATAATCATATAGTCTAATGTCCATTTAGTCTAATATTGGTTGGTCTAATATCCAGTATGTCTACTAACCATATAGTCCAATAACCATTTGATCTAATATTTTTTTTTTTTTTTTTTGGTCTAATAACCATTTGGTCTAATAACCGTTAGGTCCAATACTCTTATGGTCTAATAACCAGTTAGTCTAATACCATTTCGTCTATTTGCCAATTCGTCTAAAAAAATTGCCATTTCGTCTACTACTGGTTACGGGCTGAAAATACATGTAATGAGGCGAGCATGTGTTATGAGATGAGCACGTGTTATGAGATGAGCACATTCAAACAAAGGTACTATATGTATCAAATCTTATGCATTCATAGTAGAATAATTTATTGTTATTGTTTATTTATATATCCAAAAAATGAAGACTGATACATGTAGCCTGCATGTATTGCCTACTCGAGTGAAAGTGACATTTTGCCGGACTATTTTTCCTTCTTTCATCGATCTATTAAGGTTAATATGATAATAGGCTCATCACGCATCACTGGGGGTTCCACGAGTACAGAGCATTTGCCGGTATTGCCATTCCAACATTAAAACAAATTAGGTTTCATGTTTTTGTAATTTGCATATGGAGTTATGTAAAGATAATCCCTGTAGGCCTATAGACCTGTTTACACTGTTAATGAAACATGCTCCTTTAAGACCACGATGACCCTGGACTTCACACTCACAGTATGTGTAATAGCGTTATTGCGGTCTATGCAGCCTCACATGTGCTATTAGACCAATCGGTTAGTAGACCAATTGGCTAGTAGACTAAACGGCTTGTTAGACCAAATGGTTTGTAGACCAAATGGCTATTAGACCAAATGGCTATTAGACTTATTGGCTATAGACCAAATGGGTATTAGACTAAATGGTTGTTAGACTAAATGGTTTTAGACTTATTGGTTATTAGACCAAACGGTCATCGGACCAAATGGTTATAGGACCAAATGATTATTGGACGTACTGGATATAGACCTAATGGGTTTAGATTAAATGGATATAGACGAAATGGGTATTAGACGAAATGGTATTAGACCAAATGGCAAATCCCAGTCTACTACCTGTGGAAATCAATGTGCAATATTCTAATGATGAAATACAACTTTGTGGACATCTTGTTGTCCATCATTCTTCAATTTCAAACTTTTCAACATCAAATTCAACTGATTCCTGGTCTAAGTTTCTCCCAGGAAACCATAGAGAAAGAAAACTGTTAATTAAGACACATTTATCTGGTCCTTCACGATTGAACTATGGTTCCTCATTACTGGTACTGTCATTAATGAAGTGTGGTGACGTCCATCCACACCCAGGCCCTCAACGTAGTCAAAAGCCAACCGGTTCTAAGACAGATTACAATAAATTTAACCAGTTTCAACAGAAACAATTTGATGTTAATCAAGCGTGGAGTAATTTTACAACAATCTTCCTGCAGATTCTTGACACTGTGGCACCTATTAAGGAGATTAGATTAAAAAACAGGACTGAGCCATGGATAAACAATGAAATCCTTGAAAATATCAGGTACAGGGACCACTTATTGTATAAGTTCAGAAAAGATACAACAAAAACTGACCTGTACAAGGAATATTGTCGGATGAGAAAAAAGATTCAGAGGGATGTAAGATCTGCAAAAGCAGAGCACTATAGTAGTAAAATTGAAGAACACAAACATGATTCTAAAAAACTGTGGCAACAGTTGAAAACACTTGGATACAGTAACAAAACTAAAAGTGAGACCAAAGTGGTTATTGATATTGATGGTGAAACTTGTTTTGATTCAAACAAAGTGGCAAACTATATCAATGACATCTGTTGCTTCAACATTGGTTAACAAATTGCCTCCTGCCAAAAATAAGTTTTGTACTGAATCCGATGTGTTTACAAACTACTACAAAAATAAGAATGTCTCTCCAAATAGTTTTAAACTATCACCTGTAACTATTGATTTTGTGTACAAAGAGCTGCTCAAGCTGAAGCCTAACAAAAGTACTGGTCTTGATGGTATTCCAGCAAAATTCTTAAAAGATGGTGCAGCAGTAATTAAAGATCAAATTGCTTTCATTGTCAACTTATCAATCTCCAACAACACCGTTCCAACTGATATGAAATTTGTTAGAGTAAGGCCTTTATTCAAGAAGAATAGTAGATTTGATGTAGGCAATTATAGACCGGTAAGCATATTACCCATTGTTTCAAAAATTCTTGAAAAAGCAGTGTACAACCAACTTGAAATGTACTTGTCTGATAACAATTTGATTTATAACCTGCAATCTGGTTTCAGAGGCTCATATTCTACTGATACATGTCTTATTTACCTCACCGATTTTATTAGATCACAGATGGCTGATGGTAAATATACGGGCATGGTGCTGCTAGACCTCCAAAAGGCATTCGATACAGTAGACCATCATATACTTTGTAACAAATTGCAGGCTTTGGGTATTCACGTTGACTCTGTTAAATGGTTCCAATCATACTTATCTGATAGACAACAGATTGTTAGTGTAAATCAAGTTGAATCCAAACCCATGAATATATCATGTGGCGTGCCTCAGGGTAGTATATTAGGCCCACTGCTCTTCCTGTGTTATGTTAACGATATGTCATCAAGTGTTAACTGTAATCTTTTGTTATATGCTGACGACAGTGCGCTATTCACATCCCATAAAGACCCTAAAGTAATTTCCGATACCTTAAGTAGAGAACTTGAGTCTTGCAGACAGTGGCTGATTGACAACAAATTGTCACTACACCTTGGCAAAACAGAATCTATTCTTTTGGTTCCAAAATCAGACTGAGCAGGGTGGACAAATTTGAAGTTTCTTGTGATGGTAAAATTATTAATCCCACCAACTCTGTCAAGTACCTTGGGATTACTCTTGATGAAGATCTAAGTGGTGAAAGTATTGCAAAGTCAGTAATCAAAAAAGTGTGTAGTAGACCATAGACTCTGATGAGTAGACTAAGTTTCTTATATAGGCAAGGTCACTTTTTAAATGAACAAACCCGGAAGACCCTTTGCACTGCCCTTATACAATGTCATTTTGATTATTGTTGCTCTTCATGGTTTTCTTCACTTTCTGTAAAGCGAAAAGAAGCTGCAAGTAATGCAAAACAAACTGATTCGCTTCATATTGAAGCTTGAGCCCAGGTCCCATATTGGTGTTGAACAATTTAAGAAATTGGATATGTTGAAAGTTGAAGACAGAGTTAAACAGCTTAAACTCAATCATGTTTTTAAAATCTACAATGATATTGCACCAGAGTACCTAAATTCTCATTTTGTGAAATTTTCTCAGACTCACAATTACTTTACCAGGGGCAGTGCAACAAATTTTTTGGTACCAAAAGCCAAGGGCCAGAAGTGTAATACCTTCTTTTTTACTGGTGTACAGGAATGGAATTTGCTTCCAATTGATGTTAAACAATCCACAACTCATTCACAGTTCAAAAGGCAGTTAAAAGCCACTTTTTATCTTGAATTGAATCTGTTTTATCATAATTATGCAATTTTGTCATATGCAGTTGTTTCACCAAATGTGCAATCATTTTTTATGTATTTAATGTTTTTATTATATAAAGGACCCCAATGGAAATAAGCCCTTTTTAGGGCTTTCTTGGGCTATCCTTGGCATTGTATGTTGTATTATAAATGTGTTGTGTGATGTATTTTAATGCATTTATTATTTTCTGATGTATCGTATGTTTTTTGAATTGCAAAATAAAATCTATCTATCTAAGATTTCTATGGTACACATGTAGCACTGTCAATGCCCGTCCGTTATCAACTGCCCGGCTATTCCCGGGTGCCCAGGGGCTAGGGTGGGCCGGTCTTTTAATTGACAAGTGCATAAATCAGCAGCCTTAATTTTCACGTGCATGGAATCTATATGCTTAACTTCTGAACATATAGGCCTATGTAACCCACCTCCACATGCAATCATAATTACTAACATCACTAGTATCATAGACATTCAAAGTCCATCATGAAATCTAACCGGTTTTCATAGCACCCAAACGCCATCTGTTCCACGGTGCTGAATTCAACAATCGTGCATGAACTCGCATGAGGGCGCAGATTACCAAATCAGCTCTCCGTTGAAAAGAATGGTAAAATGAACATTTCATAAGAGGGCCTACTTTTTTCATGTCAAACCGTTGTTAATTTTTAATTTCGGGTCCATTTAAGTGATTAACGCGTTGCATTCGATATTCTTTCGTTTTAATTAGAACATGCCAACTTTATAGAAAACTGAACCCCAAAGGCCGCCAAATTGCCTCAACTAGTCTTATAGTTTTTACCGGAACTCATCACCATTGCACTTTTGGCGCATTGATTTGGTGTAATACGCCCGTAAGCTAACTAAAGATTTGTTCCAAGTCTACCACCTATAATTATAATGATAATAATAATAAAAACCTTTTAGACTGCACCAAGTCCGTCCTAAAACATTGCTTCTGCATGGATAATGATTTGTAAAATCAAAATCATCTTTGCCACACATTGTGTATTTTTTTTGAAGTTTTCCAGAAAAGTGGACTTAATTTTGACCAGAATGAAATCACAGTGTTTGTAGGATAAGAATGAAACTGTCAAGCACAAATTTATTATTAGAATTATTTATATAATTATTTGGGAGTTCTACATGAGGTAGACTGCTCCTGTGTATAGATTATCATCATAGTGTGCTGCCTCTTGCCCAGTGATATAAAAGTTGATTACCCCTTCCAAAATTATTTTTCCCCTTTGTGTGGTCATTAATATCAGCAATGGATTCATTAGAGAGTTTGCGATTACCATACGCCGTGATTGAACGCCGGTATAACTCGTCGCTGATCTAGCATACCGGCATATGACGACTTTTTTGACAAAATGAGTGAATTTGATATTCTTAATATAATGACCCAAACTCTACAATCTGACAAGTTTTGCACAACAAAAAATGCAATTCATTATTAATGAAATATTGGACATAGCAACTTCACTAGTATGTTATTTAATACATACCTCTTGCTTTGTTCCATTACTTCTCCTTCGGGCTGCGCATCCAAACTCCTACAGATAAATATATTAAAATCATTATGAACAAAAAGTATGTGGTCTAATGTTCTGTGCTCACAGGATACGAGCCCAACCATACCCATAGGTAAATATCAACCATAACTTACAAGACCATTTTGTTTAAGAGAACAAATAATCAATTGGAAACTTAGAAAAATAAAAATACTCTTTTGATTTTCCAAATGTTGTGTAAGAGACTGTAATAATTAGGAGTCATAGAGAGGGTAAATAATTAAACCAAATGAGGGGAGTGCAAGGTGGCATACTTTTTAGGCAGCCAGTGGGGCAAGCGATTCTAGCATACATTATTTTTATGGGACACTTTTTCAACAATACACTCTAACCAGGCTGAGAAAAATTTGGTTCCCAAAATTTGGCAGGTGCCAAGGGGAAGGGGCAATTTTTGCAGGTAGAAAGGGTATACGAAAACAGTACAGAAACGTTCAAATATGCAAAATATCCTGCTTGCCACTCTCGCATTATCTATCTAGACCATTTAAAGATGGCAAATTGGGAATATTACGATTGATAAAGTTGTACCTCTTGCTGCAGTCATTTGTGCAATAATCATGATCGGTATAACCTAAGTAGGTATCTAGACAGTCCATGCATTCTTGATAACAGTTTCTACAGGAAACAAGAAAACAAGATCCAATTATAACGGGTTTCTATGTTAACATGTAGCACTGCAAAGTGTGCAGGGAATTCAAACAAAGTGCTATTTTTGTGCTTAATGTGGTAAGAAAATTTGCGATGAAGACTTCACACCACCAAATCACACCACCAAGGGAAATAGCTGGTAACAAAATAGTGGTTTCATCGTTTTCATTCTGAGAACAAACCGGGGTTGATTTAATGGGGAAAAAATTTGAAAAGGCTGATGTGCCTAAATCTTTGTGATAGCTGTACTTTGTGGATGGTTTGTTCCCGGGGTGGGCACTCAACATTAGAAGTGACGGGTATGTGCCTACCGGCGTTGCGACTAAGTAGGGGGCTATCGGGTACAAAACGTTGTTTAAAAAAAGGGGGGTCATTGGGTACAAACAAAATGAAAAAGGGGGTCATTGGCTATAACATTTTGAAAAAGGGGGTCATTGGGTATGACATTTCAAATAAGGGGTCATAGGGTAGAAAATTTTGAAAAAATGGAGCAAAATTCTATTTCTTATTCCAAATTTTCCAAATTTTCAATACAAATTTGCTAAAATAAGAAAAATTTGAAAGTTTCCGCATTATTTTGTGGCATTATGCAGTTACTGTCCGTTTTTCCTATTCAGTGCACACACAGCGCTCCAATTGATGATTGGCCTCTAGCTCACTCACTGTACTGTATAGACAATGGACTAGTTAGTGGGCTGGTGGGAAAACCCTTCACCCAATAATAGCCATAGAAGCTCACATGTGAATTATAATGTTCATCCTTAACATACTACAATTTGAAGTAAAAATGTCACGGGAAAGCTGTTGTCGAGCTGTTTTCCCGAAGAGAGTCTTCAAAATTTCATAACAGTCGGACGTGTAATTTCAATGGCAAATTGTGCTCAACAGCTGACTCGCGATAGCTCCAACTTCGAACGAACACCATCGTGTGATCGGTTTGATCAATTTTCGCCATAGAAGCTGTAAAAAATCTTCAATTCTTTCCCTCTATGGTCATCTAAAATTGATTAAAATGCGATTTTGGGAAGATTGTTGTCGAGCCCTCCCAAATATGAAGTTCTGACTGCCCGATAGGGAGCTAAAAAATGGAAAAACTTTTTCCAAACCGTGTTAAGTCCAATGCTGAACTTAATTGGAAACCATTAATTGACAGACAAAACTCAAATAGTTTAATTTTAACCTACAAAATCTTAAATCATCTTGCACCTCCTTATTTGAGTCATATTTTCAATCATGTAAACAATAGCTATAATTTTCGTCAAAGCCAAAGTAATGTAACTATTCCCCTGCCAAGAACCGAGTACAAAAAGCGCAGTCTGTCATATAGAGGTGCTGTAAGCTGGAATGAACTAGAAAATAATATCCAAAATTCTCCAACATTGTATACTTTCAAAAATAATCTTTAAAAATCATAAAGCCATGCCTGTAAGCATGGTAAGTATGTAACCATAAGTATCATTTTGGCTTTTGACAATTAATCATTTTGAGTTTGTAATACATGTGTATCCTCGACAAGATTGGTACAAGTCTAACCATCTTTAACTTTGGCCATATTGTCAGGAAACATGGAGGTGTAGAAAAACAGATTTTGCAAGGGGCTATGGAAGGCAAACGAGGAAGAGGACGTCCACCAACATCTTGGACTAATGACGTGAAGCTGGTTTCTAACCAAGGAATGCAAGGTGCAACGCACTTGGCATCAGATCGAGTGAGATGGCGTACTCTTGTGAAGACCACAGCAGCGCTACACAGCGCCACCTGACACAGAGAGAGAATACATAATGTAAGTCTAGATAATATAAGCTTTTGTAATTGTTTGTTATTTTGTACATGTATGTTTGTATATGCACGGCCCCAAGGAAGAACAACTTTTGTTGAATTGGGCTTTCCGTCTAATATATATATAATATAAAATCACATGTTTCTCATTTACTTGTGTGATACGATCACAATAACTGTGACAAGTTTGACATGAGTTGTACCATCAACATGACTGGATAACAATAAGCAGACTATTGTTCTCATTTCGGAAACAAAGGCCACGCTCAGTATTGTTCTGTGCGTTTGCTTTGTAATGGTGCATCCAACTGAAATTATAATACCTATTTCATCACAGCACATTGAAATATCGCACAGGTAAATCAGAAACATATGTTTATGGATTTAACCAGGGCTATGAGACACATCCCTGATTTAACATATTTGAGCTGTTTTCAATGAGGTTTATCTTGGTTTAATGGGGTTTAAGTCCTGCAAAGGTCGTGGTGAATTCTGCTGTAGACATGACTGCATAATGGCATTTTGATGATGCAATTCTAGAAAAAAGGGGGTCATTGGGTAGCCGCAACCCAAAAAGGTGGAGGGGCATCAAAAATGACAAGTGTAACATGTTAGGTATATCATCTAGTTCATCTGTTATTGTTGGCTTTTAACCCCGCTTTTAACTATGACAGTTTTGAATATGACAAAATTCTGCGAAAATTGTCCCTTTTGCCAACGAAACATGCGCAATAGACAATGAATCACGATTAGTATTGTTTAACCAATACGCTTTCAGGTAAAACAGTATTTTGAAAATACTGTAGGATAAGAATGAAACTGTCAAGCACAAAAAATACCCAAAACTATTTGGGAGTTCTACATGAGGTAGACTACCCGTGTGTACAGATTATCATAATAGTGTTCTGACTCTTGCCCAATGATATAAAAGTTGATTACCCCTGACATAATAAGCGTATCCAAATTCTATTTCCTCTTAATGAAATATTGAACATCGCAACCTGTAATTGTATACATACCCATCGTCCTTCTTGATTTTTTCCGTCACTTCACTTTTAGGCTGCGCATCCAAACTCCTGCAGATACATATATTAAAATCATTATGAACAAAAAATTAGTGGTCAAAGAAAAAAAACAACGTGTCGACAGGTCCAGGATAAGAGCCCAGCCATACCCTTTCATAGGTAAATATTAACTTCGACCATAACTTTACAAGACCCTTTTGCTGAAGAAAACAAAAAAAAATACTATTTTGATCGTCCAAATGTTGTGTAAGGGACTGTGTAATAATATGAGCCATGAAGAGTGTAAACATTAATTTTATGGGACACTTTTTCAACAATACACTCTAACCAGGCTGAGAAAAATTGGGTTCCCAAAATTTGGCAGGTACCAAGGGGGAGGGGCAAGAATTTTCAGTCCAAGGAATGGAGGATATTTAGAGTTCTAAATGAGGTAGACTGCTCCTGTGTATAGATTACCATAGTGTTCTGCCTCTTGCCCAATGATGTAAAAGTTGATTACCCCAATACCTATAAACGTATCAAAATTCTTTTCCCCTTTTGTGTGGTCATTAATATCAGCATTAGAGAGGTTGCGATTACCATACGCCGTGATTGAACGCCGGTATAACTCGTCGCTGATCTAGCATACCGGCATATGACGACTTTTTTTGACAAAATGAGTGAATTTGATATTCTTAATATAATGACCCAAACTCTACAATCTGACAAAGTTTTGCACAACAAAAAATGCAATTCACTATTAATGAAATATTGGACCTAGCAACTTCACTAGCATGTTATTTAATACATACCTCTTGATTTGTTCCATTACTTCTCCTTCGGGCTGCGCATCCAAACTCCTACAGATAAATATATGAAAGTCATTATGAACAACAATTGTGTGGTCTAATGTACTGTCATGCAAGCGGGGGGACAGGAACGAAGTCCATGGGCCCCGAGGGTTCAGAAGCCCCGAGCACAAAAGCGAGAATTAAATAAGGGATGATAATGGAGAGCAGGGCCGGATTTTCTTTTAACCCCAATAACAACATGTTTTTTGGTCAAAGTAGGGCAAAATAATTAAAATTTTGCAAATTCAAATGGCAAAATTCATGTTGATCTGGGGCCAAAATAGTCTGAAATTGAATTGAACAAATTATGTTAGGCTCCTTTAGTCCCCCTTTAGTTAAACTTAAACTTGGCCACTGACATGAGTGCACACGCAAATTTCGGCTTGGCCCAGGGCCCCCATAAGGTAGGCTAAATCCCGCCCTGCTCCTTGTCCATGGGCACCTGATGCTCTTGCTACGCCCGTGCTGTCATGACTGTGCTCACAGGATACGAGCCAGCCATACCCTTTCATAGGTAAATATTAACTTCCACCATAACTTATCAAGATCCTTTTGTTGAAGGGGGAAAATTGCAAACTTAGAAAAACAAAAATACTATTGATTTTCCAAATGTGGTGAAAGAGACTGTAATAATTATGAGTCATGGAGAGGGTAAACAATTAGCTAAAAATTAGTTGGTCTCTAAACCCCTTAGTAAGGTGTCTGATCTCCGCCAAATTCCCCCTTTATTACTCATTTCCAATTTTGAACTCCCCTTTTTGCAAAATAATTTCCCCCTTTTTGACTTTCTCCTTTTCAAATATATAGTTTCCCCATTTTTGCAAATCTCTTGTTGACTTGCCCCTTTTCAAATAGAAGGGGGATTATGTGATTTTGTTTAATTCAATAGGGGGAGGCGGCTACGTAAAATGTATTCATCGCAATAGGGGGCAGGTATATTTTCCCCCTTAAAGCTTAACATTCTCCCGCCCCCGGCATTAATAATGAACGGTCCCTACAATGCATGTTGATAATTGGTGGTTTTTTCGCTCAGGTACACCTGAGTGAATATATACATCCAGTTTAGACCTTGGAATAAAATTTGACATTTGAACCTATAAAGTAGCTCCAAGTCGAGCTTCTTTTGCAAATGCTTTTGCTTTGTAACCCGGCTTTGTAATCACTAAAAATATTTTGTAGAATAATGCATGGTATCTGAGTAATAGAAATGCACTAAATGCAGACTACTGCCAGCTCCTAAAATAACCTCACTCCTCATGACATAGTTCATAAATATATGCAGCAGTGAAATTTCTAGTTTGAGGTGGGGATAGGATATTAGCCTCATTCCACATGAAATTATTTATAAGACTGTTCTGTAGCCCATAGTGGAGGATTTTGTTACCTGGGAATGATAAATCAGTTTCAATATTATGAGTGTTGACAGATTAATAGTGTAGTGGTCTGGAAGTTGAAGTTGAAAACAGAACAGATTTTGTTTTATGGACCAAGTCAGCTAGCTAGGTCAGCGTGCCTGGTCAATTATACCAAGTTACCAAATGTCCATGAACTTCTTAAATTTGCATTGAGAGATAAGTAATGTGTTCTGACTGTTCTGGATTTGCCAGAAGTTCACAGTGGTCATCTCATCCACACTATACACAGTAGTCATCTCATTCACACTCTACACAACAGCCTTCCACAGCATCATCTTCAAGAATCAAGACCAACAGAAATTGGAATATTCCGCAGATACACATTTATATCCAGCAGCATCTTCAACGCCAACAGACTGGAATATCCCACAAACACACATATTTATCAAGTTTAAACCATTTTGGGTAAAATGGCATCTGAAATAGAACAGAGCACATTGGAGCAAGGGCTTAATTTTTTTTTTTTTTGTAAAAATGATGCATTGGTGATAAAGTGGTGTAATATTTAAATTGAATTGTATTATTTAGATCGTTAACATGTACAACTTAAAATTTACTTTTTATTTTCATGGGTAACATTCAAGTGCATAGGCCTACATGTCTGTTCCGAATCACTGAATGTGACATAATATGTTAAAGGAGTATTTCACAATCCTAGCATCCACTTTTTATGACATTTGTCAGTAGATATCCAGGAGCAAAAGCTTAAATCTCACAACTTCAGTTGATCAGATTGTTTGTTTGCAAGAATAAAATAAGCATGTACGCTTATCAATCAACATCAAAATTGATGAATACTGGTATCATTTTGATACAGCCTCTATGTGTATTTACATGCCTCATATGCCACTTGCTGTGTTGTAATTTGGCGAACAAGTTTGACGATATGCTTGCTAAACGAATTAATCGGCAAGAATTATTTTATACAGAAACAGTTCTGCCAGAGTTTTCCAGTGCATAGTGGTATAAAAATGATAAAAATCTGAATATTTCTGTACAAAGTGTGGATCACGGAATGCCCCTTTCAAATAATTGTGTTGAATTGATGTCCAAATTAGTGCACATCATTGAAATTCCATACATGTTTGTAAGTTACTTTAGTATAACTTTGGGTTTACTTTTCATTACCATTTGTATATTACATGTACATGTTGAAGTGTTTAAAAAAATCCAATATGGGTGGGGCCTACGTATACACAAAATAGACCTACGTACACCATCGAAACCTGTTTCTTACTTCATGTATGTTGTGTTATACTCTGATCAGCTCATAATAGGCGGGACTCATAACAGTGTGGATTGATATACATGTAGAATGGCGTCACACACAGCTGGGCGCAACACCTACGCGAACTGCGCTTTGCATATTGTGTGAATGACACATGCTTTTGTGAATTTACGCGCGGCGTAATTTGGAACTTTATTGATTTGCGCAGTAACAAAAAACAAATAATTCCCCGCCTATTAAGAGCTGATCATAGTATAAATATATAGAATAACATTAAAGCTATGGTACACTTTTTTATAACAAGAAGTTTATTAGTAGGCCTACATGAATTACCACCGACCTACATTGCACAACCATGTTTTCCAATCATGCCTGAGCACTCCCTTTTAAAGTGTTTTTTATTTAAATTAAGTTAACGCTCTTTCTTTATTCAAAGAATAATACAACCCCTGGCACAAAATGGTATAATATTAGGACCTTTACTTCACCATGCCCTGATTTGGCTAGTTGCCTTTACCACATTTGGATGTGTCTTGACCTGTTGACTACACTGGAGCTAAATATTTCCTCAGATTTCGAGATGTCGTCTGCAATGAATGCTAGCATTTTTGATACAAAACACACACATCTTCAGATTTTTAAGCCAATTCTTTACCGATTTCCCGGGCCGATTTCAACCAAATTAGTTTATAACATCCGACCCTCGTTAGTCGTATCATTCCTCGATCTCCCTGTGCATTTGGCGAGATCAGAACTGACGGAGCTTTTACACACATACACACCCTCTACATACAACCATGACAACGAAAGGTAAGTAAGATTCTAGTAAGAGGACATGTATGGTCATACCTTGTATCCGCATATTGGATTGCTATCATCATCACCACAATTACAACAACTCCAGTCTTTTTCCACACCGATGCCATGACCGATTTTGCGAAATCTTCTAGTCTCCAATTACTTTTTCGTCTAGAAATTAAAAATGGAGAATGTCCTTCAGGTAGCGTCAGGTTAGGGATGTTATTTATGAGCCGGGGAGGGTAACATATAACAGGGGCCACAAGTATTTTTGCCACACACTTCGCCGTGCTTCGACGCATGGATCTGATATTTTTTGTTGAAAATGGTCGGACGTTATGTCTCTCCAAATCACGAAAAGAATAGTTTGCACTATTTAAGATGTTTCGTTACCTTGGTAACACATCAAACGAGGGCAATACCCATTAGAGTTCTATTGAGTTCATTTCACCTTGACAATTGCTGTGTTACCTGCTTAAAAAAGCACCTTTTCCCATTATTTTCCATTTTTGGGGTGTTGAAATGCCTCCATAGCCTTGATAAAATCAGCACTATAAGTAGGCCACCTATTACTCTGCCAATATGAAAATTTTAACATGATTTGCACGATTTAGTCGAGTAGATGCCTTTATTCTTTTCCCTCTAACATTTTGTTGTATAAAATTGATTTCTAACATGTTGAGAGGTCAAAAATGTTGTGCAATTTAAGACATACGGAGTCAAAGGTTATACAGGGGGTCAAAACTCAAAATTGGCCCGGATTTGGTTCAAAATTATGCCAAAATATCCCACAGGTCATAAGGATTCAAAAAATATATAGTTTGACCTACCTACGGCCAATTAGCTTCAAGTTATTAGCGAAAAGGTCAAATGTTAAGATTTGGGCTCCATATGGGTAGACATATTTAAAAAAAATTGTTATACCAAGACGAACATTTTGAGACCATTTTCATCTAAATTGTGTTACTTTTCTGTGTTTGACCCCTGTGTCCAACCTTTGACTTCGCCAATAACTGATTGGTCGTAGGTAGGTCAAACTATATATTTTCTGAATCCTTTGGATCTGCGGAATATTTTGGAATATGTTTTAACCAAATCGGACCAATTTTGAGTTTTGACCCCTGTGTAAATTTGACCTTGAATTTTACTGAATACTCAAGGGTACCCACTGGGCACCAGTTATTCTTATTCAATATACATCAGATATCAATATTAAAGCAAAACATGTTAGTCATAAAAGACGCACCATTGAGTTTACGCGTTAAAAATTCGCATTCCGAATATTTTGCAAGCTTTAGACCTCTCAGGTCCAGTTAATTTTGCCAGTCAATTTTTTTTCCAAGTCTGAATCCCCCCAACAAATTTGCCGACTCAACGCCGAGTAATGTTATCTACTGGAGAAATGAATATAAAAAAATGTCTAAAACTGAGAATACAATTTCACATTCTCAACTACAAAGGGCAGCTCTTATTCCAAACCGTTGACTGTTGCGGGCAGCAATCTCTCGGAACAACAGCTCAACAGAACACACGAGTTCATCAACAAAATCAAAAAGGTATGGCCAAAATCTAGCTAATCGAGAAAAACAAAATTCAGGCCACAAATCTTGTTAACATCAACCTGCGTCAATCATCAAGCATTATTAAAAGCTTAACCAATATGAATATTAAAAGACCAACAATTCATTTCCCCATGAACCTTACTCGAGAACTCTAGCTTCAAATTTGCACACGGTAGTTACGCATTCGATGTGAAGAATGTGAAGCTATCGGTGAGCAAATTCTTGGCTAGACTTCTCGAGCAACATGTACCTAAACCTAGACTGGCCCCCAGTCTCGGTTCGGTTCCATCTCTGGATAATGTAACAATAAATAATTACGTAATGCCCTATGAAAAAAAGCCAACTCCCCCCTTATTTTCTTCAATGCCAAAACCCATTCCTCTTCATCCACAAATCGACGCCACTAATTACACCCACCACAGTCAACCATGCAGCAATATAGAAATATACTCGTATTATAAGTGAACGCGAAAGTCCATTGAGCGCTGATTCCGAGACTGGTCCAATCTGTTAGAGATCTCACTTCCAAATATTCGTTCAACGAAGCACGGTGATTCCGATGTCAATTACGAAAGCCCCGCCCCAGTTTCAATTCAAATATGGTAGCACAAAGCTATGCCGCGGGATGTGACGCAAGATCGGATGGGACACTTGTCAACAACTGAGAGGTATTGAGCTCAAGTGGCACGCGTCTGATAGACCCATGGTACGCGCAATAATAAAAGGCAACCACTCGACTCGGACTTAGGCCTATTGTCCATATTGCGTATATTATCGCGTGCGGTTTGCAAATGTTTGCACATTATTTAGCTAGGGAAGCCTTTTCAAATATCCCCGCGCTGCCAAGCTGCGTTGATTGGTCGGATACAATATCGTTGTTTAGTCGCTTACACAAACGTTAATGTAGTGAAAACATGGACGTGGTATATAGAAAGATTGCGTGACTCCAAATCCGTAAAAGTGAACTCCCAGCATTTTGTGGGAACTGGAAGTCAAATTGCTTACAGACTGGGAGGGTCCATGTATTGGGTTGATTTTAATGCTATGTAATCTACATTACCAGTCGTTCTCCATGGACCCGAGGGAGGGTCTAACCTAAACCATACAAGTAATAATGCACCAGTTTTTCGCTCAGGCACACCTGAGTGTATTATTTATTATCAACCTGGTCGCTCTAATATTCTGTATGCGACTGAATCCATACTCGTAATCAGTCTATATGAGACTGAATATACGGCAGTAAATAGCGCCCCTCTGTTTTACATTAAGGGCAGTGTTAATATTAAGGTTACTGTTGGTCAATGTTACATCAGGGATCTATACGAAGGGATAAGCATCCTAGGTTACATAACCACACCGGAAGATGTAGCCTAGGTCTAGACACACAGGCGCCATATTGCAGGAGGGTTAGAGTTCATAGAGGAAACGTTAAAGGTTAGTAGATTTAGGTCACCCAGGCACATCAGTAATGTGTTTCACGAGTTGTAATACCGACAGGTAAAAACATTGATTTCTTAAAATTCTCCCGATTTTTAATTACTTAATATAAGTATAGTACTTAACAAACCATTCTTTGGTGAATCTATGCAATATGACGGTAATTTTTGAAACATCTATGAATCAATCTTAAATATCTTCATGATATTATTTTTTTGCGCATGGTCAAAGCATGCTCTTACGCTATCCACAGACTATCTGGTGGAAATTTCAAAGCAACGATCATGCGTTAATATTTACAAAATGGCGAATGATGTATCCTAGGTCGAACAATAGTGTGACGTAGTTTCCGGCATTATCCCTATGCACTTTCACCCTCCTGGTTACATTACGGTTAGGGTTAGTGGGTTAGGGTTAGTGTGCAAATATACCATTCAAAAGACGCTGTTGCGAATGATATTTTTGAAGAAATTGAAAAGACTGCTAGAAAGGTCAAAATCACAAGAACTGTATAATATTTTCTGCATTGGACGCATGACTTCAAAAGTAATTTTTTCTAAATCTGTTTATCCTGGAGCAATACAATTTGACAATTTAACTCAGAATTTGAATTCGAATTGAAAGACCATATCGTCTCCACAAAAGAATGTCGAAGGTCATAAAACACCAATTTGGTGTCTTCCGTTCCCAGTAATATGTATGTAAAGACCTGCGTCTGATCTATTCCATTCTATTTCCAGTAATTTTTAACTTAAAAAGCCATATTGTAACATTTCCATAAGAAATAAAATATATTTTCTGTTCACAAAATGTTATTGTCACTGTCAGATATGTCTTCTTTTAATTTGGGCCCAAACAGACGAGGCAATACAAAGAAAATTGCTATTTCATACCAGCGCATAATGTCGACAATGCGAGCCACTCCCTCGAACGTGAGTCGGGTCGGTTCTTTTGATATGTCACAACTGCCCGCACGCCATGTACGTACTGCGTTATGAACATCGCGTAAGCGTTCGACTAATATTTCCATCGTAATAATAAACCGACGGTTCCTGCGGTTTATTCAAAATCTCGGATTTTGACAAAACTACATGTACAGCAGCTTAAGTCTTGATTTTGGAGGGTATGATACAATCGTGTAAAAACATAATTTTGAACAATATTGAGAGCGTCCTCATTAGCAAATGTTACAAGATGACTTTAAGTTCTAACGAATGTTTGCTGACGTAAAATCATTATGTTAAACATTACTGGAAATAGAATGGGAATAAATTAAATATAAATGAATGTTGTTTCACTTGAACTGATTTGAAACAAATAATAATGAAGAACGAAATGCATTGCAATATAGGCATTGCAATATAGGTATTAGTATTTTACTTGAAAAAAAAATCAATATAAGTGGAATGTAGTGCTATCGTCCGTGTCATAAGCCCTGTAGGTTTTATTGTCCTATTGTGTCTTATAAATCGGCAGTACTTGGAATTTCACATCAATTTCAATAATGCCCATGTAAATGGAAGCATACATTACCATTAGATTTAAAGGAGTACTGCAGACTCTTTTGTTGTCAATGCATAAACTAATTGTTTTGGCATAAAACAATGCACTGTCGTCTTTTAGTTCAAAAAGACATCTTGTTAAAAAGGAATTGCTTGCCTCATAAAAGAGTTGAAAAAGAATTGAAAATTTAGATGAAACTTAGAATTATAAAAAAAATAGGATACTTTTCATTGAGCCTATTTTCTGTAATGCCCCTCTCCTAAGTAAACATCTCAAAAAAGTAACTAACCCCCTTAAATAATGGCCATTATTCAAAAACGGGCAATTGTATTACAAATCTGTAAAATGCGTTGGAAGTCGAATTTATTTCTGCACATTTTGACACCTCATTTGTAGCAATTGACTAAATATTGACGGAGGCGTACATTTAAATCAATGTAGCCCATGATTTGAAAGTTGCAGTAAATTCTATTGATTTTGTATTTAGTGCAATTTATGGAAATCTTGGTAATGATATCTGAGTGTTTTTGTATTGTAAAAATGTGTATGTAAGTGCAACTTTCAAATCTGTGACCTCACTACATTAAATTGACCGGTGTTTTATTGTTTTCTGGGCTATCGTATCAAATGAGGTGTCAAAATGCGCAGAAATAAACTCTGCTTCCAACGCATTTTACAGATTTGTAATACAATAGCCCGTTTTTGAAAAATAATTTAAGGGGGGTTAGTTACTTTTTTTGAGATGTTTACTATAAATGCATGGTGTCATTATAAGAAAACAATACACCGGTAATCGGGCGCGGTTTTAGTAAATTTTAAGGGTGTTAAAATTAATGGTAACGTTTGTCTATGTCACGTAACTCCAAAATGCCCGACAAGTATGTTGGAAATGCGTTAATGAAATAATATTGGTAAAGTTTATCAAGTACACCTGCGGCTATAATTTGCTCAACAGTTTATAGTCACTTTTTGTGTGTTAATTCTGCACTTTATGGTAACGTATGTTACATTTCTTAACCATACAGTGTGAACCTTCGAATTTCCTAGGATTTCTTTCTCAAATACATAAATCATGTGGACTTGAAAACATTCCTATCATATAACTTGCATGATAAACCGTATATTGGTTCAAGTTCAGTGTTTGCAACGACTATTAAAGGTACGTTTTAACATATCGGGGTAACGTATATAGTTTCACGAAACCTTGCGACATATTTCAATGGTATTTTTATTAAAAACTCAAAGTAGGCCATGGCATTTAAATTTTCGCTGCTTTATAGATTGTTACTTCAAATTCGAGCAATGTGCCAACTGAATGCACGTCTGGTTAACATGGTTAAGAATGAGCAACAGTAAATATCAAAAATATTTCACCTGCGACAGTGTTTTGACCCTAAATCCCTTTACAAACCTGCCGTGGATTATAAAAGGAATTAATGCAAGATTAAAAAACATTACCATTTTTCTGAATGCAGTTTGGTTGTTTGATTACACAAAAGAAATTAACAATTCGTGAAAATTCACGACACGATTTATCGGTTTTGACCCATAAGGCTGAGTTCACATAGAAGTATACGGTATACGGTATTCGCTATACGAAATACGCTCATTCGATCAGGCTGAGTTCATATAGGAGTATACTATGTGAACTCAGCCTGATCGAATGAGCGTATTTCGTATAGCGATTAGCGAGTATAGGCATGATAGGTCAGTTTACCAATTTTCTTCGTCTAATCAAATGCTTATAAGTTTATTTCTTGAGGTCACATTGCATTCAATGAGGTGTCATAATGTGCAGAATTAGATAGTGCATCTATTTAAAAAAAAAAGAATTTACCCACATATGGTTTAGTTTTAAAATTAGGACGGTATACGCTGCAACTAAAATCGAACACGCACGATTCCCACTTGTTCCCACTATACTACTATACGCAGGTATACGGCCTTTTCGAATAGTGCCCTCTTATGTGACCCGGTACTATGAAATTACCTTGCTCGATTTAAGCTATACGCGTACACCTGCAAAACGTGCACCGTATACCCGAATAGTATACTTCTATGTGATCGTAGCCTTATGTGACCCGGTACTATGAAATTGTCTTGCTCGATTTAAGCTATACGCGTGCACCTGCAAAACGTGCACCGTATACCCGAATAGTATACTTCTATGTGAACGCAGCCTTAGAGCCTTGACGGTACAATTACCAAATAGGGTGCAACTTGCAAGACTTGAGTCCAGTCCTCGTTTACAGAGTTTAGGGTTAGGGTTTTCGGTTTATGGTTGGGGTAAGACTGTAATAAGACTAGTAGAGTTGCACCCTATTCGGTAATCACTTATTTATATTATGTGAATATCACAGATGGGAATTCTGACAAGCTGATGTATGGTTTTAATACAACGTACATAGCTCCATAATTGGCTCTGGTTTGCCACAGTGTTACATGATTTCTACCATAATGTGATGGGAACTCGCGATATCAAATTGATTCATTAATCTTCATTTTCATAATTTTGTATACATGTATCAGCATGATCAGAGCAGATAATTATTACAACATTACCACTTCCATCAACCCAAGGTTGTCTCCATAAATTCTAATTCTATTGAAAAGTAGAATTATTTAAGAACATTAGCCTTCCGGTGTTCTCACTATTCTTTAATATGCGACATTAAAAACAGATGAAGCGGATCGGCTCAAAATGAAGCTAATAAAAGGATTGCAAATACTTAAAAATGCTTGATTAAACCTAACAATGCAAGCATGTCTGGATTTCCTCCAATATTTAATTATATTAAATTGCTTTTATATTCAACTTTTCAAGCTTCAAACAACAAAACAAAATTGAAGACTAAGTTTATATTTCCGGTAGCTGTACTTCTGATATCAAATTTTTTGAAATTCGCGATATAATACAAAATACAAATTTTGTGGCAAATTATTAAAAATAACAGTCCTCGAAGTAAATTGTATCAATTTAATGATATGTACCTAAAGTGTCCGTAGCTGGGGAGAAAAGCCGTCCATCATTTGAAAATTTTGACCTTTCGTATTGAAGATATACATTTTTTTCACAAAACCACCTACAAATTTTAGAACTCATACTGATAACATGTTATCATTCATATAGCAACTTTCAAGAAAAATTGTATATATTTCACTTTGCACATTTTAAAATTTTATACTAATTATCACTCATCATTACAAATAAATAGGTTCTATTTTTGATGATTTAGAACATTGTCATGATTGTACAGTCCCAATGTTTCGATAGCTGTTGATTTCTTGGTTTTCAACTTCTTTATAACTAGTTTAGTTGGAAGTCGGGCCGTGCGTGCACCCTCGGAAATATACTTCTAATTGACGTGTCTAGATCAGAAAACATGTGTAGAAAAAGGATAAGCTATGTGTCCCTACAGGTCATCAGGGGTAAAATTTCATAGAACAGGGTTAAAATTTCAAAATTGCTCAGATTTATTTTTTAGAACTATTTCTTATTTGAGTTCATTTTACGTGACGAACAATTTGAGACAATTTTCATTGAAATCGGACCACTTTTAGTTGTTGACCCCTATGTGGCCAAAAAAACTGACCCCCCCCCAAAAAAAAAGACGCCGCTGGTACAATTCATCAAGAATATCAATTGTACAAAAACCCTCTATTTAGCAAGAACACAATAAAACTGATGAAAGTGCAATTGTTTCGTCAAAATGGGAACACCTGCAGAGAGTACATTTTTTACTGACCTTTTGAATACCATTGATCCCAGTAAGATGTCACGATTGAATTACGCCAACAATTATTTGATCAGTTCAGGAAGATTTCACGATTGACTTATACCAATATCCAAATTATACAAACTATGGTAATCTTTTTATCAAATCTCATCCGAGCGAAACAGACAGTTGAGTCATTCCATGTCAACTCCTGGGATGTGCACCGCAGCACCTCTTCAATTTTTTGAAGAAAACTTGTAACTCCTTTACTTTAAAAGATATAGGGCCCTCAAAATGCAACTTTTGTCCATCCAGGACCAACTTACTCCAAAAGTAAAAATAATTTTTTGTCCATTTTTTTGCCAGTCGGAACCCTTTGGTAGGACATTACTCTTATCCAATATTGAGTCAATTAGAATAATTTTAGCTGAGATATTACCCATGCAAAACTCCAATAGTACATTTTTTTTTTTTTTCCCCCCTGAAAAACAATGTCAGACATTTTGCCCCACCATCAACTTCAGGTATGTTGAAAATATGTTCTTGGACAACATTTCTGAGAAATAGTGGCTTGGGGTCTTGAAGACTTTGCTTTATAAACATCAGTTAGGTTTGCCTACTCACAAATGAGTCATTCCAGCCACATCAACAAAAAGGGTTGGTTGGTCAGTGGTCATCCCCTCAAATTTTGCTGAAAATCATTTCTAGCATACTTCTATGAGCATAATGAACACATAGCAAAAATGAATGGGTTCCGACTGGCAAAAAAATGGACAATAAATTATTTTTACTTTTGGAGTTCTGACCCCCCGAAGTTGGTCCTGGATGGACAAAGTTGCATTTTGAGGGCTCTATATCTTTTAAAGTAAAGGAGTTACAAGTTTTTTTAATCTACACAATTAAGTACCCCAGGATACATACTTTTCAAAGTTGTAGGGGTTCCCTTTATACATTTATGGACCTCCAAACATCGTCTTTCGCGTTGCGACACATTTTTTACGCTGATCCCCCTAAATTTCAAATTGATGCCACGGGAAAACGAAATACCGTATGAAGCTCAAATTTTCAGGATTTTACTTTCTCATCAATATCTACCACCACAAAGAAAAATAAAAATTTGAAGAGGTGCTGCGGTGCACATCCCAGGAGTTGACATGGAATGGCTCAGCTATATGACACATGTATATACCGTAATCATATTTAAACCATGAAACTGTCTCAGACTATATTAGTCAAACTTACTTCTTTACTGCCAAGAAGGTACCTCCCCTGGTGTCACATGAAAAAAACAAAAACTAAAGGATATAATAAAAATATTTCCCCACCATGGTTGTTTGATGTAATGGCAAGTAGAACTGTATTCATTTTAAGCAAACCTGAACACTGATGGCGCTATTTGTCTTTAATCTTGTTTGCATCTTTACAAGGTGTAGACACTTGTATAATGACATTAAAACATAAAAATGAGCAACCTATAGGAGTATAGCAAGGAAATTTTCGAACTACTTTTTATCATGAAATGAAAGAAGTCACATTATTGGGCTATTTTAAATATAAAAAATATGTAAATAGCGCCCTCAATTTTCACACAAATATACAGTCCATAGAATAAAAATTGCCACAAAAAGGCAGAATAAGATGAAAATTTTAATAAAGAAAAGCAAATATTCGTTAAAAGAAATAGCTAAAAATATATTTGTATATTAGTGTGATAGCTCTTTGTATTGTAAGGGTCTAGAATTGAAAATTATATAATGTTTTGTTAGAAACATTTATAAATGATCACATCAAACAACCGTGCCACCCGGGAGTGACCCTCTTTATAAGACCTGGGTCAATATTTATATGGGTACTTTTCATATCTCGAAATGTCAAAAAGGTATGACCCCGAGTGCTGTCAAATGCAAGGGGGGGTGAGGGTATAGGGGGGTATGGGGACGTCTCTATATGGACCAGATGTCGATATAATTTAAGTCCACACTGAATATATATCTATATGTCCACAAAAATGTGTACCCATTAGATGGCCTTCCTGACTAGATGGCGCTATATCTACTATATGTATAGATAGGAGGTAAAGCCCTATCTATATATGTATATAAGGGCCTCATTGTCCCCACAAATACGGAGATAATACTATGGTCTTCATAAAATGCAATGGCCACATAGCGACTGTAAAGTGTGTATATCGTCAGCCTGCTACGCTAAATGCTTAAGTCATTCTTACATGTTTCTCATTTGCCGTTTTGATTTTCTGAGTAATAAACCCATATTTCATCAAATTTCCAGCCGCATTCTTCATTAACTTGTGAAATACATCTCTTTTGATGTATTCCACAAGTTATTGAAGAATGCGGCTAGAAAGTTGATGAATTATGTTTTACAATTGCAGTGACAAAATTCTAAGACTTGGCACCAGGTGCGTAGCAAGAGCCTCGAGGCCCATGGACAAGGAGCAATACGGGGCCCTTTTAACATCTCCTTTACTAGCCTTTTCCCTTAAAATGGAACAACCCGAAAGTCCGACGAACTCCTATAAACGAAAGCCCATTCGTTAGGAGGCTGAGACCCTCCTCGGCCTCTAACGGAAATGTGAAATCCGGGTGTGAAATACGTTAGACTGGGTATTTATTCGTCTGTCATTGATGATGAGAGTGTCACCCTCATCCATGCAGGGGTATGCCACCTTTTTAAAACCCTGGGCTAGAAATAAACAATGAAAACTGCATGGGCTGCACATTTTTATTTTCAAAGTGCACTATTAAAATCATTTGCAATAATTTAATTTGCTACTATATTGTCTGAATTAATTTTGTAAAATATGTAAATTAATTCATATGTTTCCGTGTTTGCTAAAGTTTATAAAATTATAATCCTTGGCCAAAATGTATGGTTATGAAATTTGAAACTTTAATGACTGCAAAAAATGGAAGAGGAAGTCATTCCATATTTTTATCATCGTAACTAAATTTGATAGTCCTAAGTCTACCTGTAACATTTGTATCAAATGAACTTTATTTTTAGCTAGGGCCTATACAGAATTCACGGGTCATTTGATCATTATGAAAAAAATTCACGTGTCTTCTCATGAATCAAGTAGTCATGGAAACCTTTGACAAAATAATGTATACATAAATCCCAGTTATATAAATCATTCCATGTCAATAATTTACGTATTCTATAGAAAATATTTGACATTGAAATAAGGAAAAAATACGATTACATGCCACATTCACTTGTACGTACATGGTTCCTTTTACCATGGACTTTTGCGTTTTAATAATAGTAGTAGTCGGTCAAAATTTAATTTGATTATTCTTTGCCAAAAAATTATGCAATATTATTAGGAAAGTTTTCTGGTCATTTTTATCCAAACTAATGAGGTAACTTATGTGACAGAAAACTCACTCATTATCTCAGCCGCTTAACTGCGGTGTTCTAATTAATGGGGATTATAATTCAAATTTGCTGTTGTCCTTTTTTGACAACACAATTTTCATGATTTTCCGACATTGGGGCCTCTTGCTACTAATATTGTAAATACCACAAAGATCGAAATGTTAAGGGGGAACTACACCCCTCGATAAATATGTGTTTATTTTGCATTTTCTCAAAACTAATAACACAGTGGTAACAAAAGTTATGTATATTATAGGGCAAGGAATCCAATTACTACACTGGAATTTCAGTGATCCAAGACAAGAGGTTCGTTATTTATGATAAGAAATAAGGTACCGCTAGGATGTACCTCATTTCCTATCATATATACTGAACCGCTTGTCTTGAGTCACTGAAATTTCAGTGTAGTAATTGGATTCCTTGCCCCAATAACATACATAACTTTTGTTACCAGTGTGTTATTATTTTTTGAGAAAAATGAAAAATAAACACAAATTTATCGAGGGGTGTAGTTCCCCCTTAACATTTCGATCTTTGTGGTAGACAAAGAGAGTAGTTGTTAATGTTGCTAATGTTACTCTCAACAGATGTAAGAAAGAACAAAATGCGAGAAACTAGACAGCTAATGAGCTTGTTTATTATTTTCATTTATTTGAATCATAGCAAAATATAAGTCACTTAATTTTTGCAAGAAATTGCCGCACTATATTTCAGAGACACCCAACCCGAGTTTACTGATAATTAAAATATGTAGTTAAGAGATTAATCACAGGGAAATATGAACAAAAGACAAGTTTAGCGATAAGCGGTTTTTTTAGTGCTAGGGCTATGCGAAAATGTCAACAAGACACCAATTATTTCTAATTCAAATCTAATGGAGTTAAATTATACTCTAATAAAGATTTGAATTTTAAGTCTTTCAAAAGTTTTGTCATTTTAATAAGTCTCTTAGACTTATTTTTAAATCTTAGGAAATTAGAGAGTACGGCGACCCAAAATATTACTCTTTATTTCTTATCTCGGTCGCATTTTTTCTTCTTTCTCTTTTTTTTTCTTGTATTTCTTTTCTGGTGACTAGAAAAATAAAACTATGCCTAAACAACAAAAATGCGCAAAATATTTGCCCGTGATAAACCTCTTTCTTTTTTGGTTTAATATAGCCCTACTTTATTTTGTAGCTTCTCCCCTGCAATGAACAAGCCAGATACGACGGTTTCATGCTGGACTTGTCTATTGAGATATCCACAGGATAAAAAGTCGAATTGGAACAAGTATACTTCACGTTTGTGAATTAAACTAGACATTTACAGATTATTAAGACAAACCCAGCAAACACAAAACGTTTTCGACAAGGTTGACAGAAAACGTTTAAATGTCGGCTTATATAAAGGGTACATTAATGGTATAAAACGTTTTCATAACATTGAATAACATTTGTTGGTGATCAACTCACAGCAAACACAAATGTTTTACAGAAAAAATTTAAATGTCGGTTTATATAAAAGGCATAAAAATAACATTCCAAAAACATTTTTGAAAACTTTCTAAACAGAATGTTATTTCAGGGGTTGAAAAATATTTGGAAAAAAATGTTTCCTCAAAATATTTACAATAACGTTTTTAAAATGTTTTCACGACCTTTATATAACCCAATATTTAAATGTTATTAAAACGTTTTGTAAAAAACATTTTAAGAACATTTCTGTGTTTGCCGGGTGCAAATATTTTAACATAATGTTATTTAAGTGTTGACAAAATATTTGGCCAAAAATGTTTGCAAAAATAGTTTACAATGACATTTCGAAAACATTTTAAAAATATTGTTGTAGTGTGTTTTCATACAAAATGATTTCATCGACATTTTAATGTTATTAAAACGTTTTTACCTACACCAAAACCCAAAATATAACTTAAATAAAACGTTTTAAAACTTGTTGATGTGGCCCCTGTCACCAAGCCTCCGGCGTTCCAAAAAAAATAAGTGTAGCAGTTACTAGCAGGCAATATTACTTTCAATCATTTTATTGGTAACAACATCCACGTGGCCAAGTACACGCTATATAAAGAATGGTAAAAGAAACGAAAAGAGAGAAGATTCGATTAAGAACGGATGAGACAGAATCAATTCACGTAGTTTAGGCCTAAACAATCAAGATATAGTTATCAAGACACTGATACACTTTGTTTTTCAAGTTGATAAACTTTTATCAAGTTGATAAAGTGAAATCTCACAGATAAACAGGGGTTTTCTAATAAACTCCGTTCTTCTGAAACTTTTATTTTCTGATAAACCTATATTTTCCTAATAAACTCTCAAAAACATAATTAGTTTATCTGAGAAAAACCTAGTTTATCAGATAAACTAACTACGTTTCTCATTTGATAAACTAGGTTTTTCTGATAAATTTCTAGAAGATCTTCTACTAGAGTTGCCAATTGGTTTCACTGATTTCAGCAAACTGTTGTACACTGGAGATAGTTCGTAACCCTGCTGCGAGGTGTTGATTTTGGGCTGCGGGTCTCTCCTAATATGGATCACTTCACGGATTTTCCTTGTGTCGTTCCTGCTGTCCTTTTCCAAAATAGTAACTCCGTCCCAGTCAATATTGTGACCGGACTTGGGATTAGGAGAGACCTGCAGCCCAATCTCTCAACACCTCTCAGGGATACGAACTATCTCCAGTGTACAACAGTTTGCTGAAATCAGTGAAACCAACTGGCAACTCTAGTAGAAGATCTTCTAGAAACACCATTACCCACTGAGGAAGGAACCAGTTGGTTCTGAAATATTTGGGAAAATAAGGGGGCACAGCACTAAATTCTTCCGCATTTGGTGTAACCTTGTATAGTTCTGGTTAAAGATAGCGCCTGAGCGAAATGTATCAGCATCCGGAGGGTACTTAAGCGAATCGTGCTCGTTTTTATAAGAACAATAAAGTAGGACCGCAACGTGAATAAAAAAACATCAAAAAATGATTGTCAAAGCGATTGTGAATTGGTGACAGGCTGTCGGAATAATATCAAGGCCGGAACTGGTAAGGGGGCACACCACTAAATCAATGCGCCATTTGTGTAACCCTAATGAGTTCCGGTAAAAAACAGAAACTTTTTGAGGTATTTTGGGCTGGTCTTTAGACTTATTAATCAGAAAGAGTGGCGAATTATAGCTTAAATAAAAGTGTAAAGCCTATACATAAATTTGAGTCGCCAAAAAGTCGCATTTTAAAATTATTGAGAAAATAGGACCGCGAAGTAAAAAATGGCAGAATCGGGTTTGCAGTCTTGAGAGCATGTCAAAAACAGTGAGGGCGCTGTTCGCGGCCTCGTAGCGGGAAAACTAGATGGAAGGACCCCATACATTGAAACATATGTTAAACTTTCATCGATTTGCAATCGACTGGTCATCATAATTTTTTTTAAACGAGCCCAAAAGGCCTCAAAATGAGCAAAGAAAACCGGTGTTTTTACACGTGTTTCAATGGGAAGATTATTTAGTGGTGTGCGCCCGTAAGGAGGCGAAATTGTCGGCTGAAATTCGTGAGGGCGCTGTTCAGGTGCCGGTAGCTCAAAAGTTCGACTAGATGGGTCACGAATTTACTTTCTTGTATGTTCACGTGTATTTCGATTACGATTATTTAGTGGTGTGCCCCCATAACCTAGTGAGTGCAGTTGAATGTTTTAATCTTTTTACTTCTTGTTTCATGTTATTAATTCCACTTTTAAGGTTTGGAAATTTGTTGTATCATTTTTTCATATGCCTCAAATTGTTCCTGTCATTGCTGGGAATAAAAAAATATATTGCACTAGGGTGCTTATTTCGGGAGTTATAGAGTAAAGTTGGTCAAATGTCAAATATCTCATGCAAAGAGGTCAAATTTTCTAAATGCACCGATTCAATCATAACTTGTCTCAAATTGCTCCTCTTGGCAAACGAAATAGGAAAATAATTTGTTGAGAAATGTATAACCTCAGAATCGGATGAAATCATGATATTAAACGCTAAAGGGGGCACGGCGATACAAATTGCATCAAAGTTATGAATTTAGTTTATGTTTGAAATTTCTTATGTTTAGGGGAGTAATTTTTGACATAAAAAAATTATGACCTATTCGACGCTATAACCATGATAACCCCTGAACTAAGCACCGAACACACAGAGATATTTTAGAACCTCCTAATAATTAAGTAAAATTTACTTCAGAACGAAGTAATACCAGTAGGCCCTATTTACTTAATTATGTAAAATTTCATTTTACATAGTTAAAATTTTAACTATGAAAATATTACATTATTCTGTGGTAAATTTTTTACTTATTATTAGAATCTCATAATAATTAAAATTATTATGAGATTAGAATCTCATAATAATTAAAATTATTATGAGATTCTAATATCTATGCTTATATATAACGCTATGTAAAAATTTCTCTGGGTGTAAAACAATATGAGAATTAACTTTTTAACGCTTTAATAGAGGCCCTATGATTGAACCTTGAGGAACTGCGCATATTTTGTTGATACTGAGATTCATACAAAAGATTGATACAAAAATTATAGTACGTATATCTTTTTCCATTTTTACGTACGTAAGTGACGGCCCTTTAGGCTTACGGAGTATGTGAGTATGCTTAGCAAATTTGAGATTCTACTCGCACTTCCCTGATATATTCAATGCAATAGTTTCTATCTCCCATGGATTTTTCAGTCGAGTTCAATACTTACCGTCGTTTTATCTTTTCAGTTTCTGTTTCCGTATCCGTAATAGTTTTTGTAAGTCATTGTTATTCTGAAGTGGTAGTCTCCCAGGTATGACCAATCTTTTATTCTAGCCTTTTGTTAGTTACTGAAAATTTGAAGCTCGTGAATTTCAGTTTTCGTTTTGGTAAGTTATATTGATTTTTTACATAAAACCTTGAGATGTGCGGTTGGGTGCCAATCTAGACAAAAGAAGAGTCTAAATTTTACGGTCCTAAATTCGCGGTAAATTGTACGGCTTCAATTGACTTGTGTTTGGTGTTTATGCACTTACGCCTAGACGTAAGTGGCTCTTAAAAAAAGTCTTGCATTGAAATATATACTAACCATGTTGCTAAGTTATAAGCAAAAGTATTTCGTATTGACGATGAAACGAGCGTCTAAAATCTCCCAATGAGGCGCGTACAAGTGGTGATTTGGTAATCATGTTTTATATTGAAATGCAATACAAAAGAATTTGCATTGGAGCAAAGATAATGTATTCTATTCATGGCAAGCTAATCTGATAATTGGTTGGGCCTATATGCAAGACTCGGGTTTATTTTAAATGTTTATTTTTGCAGAGCTTATTTTCAGTCATGGATCATACTGATAAATTTCGCGAGGGGGAGGGAGGGAGATACTTAAGTTGAGACTGAACAAGCGAGAGTGGGAGGGGGTGAGGAAGAAAGAGAGGAGAGGGAGAGACGGAAAGACTAGAAAGAGAAGAACTCGAGAGGAGAGAGCAGGGACCGGGGGACGGGGAGGGAGTGGGGAGACTGATCATATGGGGGGAAAAGGGGGGGGGAAGGAGGAAGTAAAATAGGGAGATAGACATTGATACGAGTGAAGGGCGACACTGTGGCCCTGCACAAGTGCAATGGGGCGCGACAGGCTCATAAGCGGACCTTTTGTGATTGAAGGGCTTTTTTTCAACGTTTTTACAGAAAGAAGTGGACCTTTTCATTCGGATTTGCATTTTGTCATAATAATGTGAATCAATGTATCACTGTCAAACACGAGAGGGCGCTAGACCATTAAAACAGCGGTCGGACACCGGTGTTCAATACTATTTTATCTCCAGCCTTTATGGGCTTTATTGACACAGGCAATTACCTGTATTGAAATACGCTGATTGGTACGTCAGAGCAGAGAAGATGTAAAGAAAGGAGATAGATCTAGCTATCCTCAAACAAAATATGTGTGTTGCCGCTCATTCAAAAGCAATCACGCTATTTAGGTTTAACAATAAAATACAACAAAAGGGTTCGAACCCATGACGGGTGTGATACACAAGTTGCTGCTTACTAGTTTTAGGGAAAGGTCAGTGTCTGTATACCATCAATACTATGCATACCATGCATGCAGATCCTAACATCCAGTTTATTTCAAATAAAATATGACCGAAGTTCCATGGCAAATAATAATTTTGCACGCTTGGTTACGCTTTCAACCTCTACGATTTATGATACAGACTATTTTCAATTATCAAAATATCTTTATTAGGTTTGCAGGAAATGACAGGAAAATACATTAAAACAATAAAATATAGATGATCAAAAATCATCCCGTTTCTAACAAAATCCTAAAACACTCTCCTAAATAATTAATATTTGTTCCAAAATGGGCGGATTTTTTTGGAATCTTTACAAAACTACATTTCTTTCTTATGGTATCCACGTGTGGTATCCCTGCAGAGCAACATCAGGTACTTAACACACACGTGTCATACTTTCAAGGAATTATCTATAGAAACATTGGATATGGTTTCAATTCTGGAGTGAAAATTAATCAACCGTAGTCGGCAACACACATCACATCAAAGGCTACTTTCAAGTAGATGTGTAACTACTTGAGAATAAAGGACTATGAATAGGTGCGACAGGATAACCTACGGGATTATCTCAAGGATATAATTCCGTTCTTCCTCCTTCTTTTTCAACTTTCCTGGTCAGAGTTAACAATGAAATCAGAATACAGTAAACTTACTGAATCCCTTGCGTTTTCGTATCTGAACAATAGAGTTACGGAAACTGAAAAGATAAAAAGACCCTTACTCTCGCATGTGACACCTGCCCAACCGCAATCGGCGTAGCATTCACCAGGGTACACATTCCCCACCTATACAATCACCATCTATACACGGAGGGTCACACCCTTTATAGACAAGGAAAAATAAATTAATGTCATTAGTCTGTGGTTTTTTGAAAAACTATGAGAAAACATTGTATATATTAAAAAGTGGGCGAGAAATTTGAATTTAAAGCACTTAGATGTTTCATGAAATAACTACTGCAAGATGAAAGCTGCTGCTAAAACATGTAAAATGTTGACAACATTATCATTTATGCAAAATAAGTAATAGATAAGCATGACGAATTTAAGAATAAAGACTCGTATTTATGATTTCGTTAACATAATATATATATATAAACTAAGTAATAGAGGGCCTAGGATTGAACCTTGGGGCAATGCGCATTATATATCATAACATATTATTATGTTTTCTAAATAGTCTTTGCATTTAAATGTGTTTCTTTAAGGGGGTACTACACCCCTCGATAAATGTGTGTCTATTTTTGCATTTTTCTCAAAAACTAGTTACACAGTGGTAACAAAAGTTACGTATATTATAGGGGCAAGGAATCCAATTACTACAATGGAATTTCAGTGACCCAAGACAAGCGGTTCGTTATTTATGATAAGAAATAAGGTACCGCTAGGATGTACCTCATTTCCTATCATATACACTGAACCACTTGTCTTGAGTTACTGAAATTTCAGTGTAGTAATTGGATTCCTTGCCCCAATAATATAAATAACTTTTGTTACCAGTGTGTTATTATTTTTTGAGAAAAATGCAAAAATAGTCAAAAATTTACCACACGGGTGTAGTACCCCTTAATGTAATAAGACATGTCAAAAGATCCAAATTGTTTGTCATTTAAAATGTCATATCCGTTGATTATAGCTATAATGTATATACAACTCTGGCATGTTTTTGAACGTGGCAAAATGCAAATGGGACGATAAATCAGAGAATACTTTCATGCATTTACCTTACTTTAAATTAGTTACTGTCGTATAGACATATCGGCCTTTCAACCATCTTGAGGGAGCCTAGTTTAATGTTATCTTACCACCAACATCATTACAAGATCGCGATTCCTCGATGTATCTTCGTCTTGTTTGTGTTCCTCCTGAGCATTGCCCCCCATTGACCCCACGGGTACCAAACTGTAGAGGGTAAAATAACGACGCCAATAGATTAATAAAAATTCCCTTTAAAAGGGAAGGCCAGCGTCAATGCAGAAGAGGTCTTGTAAATAGTTTGGGTCACCGTGAAAGGCACCGGGGAAAGGCATTTTTAGGATCACGCTTACATCCATGTTACATGACAGTTCACCAAACCATCAATGGTGAGAACATGCACACTGAAACAGCAAAACACATTAACTCCTATAAGGCCAATTACAATTGATCCTTAAGTTTCCTGTTTCCCTCACGCGTCCAAAATCAAGAATGGAAAAATATTTAATTATTTTATTTATATTTAGGTATTTTCATCTTTTAATTGACTTTGTAATTACTTTTATTTGCTAATATCTGCTTTTGATCATCTCAACTTTGATTATGAATATAAAACAAGAACATTGTAGGGTCCCCTACTAATATTAATGTAAAAAATCAATTATGAAGGTAAAATAATTAAATCCAGCGTAGTCTTAGTCAAAATGACCAAATGGACTGTTGATAATAGTCACGACCACATTTTCAAAATAAAGAAAGTAATAGAGAATTAATAATTAATAGATAATTAATAATTAATAATTAAAAGTCGCCTCGTCCTTTATTTTCAAACTTGAAACAGGAAACTAAGAATTAATTGTGAAGGGCCTTACTCCTGTCAACTCTTTAATTCATTACTCCAAATTGTTCTGTATTTTTGTCTACACTGCAGAAATACACTGCAGTTGTTAGTTAATTCGCTATGTTAACTCAACTTACATGCACATTTTATTTTAAAATAATTTTATATTATTTCGCAATGTATAGTTTACTATAAAGTAGATAGTGGCAAGCACATGATAAAGGACTGATCATTCACTACAATCTTCACTTTTAAACTGTATTTTTTAATGTGTTGATTGTTAGTCCGAAACTCCTGCAAAGCTATGGACATGGCATCTTACCTACTCCATTCTGTAGTCTGCATTGTGTGTTTTCTCAGTCTTCAATCATTTTGTTGAATGTAATTTTATGAATCAAATAAAAAGATAGAAATTGGCCTCACTTTAGTTATGTGTCATTTTACAGTATTTATCATTTATAAAGTAAGACAATAATTTATTTATTTTCTATAAGTGCATGTCAAAATATGGGATATATTGTTCAATATTATAGCTAGCCCCTAAAAACTTTATTTTCAATCGGATTTTTCCCGTTGAAAAGACAAAACTGATGTTAAAGATAGCAATAATATCATCAATAAGATTTTGAGTCAATTTTATCCATAAAACGATACAGGATAGGATAGATAATTACTTTGACTTCAATGTGGTCCATATAATGAAGATTTTGATTCCACAACATTATTAGATCTGTTATCAACATATCAATTATGCACTCACAGGCAACCAAACATCAGTAGTCCACTGATATGACCTCGTGATCATTCCCCCGCTTTGACCATGTCATTTTTTTGATATGCTGATTGCTGAACAAATTTATGTTTATATGTGTAGGCCTAACCTATGATAACTTTTTAAGTCATAATTAATTCAAACATAACTTTGGCAATACTCAATCGTTTTCGTTCGTTGAAACGGCAAAACATACTTTCTTTTCCTTGCAAATCGAATTAGCAGACATCAAAAACATTTCCACCACGAGAAGTAAAAAAAATAATTCATACCAATAGAAGAAGGCTATAATCTTAGCTAATCTTTAGTGTACACAAACCCCATCTCAGAATTAGGTACCAGCGCCCTATGCGCTGGCGAAAAACAAAACAAAACAAAACGTGAAAATTGGTGAAAAAGATTTGTGTCAGATAGAGCGAATTTAGGATTAGACCAAGTGCTCTAAAACTTGCGGAGCGCAATCGTGTCTTAACGTGTAAGAATGAAAGGTAAAAGTCACCTTGTTGGCATACTTTAGCACGCTTCGTAGCGTTAGTTAGGTCACCTATGTTATAGCGATGATTAGGCAGTGTAGAATTGTGACGTTCAGCATCAGATAGTCAGATTGGGGTCGTTAGGGTTAGCCATACCACAGGGCCTTTTTTTTTAATTACACATTACTATACACCATGCTATATTAAACTGAGAACTGCTAAAAACCATGTCACAACCCACTAAATCGCTGTCCCCGAGAAAAAATTCTGGGGAATTAATAGCAGTCCAGCAGCTCTCTGGACATAGCCAGGTTTTATGATATAGCATGGTTTTGGATCACCTCAGTCAAGGCCCTATACTAGTAGGGCTAGTTAGGGTTAGGGTGTTTAAGGTTAAGGTCTTAGGGGTTAGGGTTAGGGTCTTAGGGTTAGGGTCCGTAGGATAGGGTCTTGGAGTTAGGATTAGGGTTAGGGTCTTTGGGTTAGGGTTCATTGTTGATCGGAGATTATATATATATACGTACTAGTAATAGTATATCGTGTGTATGTGCTTTATCGCGTAATCAATAAGTATGATAAACAGACGCCTTTTTTGGCAGAACGACTCGTAGCACAAACAAGTATTCCTGAAAAAAATTGGTGTCAGTTCCAATTTACAATGTAATTATTATTTGAATGTAATGTTAAAGAGAAGTTTTGCACTGTAGCGCTGACAAGAACATGAGTGGTAGTTCATATAGGCCTATCATTAAATAGGCCCACATGTTTTGGCGCAACGTCAGCCTTCTATTCTTCAAATCTTTTCAGAGGGCGCACCACCAAATCACTCCACGATTTATGTACCAGTGAAATTCGGTTAAAATAGTCCACCGCTTATTTGAGCTTGTTGCGGCTTTATTTTCTAAGATAATTGCCAAATTCGCCCTTTTTCAGCTCATTTGCTTCTGGCAAGTGTCTACATGAAGGAATCTGAGAAAAAATCCCAATATTTTATTTCAGAGGTGAAGTTTTGGCGCAAATTTGAACAACGTCAGGTTTCAAAAATGAGTGATTTTTAGGGTTAAATTTGAAATGGAGCCTTGATCTTTGGTTCGAGTTGTATTTTTTCCTGAATGTATTTTATGCTTTCTCTCCCCCACCAGCTCCAAGTACAGATAAAATACAAAAAGCTGCACAAAGGAAAAAAAAAAAAAAAAAAAAAAAAGATGTGGACACCGTCGGCTCCCCCGTGTATTATTCGCCGGTGCCATTATCACGTGACTGTAGAAAAATGCTGCTGCCACCAGATATAGGCTAATTAAAACAGCGTATTACTATCAAGACTTATGTTTGAAAGCTGTCCTCAGATCGATGCGTGAAGTTTCCAGTCCCTCACACTACGTGCTCTAAATTAGTCCATGTCGATATTATCAAGACAGAGATTGCGTCTGATGACGTCATCTGTCAAAGTTGTTGATGATGACCCGGCGGTAACGGCGCCTATTTTAAGCTTATTGTTAATTTTGCACCTTCAAACCGTACAAACCATCTCAAAAGTTAGGTCTTTATAGTAGGAAACTTTCTTTAGCGGGGGCACCATGTCAACAATGCCTAGAAAAGTTGCTTTTTGCCTTGTAAAAGTACGTAATTTTTCGGCATTTCCTGGTATCAGATCGATTCGGCCCAAACCAATTCGTCCACAGTTGACTTGGCCATGTGCCAATTCATGCATTGGCCCCAAGCTATTAGTCAGCCACAAACCAATTCGATATTGACCAAAAGGGATAAACGATTTAATATGTTAATGAATATATGTGACCGTCCATCACGAAACAGCTGTAAAGTCGGCTGGCGGTCAATTTTGTTTTATTTCGTGTTTAGAAAATATATCATAAGCTTTAAAATGAAAAATCATTTGACTCCAAACGATACCCAGAAGTAAAAAACAAGGGGGTCAAGTGCACAACGTACAAAAAAGTGACTATATCTCATTAACCGATGATCCTACAGATATGCGACCACTGACTTTTCTGTTCCTTTTTGACATATGGCACGACTCTCTAAGATATTTGGTTAAAAATTTAAAAAAGTGACTATATCTTATTGACCAATGATCCTACAGATATGGGACCACTGACTTTTTTTTGTTCCTTATGACTAAAGGAAAAGTTTGACATATCTCACGACTCTGTAGGAAATGATGTACATCATCATCATCATACATCATCATTTTATTTTCATACAAATCGACCCCGGAAATCGACATACAAAATATATATAAAAGACACAACATTTGAATGAGGAGATGCTCAAAAGGCCTGAAGCGAGCACCCCCTTACACTGCCTTAAGTTACAACATACAATTACACAAAGCTAACAAATAAAAGAAAGAGGAGAAGAACATGCAAAGAAAGAAGCAATATAAATATTTATAACATTTCATATCTAGACATTCCACAGTTCACAGAAGAAATTGATAGTTGGGGTGGAGATGGTGGGGATGGGTGAGGTCATTAAATAATGCCTAAATATTAGATGTAATTTGACTTTTCTTTATTTGTAACTTAACTGGTTTACTGATTTTGCCATCTTTATATATTTATCAGTAATATTCCATTTCCTAGGACCGGCAGCTCACCGGAAGCCCGTGTTGTGAGGGCCACAATAACTGCGGCTACGTACCCCGCTACGTACAGATACGCGAACGCTGACTTTTTTTGTTCTTTATGACCTGGGGAAAAGTTCGACATATCACACGACTCTTTAGGATATTTGGTTTAAAAGATAGAGGGTTAAGTGCACAAAGTACAACGAATTGGTTTGTGACCGAATGCAAGACATCGAGGCATCTAAATATACAGATTTGGTGTAAGAACAACGGTTATGGAGAAAATCACGAAATAGTTAAATTTGGCCAACTTTTTTGTAGGCCTACATCAATATACAGGGTTCGAATTAGCATGTGGGCGAATTGGTTTGGGGCTGAATTGACGAATAGTATTGATATCGATATTGATATTTTTACCCACGTGATATTTCGATATGATGATTCGAATTGTCACGTGATCGTCAAACCTGTACTAAAGGTGTCAGTTCTGCAGGAACTGACACAAAAACAGTGGTATGGGCTTTGGGTTATGAATCCATAGGTTGTTGGTTAAAATTTTAGATCTAATATACGAAATAGTTAAATTTGGCCAACTTTTTTTGTAGGCCTACATCAATATACAGGGTTCGAATTAGCATGTGGGCGAATTGGTTTGGGGCTGAATTGACGAATAGTATTGATATCGATATTGATATTTTTACCCACGTGATATTTCGATATGATGATTCGAATTGTCACGTGATCGTCAAACCTGTACTAAAGGTGTCAGTTCTGCAGGAACTGACACAAAAACAGTGGTATGGGCTTTGGGTTATGAATCCATAGGTTGTTGGTTAAAATTTTAGATCTAATATACAGTCATGGACAAAAGTTTGGAATATTTTTATTTTTGTATAAAATGCAGTTTTCAATCATATTATGAACAGGTTTATTGTTCTGGAGTAGTGCTCAGTTGAATTTAATTGAAAGATACAAATGTACTTTGATGTTTACATCATATAGTTTGTCAACAACGAATTGCCTGAGGAAGCCCATTTCAATGGAAGGATCACACAATTGTAACACTTTTGCGCTCTCTTTGTATCACAAAATGAGATTAAAGACACTAGAAAACTTTATTGTTTAAACAAAAATTTAAACTCTCCGTCGTTTTATCTTTTCAGTTTCTGTTTCCGTATCCGTATCAGTTTTTGTAAGTTATTCTGAAGTGGTAGTCTCCCAGGTGTGACCAATCTTTTATTCTAGCCTTTTGTTAGTTACTGAAAATTTGAAGCTCGTGAATTTCAGTTTTCGTTTTGGTAAGTTATATTGATTTTTTACATAAAACCTTAGGTGCTAATCTAGACAAAAGAAGAGTCTAAATTGTACGGTCCTAAATTCGCGGTAAATTGTACGGCTTCAATTGACTTGCGTTTGGTGTATATGCACTTACGCCTAGACGTAAGTGGATCGTAAAAATAATCTTGCATTGAAATATATACTAACCATATTGCCAAGTTATAAGCAAAAGTCTTTCATATTGGTGATTAAACGAGCGTCTGAATTAGTCAAATATCTCCCAATGAGGCGCGTACAAGTGGTGATTTGGTAATCATGTTTTATATTGAAATGCAATACAAAAGAATTGCACTGGAGCAAAGATAATGTATTCTATTCATTCGTACCTATGGCAAGCTAATCTGATAATTGGTTGGGCCTATATGTAAGGCTCGGGTTTATTTTAAATGTTTATTTTTGCAGAGCTTATTTTCAGTCATGGATCATACTGATGAATTTCTCAAGGGAGGGGGATGGAGGGAGGGAGTGAGATACTTGAGACTGAACAAGTGAGAGTGGGAGGGTGAGGAAGAAAGATAGGAGATGGAGAGACTGAAAGACTAGAAAGAGAAGAACTCGAGAGGAGAGAGTAGGGACCGGGGAGGGAGTGGGGGACTGATCGGGGGGGCAGGAGGAAGCAAAATAGGAAGATAGACATTGATACGAGGGAAGGGCGACACTGTGGCCATGCACAAGTGCACTGGGGTTCGACAGGCTCATAAGCGGACCTTTTGTGATTTAAGGGCTTATTTTCAACGTTTTTACAGAAAAAAGTGAACTTGGTCATTCGGATTGGCATGCATTTTGTCAAATTAATGTAGATCAATTTACCAATGTTAAAGCCTTGAGGGCGCTAGACCATTAAAAACACTGGTGTTAACATAACCTTTTCTCTCCCGGTTTTATTGACATAGGCAGGCCCGTACACAGGATTTTTTTGGGGGGGGGTGCTGATTTTGAAAAAGTGGACTTTTTCCAAAGGGGGGGGGGGCGATTTTGTGAAAAGTGGACTTTTCCCCCCAAATTTGGACCTTTTTCGACCAAAAAACCGTTGAAAACCTGATTTTTTTGCTCGCTACGCTCGCAAATTATTAAATTTTGGGACTTTTTGTATACTTTTGCAAATTTGGGGAGGTGCGGTCGCACCCCCCGCACCACCCCTGCGTACGGGCCTGGACATAGGAGCTCATAGGCATTCGCCTCTATTGAAATAAGCTGATTGGTACTTCAAAGTTAACTATGAAGTCAGATTACAGTAAACTTACTGAATCCCTTGCGTTTTTGTATCTGAACAAAAGACTTACGGAAACTGAAAAGATAAAAAGACCCTCTCACTGTGATATGTTCAGCTGTTCATTGGTCAGGCATAAGAAGCCATTGTCCTACATTACGTAACGTGTGATGGTACCTAAGATCTTGCCAGACACCCGTGATCCATTTTTATGACTGACGGGTCATTGGTATGGTAAGAAATCTGCACTTAAAAACAGGGCTATGCAAAAAAATAAAAATATTCCAAACTTGTGTCCATGACTGTATTTCATTTCTTTTTGTTAAGTAAGAGTAAGTAAGTAAGTTTGGCTTTCCAACGCAACACTAGTAAGCATCCGTTAGGTGTGAAGAGGCATCGCTGTGGAGCTCTTGTTAGGACCCTAATCGAAGTGTGCTAAAGCACGGTGGCCCAATGGTTAGGGCGCGAGCTTCATAATCGAAAGGTTGTGGGTTCGAGCCCCACTACGGCCAGTGTGTTGCGTCCTTGAGCAAGATAGCTTAATTCCCAATTGCTTCACTCCATCCAGGTGTAAAATGGGGAAGCTGCTGGGGGTAATCACAATCTAAGTCGCCGAGAGTACCTGCGCATCAGTTGCGGACTTGGTGAAGCGGAATAATTGTTGAAGTGTGCTGATAATTAGGTCATGCCTAGCTGAAGCGCACGTTAAATCAAGCAACATTTATTTGTTTATTTCAGTGTGACAAAAAGCTGAAAAAGTGATGTTCAACGATGTTTTAATGAAACAAAAGAAATACAATGTGGCAAAATAGAGAATATAATATCTGCGAGCGCGGTAAACAAAATAGGAAAAACGCGATATGTCTCTAGATAAATGAAATACAAATAAGGAGGAAGGGAAAGTGAAGAAAGTAAAGGAAGTGAAATCCGGCAAGTTGAGAAATGACGGTATACGAAGGACGGTCAATAAGTTCCCGCAACTATGGTTTATCTCCGGTCATGCATGACTTTGACTGTTACTTACGATAAATACAAGTTTGTACCTTTTGTCTTGGCAAAACAAATATGTATCAGCGATGTTGAATACTTGATTACATAATGACATTAGCATAAACACAATAGCGTATGGTCACTGCTTGATTTATGGTGAAAAGTAGTCAAGAAAATCTCACGCCAAATTGAGGTATTGTTACATAATTTCAAATATCTCGAGAATAAAAGTAAATCCAAGATATACATCCAAGATTGTTGAAATCACCCAAAGGCAGGGTGCTCGACCATAATGGGAGCTAAATAATTAATTTGGACTTGTCATGCTTGTGTTGATACAGCTACATTACTTAGCAGATCTGTTTCGTAAGGCCACATGGCCTCACTCATCAGAAGCAAATAACCATATGAGGTAATCACAAAAAATAAACACACTCTACATTTTTGTACCTATCATGATGTCACGTGATACAACTTGAAATTCAAAGGATTAAAAGGATTACATAATATTAACAATAACCATTGTACTAGACCATAATATTTTGAATGGCCATACTAGACATTGCAGACAACTTTATGGCCATTCAAAATATTATGGTCTGACATTACTGAAGAAAAAAAAAATATTGCTTTATATTTGACCGAGAAAATTAATTTCATAGCAAAAAGGTGTATCTCTGAATTGTGCTGATTTAAACATGTAGCACGACTATGCATAACAAAAGAATTTTTGACCAGCGTTTAGAGTGATTACATAATACCAAAAATAAGGCTTGTAATCTGCTTTGGTAGTTACTTCTGCTTCTTTTTATTACACGTTTCTCAACTACAATTCTAATATCCCGCCAATGTTGACAATTGAATACTTGAATACAAAACCCACCCAAGTCCATGGGAAGTGATTTTGAGAGAAAAACCTGTGTATCATTTTAATTCCTTCAGTTAGATTTACCTGGTCAATATGGTAAGTTTTATGTGCAAATGAGTAGATTAACCTGTATTAGGTATGACGATTAGCATTTCAGGGACTTCGTGGGGTTCATCTTAAATTTTGGACTTGGGTGGTCAACAAAGACAACAATGATAGAATTAGATTACCACTAGTAAGATAATACAAAATAAAGCACACAGACATGACAGGTATGTATAATGTTGATAAGCATTCTGCCATGTAATATAAACCACACACTTTCCTTTATTAAACCCATTTTTTTTTTTCAAAAGTCCTCTCTATCAATGAATGTGTTACAAGTGGACTTTTATACATTGATTTCAATCAATGTGTTACAAGACTCAAATCATGGAATTGGGTGGTTCATTCATACATGCCATTTTTCACATGCTCAATAGACACAGGGGATGAATTTGAGCTGTTCTTTTATACATATGACAGGCCTATGTATAGCAACAATTTCCCATGCTTAACTCAATTAGCCAACGTATGGACTTGGGTGGGTTTTGTATTCATATATTCAATTGTCAGTGTACATATAACAATGACTTTTTGCAAATGAGATTACGTAATTAAAGGTGTTATAATACTAATTGTTGTGTGTTTTGAAAAACAAAGGTACGAACTTTTATTGATCGTAGGTAACAGTCATCAAAGTCATGCATGAACGGTATACTTGCAGGATCTTATTGACCATCCCACGTATCTCAAAAGTTTGATGATAGATTTGAGCGACGGCATTTCAAGAGGTTCCGAATCCGGGTTCAAGTATAAGATGCAGATAAAAGTAAAGGTTCCTACGTGCAGTACGACAGCAACTTCGTGACCTCTTTTGTTCGACAGAAAATTTATACGGGTTGGTGAACACGGGTTACGTAACACAATGTTAAAATTTTAGCCGGCAAACGCTTTTTATCAAAATAGCTCCAGAAATGGAAGACATGGGTCGTATATTGCTCCATTTATGTACCCTGACCACAGATAAGATATCAAACATTTGTGTAAAGCAACAAATAACGTGTAAAAGTTGAATTAAATGGGAAAAAAGAAGCTTGAACATGTCCAAGGTAGCTCGGAAAATGAGAAAAATTGCATGTCACGAACACAAAAATGTTCATATCATCAAGCAAGAAAAAGCGCCGGAATCAAAAATGGGTGTCATGTTATAGAAGAACTAAAGTTAGCTTGCCTGAAAATTTCGTGATTTTTGGTTGGGGGATATTTCTAGTCGTATATTGAACATGTTGAAATGTTTATCTTTGTGCGTGACTACTGTCACGCCATATATATTGTACGGCCGATGTTTTTCCTGTAAAGAAACTTTCATTGTCAATTGTCCATTGTTGGTTATTTAACTTGAAAATAATACTCCCAACGTTCAAACAATTTTAAAAGTAAGCATAAAGGTTTGTGTTACATTATATGGACGGTGTTAATTCATTCCAGAAATAAATCACGAGTGAGCCACTGAGTGGGTATAACATTGCTATTATTGTCACCGAATTAATCATGTCTCTGGTATGGTATGGCTTAGTGGTAAATACATGTGTTTGGAAGTTCGATCTTGGTTCGAACCCCGCAAGCACCTCTCTTTGATTTTTGATTTGATTTTAACTCATATTTTTAAATCCTAGTTTTCATATTTTTATTGAAGCCATAATATACGATTTCTGGCAAATTTGAAGTTTTGTTATTCCAAAAATTATAACAATATTTATAATATTGGTAAATAACTGTCATGTCAGTAAGGTTTCACGTTACATTTGAAGCAGAAGTAGCGAGATAAAAATGAAAGAAAACACTTTTAAGATATTAAAATATCTTGACCGCTTAACTGTGGTGTTCTATGGGGGATTAGTCTCAAGACGTCAAAGTTAGTTGCTCTATCTAGACAACGAACTTGGCTGATTCCAATTAGGTGTAATCCGAGGTGTAAGTTGGACATTGTGTAAAAATGACAAATATGCCAAAATATTAGGTTTGATTTGATATGTATGCATAAAAGCTCATAAAATATGTTGCCGTAGGGCAGGGGTCTAGTCCAATTAAAAAATCGTGCAAATCTGTGTTGACGTTCCTTTATTTGATAGGCCTATATATATTCTTGAACTTTTAAAAATTACTTAAGTTATTTGATTATTTCATATTGAAAGCTACTTAAATGCATTTTTTTAAAAAGATATGAACTCGAATGTAGGATAAGCCTTAAACATGAACAAGAAATAAATCATGAAAAAAGTGGGCCTTCAAGCTGACATTCATTTAGGCCTATATTATTAAAGACAAAAGGGAGAGGAAAAAAGAAAAGAAAAACGAACTGAAAATTCCACATCATCGATAAGATAACATGGGAATCGAACTCTCAACCTTCCGCACTGCGTACCTTCGCTCTGTCCACTAAGCCATCACAACTTGTTCGGGCAAAGGGTATTCTTTTGCTATCTTATTTCTCGTTCAACATGTTCAAGGATCTCACTCAACAACAATCCTTTCAAAACTGCTTGTACTTCAGTTAAATGAGATGATACTACCTTCTTTGACGACTACAATATTTTGGTTACACAATAGAGTATTTTGCATTTATAAAATATATAACAATAGACGTTTTTAATTGCTATATTGATCAATATAACATGTATAATAGACAGCGCCGGCTGGGATCCATTTCGTGAAGCATCGTGACACTTGCAACGTGCGCTTACGACACGAAGACTCAAAGAACGCAACTTTTCAACCTACGACTAGGTTGTTCCACCGCTCATTTTCGCTGAAATTTTAATACAAGCTGTGGTAAATTAATGTTTATCATAACAGAAAAGCATTAGACCGGCGTTTCCTCAAAGCTGTAGATATAAGCATTTTAGTGATCGTGACATGCATTTTCTCTCATTTTTTAGGCTACTTTGCGCACAAAAAGCATTCATTTTTCCCACAATAATTCAACTTGTACACGTTATTCTTTGCCTTCTACGCATGTTTCATATCTTATCTATGGGCTCAATATAGAAATGAAGGGAGAAACGACTCGTGTATTCCATTTTTTTGATGTCTTCTGAAAAACCGTATTTGCCACCTGATTTTCAACATTGCGTTACGTAACAGCAGAGGTCACGCCGGTAAAAATTACCGGAAGTGAGCTAAGTTGCTGTCGTACTGCGTGGCATCGCATGATACAATATAGAGAAGAATGAACGTCAGCGATGTTTCAATGAAACAAAAATAAATTAAGAAATAAAGGGTAATGCATGATCCTTTACACGAAAATAATGTGTCCTCGGCAGTAAAAACGTTTAAATAATTAAACGCCTTGCCGAGGACACATTATTTTCGTGTAAAGGATAATGCTGCACCCTTTATTTCTTTTCTATTCTATTACCACAAAATAGTGCGATTTAAAGAGAAAATATCACATTTTTTGCCCAAATATTTCAAGTTGTTTACCTCAAGGTGGAGCGCCTACGCGTATCCAAAGCGTATGCACATTCCAATAACACAACCTAACATTCCATTCTCCCCTATAAGCAGGTATGCACATACAATAACACATCCCTGGCATTCCATTCTCCCCTACATAAGCAGGTGTGCTGTGCGCTTTGCTTTGCGCTGTGATGATAGAAGAACATAAAGGTCGTTGCCCTGGACACTTTATCGCTAATTAATGGTCTGTCACGTGACGCGTTTCAACAAATCACAGTGTACGATTTTGAATAATGGGTCGTGGGGGTAATAGAATGATAAATACAGACGATTTATACAAGAAAAAATCAATAAAGTAGGGCCTAATAATGTCCCTATGATTTTCCATGAACACCGTCTTTTATATAAAAGTAGGGTAAAATAATATTGCACAAGTGTAAAATTTCATTATAGCAAAATTTACCTTCATTTTGGCCAAAAATAGCCTGAGTTTTATAAATACTTGCGCGCGTAAAAACTGAAGAAAAATCTTAATTATTCCGTCGAAAAAACAAAAACATCCGACATGAAGAAGCTCAAAAAAAGGTTACTTTCTGTGTCTCAATATCACGAAGTACATGCTCTCCATCGTTGGATAACACGACTGCAGCGTCTCATGCATCGAAGTGACCTGATCATTCGAGAAAGAAGTTTGTACAAAAAAGTGTTGTGGACAAGAATGGAAGCGTCAGACTGCCTAAAAATCCAGTTATGTCAATGGAACCATTACTATTAGGAAACGAATTTGGAGAAAACCTTCTGTTAATAAAATACTATGCTGAGCCACCAGCCTGGCTGGCTCACGCTCCAGTAATTTCAGATGATTGAGCTCAGTAATACATCAAAGAATGTCTTCCAATTCATGAAAACAAATAGATAATCAGCTTATCGGATTAGAGGGAAGGTCTTGCTGCTCACCGAGTGTTTGTAATTATCAGAAGGTTTTCTCCAAATTCATTCTTAAATATAAATGTATGACATTAGGCGAATCTGTATACGGCTAAAAAAGGGATGCCACAATCTCATACCACTTTAACAAATATAATAGTAGTAATAATAATAGCAATGTGTCTTAGGCAGTCATTCCAAGCTAAATAGGGCTGAAATCACTTGCTCCTGGGACTGAAATATGGATGCGATTAATTTTAATTAAACAAGTTATATAGCTTTTTTTTTTTTTAAAATTTGTGACGTACATGACGTGCGTAGGATGAAAACCTACGCGTAGACCGTACATATTTAAATATAATAAGATGCAGTGTTTTAGTAGTACTGCCATGCAGAGTTACGAGCAAAAAAGCCGGACAAAATGGCAAAAGTAACACTTTGGGCTAAATCAGGTACTAGAACAGAACAAAACAAAATATATGTGACGCATGCAACTCGTCGTGCTTTATCAGACCTACCTTGATGCGCACTGCATTCATCAAACACACATACGGCCACCACCACGAGGATAACAGCGTATCGAAGCATCATATTAGACTTTTACTGACGGATCTGCTAACAGTTTTGATCTCGTAGAGTTCTTCGTAGGCTCCTTCTTCTGAAAGTTTAGTCAAACATTTGAAATGAACCAGGTGAATTTTGAACCTATATAGCTATCTATCGATGTTTCAGTTCAGTTGTTCCGAAGAATCAACGTGAATAGCACTTTCAACTGCGTCAGCAACAACAATGGAGCTGATCACTCAGATGATAACAAAATCAGTTGTTGTTTACCTCCCTGTTTACGTGTTCCATTTACTTCAGAAGTCATTTGACCTTTTTGGTAAATCCCATAATTCCTTGTGGTTAGATCTGAGATGTCTTCATTATTTTGACGTCACGACGATGTGCACTTGTGCACATAGCGAACATCGTTCGTGCGCATTTGTAATTGTAAACCGTGAAGTGCGCAGTAACCACACGATGTGCGCATCAACGCGACGACATACCAGGCACGGACGAAAGAGACAAGTAAAGATATCTCATAACCGCAAAGAATTATGGGATATAGCGAAAAGGTCATTTTGAGAAATATGAATCAATTGAATTGAAAATCGGACTGTTGTGGATACTATTATAAATGATATTATGGTAACCAAAGAAACTCATTTTTTTATTGCCGTGGTAACTGTTTTGTTTGTGTGTGTTTACTGGGTATGCAGTCCGCTTAAATATGCCAAGTTTGGTGGATGGAAGACTAACACGAAATAAATATAGATTGAAGTTGTCAGCTTTTGGATTTTTAATCCTGCACTTAGTTCTAACTGACAATAAGAGTACAATTTTAATATCTTTGAAATTTGAGGTAAAGTATGCCAAAAACATGCATGTTTTCTTACAATTGTAGTCACAAAATGCTAAAACTGGGCACAAGTATACGCATTGAAAATCCTGAGTGTAAGCTAAGAATTTGATCATTATTTTAATATTTTATGTTATTTCTGATAATTGGTTATGAAAAAGATTAGAGAATGTATTTTCCAAAAATTAGAATGCACAACTTGAAATAATAAGTCTTTGTACAAGTATTTGGGCTTAATTGTCACAGCATACAAAAAATGTCCTAATTTACCAAATATTAAAATTTGACTTACATTGCCAGTTAGAACTGACTAAAGGATTAGGATTTAGCTATGATTCATTTGGCAAAACAGAATAATATTTTTTAATCCAAAAACATTATTTCTGTTTTTTGTTGTTGCGAATGTTGCTAATATGTTACTCTCAGCGGATGTAAGAAAGAGCAAAATAAAAGAAACTGGACAGATAATGAGCTTGTTTATTATTTTCATTTATTTAATTCAGAGCAAAATATAAATCACTTAATTTTTGCCAGAAATTGCCGCACTATAGTTCAGAGACGCTCAGTCCGAGTTCAATGGTAATTAAAATATATGTACACAATTTAATTTAAAATGAAATGAGATTGGTCTCCTTGGACTCACACTTTATGCATAAACACAAGAAAAAAAAAGATTTATCTCAGAGGAATATAGACAGTGACCAAAAAATAAAACAATATCTAAACAACGCGCAAAAAATTGCCCGTGGTAAACCTCTTTCTTTTTTGGTCTAATATATAGCCCTACTTTATTTTGTAGCTTCTCCCCCAGCCAGATACGGCGCTTTCATGTAAAACTTGTTTATTGAGTTTTGTCGCCACATGCGACCAGAAACCCACAGGCAAAAAAGGAATTTGAATTGGAAAAAACATGCTTTAAAGTTTATAAATAAATTGTTATATGCATTTGAAGACATTACAGATTAGCAAGACAAAGTAGTTGATACTTTAAAACCAAAAACACGAGCTATTATAGTGATTAAATTGTTATTGGGGCAAGACTGCAATATTTTGGGCCAAAATAAAATCCAAGGAAACAATCTCTGTATCTGAGACTATTATACCTGAAGTATAATAGTCTCAGTCTGTATGTTGCATTTTCAGACACTAAAAAATAGTAACGAGTCATAAGGGACGCGCCATTAGACTTAAGGGGGGGGGGGGGAGTTAGGAAGTTGGGGTCGGGGCAAATTTTGTTTTTCGCCGCCTTTTTTTTTCGCGGCAAGTTTAAAAAAAATTTAACGCATTTATACACTAATTTTTTTTAGTGTTGGTGGGTAAAGTTTTTTTGCTTATGTAGTGGGTGATTTTTTTTTTCAAAAATTTCCTACCCTCCCCATCTGAGAATCTAATGGTACATCCCTAACTCGACACCCCAATCAGGCGGCGGATGACATGATCGAGCCGGCAACTCGTGAAACCGCCCGGCCGTATGGCATTTTCCATATACTCGGTTAGTTTTGTGGGGTTCATTATCGAACCCCAACGGTTTTAACTTGTATTTATATTATTTATCAACATATGCCTATTTGTTTGTGATATTTCAAGCGTTTTAAAATTTCAAAATAATCCCATTCAATTACACGGTTGACGATGAAAATTTACTGAATTTAGGGAATGCACGTCATACACCACCTTCGGTAAATTATCTTTATCTATATCTATAGGCCCTATTCGTGCTCTTAAAATAATAGCTGAAGTGGCTCCTGTCACCGGCCTCCTGTAAGAATATCCATTCCGCATTCATGGCCAGCGTTCCGGCGTTCCAGAAAAAAACCAAGTGTAGCTGTTACAGTGGGCAATTTACGTTCAATCTTTAGCGAACGCAACACCCAGACCCAGATCGCCAATAAGTAGACCTAGTACATACTACACAGAATGATAAAAGAAACGAAAACAGACAAGAATATTTGATTAAGAACGAATTTATATGTATTTTAGGTTGGTGGGCCAGATCAATCCACGTATATGGCGAACTGGATGTACAGTATAATTACTTTATCTGAGATACACTTATTTTACTCAGTTTATCAACTGAAAAACATACTTTTTCTCAGATAATCTTAGTTTATCAAGTGAAAATCATAGTTTTTTAGATAAACTAATAAGTTTATATCAGAAAAAGAAGTTTTATCTGACAGATGAACATGTTTTTTTCTTATCTGAAACGTTTTGTCTCATATAAACCCGGCATGATTGCTATCTTCGGTAGACAGTCATATCATTAAAAAATCATTAAACATGAAGAAAAAAATTAGAGGTATGAATCAAGGCCCTAAATGCTATCTACAAAAGATAGCAAGGAAACGAAAAAAACATTCAAAATAATAATGTTCCAAAATAACATTGCCTAATATGCGTTCTAGATGATGATGATTCAGAAGGCAAAATGGGAGGATTCAGTGCGCAAAATCCCGGGGCCGGTAAAACGGCATTAATTTGCCGCGCATCTACAAAAAAATCGGCATTAGGCCGAATGCAAAGCTATAAAGAAATGTTTAAATGAAGAAATTGACCAAAATTTAAAACGGCACTTATATAGCAGAGATTATTGGGAACATGAAGGAAAGAAAATAATAAACAAAACAATAAAGCAAAACAAAAAGAAAACAAAAACAAAACAAAACAAAAAAGCAAAACAATGATGATTCATTCAGTACGCAAAAAAACCCCTTTTTGTCTCATATAAACCCGGCATGATTGCTGTCTTCGGTGGACAGTCATCATTAAAAAAATCATTAAACATAAAGAAAAATTTAGAGGTATGAATCAAGGCCCTAATTTGCCGGTAAATAATTAGAAATCTCCAAAGAATAAACAATGCCAACACTAGGAAACGAACATTTTGTATTCAGCAAGATCCGGCATCAATGCTTAAACCATATAGATATTATTAAATCCACCAGTATTTACAACCAAGTAAATAAATATACTCCAAATAAGCAACAAAGCATTTATAACCCTGGTATAAAACACAGTAGAAAGGGAGGAAAGCATGAATGCAACCAATAGCCCACTATAAAACGCAGTAGAAAGTGGAGACAATCTACTGACGAGATTCTTCAGGTTTTGAAGAAACTCCACCACCCTCTATAAAAACGCAGTAGAAAGTGGAGACAATCTACTTACGAGATTCTTCAGGTTTTGAAGAAACTCCATACAAAGCTTTCAATAGCCCAATAAACCCATTCAATACCATAAAACGCAGGTGGAGACAATCTACTGACGAGATTCTTCAGGTTTTGAAGAAACTCCATACAAAGCAATCAATAGCCCAATAAAACCAACCAATATGCATAAAACGCAGTAGAAAGTGGAGACAATCTACTGACGAGATTCTTCAGGTTTTGAAGAAACTCCATCCAAAGCTTTCAATAGCCCAATAAAACCATTCAATACCATAAAACGCAGTAGAAAGTGGAGACAATCTACTGACGAGATTCTTCAGGTTTTGAAGAAACTCCATACAAAGCAATCAATAGCCCAATAAAACCAACCAATACCATAAAACGCAGTAGAAAGTGGAGACAATCTACTGACGAGATTCTTCAGGATTTGAAGAAACTCCACCACCCTCTATAAAAACGCAGTAGAAAGTGGAGACAATCTACTGACGAGATTCTTCAGGTTTTGAAGAAACTCCACCACCCTCTATAAAAACGCAGTAGAAAGTGGAGACAATCTACTGACGAGATTCTTCAGGTTTTGAAGAAACTCCATACAAAGCATTCATTCCCCTTCTATAAAACGCAGTAGAAAGTGGAGACAATCTACTAATGATATTCTTCAAGATTTGAAGAAATTCCATACAAAGCCTCTATTTTAAAGCATAAAGCAGCATAATTGGACATACCATTTTATTGGAGTATCTTTAACCATATTTAGTTAACTGATTCACCCTTCCAGCTTTTGGGAGGGTGGGTGGGATTTTTTGGTCCATCAAGATCGAAGGAACAATTGCAAGTGCACCACTAGGAGAACTATGGACATAACAAAGGAATGAAAAAATAAGACGGGAGACCTGAATGGCTGCACACCACTAAAGTGACAGCTGACTGGACAGAAAAACTGAGCTTGTTGCTATAACAACAAAACAACAACCCCTAAATTAAAACTGAATTGACCAGGCGACCAAAAAACTTTAAGTGTACTTGAGAATGCTCAAGTGGGAGGGAATAAGAGGATAAGCCTCTACACCTAGATGCACATGACAGCCTAATGTCCCCTGCTGCTGAGACAATCTAGTTTTTAAAAGATTTGCAACTTTAAAAAACGGAATTAGACTAGGGCGAGCCACTTTCAGAAATCCAAAAAATTTATTATTTCATGGAAAAGAAAATTATGATGTAATTAAATGGTATTAGCGTTACGCATATTTCATTTGGTTACCTATAAAGTGTAACTTCGTAATGTGATGTAACACAATTTAACTCAATTTTGGTAACGGCTGGGCAAGTGGAAATCAATAATACGAGGGTTGGTCAATAATATCCCGCAACCATTATTTATCTCCGCTCATGCATGACTTAGATGACTGTTACTTACGATCAATAAAGTTTGTACCTTTGTCTTTAAAAACGCACAACAATTAGTATCAGAGTACCTTTAATTATGTAATCTCATTTGCATAAAGTCATTGCTATATGTACACTGAAAATTGTCAACATTGGCGAGAAATTTGAATTGGCTTTGAGGAACGTGTAATAAAAAGAAGCAGAAGTAAGGACCAAAGCAGTTTACAAGGCTTATATTTGGTATGAGGTAATCTGAGTATATTCAATTGATAATTGTGAAAGAAGAAATGTATCCGTCAACAGATGAGGAAAGGGACCGTCTTTGAACTTCACCAAAAATAGGCATATAACAACAAGCAAAAATGGTGTGAAAATCGCGAAAAAGAGCCCACACGGCAGAAGAAAGAATCCAAATTATCTCCAAAATGAAACAAAAACAAATATGATTATTGGTATGGTATTAGAGATCATAGTCAGGACAATAGAATTTGTTGCAACAAAAATAGAAATATGCGTATGCGTTGATGGTATGCATGATTGAAAGTACCAAAAATGTATGAAAAAAGTAAAAATTCATCAAAAACGCGCTAAAAATATGACTAATACAAGGTTTGCGGAACAGTAGCTGTGTGAGTAAATTGCTATACCGAGTCTTATGCTAAAATTAGACATACCTTTTGAAAATCAAATTTCTTATTCAATCCAGAGCCTCTCTATGGTGTGCTACTTTAATTACAAAAACAAGACCTTTTGAAATTAAGGGTTCATTAAGAAAGAAATGTTTATGGTTTCACCACTGGGACCTCCCTTTTTTATAATCAGTAGATACCCAATCAAACCAGGTAACATTGGTTAAATTTTGTCATCGATTAATCTTTCTATCTCTTATTATGTAAAGAACAATGGGTGATAATGCCTACTCAAAATTGGAGATATTCAACACGATTTCTTTTCTTTAATAAAAATGGTATATGTCTAAAAAGAGTCCAGCATCATGCCTATGTTATCGGTCTATAAAGCTGCAAAAACCGTGCCAGATTCTATAATTTTATTCTCGAGATATTTGGAATTATGTAACAATACCTCAATTTGGCGCGAGATTTTCTTGACTACTTTTCACCATAAATCAGGCAGTGCCCATACGCTATTGTGTTTATGCTAATGTCATTACGTAATTAAGCATTCAGCATCGCTAATACATATTCGTTTTGAAAGACAAAAGTACAAACTTGAATTTAGCGTAAGTAACAGCCATCCAAGTCATGCATGAGCGGAGATACACCTTAGTTGCGGGAACTTATTGACCAGCCCTCGTACGTAAAAATAATATAGGCTATTATATAATTATTATAAAACTATAATTTTTTCTTATGCATACTGTGGTGGCTGTGTACTCTCAGACATGCATGTTGTAAAAGTGCAATAACTTTGTAATTATTCGCGCAAAACATATAAAAGTATACATTTTTATGAAGGCAAGACATCAATAAATCTTAATATAAATACAGATTTGGGGTAAAAACAACAATTTTGAAGAAAATCACAAAAAAGTGAGTTTTTGGCAATATTTGTTAGGTACATCATAACAAAAAAAACACTCTTTCCAAAATATTTTATTTTGTTTTAGCTCAATCTTGAGGCTCCATTCCAAAAACGGTTTTTTAATTTTTTGATATTGGCCTTATTTTTGAAAATGATGCCCAAAATCGGAAATAGACCAAAATATAAAAAATGAGAAAACCGTTTCTTGAGTCGATCATGCTTTTTACGATGATCATATTTGCTTACCTATAGATGCTGTATTTATTGAGTTATCGTGTACCTAAATCGTCATTTTACCGAGAAAATGAACATTGAAATAATGGCCGTTGAAGTTTAAAGTGGTCACATTTTGCACTTTCATCGAATCTCACAGGAGAATGCGACAGTTTTCGTTTTTGTAACTTATATTACGTAAACATCGGGTAAATCCACAGCCCCTTGAGAAGTTTGAGCGAAATCCATTCATAACTTTATATTTAATGATACGGCGAAAGAACTTGAAAAAACCCACATTTTATCAGCTAAAACGGAGCCATTTGACCACTAGGTTTTTGTGAAATCAGTGCTTCCGTGGTGTTTCCATAAGATGCGCCGCGCATGCAGATAAGCGTCGCGTATGCGTCGCGTATTTGTGCGTTAACAAATTGCGCGATACGCAACGCGATGAGTTGTTGCGCGCGTGTACCTTGCTGGTACAACAAAGATTTTCTTTCCTTTTCAATTTCAAACACGAGTGGAATAGTGAAATAAAATCCTTAAAATATTGCAGTTGGAGTTTACAAATCTGGATTTTCATTCCTTGTATTTATAAAAAACATAACAAGGTACAAACATATCATAAAAACTCAATTTTGAGAAAGAAACAATGGCTAGAGTACACAGCCGCGTTAAACAGGCACAGTACATGTAGGCCTATGAAAAAATATATAAAAGGGGTGATATCAAACGGCCTTTTTTATTTGTCTTATTAACTATTATTATATAACTTATTTATTATAAGGTAGTTTCTTATTTTACTGATTATTAATATAATGAAATTATTTCAATAGTATTTTAAGGTAAAATTCTGTAATTTGAAATATATATCACATGAAGTCAATTTTATTTTTTTAAATAAAATGGTTATTTTCACATCTGACTTACTTCGCGTGCAACTGACATGATAAAACGAGAATGATAAGTAGATCGAACCAAGTCCCAGCAAACACAAAAAACGTTAAAACGTTTTAAATATTTGGGTTTTGATTTAAGTAAATTAAATATCGGGTTATGAAAACGTTTTAATACGTTTTGTATGAAAACACACTACAATTATATTTCTAAATTATTGTTTTCAAAGTGTTATTGTAAACAATATGTTTTGCAAATAGTTTTTGCCAAATATTTTGTCAACACTGAAATAACATTATGTTAGAATGTTTGTAGTATAACGTTTCTGAGTGTTTTGTAAACGTTTTATACCCTTTATAACCTTTTAAATAACCCGACATTTAAACGTTTGCAACCTTTTTCCTTTGCGAATGATGTCAAAAATGTTTTGTGTTTACATACCCAAAATGAGATATTTGAGTAATATTAATATCATTCTAAACATGATAAATAACGGGATCCGCTAATATTTAAGTTAATAATTAAAGGCCTATTCAGTGATAGTCTGCACAAAATTAACATTGTTTATAAATTGCATAGGAGTGAAGAATAGGTCATTAAAGTTGTCATAGGTAGGCCTACAACTTTTGAAACAAGAGGGTTAATAAAACCGAAGAAAATCACCCCACTGTCATGTTGCAGGTGTTTGCGATATCACCTGCATACGCGGACAATTTAGCGCGTATGAGCTGCGACAAGTATTTTGCGAGTGATGCGCTATGATATCGGACTGGAATTTTGAACCAAAAAATATGCCATTTCTGCTCAAATTGCGAAAAAAGTAACTCCGTGACCCGAAATGCTATCTACAGAAGATAGCAAGGAAAGCAAAAAACATTCAAAATAATAATGTTCCAAAATAACATTGTCTATAACACGCGTTCTAGATGATGATGATTCAGAAGGCAAAATGGGAGGATTCAGTGCGCAAAATCCGGGCCGGTAAAACGGCATTAATTTGCCGCGCGCCTGGGAAAAAAATCGGCATTAGGCCGAATGCAAAGCTATAAAGAAATGTTAAAATGAAGAAGTTGACCAAAATTTAAAACGGCACTTACATAGCAGAGATAGAGATTATTGGGAACAAGAAGAAAAGAAAATAATAAACAAAACAAAAAAGCAAAACAAAAGAAAACAAAATCAAAACAAAACAAAACAAAAAAATTACTTTTTGTCTCATATAAACCCGGCATGATTGCTATCTTCGGTAGACAGTCATATCATTAACAAATCATTAAACATGAAGAAAAAAATTAGAGGTATGAATCATGGCCCTAAATGCTATCTACAAAAGATAGCAAGGAAAGCAAAAAACATTCAAAATAATAATGTTCCAAAATAACATTGCCTATAACACGCGTTCTAGATGATGATGATTCAGAAGGCAAAATGGGAGGATTCATGGGAAGAAAACAAAACAAAAAACAATGATGATTCATTCAGTACGCAAAAAAAATACTTTTTGTCTCATATAAACCCGGCATGATTGCTATCTTCGGTAAACAGTTATGTCATTAAAAAAAAATCATTAAACAAAAAGAAAAAAATTAGAGGTATGAATCAAGGCCCTAAATGCTATCTACAGAAGATAGCAAGGAAAGCAAAAAACATTCAAAATAATAATGTTCCAAAATAACATTGCCTAACACGCGTTCTAGATGATGATGATTCAGTGCGCAAAATCCTGGGGCCGGTAAAACGGCATTAATTTGCCGCGCGCCTAGAAAAAAAATCGGCATTAGGCCGAATGCAAAGCTATAAAGAAATGTTTAAATGAAGAAGTTGACCAAAATTTAAAACAGCACTTATATAGCAGAGATTATTGGGAACATGAAGAAAAGAAAATAATAAACAAAACAAAAAAGCAAAACAAAAAGAAAAGAAAAGAAAACAAAAGACAATGATGATTCATTCAGTACGCAAAAAATTGCTTTTTGTCTCATATAAACCCGGCATGATTGCTATCTTCGGTAAACAGTCATGTCATTAAAAAAATCATTAAACATAAAGAAAAAATTAGAGGTATGAATCAAGGCCCTAAATGCTATCTACAGAAGATAGCAAGGAAAGCAAAAAACATTCAAAATAATAATGTTCCAAAATAACATTGCCTATAACACGCGTTCTAGATGATGATGATTCAGAAGGCAAAATGGGAGGATTCAGTGCGCAAAATCCCAGGCCGGTAAAACGGCATTAATTTGCCGCGCGCCTGGGAAAAAAAATCGGCATTAGGCCGAATGCAAAGCTATAAAGAAATGTTAAAATGAAGAAGTTGACCAAAATTTAAAACGGCACTTACATAGCAGAGATTATTGGGAACATGAAGAAAAGAAAATAATAAACAAAACAAAAAAGCAAAAAAAAAAAAAAGTAAAGAAAACAAAAAACAATGATGATTCATTCAGTACGCAAAAAATTGCTTTTTGTCTCATATAAACCCGGCATGATTGCTATCTTCGGTAAACAGTCATGTCATTAAAAAAATCATTAAACAAAAAGAAAAATTTAGAGGTATGAATCAAGGCCCTAAATGCCATCTACAGAAGATAGCAAGGAAAGCAAAAAACATTCAAAATAATAATGTTCCAAAATAACATTGCCTAACACGCGTTCTAGATGATGATGATTCAGTGCGCAAAATCCTGGGGCCGGTAAAACGGCATTAATTTGCCGCGCGCCTAGAAAAAAATCGGCATTAGGCCGAATGCAAAGCTATAAAGAAATGTTTAAATGAAGAAGTTGACCAAAATTTAAAACGGCACTTATATAGCAGAGATTATTGGGAACATGAAGAAAAGAAAATAATAAACAAAACAAAAAAGCAAAACAAAAAGAAAAGAAAAGAAAACAAAAAACAATGATGATTCATTCAGTACGCAAAAAATTGCTTTTTGTCTCATATAAACCCGGCATGATTGCTATCTTCGGTAAACAGTCATGCCATTAAAAAAATCATTAAACATAAAGAAAAATTTAGAGGTATGAATCAAGGCCCTAAATGCTATCTACAGAAGATAGCAAGGAAAGCAAAAAACATTCAAAATAATAATGTTCCAAAATAACATTGCCTATATAACACGCGTTCTAGATGATGATGATTCAGAAGGCAAAATGGGAGGATTCAGTGCGCAAAATCCCGGGCCGGTATGTCTATGGGTAAAACGGCATTAATTTGCCGCGCGCCTAGAAAAAAAAATCGGCATTAGGCCGAATGCAAAGCTATAAAGAAATGTTTAAATGAAGAAGTTGACCAAAATTTAAACGGCACTTACATAGCAGAGATTATTGGGAACATGAAGGAAATAAAAAAATAAACAAAACAAAAAAGCAAAACAAAAAGAAAACAAAATCAAAACAAAACAAAACAAAACAAAAAAAAAATTTTGTCTCATATAAACCCGGTATGATTGCTATCTTCGGTAGACAGTCATATCATTAACAAATCATTAAACATGAAGAAAAAAATTAGAGGTATGAATCAAGGCCCTAAATGCTATCTACAAAAGATAGCAAGGAAACCAAAAAACATTCAAAATAATAATGTTCCAAAATAACATTGCCTAACACGCGTTCTAGATGATGATGATTCAGAAGGCAAAATGAGAGGATTCAGTGCGCAAAATCCCGGGGCCGGTAAAAGGGCATTAATTTGCCGCGCGCCTAGGAAAAAAATCGGCAGTAAAAGAATGCAAAGCTATAAAGAAATGTTAAAATGAAGAAGTTGACCAAAATTTAAAACGGCACTTACATAGCAGAGATTATTGGGAACATGAAAGAAAGAAAAAATTAAACAAAACAAAAAAAGCAAAACAAAAAGAAAACAAAATCAAAACAAAACAAAACAAAAAAATTACTTTTTGTCTCATATAAGCCCGGCATGATTGCTATCTTCGGTAGACAGTCATATCATTAACAAATCATTAAACATGAAGAAAACAATTAGAGGTATGAATCAAGGCCCTAAATGCTATCTACAAAAGATAGCAAGGAAACCAAAAAACATTCAAAATAATAATGTTCCAAAATAACATTGCCTAACACGCGTTCTAGATGATGATGATTCAGAAGGCAAAATGGGAGGATTCAGTGCGCAAAATCCGGGGCCGGTAAAAGGGCAGTAATTGCCACCCGCCTAGAAAAAAAATCGGCATTAGGCCGAAAAAAATACTTTTTGTCTCATATAAACCCGGCATGATTGCTATCTTCGGTAAACAGTCATGTCATTAAAAAAATCATTAAACATAAAGAAAAATTTAGAGGTATGAATCAAGGCCCTAAATGCTATCTACAGAAGATAGCAAGGAAAGCAAAAAACATTCAAAATAATAATGTTCCAAAATAACATTGCCTGTAACACGCGTTCTAGATGATGATGATTCAGTGCGCAAAATCCCGGGCCGGTAAAACGGCATTAATTTGCCGCGCGCCTAGAAAAAAAATCGGCATTAGGCCGAATGCAAAGCTATAAAGAAATGTTTAAATGAAGAAGTTGACCAAAATTTAAAACGGCACTTATATAGCAGAGATTATTGGGAACACGAAGGAAAGAAAATAATAAACAAAACAAAAAAGGAAAACAAAAACAAAACAAAACAAAACAAAAGACAATATTGATTCATTCAGTACGCAAAAAATTACTTTTTGTCTCATATAAACCCGGCATGATTGCTATCTTCGGTAGACAGTCATATCATTAAAAACATCATTAAACATAAAGAAAAATTTAGAGGCATGAATGAAGGCCCTAAATGTTATCTACAGAAGATAGCAAGCAAAGCAAAAAAAAATTCAAAATAATAATGTTCCAAAATAACATTGCCTAACACGCGTTCTAGATGATGATGATTCAGAAGGCAAAATGGGAGCATTCAGTGACAATTTCTTTTGCAGGAAAACAACTTGGTATGACAGACATGATCACAGTCCTTGAGTAGAACAGACAGCCTCAATCACGCGATAAATAAAAGCACTTTTATTTTACCTTTTTATCTTTATTTTACAAATTGCTTTCACCTTTGCCAGTTTTCTGCTTCATTAGCATAATTTATGTTTGTTCCAAAAATGCACACATTTTAATTAAAATTATTCTGATTTTTACAAATCACCTTTACCTTTTGATAATTCCAGGTTGTTAATCAACCTTACAACCAATACAGTCATGGCAGAAGCACTTGCAAACCAACAAGAATTGAGGCAGCAGCTTAATATTCCCAACATTAATATCCAGCCAGCTAGTAGTGGAGATGATGATAGCTCCTCAGATGATGAGAAAGCAAGACCTATAGAGAAAGGTGAAGCTGAAGGAGAGAGTGATGATACAGGGGATGATACCAGTACATGGGATAGTGATCCTGCTACACCATCACTGTTACGGGATCTCAGCTGATACCCTGGTTTGCCCCTGACAAAAAATGAAAGAGAAAATCAGGAGGGCAAAGGAAAAGAAAAGGGACAAGGAGCCAAAATTCTGCCCGATCATGGGCCAAAATGGTCCAAATACAAAATTTTTGCGCGGTACGCACGCACATTGTAAAGATAAAGCCCTTAGGGGTCCTACATCCTGATAATGGGCAAAAATAGTGTAAGATACCAAATTATTGCCTGCTACGCGCTACATCGTCCCAATAAAGCCTTTTTTGGAAGCTCGAAGACATACACAGTAACCAAAGTTCTTGATATCTGATCCAGAAATTGCACTTACTTTGTGTACGTTTCAGCAACACTGTTGCCTTTGTCAACACTTGATGATGAGTGATTCCTACTGGCAACCGACGCTAGATGTATCTCCAGCGTAGGTCTTGGTGTTGCCAGTTGATTTTCCATCTGGGGATTTTCTTGAACCCAGTTCTAGAAACTCATCAAAGATGTGTGAGAGTTGATACTGTCCGTCGTCTCTGTTCATGGTGGTGCCCTCCTCTTTCTAATTTCTATAGCCTCCTTTATCCAGCGTGTAAATCGTTCTTGTTCCGTGCCAATGATCTCAGCGTCCCCCATCCAATAACATGGTTCTTGTCGACTACGTGATCTGTTATTGCAGACTTGTTTACCGTTGTGAGAGACTCTTTTCTACCGGCTCTGGTGGTAACTGTACTGTTAACCTTCTCCACTTCTTTCCTGTGTTCGTCAAGTCGTGTACCAAATTTTCTTCCAGTTTCCCCTATGTAGGAACGGTCACAGTTCAAACAGGGGATCTTGTAGACTGCTTGGGTCAAGTTGTTTGGATCACGTTTATCCTTCGGGTGGACCAATTCTCTGCGGAGCGTGTTGTGTGGCTTCATCGCGGTAGAGACATTGTATTTCTTCATCACTCTTGACACCCTTTCTGTAACTCCTTTCACATACGGTAGAACGACCATACCACGGCTTCTGGTGCTGTCATCAGTCTTTTTAGCCGATTTCTTTGGCTTGACACTTTCCATCTGGTCTTTAACTTTTCCAAATGACCACTTAGGGTAACCGCATGTTTGCAACGCTTCCTGGATTTTCTTCTCCTCCTCAACCTTGTCCTCATCTTCCGTCACGATGGTGTTCTTCCTGTTGTATAACGTGCGAATCACCCCCAGTTTCTGATGTAATGGATGGTGCGACTGGTAGTTGAGGTATTGGTCGGTATGCGTAGGCTTGCGATATACCAACAACTTCACCGTTCCATCGTCTTTCTTCACAATTAAGGTGTCTAGAAAAGGAAGTTGACCTTGCGATTCTTGTTCAAAGGTAAATTTGATGGAGCCTGACTTGTCTACTTGGTTGATGTGGTCTGTGAGTTGCTGAACACTGTCTCTTTGGATAACTTCAAGAATGTCGTCGACATATCGGAGCCATAGCTTCGGTCTACAATCAAGCGGAGCAGTAGCGATGGCCTGTTGTTCCAAGGCTTCCATAAAAATGTTGGCCGCTATCGGGCTTACGGGACTGCCCATCGCCGTACCAAAGAGCTGACGATATATTTTGCCTTTGAACGTAAAGTAGGTGGTGGTCAATATGAACTCCAATAGATGCACGACATCCTCACTTGTTATTTTGAACCCTGTATCTCTGTTGTACTCTCTAAGCAAGCTTTCCTTCTCAAGTCTATTTTTCACAATCTCTAACACTTGGTCAATTGGCGTGTTGGTAAATAAACTAACCACATCATGTGAATTAAGAATATCTTCTTCCTCGATGACCACTTTAGCCAGATCTTCAGCTAACTGCTTGGAATTTTTCACATGATGTTGGGTATTACCGACTAAACCACCTAGTATATCCGCCAGCCATCTAGATGTGCTGTAACCAATCGTCGCCGTGTAATCTACAATTGGACGCAGAGGGGTCTCTCACACATCTTTGATGAGTTTCTAGAACTGGGTTCAAGAAAATCCCCAGATGGAAAATCAACTGGCAACACCAAGACCTACGCTGGAGATACATCTAGCGTCGGTTGCCAGTAGGAATCACTCATCATCAAGTGTTGACAAAGGCAACAGTGTTGCTGAAACGTACACAAAGTAAGTGCAATTTCTGGATCAGATATCAAGAACTTTGGTTACTGAGTTTACTCTACCGATCCTGATGAATTTATTCAACCATCGAAGACATACAGTCTCTATGTCTTGTATGATGCAACTTTATTTTTTTCGTCTGTGTGCCCCCAAAGTTTTATTTTGCCCCCCCACCCCCACCAAAAAACTAGTTACTCCCCTGCGTGATAACAATATAAATCACGCCTTCTTTGGGTCCGTTGATGAGTCTCCATAATGAGCCTAACCTTTGACTTTTAAGTTTTAACTACGAAAAAAAGGAAAAAAGGACTTGTATGCCTACTGTGACTTTTTAATTGATTTTCTGGTGCTCCTAATGCAAAGGAGGGATTTACATCAACCAACCAAACATGGCAGAAAAGCGACTAAACCACGATGTCTTTGTCTCTTGATTTATTGTAGTTTTATGCAGCGTTACATCACGCAATATTGTGTTAGAGTGGTTTTCTGAAATTGTGGAGGACTTCCGCCCGTACTGAATCGAGGCCAGTCACCGTGGGCGTCGTCAAGACTGTGAAAATGCAATATTTCATCTGGTCATCAGGGCGTAAAATATTAAGCTTTCCGAACGAACTTCGACTCGTCAGTTTCCGGAAGCCGATTGGCCGAAAGTTGAGGTGACGAGCTGTCGTACCTAATTGCCTACGGCTGTGTTTAGAGAACCAGAGATGATAATAGAACTTGGTTGTCATCTACAAGTTCAAGGAATAGATAAGAGTGTCACACACACATGCCAGCTGGTGGGTTGAATTTCAGGATACTAAAAACATTTTTTTCTATTTTTTTGATGGCCAGTAAATCTGAAAAATTAAAAAAATCAATACATTTTTGGAATTTGGTCTTTTTTCAGGTGCCCCAAACATTCCCAAATCACCCAAATCAATTGTCTATGATCTTGGCAATGCTCGTGACGTAAGCTCAGGGTTCGCAGTTACGTTATCCCACTCGGAAACATGTAACAAGGCTTGCTTCCTGTAGCTTTTGCCAAGCCTCTTGGCAAGTCTGCCTTTTGTATGCATTTTCGCAATAAAGCTTGAAATTAGAGGAATATTCAAGTTGCAAATAATAGAATTATTGTCAACACATAAATTTTGCGTAAATTTTGGACAAAATCAGTCGAAACTGGCTGGGTATTATTTTATTTCAGCACAGACATCAGTTGTGGAGTTACAGTCAAAAATGAGGGAAAACCAATATTTGATCAATAAATCAATAACTACTTGCCTTGAGTTGCTGAATTTTCAGTGCAGTAGTTGACAAAAATAGGTTTTTGTTTTAGAGTGCTTGCACCAAGTAAACAAGTAAAATGAACATTAAAATGAGATAATGTTTGATTACAGAAAAGGAAAGTTCTGTTGAAACGACATTAGCAAGAATGAGAGCTGGAGATGTGTTAACCAGACAGGATTGGCAAAATGGATCTGTCTTGCAGAAATCGGAAATCATCAGGATTTAGCCCAAGAACACCCAAGGTACGGATGAACATTAGATATGCAACACAAATAAATTGCCAAAGTTCGATTTAGAGGGTTTTACATGCACAAATGCATGTAACTTTGGCTCTGTGCATGTAGAATTTTGCCTGTGCATGCAAAATTTTGTGTTATTCAGCCCATTTTGAGGAAAAAAACAGAGTTGTGCATGTAAATTTTATTTTCTAAATCGAACCCTGTATAAAATTGCCCATCTTACTATAAATAGGGGAATGTTGTATGTATCTATGTATGCTATAAAGGCTCCGTCAGTTTCGATCCAAATGTTGCCAAATTCATACGGGAGATCGAGGAATATACGGGAACGTGTTTAAACTTTATTTGGTTGAAAACGGTCAAGAATTGGCCTCAAAATCAGTGAAAATGTGGTCCGTTGCTATCCAAGGTAAACAAAAACACCGGGCAAAAACAGGAGTCAGTTACTAAGCTAGGCCTGCGGGTCGCACGGGCAAATCTAATGCCAAGCCGCTCGCGTAGCGCAGCGATACCGCGCGGGTAACGCAGCACTACGCCATGGCACGCGTAAGCGACGAGAGTCACGTAATGAATGATATTACGGGTGAACGACCGTAGCGTAATAAATACGGGAAAGAGATGTGTGTTAAAAAGTACAAACAACATGAAGAGGTAGGCCTACTATAAATAAAAAAGAAAACAAAACGAGGACAAACAGGCTGTACGAGTATGTGGGTTATTAGTCACAAAATGAAACCGGGAATAAAATAGGCTAAAGAAGGAAAGAAAGAAGCTCTTCAGGAAATGTAAGGGGGAAAAAAGCTATAATAAAATCAGGAAGTTTAAATAAAAAAAGCTATTAAACTGAGGACAGAATTAAATAAATAACATGAAACGGGAAATCACAAGCTATGCAGCAAATAAAATAGAAGCTAAAATGGAAATGTAAGAAAGGACAGATTTAGAAAATAACAGGAAAGGGGTAGAATAAATAAAAAAACATGGTAACGGAAAATCGGAAGCTTAGCAGCAGATTTTTTTTTTAAATGGAACAAAATTGGCCCATGTAGAAAAAACTTAAAAGAAAGAAGTTAAAATGGAAACGTAGGCTTAAAGAGGGTCAGGTTCAGATAAATAAAAGTTACCTTTTCAATGATTCTACCTGTTCAGTAATTCCTCCTGTTTTAGTGAACGCTCCCATTTACTCATCTAGCGGGGACCCGCGCGTAGCGCGGGTGTCCCGCTAGTTCATATAATTCATAGTACTATCTGTGCTCAGGTATATAAGAAGCGCTCTAGCAACGAATTAATATCACGACAGAGAGTGCTACATCATCTATTATTTGTGTACATCCATATCAAAAGCGATGCACTTGTCGGTTGTTGCTACATGTGTCTCATTTCATATAATAGCTAGGAACAAATATCAGACTTATCTCAAGCAGAAATCACTTCAAATCATCCCAAAGTCACATGGTTAACTTAGTAATATTCTAATTCCCAAACCATGTGACTTTGGGATGATTTGAAGTGACCTCCACTTGAGATGAGTCTGGTATTTGTTCCTAGCTATTATGTGAAATGAGACACATGTAGCAGCCGACAAGTGCATCGTTTTGATATATGGATGTACACATTTATGATTAGTAATACACTTATTGACTGAGAATCCTGCATCAGAGATTTGGAACTGTGTGTTTTGTTTTGCAAAGCGCTAATTTCTTCATAGAGTACAGAGCAACTTGTCACACTGTAATGACATGTTATGTGTAAGCATGACCACAGAAATGTGAATAGTGGTTTCATTTTGCTACAAAATCTTGGTCATCATATTCATTATTTTGTCCTGTATATTTGTCATTATCAGAATTCAGGAAGAAATTGGTAACAAAATCATGCAGAAGCTTGAAGAACATCATGAAAGAAGATTGGATGAGCTGATGCTGGAAAAGAGAAAGGTATATCTAGATTGAATTGTCGTGTGGTATACTTTGTCAATTTTATAAAGACTGTTGGGAAGTTTACTCCCAGACAGGAGGTCAAGTGTGGGAGTCCTGTTTGGGAGTATTCCAGACTCCACTCCTTGCCCGAAATGGAACCCATTATAGATAACTAGTACGCAGCGGTATTATTGTGTAAAAAATTATTTTACTCAAATAGTCCAGTTCAGATGCGGTTTGTATATTTCAGCCTGTTAATTGAGTAAAAATATTAAATGAACAATGCAATAATACCACTCTTGAACGACTCATTCATACACACCCAAACATGAATGATCTAATGGTACACAGTGTAATTTACCCATTACCAACGTCAAAGTAATGCGCCATGTTGCCTTAGCTCCAAAGCTGCAGCACCCATATATTTATCCAATAGTGAAATATGTTGAAAAATCACTAATGAAGTTTCATGTTCAATTTTTTCAGGTTCAAATTATTGTTTAATTATTCAAATGCTTATATTTACACCATAATGTATTTGTGAATAAACATTGACTGTGTTGTATATTTTACACCCTGCTATGACTGGTACACTCAGTCAGCAGTATAGTGTTTCTGCATGCAGGTCGTATCAACATGATCAACAGAATCCATGCGTGCATAGCCGACCCCCATTCATGTACACCCCCACAGGCCCGGGACACAGGCACAGCGGCCATGCGAAAGATGGCTTTTTAATGTCACATAAAACAAAAGATCCGCCAAATTTGCAACGGATCCGCTTCACAACCCTCTGCGCATTCAACGCTATACGATATGTCAATGACAGATACTGAGATAGACATTGACATTCATACACACAAAAAATAAATATTTGCAATTATAACTCCTGTTTTTGAACGATTCTGAACTTTATCAAATCTCACCAGTCTTCCAAGATTTTCCTGAAAATGCCGGTATAAAATATTTTATAAAATCCCTTTCCCTTGACGATTTTGACGGGGTTTGAAACCACTTTCAGCATGGAAATCGCACATTCTCATCGTGTATTCAAGTCATTTTAGAAGCTATTCATTATGGGTAATAATTCATATAGTAAAGGTTACGATAAATCGGAAGCTGACAGTCTAACAAATTTATCAATGAAAATCCAGCGATGACGTCATTGGATCAACGATTTTCCGAATGCTGATTTGTTGCTTGCATCACTGTACAGACACGCACAGTACGGAATGATTTTTCCTATGGGTAAAATACACTGTGTGGTATGTGTAATTTGCAGGCCTTCAGATTCGTGGCTGGTTGGGAGAATCTGACTGGATTCTCGTAGTGTAGTTTTGCACGAATCCAGAGACTCAGACTTGAGTTTGTGACCCTGTGCGTTCGAAGCATGCACTGTGAGCGCCTTACAACAGCAGGGCAGCCATAATCAATCAATGCAGGCAGTGTGACAGCAGCTGTTTTGCCACGCGTGTAAATTACCATATTCCCGACGGCGAGATGGCGATACATGGATGTCATCTTTTTTTATTATTTGGCTCTGCCTCAGGCATAAACAATTTAGATCCAGTTTTAGATTTAGTTCTATTCGGTGGCTCTTCACAGATAATATTATCACCAAATTTATCTTTTTGGGTAAAACCAATGTGTTGTATTTTGTATTTTTCAGTTGGAGTCAGATTTAAGTCATTTGCCAACTTCAGGGAGGAGCAAGACAACAGCAGGTAAGAAAGATAAGGGGTGATAGAGTTGCGCAATCTAATGTTCAGATATCGGTAGGTCTATATTTTTAGAGAGTAGATTGGTATAGCTATAGGGGAGGGGGTAGTTAATTGGTAGATCACCAGCGCGGTCATCTTCGGAGTCTAATTTCACCCTTACGATGAGCAATCCTGGTGTAGTTCTCTCTTGAAAGATGGCAAAATTGGAAAAAAAAAATCACCTTGTTGCAGTCTAACTTACAAACAAACAAAATCAGCTTGTACTTAAGCCTATGAATAACAGGACTATTAAGCTACACTAGCAAGTGCCACACCGTTGCAACGGTCCACTCGGGGTGATGTAAGGCAGCAGGCAGGACTAGTGTATCTAGGAAAAGTTTTGTTGAGGAATAGTCGTTGGTAAAACATCAACACTGTCACCATTATGCAAATCAGTTGCTAAGTTAGGCTATGTTTTTCCTATGCAAAAAAATGTTTATAGAGGTTGTAATATGGGTGGTGGTGAAGAAATTCCAACCAAAAGGCCATAATTCTGTATAGGAAAAAAGACACAAGTTTCTCTATTTTTGAGAAACTATAGAAAGCTATCGTAGGACGTGTTTCGATTAATGGTGATCAAGACTTAGTTGATCTTTTTATTAATCTCATCAGCTACAATTTGCTCAGCTTTATTTTAAGATATCAATTTTCATGTAATCAAAACCACTCGTAATAAAACATGATTTCTGACACTAAATGTTAACATAGGCATACATAATGAATGCCATGAATAGACAATGTAATATGTATGTTCCATTTTGCTGAACCATGAAATGGTATCAGCCTATATGTTTGAATGTTACTAGCTTACTTACTAGCTTACTGAGTAACCATTTGGTCTGAAATGGACATATCTCTAAATGCCACGAAGGTATGACCCCATGAGTGGTGTCATATGAAAGAGGAAAACAAAAAGAATATAATAACAATATTTCCAAACGTCAGAGGTCATCCTGGGGTCACAGGGGTCAAAAGGTCATTTTAACGAAAATGCTCCGATTGAGCTTAAATTTAAATGCAATGATCCTTATGACATTCTAAACATGTTTAAAATATTTAAAACATTTATTTAAGGTTTTTAAGGGGTCATGAAGGGGTCAAAGGTCAAGATTTTCAAAATGCTCCAATTGAGCTGAAATTTAAATGTAATGATCCTTATGACATTGTAAACATTTAAAAAATATTTTAAAATTCTTTTAAGGTCATTAAGGGGTCATAAAGGGGTCAAAGGTCAAGTTTTTCGAAATGCTCCAATTGAGGTGAAATTTATATGCAATGATCCTTATGACATTCTAAACATTTTAAAAACATTTTAAGATTCATTTAAGGTCATTAAGGGTCAAAGGTCAAGTTTTCCAAAATGCTCGATTGAGCTGAAATTTAAGCATAACGATCCTTATGACATTCTAAACATGTTTAATATATTTTAAAATTCATTTAAGGTCATTAAGGGGCAATAAAGGGGTCAAATGTCAAGTTTTCAAAATGCTTCAATTGAGCTGAAATTTAAATGCAATGATGACAGTGGTATAGGCCAACCACAATATACTGCCAAAGCCACATGGTTCAGCTATGGTGCGGTTATCGCTCTAGTTAGAAACAAACTGTCACTAAAAATGGACCAAATTGCCAATGTCAAAATGTTATATAGCTATGCAGATTTATTTTTCTACTGTGCACAAATATTTCATTACTACTCTCTAAAACTATAGGCCTACCAATATCTGAACATAAGATTGTGCAACTCTATCACCCCCTCACCATAGTGATAGAAGAAATAATAACTCATAACAACCTCAGCATTTAAGTTTGAACTGCAAAATTGCACTTCAAGTCCCATTAGGTAAAAAAATGCAAGATGTTGAGGTATATATATTCCTGGGATTGTCTTTTGTAATTTGCAGGAGAGCATTAAATAGCTCTTCTGGAAGCTTCAAGGAGAGCTGTTTAGAGCATTTACAATAGAATGTAAGGATAAAATGGCCAACTAAGGAGAGCTAAGAATCACTCTCCTATATCAGATTTAAGGAGAGCAGTAAAGAGTGATTGCTTTCTCTCTCTCCTCAAAAGGCAGTTCCTGATATTCTGTCTATTGCCATGATCGACAGCTCCATCAAGACTTGCGCCTCTAAAATCATTTGGTAAAAGTGACTATCTCAGGAATGTTTTTTAGCCAAAAATGTAAATTGCCCATTTATCCTTGCCCATTAATACAAAAAATTATATTATCACTACATCGATTTTTAAATCCATGTGTGGCCAAAATAGTGGTTTTGGCAAAATTCAAGCTGTGCTAAACTTGATACATTGACTGACAGGTGTATTTTATGGAGAACTATACACACACAGAAGCAGTAAGTATGTCCAAGCCATGGTCGCAGAGGTCAAAGGTTTAGCAATTTTATTTGTGTAGCAAAAATGCTCACCAAATTTGTTGGGAGTGAATAATTATGAATGGTACAAAATTGCTACACATTCCAAAATTGTGTAGCAAATGATGAAAATTGTGTAGTATTTTGCTACTGCTGCTATGCACTTATTGCAGACACTGGAATAGACCAAGTGATTTGGACACATATTTGACCACGCAGTATAGTAGACACCAAGTTCAATATGCTGTGTCAAGTTAGTAACCTGGTACATGATTGGTGTGTTCAATCATAACGTGCCATGTGCAGAATTTGCTCATTGAACATCATGATGTTGCCAGTGTATGATTGGTTGTAATGTTCGCAATGTAATATCTTGCTGAAAAAATTTCTGAAGATTTCTGATCATCTTTTGAAAATGGCTATTGTTCTTTGTCCAGTGATCAAACTTTTGTGTCAAAATGTTGCTGGACTTTGTGTTACATATCCAAATCACAAGTTTGAAAATGAGATTTGATTTTGTTTTTCTAATAGGAAAAAGTTGAAGAGCTTGAGAAAGTGTCTAGAGAACTGGGCTCTGTACGGATGCTACTGAGGAAGTACAATGCACTGAAGACGTCATGATGATGATGTAGACATGCAGTCTAATGTGGTTTGTGTGTGTAAGAATGATTAGCAATAATCTGTACTTGAATATTTTCTGTGTAGCAAGACCAGTTCAGAGCTGAATGATTAATCAAGAATAATGTATTGTTACCAGCATTTGAATATTGTTTTAATCACAATTTTACAAAAAATGAAATTCCAAAAATGTTTGAATTGAAAGGGTTTGTTAAATAATGATAATAATCAAGTGAACTTTGACATCCGGGTAGTCTGCAGCTTTTGCCATTTTATATATCACTTTAGAGGCAGTAATTGTGCAATTCATGGTAAATTACCATCCTGTAAATTTTCAATCTAAGAATAGACAATCCATCTGTAAATTTGCAATTATTTATTTTTACCAGTGACAAAAAAGCAAAAACAAAAACCCGTCAGTTGGGGCAGGATTTTTTTCTTTTAGAAAGCTTGTAAAATCTGAAAAAAAAGTGCAATTTTTGCTAACATTTTTTCTGCAGTTCAGTGAATATCAATCCACTGCAGCTGTTTTTAATTGCATACCGCTAAAAAACAATCCCCAAAATGCAAAATTTGGATTGGTCAGGTCCGTAAAACTTTCTTGTTTTTTGTTGTTGTTGCCTGAGTAACAAATGAGAAAGACAGTGGGACCATTTTTGCATCATCAACAAACTGAGTTGGTAGCAATTATAACACTTTATATCTTTTAAAATGATGCCTTAATTAGAACGGGTAGTGCCCAGGGATGTAAGTTTTCAGGATTTTTACAGAATTCTTTTTTTTTTTTGTAGTCCAGATTTATGCAATTTCTTTTATTTTCAGCCCATTTTGGGGCTATTTAGCCCAAATTTTCAAGTGTTTTTCTCAATTTTCAGAGGTTTTTTCTTCAGGCTTACTTACATCCCTGTTAGCGCCTTATTTTTATTACTATGGTCTCATAATTTCGTATTCATATGTTGAATATAGTTGTGTTTTATGGTGCAAAAATAGTTTCATGAAATAGAATAATAATTTCAGGGATTTATTCTAAAGTGCAGATGGGGGCAATTCTGATACTTTAATCACTTTTAGGGGTTATGTAGGCTGACAGCCGTATTATCTGGATGTGGTATTGTGCTGCAAAGGAGCCTCGGATATGTTATAATAATTATGGAGTCATGTATCAAGCAAAATTTTTGCAATTTTGAAATAGGACCTTTGGTTCATGAGATATGAAAATACAAAATTAAACACACCTTGGCTTCATCTCAAATTCAATTTTAGCAAAAAAAATGACTCATTATTTTGCTTGATCATGTGACCTGTTTGTTGGATGTCTTCATGTTATCAAATTCAACTTTATTGGTTTTGTAGATTATTGATGTGTTGAAAGTCTGTGGAATTGGAGGTCAATGACCTCATTTGTAACCAGTAGACACAGACAAATATCACAGATTGAGCAACCATCAAACAGAAATGTTAAAAATACATTCCACTTTTATAGTACCGTATCATTCCAATAAGCGCCCAGGGCGCTTAAAAAAGTCATTTTGAGTGGGCGCTTATTTTTGACATGCTTTGTCTATTTTTTTCCTAACAGGCCTTTATTTATAGAGACAAATTTACGTACGTTATAAAAGAGTCCTGAGACGTTCTAGTAGCTTTTCTGATGCAGAAAATGTATTGCAAGTTTACACAGACACAGGACTTAAATCCCCAAGCTATTTCACTGTATCGATGTCTGTCCGTCACTTCAACATTAATGGTACCATTTAGCAAATTGAAAATACCTCAAGTGGGCGCTTATTGGGGCATGGGTGCTTATTGGAATGAATACGGTATTAGCTAATAAAAGTAAAACAACATATTTCAGTATTTGTATGTACTGTAATCTGTATTGTCTGCAATAAACTCCCCGGGCATTTATTGAAGGTGAATTGTCAGTGAAAAAACTTAAAATTCAGGTTAAATTTCTCGATGGTGCTCCTGTAGAAAGGAGTACCTAATATGGTGGCGCCCACAGAATTGTGTGGAAAATGATATTTTTGTGGTACATACAACAAAATTACACCGGTATAAGTGCATCATCAAGTAAGAATCTGGTGAAATTCTACCATAATTAGGCAATGGAATGGATGGAAGTTTGAGTCATAGTAGGTTTTGTCCATGCAATTTAGAGATCGTCACTGACAAGACTGACATCATGACTGATACAAGTTTTAAGCTTACACGATATATGAAAATGTTTGCATTTATTAGAGGGTGAGCGTTTATTACAGACAATACGGTATATGTTTTTAACCACATTTTAGTGTTAGTGTAAGTAAGTTGAATAATACCGAGCCACCTGAAATGAAATCCAAATACGTCCTAAAGAAAGGGTCAGGCTAGATGATCTCAGATTCTGTCACGGTTGTGTGTTGCTCATGGAAGAAAAAAGTAGTTTTGATTGTTTTTGACATGAACATACTTCAAATTCAAGTATGTATGTGCTTGCAATCTACATTTCCTGTTAAGCATTTCATGATTAAGTCTTTGTTCACTTTGGATGTTGGGAAAAAATAACTGGTGTACATACCGTATTTCGTCAAATAAACGCCCCCGGGGGCGTTACATTTTCCCAAAGGGGGCGTTTATTCAAGGTCAATTTTAGAATAATAATTGACATATGCATTGTGTCAACTAAAATCATTAGTTAAACTTAAAACTCACGCTAAAATGACGAACTATGAACTAGAAACACTGGTTCACTTCCGGGTTTCCAATCCAGATTTTCGCCAATTATTGACGCTATTATTGTCCATGTGGGCAACTTGGTATAAGCTTACTACACAAGATAGCATGGAAATATCGGCATTTTGAAACATCTTGGTTGAAAAAAAGTGGTGGGGGCGTTTATTTGAGGGGGGCGACTTTGACAAAATACGGTATGCATTATTGGATCACCAAGAATTCTAATCCAATGACAGATACACACACCCCTATAGGGAGGAGTCAAAGATCTTCTAGCCTAACCTTTCTGGTCCTAAGCCAAAGTATGCTTTATAAAGAATAAGCACCTTGATGTTACAGAAGTAACAGGAATGATGTATAAGGTAGGTGTAACTTTGCCAATACTTCATCCAAGATAAACTCATGCAGCCAGTGATGTATGACGAGATCAAAGATCATTAGAAGCGATATACCATTTTCTCCATTTATGCATATATGTTGGCAGCTCTGGGCATGATAGAGCCGGCAACTTGTGAAACCGTCCGACCGTATGGCATTTTCCATATACTCGGTTGGTTTTGTGGGGTTCATTATCGAACCCCAACGGTTTTAGCTTGCATTTATATTATTTATTAACATAGGCCTGTTTGTTTGTGATATTTCAAGCGTTTTAAAATTTCAAAATAATCCCATTCAATTACACGGTTGACAATGGAAATGTACTAAATTTATAGAATGCACGGCGCATACCACCTGCGTCAAAGGGAGTCTTGTACCTACCCTCCTCAAGCCATTCACCTTGATTCACCCTTCAAAAATTATTTTTAGGCAAATTCACCTTCTGTCCAAAAATATTAGTTCAAGATTCACCACAAGGAAAAAATTATTTGGTCAAGATTCACCTGATATGTGAGTGCTGGTTCTATGTAAGAGCATTTAACAATCTACAGGAGGGTTTACAGATTTATAGTCAAAGATTCACTTTTGAAATTATTTGTTTGGTTGAAGATTCACAGCATCTGAAACCTCATTGGGTTAAGATTCACCCTATGGTTCTGTCCAGCAAGGTAATGATTAGATACATTTTCACCAACGGAATGGTGAAGTCTTGAGGAGGGTACTACTACTATTTACATCTACCGCCTGTTGTGTCTAGCAAATGGACAGCATTTGCTTATTATCATTCCCCTCTCTTCGAATGTTTTGTCCAACTTTTTGAAAAATCCTTGGCCATTGGTATGCTAAGATTTTACTACTCTTGCTACATTATTTGCATTTCTATGTTTTTTTCACCAAGGTATGCAGTTTCTGTTTGTCTCTTTAAATTGCTGTGGGTTGAAAATAATTTGTTGTACATGTTACAGTTGTTCTCTTGTGAGAGTTCTTTTGTGTACATCAAGATTACTCCTCTGCCAAAATTCCCTTTTGCACATTGTACACTTATATTGCTGTACTCCTTGTACCACTGAGTGAGTTCTCTTATGCCAGGTGGCTCATATGAGTGAATGACTTGTGACATGTGTGGCATTTGGATTGTGCTCCCATGTGAGGTCTTTTATTTTTGTGGCCAGTCACCAATCAAATGCCTTCTTTGGTGGAAGGATTCACCTTCTCCAGACTCTTGCAGCTGTATTGCCTCTTTCCTTTTCCTTTGTTTGTACGCTTTACTTTTGACCCCTCACCAATGCTGCTGGTTTCATCCTATAGCATCTGTAAATAATTGGGAGGGGGAAAGTTTTGCAGAGAATTATCAGAATCACAAGATGAATTATTTCCAGATCAATAATGCACCGGATTAAACAAATGAAGTGTATAATAATGCAATCAACATTCCTTAAAGTTTTACAAAATGACATTTAAAAACCAATGGTATGTTTGGCAACAAAATATCCATAGCCAGTACCGCATATATTACAATCTTACAGATTTGTGACTAGTTTCAGTCTCAGATATATATCATGGTGGTCAAAATATAACTTATAAGGCCTCAAATACACCACTTACGTAATTCAACTTTACAGTGGTATGAGTAATTAATCTGCAATTGAGCTTTACCATTTCTTTCCTTTCCATTTCTTACAATTCTTCCCTGGGCACTTTATATTGAGCTTACTTGGATTAAACTAGAGCGGTTACCACACCATAGCTGAACCATGTGACTACAGCCAGGGGGACTTTGTTCTCTGACACCTTGGGGATCATAGGCCTACCATCTTGGCATTGGGAGATACGAAAAGGATCCAAATATGAATACTTACCCAGGGTCTTACGAGGAGTATCACCCTCGGTAGGGAAATAATTATAATGATTGATTGGATTGATTGATTGATTTATTATTAAATTTATTTATTTAAAATTAGTTAATATTAATTAATTATTTATTTGTTTGTTTGTTTGTTTATATTGATTGATTGTTACGAACTTGTTGTATACAATTGTAAAGCTATGTAATTATACAGAACAAGACCTTTGATCAATGATGGGATGTGCTTGCAGCATGGGCAGATCCATATAGTTGGTCTTGCCGTTGTTTTAAGTCCAACGCAGGTCCTGTGGAACTCTTCTTGGCATAAGGTACAAGTCAGTGCCCTACCTTTGGTCTCGAGATGGTTTGAAGTACAACCGGTAACACAAGATATTTTCCTTGCTGTAATTTCTGCCGGTTGAGGTAGAGGTGTAGTTAGTCTAGGCGAAGTAGGTGTTGTTGTTATAGGTTGTTGGCCTACATGAGTGTCCAACAAAATACTCTGCGAGATTGACATTTGCCCTGCTTGGTCTAAGGCGGTTATCCTCTCTGAGGCAGCAGTTTGCAATTTCATACATATGTTCATAGCATGATTCGTGATTGAGGTGCGATCGGTGGTTGGAGGCAGAATCGATGATAAGTTTGGGCGTATTATTGAAAGTTTGTCTGTAGCATTAAGGGATCTAAAATGAGCGTTTATTGCGTTTCGACAGTATTTTTTGTGGGACATGAGAGCACCTAGGACCTATCAATTGCATTCTGAATCTGAAGCATGTCTTTCTGATATCAAATAATTTTCATTTTTGAAAATCACAATATAATACAAATTTTATGACAAATTATAAAAATTTGATATTTTTCAAATTTTGATATATAACAGTCCTCGAAGTAAATTATATAAATCTAATGATATATTCTTAAAGTGTATGTAGCTGGGAGGAAAAGCCGGACGGTCAATTGAAAATTTTGACCTTTCATATTGAAGATATGGATTTTTTCCCAAAAGACCTAATTTTTTTTGGTGTTTTGGGAAAAAATCCATATCTTCAATACTGAAAGGTCAAAATTTTCAATTGATCGTCGGCTTTTCATCCCACCTACATACACTTTAAGTATAAATCATCAGATTTATAAAGTTTACTTCAAGTACTGTTAAATATCAAAAATATCAATTTTAATGATTTGCCATAAAATGTGTATTAAATTGCGAATTCCAAAAATCAAAATTATTTGATATCAGAATGACATTCTTCGTATTCAGAATGCAATTCGATATGTCTGATGTGCTCTGATGTCCCAAAATAAATACTGTCCAAACGTTCATACCCCAGCCCTTAAATGCTCGTAACTCATCAATGTTCATTTTATTGATGGAATCCATATTTGCTGCCAGGACAGCAGATGCTGCCTTTTCTATTGTCATCTTATCTTTTACATCTGAAGAATTGGTTTTGGTTTTTGGTGGAAAGCCGATGCTGTCACCACCTTTTGTATTGCGCTAGTATATGTGTTGCGACGGCCTGGTGTTTCTATCATCCCTTGATCAAACCTTGCATTGGTTACAGTAGGTTTAGGCCTACCAAACCATCTCTCGTTGCAATCATCACAGAGCATCATGTCTCCTTGTCTGTTCTTGACAGTTCTGGGTTTTAAACCCTTACATTTCTCTGCTCCCGGTCTATTTCTGTCTTCGCAGCCCATAGTTATGTTAAATTGTAAGTTAAATTCCAGTAGAAAATCGGAGATCAGAAGTTTTACCGTTGGAAAAATTTTTTTAAAAAAATGTGCACCGCGAGCACGCATTAGCGAGCCGCGCGCACGCGACCACATGGACCACAACTTTAAAACTATTAGGTGTAGAACCCCATGTGTTTTTGTATTATATTCTTTCAATTTTTCTCTTTCATTTGACACCACCTGAGTGGTCATACCTTCTTGGCATTTAAGACCAAAAGGTTGCCGAGTAAGTAAGGAAGTAAGCTAGACTAATATAGGCTGAGACCATTTCATGGTTCAGCAAAAATTGATATCCAGTGACATGTGACAGGTGTCTTGATGAAATGCCTTTGCACAAGTTGCACATTGATATCTCTTGCCTCCTGTGTGTATTCTACTATGTCTTCTCAGATTGCTCTCCTGTGTCAATACTTTGGAGCATACATCGCACCTGAATGGTTTCTGAGGAAGAATTCTTTCATGATCTTTACGATGGGGGTATGTAAGGGAGCAACCAAAAAGTTCAATGAAGTCCTATCAACGAAAGTCCTGCTAACCCCCTCCCCTCCCCTCAAACGTAAGTTCGTGAGGTCGTGGAGGGGGTTGCGAAAATGATCACGTTCATGGAAGAAACCAATATTAAATTTTACTTTAAATTATTTTTCTTCATACTTTTGGCACAAAAAAAATTTGAACTTGCTGGATTTTCAAATAATAAAGAATCAAAAGTGCGGTACAGCTGCATTAAAAATGAACATACAAGTTGCACGTTGCGAGTACTTCACTCTATATCGATTTAAAATCATTTTGAAGCAACCACTATAAAATGTCAATATCGTACTTTTTTACAAACGTAATCAGACTTTTTGACCCCCTTTCCTCCCTAACGAAAGGACTTAGGACTTCATTGAACTTTTGGGTTGTTCCCTAAGCAGTTCTTTCATGGTTTTTCAGGTCACTGTGCTGGTGAAAGGCTTTGTCCTGTGTGTATTCTACTATATTTTCTCAGAGAGCTCTCCTGTGAGAATACTTTGGAGCATATATTGCACCTGAATGGTTTCTGTGGATGAATTTTATCATGACACTGAAAGTGCATGCGCCCAGATACAATACATCAAATATCTGATGTTGATTTGGGCCTTGCCCTTCAACTGCCACTTTTCTGTTCTTTCTTGCAGTTTTTGCAGCCATATGGCTACTTGTTCCTCATCATATCCAATGAAATTGATCAGGATTAAAGATAAAACTATTAAATTGAATGTTAAGCATCTGTAGTAATAGTTGAAGTAATTTAAAGTAATATGTGATATTGATCTGTGAAAACCTTTTCGCATGTCGTATTATATATCATATTTTGTTTTATAGAGATAATAAAGATAAAAACTAAGTCACAGATACAAAATGAAAATTTTATATGTCACATTGTTTTGCTCCTGTGTGAGTTCTGTCTGAGGTGATCCATCAAAACTCCCTGAGGACAGGTCTTGTAGTTTCAGGAGTTCTTTCATGATCATTAAGATGTGAAGTGTACACAAATGTTTTGCTACACTTGCTGTACTTATGATTTATAGCTCTATTATAGAACATAGAAGTTATGAAGTCTCTCTGAAGAGACTGGGAAGTTTGCTTATTAAGCCGCCATACCTTATTACAGTGGCAACTCGTTAACACGAACCCTCTTAACATGAAGTTCCTGATAACAAGAAGTATGTTTTACATTCCCAAGCATATATTTCACATGTTATTAGAACTGATAACATGAACTCCTGATAACAAGAAGTAAAATTTGAACTCCGCACAACTTCGTGTTAATGAGTTTCCACTGTACCAAGTTTGCAAGGTTATTGCATGTGGAATGAAGATTTTGCTTCGGCTTATGTTTTGATAAATTGCTTTATGTGGGATATTCTTTGCCACAGATATTGCATTTGTATAGTTTTTGCCTGCTTTTCAGTTGGTCACTCTTATTTATGAAATCTCGTTTGCAAGAATTACTCTCATAGATGGATGAACAAGAACAAGATGTTCCTCCATTGTTTTGTTTTTTTAGATGATAAAGTTCTGGTTCCATCCCTTGAACATTCCTTACACCTGCTATCCTCCTTGCCAGTGTGTTGAAGATGTTATGCAACTGTTCCCCAACCCTGTTCTGATAATATACCCAACCCCATCCCTACCCTCCTGATAAATGGCACCACATGTTTGGCCAAATAGTGAAACTTTGGTGTAAATTTTCTCCATTTTTGTAAGTACAATGTCACCAGAAGGTTGATGTCAGTCTCTGTGGAAATAGGCCTATATAACAAATATTTATTAGACAAACGATAAAAATAATTAGATAGTAATAAGATAAGTAATAATAAGATGGATATTGTCATAGGTAAAGTGTCACATTTTTGTACAGGATTAAAAATAACAACATACATTGAATTTGGCAAAAATGGTGGCATATTGTTTGTGCAGCTAAATATAACCAAAAAAAGAACAGTTATATATACTGTGTTAGTCTACTAGTAGCACACCGTACCCCTTTCCAGCAGTGCTATAATTTCCCATACACAAATTGTACAATGCAATATGAACTGTGCATTGTTTTTATGGAAGAGAACTTTCTATAGGAGAACACTTTCAATTAAATAGTAGTAAGTGATAACAGATATGTGACATACTTGACCGATAACAGATTTTTGAGACAGATTGATGTTGTAAACATCTAGGTGGGCGTAAAACCAATACTCAATATTTTGGATTTGCAAAGGCAACTACTCTGTCCTTCACCTCACATATAAAACTAACCAGATCATTCTTGTTAAAAGACCACCTTTCAATTAGTAGTAGTGACAACAGACATGTACCATATAAATGTTTGAAACATCACAATATGAAGGCCTATGCTATGGTTAAAGCTGAGGAAAGAAAAAGAAAGAAAGAAAGAAAGAATGTAGAAAGAAAGAAAGAAAGAAACAAACAAAGAAACAAACAAAGAAACAAACAAACAAACAAACAAACAAACAAAGAAAAAAAGGAGGAAGGAAAGAAAGAAAGAAAAATGAAAGGAAGGAAAAAAGAAGTAACACAAGAAAAAAAAACCATAAAGGAAGGATGAAAGGAACGAAAGAAAGAAATGCATAAGAAGAAGGTATGAAAGTATAACAGCAAGAAAGAAAATAATGAAGAAAGGAAAAAGGAAGAAGGTAAGAAAGCAGGCAAGAATGGGAAATGAATGTATTGGAAGAAATCAAGGCTGTCACACATTAACAAACTGTCTAAACCATTCTATAAAATCCAGACACATACAGTGACCATCTACCTTGCTCCTTCAAACCCATGAAATGATTTCCCCAATTATCTGCCTTGTCCCTAAATATAGATCAACTCTTGTCAAAGGTAAAGGAATTGGAATTGGTGACAGGTTTATAGATAAACAAATTGGAGTTGATGACAAGTTAGAGACCAGGACAGTTGGTTATAAGAGCGCACCTCCTACTGGGTGGGTGCTACTAGTTTGTAAGAATATTCGCGGCTCACGCCGCTCATACTCTTACTACTACTAAGACAGAGTGCATACAAGGTCAAAAGCTATTGGGTGACCAGAGACAACTGTTGCTCTTTAACTTCCATTGCACATAACATGTATGGTAACAGTTTAGAAGGCAAGTTCTGTACCATTTAGTGATTCTTATATCAAGAGAATTAAAAAATCAAGTGGAAAATAAAAAAAACCCTAATAAATCAAACACAGCAGAGAATCATATCTTCCCAACATGCAGAATTTTGTAGAGTTTTGGAGCTTTTTTGACAATTTTCTGTAAAATTTTGCTCCTCCCTGAAAGTCACCTTTAAACCCCCTCTGAAAAAATCCTGGCCACACCTGCAGTGCAGTTGTCTCTGATGCCTCCTCAAGTTGCTTCTTGTCGAAAATGAATGGCTGCTCTCTTATGTGAGTTTATTTTGTGAACTGCCAGGTTTCTTTAAACAAATTGGACACTTATGTTGCTTTATTCCTGTGTCAGTCTGAGGTGATCCATCAACAGGTGATCCATCAATACTCCCTGAGGAAAGGTCTTGTAGTTTTGGGAGTTCTTTCATGATCATTAACATGTGAAGTGTACTCAAATATTTTGCTACACTTGCTGCACTTGTTTTATAGCTCTATTATAGAACAGAGAAGTTGTTATCTAAAATTTCATTTTATGAATATAAAATTTAAATGAATAAAGTAAGAATAAGGCATGATGAGAAGATGTCAATTTCAATAATAAAAAAAAACCATAAGGATTTAAAATAAATTTACTGATATGTAAAGTTGATGTAGTACAGCAGTAGTCAGCTCTCCAGACCTCTATTTATGCCCAGTGTTGGTAGAAGGTTTTGCATGGGCTATTTTAGGAACTGGTTGCAAGTCTCTGAAAGAAACATGGCTGGTGCTTGGAGTATCTTCTATTGTAACAGACTTACTTTGCATTTGGCTGGTGCTGGGTTGATCTTCCATGGCAACAGGCTCATTTTGCATGTTTCCAGAAGCAGATGGAAGATCAATCTGAGGAGTCAAGGGTGCACCAGTGACTTGTGTAGCTGGATGTTTGTCTGATCCAGAGGTATCATTGTCCATTTCTAGACATCACTGACATTTAAGCCTAGTTGCTTGAGATCTTGCAACTCCCTCTCAGTTGTTTCAGAAGAGGTGATTGTGAAGGCTTCCTCAGGAATGACATCAGGGTTAAATGGAAAAACACCACATGGTCTGAATCCAGATGTAGCATTGGACAAAGTGGCTGCCTTGGCCCATACAGGTGTCAAGAGGATGCAGAATCTAAACTCCTGTGTGAATTCTTTCCTGCACCTGAATGGTTTCTCCCCTGTATGCACTTATGTGTAGCTCCCTGAGAAGACCCCTTAATTTATACAACATGCAGCTGTAAATAATTGGGAGTGAAAAAAAGTAAACATAGAACTTGTCATATCATAAGATACACTAACATAACCACTATGTGAAAAGTTTTATCATTACTTTTAAAGATTCAATACAATAAACAATGTCTAAAATTCACCATTTATAGTGATCCGGAGTGCCCCTTAAATTAAACCATCATCAGCTAGTTCAGCCACCTGGTTTGAAGGCTAGACTATAATTTATCTTGACAACATGTACATTGATACTTCTTGTATCCTGTATGTATTCTTTCATATCTTCTTAAAGTACTCTCCTGTGGGAATTCTTTCCTGCACATGTAACACCTGAATGGGTTCTTTCATGATCTTGATGGTGACATCTTTTGCTACAATTGTTGTCACAGTGCATTCACTGGTGAGCCCCTTCCTTCAATGCAGCTTTACTATCTGTAAATATTTGAGAGAGAAAAAGTAAACCTGGAACTTGTCAACATTTGAATCACAAGATACACTTACAAAAAGCATTTGTATGGGTTTTCACCTGTGTGCTGTTGTCTTTGATGCCTCCTCAAGTTGCTTGTTGTTGAAAATAAAAATCTTGCAGCTTGAATGGCTGCTCTATTGTCCGAGTTCTTTTGTGAACGGCAAAATTTACTCCCATCTGTTTTGTTTTCCTTTTACACATATTCTTTATGCTTCCCAAAGTTTTTGAGTCTTGTGTCGAGGGCTTTAAAATTAGCTCCATGTTGTGAATATCTTTTTGGGGAAGTCTCAGTTTGGTTGTGATGTCTTTATGGTATTGAGCTTTTTCCACCAGACTATTATTGGATTAAAGGCCTAATGCATCTTCTTGTGTCTTAATAACTTGCTTTTTGTTTGATACTCTTTGCCACACATGTCACATGTGTATGATGTTTGATCATGTTTCACCTGTGTGAGAATTCATGCTGTTTCATATCTTGGGGCTATGATTTGACACAGTTGAAACGAATATGGGGAAACCTGCTCTCAGTACTTGCGCCCACATGCAATACATCAAATATCTGATGTTAATGTGGGCCTAGACTTGACCATGTCTTTTTGACATTCTTAAAGATAGTAAAATTTAATCAATGAAAATTTATATAGGCCTTATGGCTCAATTATTAAGGTATGAAGGGTATGTGGTATACTAAAATAAAATAGGCCTATATGGTTAACATACTTTCTAAAGTCAAAAAATCTTGCATTATGAATTATAAGATAAAGGTATATACTTGCCAGGGCAGTTTACTTGGTCTTAAAAAGACCAGTAGTCACATGACACCATATTCAGCAAAATATCGGGTGCAACAGGTTTTAATTGTCTGTTTCTACTGACACAAGAGTTCCATCCTCTTGAGTGCATGACTTTCTGTTGGAGAAAGATATTATTTCCCATCCATTGTTGAACTGTGAGGTATTGTGCAATAGAAGTTGGGGAAGCTTGCCAGTTAAAATGGTGAACCCGAGGAGCTGCGACCAATTGCCTGTTTGGTTCACATTACATCATTACATAAACCTTATACACATGTGCGTCATTGGAAATTCTAGCCTAGCCGTCATATTTTTTGACACCAAGAATGACATAGTTTCCCACTGATTGTATGTAAAGCATGGCCTTCAACACAAAAGAGTTCTTTCATGTTGCATGAGATCACCTTTCATGTGAAATGGTTTTTTTTACATATAATGTTCATGTGTATTGTTAATTCCCTCCTGATGTATTCTACTATATCTTCTCAGATTGCTCTCCTGTGTGGTACATATCTCTACTGTACAGTGTGTGAATCTGTTTGTGATCTTCAACTTGACCATTATTGTGTTGTTGTCTCTGATGCCTCCTCAAATTGCTAGATGTAGAAAATAAAAAATTGCACATATTGCACTTGAATGGCTGCTCTCTTGTGCAAGTTATTTTGTGAACGGCAAGATTTACTCCCATCTGTTTTGTTTTCCTTTTACACATATTCTTTATGCTTCCCAAAGTTTTTGAGTCTTGTGATTTGTTAGTCTCGAGGGCTTTAAAAATGATCTCCATGTCGTGATTATCTTTTTGGGTAAGTCTCAGTTTGGTTGTGATCTCTTTATGGTATTGAGCTTTTGTTAAGGTGTCATATGAGGGATTGGGTGCTAAAAAGCAATTTTTGGAATTTCTCTTATGATATTACTTAAACATTCAGCTATCTTTTACTTTTTATTTGATACAAATTGCATACTGCGTTCAAAAGTTACGGGTGAAAAACTTTCAACCGATGTCAGAATGAGCATTTATCCAAGATATTAACACATGCATTATATTTCTTATGTATTCTATTGTTTTCAAACAGTGTTATTTAAGAAATCAACTAATAAAAATTAATTACAGGCCAAAATACATCAATGTAACAGGATAAATTGCTGCATATAATTCAAGTGACATGACAGTAAAAATAACAAATACTAATCATAATATTATGCAAATTAGCTAATTAATTATGCAAATGAGATGAAAAAATTGTGTGTCTTTATATTATGCTCACTATGAAGTTGATGTAATATTCCCTTCATATATTTTTTTCAATCCCTCATATGACACCTACCTTACTTTCCCACCAGACTATTATTGCATTAAAGGTCTAAGTATGCGTCTTCTTGTGTATTGATAACTTGCTTTTTGTTTGATACTCTTTGCCATAGATATCGCATTGGTGTTTGATCATGATTCACCTGTGTCAGAATTCATTTATATCTTGGGGCTATGATTTGACACAGTTGAAACAAATAATATGGTGAAACCTGCCCTCAGTGCTGCGCCCACATGCAATACATCAAATAGGGCCTATCTGATGTTGATGTGGGCCTAGACTTGACCAAGTCTTTTTGATAGTGAAATTTAATCAATGAAAATTTATGTAGGCCTTGGGCTGCTTCTCGTTCTTCAGAATGGAGTGCCAACAATCTTCGACCCTTTATTTATTGTGCATCAATTCACAGATCAATGGCAAGGTTGGAGAATGATGTGCCATTCATAGATTGAGCAAAGTTGTCCTTCATGAAGCTTGCCTGATCTGTAGGAAGTGCAGCGAGCATGGCCCAGAAGTCTGGTAACCACCTACCATACTTGTCATTGTCATATATCATGATGCAAGGGAGCATTTGACGCATCGATGACAAAAATTCGTCCCAGTTGCAGCTGTGGATAGCTTTACTCCTGTATGAGTTCTCTTACTTATGCCTACCCAAGTGGCTGATGTTAGCAACTTTTTTGTAACATATGTCACATTGTTTTGCTCCTGTGTGAGTTCTGTCTGAGGTGATCCATCAAAACTCTGTGAGGAAAGGTCTTGTAGTTTCAGGAGTTCTTTCATGATCATTAAGATGTGAAGTGTACACAAATGTTTTGCTACACTTGCTGCACTTAGCCAAATAATTGGGAGTGAAAAAGTAATCATAGAACTTGTCAAATCACACAAGATACACTAACACCAACCACTATGTGAAAAGGTCTTGTAGTTTCATGATTACTTTTAAAGATACAATACAATTTAACAATGTCTAAAATTCCCCATTTATAGTAATCCTGAGTGCCCCATTAAATTAAACTACCATCAGCTAGTTCAGCCACCTGGTTTGAAGGCTAGACTATAACTTGCCAGGACAAATCGGTTCTCGAACCACGAGTCTTGCCTGCTTTCACAATAATGGTAAAGTAACAGAAGTAAAAAAAAAAAAGGGATGTTGGTCCCAAATATGAGTTCTTTCATGATCAGTAAGATGTGTAGTAAGTAAAAATCTTCTGCCACACTTTGAGCATTTATGTGGTCTCTGAGAAGACGCAGCTATACTACCTGTAAATAATTGGGGAGAAAAAAGTAAACATAGAATTTGTCAAACCACAAGATACACTACCAACCAGTATGTGAAAAGGAAAGGTCCTGTAGTTTCATCATTACATTTAAAGATACAATACAAAACAACGGTCTAAAATTCACTATTTAGAGTGATCCTGTATGCCCCTTAAATTAAACCATCATCAGCTAGTTCAGCCACCTGGTTTGCAGGCTAGACTAACTTGCCAGGACAAAGTGGTTCTCGAACCACGAGTCTTGCCTGCTTTCACAATAATTGTAAAGTAACAGAAGTAAAAAAAAAGGGATGTTGGTCCCAAATATGAGTTTTTTCATGATCAGTAAGATGTGTAGTAAGTAAAAATCTTCTGCCACACTTTGAGCATTTATGTGGTCTCTGAGAAGACGCAGCTATACTACCTGTAAATAATTAGGGAAAAAAAAAGTAAACATAGAATTTGTCAAACCACAAGATACACTACCAACCAGTATGTGAAAAGGAAAGGTCCTGTAGTTTCATCATTACATTTAAAGATACAATACAAAACAACGGTCTAAAATTCACTATTTAGAGTGATCCTGTATGCCCCTTAAATTAAACCATCATCAGCTAGTTCAGCCACCTGGTTTGCAGGCTAGACTAATTTGCCAGGACAAAGTGGTTCGAGAACCACGAGTCTTGCCTGCTTTCACAATAATTGTAAAGTAACAGAAGTAAAAAAAAAAGGGATGTTGGTCCCAAATATGAGTTTTTTCATGATCAGTAAGATGTGTAGTAAGTAAAAATCTTCTGCCACACTTTGAGCATTTATGTGGTCTCTGAGAAGACGCAGCTATACTACCTGTAAATAATTGGGGAAACTCTGTGAGGAAAGGTCTTGTAGTTTCAGGAGTTCTTTCATGATCATTAAGATGTGAAGTGTACACAAATGTTTTGCTACACTTGCTGCACTTAGCCAAATAATTGGGAGTGAAAAAAGTAATCATAGAACTTGTCAAATCACACAAGATACACTAACACCAACCACTATGTGAAAAGGTCTTGTAGTTTCATGATTACTTTTAAAGATACAATACAATTTAACAATGTCTAAAATTCCCCATTTATAGTAATCCTGAGTGCCCCATTAAATTAAACCACCATCAGCTAGTTCAGCCACCTGGTTTGAAGGCTAGACTATAACTTGCCAGGACAAATCGGTTCTCGAACCATGAGTCTTGCCTGCTTTCACAATAATGGTAAAGTAACAGAAGTAAAAAAAAGGGATGTTGGTCCCAAATATGAGTTCTTTCATGATCAGTAAGATGTGTAGTAAGTAAAAATCTTCTGCCACACTTTGAGCATTTATGTGGTCTCTGAGAAGACGCAGCTATACTACCTGTAAATAATTGGGGAGAAAAAGTAAACATAGAATTTGTCAAACCACAAGATACACTACCAACCAGTATGTGAAAAGGAAAGGTCCTGTAGTTTCATCATTACATTTAAAGATACAATACAAAACAACGGTCTAAAATTCACTATTTAGAGTGATCCTGTATGCCCCTTAAATTAAACCATCATCAGCTAGTTCAGCCACCTGGTTTGCAGGCTAGACTAACTTGCCAGGACAAAGTGGTTCTCGAACCACGAGTCTTGCCTGCTTTCACAATAATTGTAAAGTAACAGAAGTAAAAAAAAAGGGATGTTGGTCCCAAATATGAGTTCTTTCATGATCAGTAAGATGTGTAGTAAGTAAAAATCTTCTGCCACACTTTGAGCATTTATGTGGTCTCTGAGAAGACGCAGCTATACTACCTGTAAATAATTGGGGAGAAAAAAGTAAACATAGAATTTGTCAAACCACAAGATACACTACCAACCAGTATGTGAAAAGGAAAGGTCCTGTAGTTTCATCATTACATTTAAAGATACAATACAAAACAACGGTCTAAAATTCACTATTTAGAGTGATCCTGTATGCCCCTTAAATTAAACCATCATCAGCTAGTTCAGCCACCTGGTTTGCAGGCTAGACTAACTTGCCAGGACAAAGTGGTTCTCGAACCACGAGTCTTGCCTGCTTTCACAATAATTGTAAAGTAAAAAAAAAAAAAAAAAAAAAAGGGATGTTGGTCCCAAATATGAGTTCTTTCATGATCAGTAAGATGTGTAGTAAGTAAAAATCTTCTGCCACACTTTGAGCATTTATGTGGTCTCTGAGAAGACGCAGCTATACTACCTGTAAATAATTGGGGAGAAAAAAGTAAACATAGAATTTGTCAAACCACAAGATACACTACCAACCAGTATGTGAAAAGGAAAGGTCCTGTAGTTTCATCATTACATTTAAAGATACAATACAAAACAACGGTCTAAAATTCACTATTTAGAGTGATCCTGTATGCCCCTTAAATTAAACCATCATCAGCTAGTTCAGCCACCTGGTTTGCAGGCTAGACTAACTTGCCAGGACAAAGTGGTTCTCGAACCACGAGTCTTGCCTGCTTTCACAATAATTGTAAAGTAACAGAAGTAAAAAAAAAAGGGATGTTGGTCCCAAATATGAGTTCTTTCATGATCAGTAAGATGTGTAGTAAGTAAAAATCTTCTGCCACACTTTGAGCATTTATGTGGTCTCTGAGAAGACGCAGCTATACTACCTGTAAATAATTGGGGAGAAAAAAGTAAACATAGAATTTGTCAAACCACAAGATACACTACCAACCAGTATGTGAAAAGGAAAGGTCCTGTAGTTTCATCATTACATTTAAAGATACAATACAAAACAATGTCTAAAATTCCCCATTTAGAGTGATCCTGTATGCCCCTTAAATTAAACCATCATCAGCTAGTTCAGCCACCAGGTTTGAAGGCTAGACTATAACCTATCAGAACAACATGTACATTGATACTTCTGGTATCCTATTGTATTCTTTCATGTCTTCTTAAAGTACTCTCCTGTGTTCTTTCCTGCACATGTAACACCTGAATGAGTTCTTTCATGATCTTGATGGTGACATCTTTTGCTACAATTGTTGTCACAGTGCATTCACTGGTGAGCCCCTTCCTTCAATGCAGCTTTACTATCTGTAAATATTTGAGAGTGAGAAAAAGTAAACCTGGAACTTGTCAAAATTTGAATCAAAAGATACATTTACACCAACCACTGTGTGAAGAGGTAGTTTCTGGAGTTCTTTCATGATCATTAAGATGTGAAGTGTACTCAAATATTTTGCTACACTTGCTGCATTTGTGTTTTATAGAACATAGAAGTCTCTCTGAAGAGGCTGGGAAGTTTCCTTATTAAGCTACCATACCTTATTTCCAAGTTTGTAAGGTTATTGCATGTACTATGCAGAGTGGAATGAAGATTTTGTTTCCGCTTACGTCTTGATAAATGTGGGATACTCACTACTCAGTCTGTGTCGCATCTTTGTCGCTACCATAAGCTCTGATTTTTTTAAGTGGCTCGCGAACATATTTACAGTTGTAAGGTTATTGCATGTACTATGCAGAGTGGAATGAAGATTTTGCTTTAGCTTAATTCTTAATAAATTGCTTTATGTGGGATATTCTTTGCTACAGATATTGCATTTGTATAGTTTTTGTTTGCTTTTCAGTTGGTCGCTCTTTGTGTACTTCAAGATTATTCCTCTAGAAAAACTGCTTTACTCATGTGTGAGTTTTAATTACATCTGCCCAAACGGCTCACGTTGGCGAATGACTTGTGACACATTTTTAAAATAATTTTTTTGAGTCTTTCCTTATCATCCACACACTCTTTGATTTTAAATTTCATGTGTTCTTCCATTTGCCACATTAAAGCACTGTGATTATGACACATTGTCATATCTTCTTTTGTCTATAAAAAGTTTCATCTACAATCCATAGACAGCTTTTCTGTTTTGGATATGTTCTAAAAGTGTATGAATATAAAATTTAAATGAATGAAAGTAAGATTCAGAATAAGGCATGTTAGGAAGATGTCAATTTCAATAAAAACATAAGGAATTAAAAGTCTTATTTACTGCGATGTAAAGGTGATGTAGTCAGCAGTAGTCAGCTCTCCAGACCTCTATCTACGCCTGTTGGTAGAAGGTTTTGCGTGGGCTATTTTAGGAACTGGTTGTTGCAAGTCTCTGAAAGAAACATGGCTGGTGCTTGAAGTGTCCTCCTTTTAAGGAGAGGAGAAATGCCAGAAAGCTAATGAGAAGCAGTCCAAGAAGCCATCAAAACATGTGAGCAAAGTAATATAACATCATCATCATTTGAGGTTACGACGATTGGAGAGAAGAAGAGGAAGACAGAGGATGAACAAATCAACACCATATTTGTGAAAGGAAAGGAGAAGTATGACCTGCTGATGAAGATCAAGGAGTCGATCGTTGGCTATATTTTTGGCATTTATATGTTTTTCACAGCATGCCGTTTCTGGTTGTGATCTTCAACTTGAGCATTATTGCTGTAAGCTTTCCCCACAGTATGTGCACCTATGAGCCTTCTTTGAGATTCTCATATGACTGCTGTCTCTCAGAGGTTGGGCACTGCCCACTGAAAGCTTTCCTACAGTATGTGCACCTATAAGCCCTCTTTAGATTCTCATATGACTGCTGTCTCTCAACTCAAGAGGCTGGGCACTGCCCTCCCTATAGGATGCAGCTGTAAATAATTGGCAAGGAAAAAAGTAAACAATAACAAAATATATATAGTGTTCTTGTAAGTCATTGGCCTCCCGCTCCAAAGTTTGGTGAATTGCAATTGGTACATCATCTAATATGTTGTCCAGGGCACTCAAAGTGATGGTATTATATGGGTGGCCTGTAATATCATTGTTATATTCTTTTTAAAAAAAAAAAAAAGACATTTAAATAAGTATGCTGATATTTTGCATTATGAACCAAACTTAAAAGGTTGTATGATAAAATTAGTAAGCTAACTTTGGAATTAAGTAGATAAGATCTATCTAAAATCTTTTACAGAGGGTAGACGAAATTAAATACACTTCAATCAAATTACTAAGAGGAGCTGCAGTATGGTTTTACCCTTGTAGAAGCAAAATCATTCCGATGTATCTCAGTGTCAGAGGAATAAATTGTTGTAAAGCGCTGTGATCAAGTTGGAAAGCCTAATGTGGAAATTTATATTTAGTTATGAAATTCACCTTCGATGTTCACACTCAGTTTGAATTACCTAAAAAAGTTTTCTTTGCCTACATTTGGTATTGTTAAAATTTAATTTTACATATCTTGCATAGTTTGTCTACATGGTTTCCAGTGAAATGGCCACCTTGATAAGCAGCCAGTTTGACTTTGTGCTTCTTCAGTACATCATCCATGCTGCTTACCAAATGCCCACACCTGTATTTCAATTCTTCATGTTCAAGTTGCTTTTCCTGAGAAGAAATGGGATGAAGAGATGTTTACTACATAAAAGTGGTAGAATTATAGCCTAGCCAGTAGTACTTATAGATGACAACTATGCTTAAGGGCTGGGGTATGAACGTTTGGACAGTATTTATTTTTGGACATTAGAGCACATCAGACATATCAAATTGCATTCTGAATACGAAGAATGTCATTCTGATATCAAGTAATTTTGAATTTTTGAAATTGCAATTTAATACACATTTTATGGCAAATCATTAAAATTGATATTTTTGATATTTAACAGTACTTGAAGTAAACTTTATAAATCTGATGATTTATACTTAAAAGTGTGTATGTAGGTGGGTTGAAAAGCCGACGATCAATTGAAAATTTTGACCTTTCGTATTGAAGATATGGATTTTTTTTCCCAAAACACCAAAAATTAGGTCTTTTTGGGAAAAAATCCATATCTTCAATATGAAAGGTCAAAATTTTCAATTGACCATCGGCTTTTCCTCCCTGCTACATACACTTTAAGAATATATCATTAGATTTATATAATTTACTTCGAGGACTGTTATATATCGAAAATTCGAAAAATATCAAATTTTTATAATTTGTCATAAAATTTGTATTATATTGTGATTTTCAAAAAATGAAAATAATTTGATATCAGAAAGACATGCTTCGTATTCAGAATACAATTCGATAGGTCTGAGGTGCTCTCATGTGCCACAAAAAATACTGTCGAAACGCAATAAACGCTCATTTTAGATCCCTTAAAGTATTCTTTATTTTTCATTTTGGTAGGGGTATACTTGTACTCTTATAGCAAACGATTCAATCATATTACACACATTTGTGTGGATATGAACAAAATGATGTCATGTTTATTTGTTGGCACCGGTATGAAATCTCTGATGTCTTGTTAAAAGTTGCTTTTACTTGAAAATGTTTTGCCATATAATTATGTTGTATTTGTATGTTTTTTCCCAGGTCTGATTCATTTCATGTTGCATGAGACCACTTTTCCTGTGAAATTGTTTTATACACACTCCACATGTGTACTTTTTCTCTACTGTATGTATTCTGCTTTGTCTGGTCAAATGGCTGTCCTGTGTGAATACTACTGTGCATATACCATGAATCCGAACCTGCCCATTATTTGTGAAAGCCTTCCAGCAGTATGCGCACTTTCTCCTGTTTGTGTCCTGTTGTTCAGATGTACCTGTAAATAATTGGAAAAAGAAAAAAGTAAACATAAAATTAAATTGTATTAATTTCAATCACAAAATAACTTCATTGCGGACTGGTTCAATCATGTTACACAGCAGGTTCGTAGGAACTGGTAATTACAAGACGTCTCGTAATTACCAGACTCCCAACTCCCGGGCCATATGACAGTCTTGTAATACATCAGGAGGCAAACAGTACACATGTGAAAAAACATTTCACAGGAAAAGTGATCTCATGCAACATGAAAGAACTCTTTTGTGTTGAAGGCCATACTTTACATACACTCATTGGTTCATCAGATATTAACAACTCTGCACTTGATGTTTTTGACATATTTTTATACCACTCGAGCAGCGATATCCTTGTGATATCCAAAATATGCGGACCATTTAATATGGCACTGATTTTGATTATTATTTTCTTCACATCATTACATACACATGTGCGTCGCCGGAAATTTTAGCTGTTATATTTTTTGACACCAAGAATGACATAGTTTCTAAATGAGTGTATGTAAAGTATCTCCTCAGATTGCTCTAGCTCCTGTGAATACTTTACTATGGGAAATATCTCTACTGTACATTGTATGAATCCTTTCGTGATCTTCAACTTGACCATTATTGCTGAAAGCTTTCCCACAGTATGTGCACCTGTAAGCCCTCTTGAGATTCTCATATTTTTTGCACTTGTCTCTCTCTTGTGTTTGTGCTGTAACTGCCATCTCTCAAGAGGCTGGGCACTGCCCTCCCTACAGGATGCAGCTGTAAATAATGGGGAGGGGGAAAAGTAAACAATAACAATATATATAATTGTACTCTTATAGCAATGGATTCAATCATGTTACACACGTTTGTGTATAAATTAACAAATCCATGTTTATTTGTTGGCACCGGTATGAAATCTCTGATGTGTTGTTAAGTTGCTTTTACTTGAAAATATCTTGCCACGTATGTCGCATTTTTATGATTTTTCTGTCTGGTTTGTATGATGGCCAACCGGTTCGAGCGATGCATACATATGGGAGAACGTACATGCTCTCAGCGTAATTGTGAATTCCAGTAATAACCGTCCATTAATAGTCTATGATTTGACAGTTGAAACATCAAATGAAAACAGTCCTAAAAAAGTGTTCTAAATTTCCAGGGTTTTTTGTCTACAAAACATAAAAATATGGCAGCTAAAATATATTTCAAAGACTGACATACCACTCTTTGTCTTCTATGACAGGTGCTTGGCTTGATTAAAGACTGATTCTCATTTTTGAGCTCATTATGGGTGTTCTGATAAATAAAGATTTTGCTTTTTCTGTTGAGAAAAACAATTAAACATATATTGTTATATTGTATACATTTCAATTAACAGCTGTAAAACTCCTTCACAAAACCTTAGCAGCTGGTAGAACAGTAACTTCACAATCTTGAATGTCCATGCCGTTGTCCCAAAAACAAGGTGACGCAGACCATTCTTCAGTTTGATATCCTTCACCAAAAAGTAAGTGTCATTTTGGGCTGTACAGGGTTTGGCTTTGCTGGCCAGACAAGGTGAAGTGCAGTATTTAGACCACAAATTTTAGCACAGTAGCACATGTCCCACCTCTGGAAGTGGAAACAGAGCCACATATCCCTTGAAATCATTTGGGCAGAATGCCTTCAGCAATTCCCTTCATTCTATTTTTTCTGCTTTAGTCAGTTCCACCACTTGGATCAATCATATCATCATCTCAAACAGTACTACGTCTAGAATAACCATCACAGCTAGAAAACAGATTCCCAAATTATTCACATGGGTATACCAGGGCAATCAGTAGTAGGTCTTCAGTATACAAAGTCCATTACTAAATGCATAGAAAGAAATAGTAGTAGAGAGAGAGATTGAGGTGAAAATATTAATTTCAACCTTTTACTTAACTCAAGACTTATCGCTGACACCTACAGCTTGCAGTACTAGTCTTCCAATAATTGGTATTGGTCTGTGGAGATCAAATACAGGTGCAGTACCTTCATCAGTCTACATCTAGAATAACCATCACAGCTAGAAAACAGATTCCCAAATTATTCACATGGGTATACCAGGGCAATCAGTAGTAGGTCTTCAGTAAACAAAGTCCATTACTAAATGCATAGAAAGAAATAGTAGTAGAGAGAGAGAGATTGAGGCGAAAATATTAATTTCAACCTTTTACTTAACTCAGACTTTGCTGACACATTTCATGATATCACTAATGCCATCTTCTTCCAAATTGACACACCTACCTACAGCCTGCGATCTTCCAACTGGTATTGGTCTGTGGAGATTAAAGTAAAAAACTAAATCAAATACAAGTGCAGTACCTTCATCAGTCTATGTCTAGAATAACCATCACAGCTAGAAAACAGATTCCCAAATTATTCACATGGGTATGCCAGGGCAATCAGTAGTAGATCTTCAGTATACAAAGTTCATTGTATCTGGTCCAGTTTATGCAGTTTACTTTTGTACAAAATAATAAAAACAAAAGAACAATATGTATGTTAACTGGTGAAACCACTATTTTTCCAGAACTAAATAACAGAAAGGACATTTTACCTCATTCGATGCACCACCACGATAGAGAAACATGCCCAGCATGGTGGGTACCAGACCAAAACGGTATTAGCTCTTCAGGAGCATGTTGGCCTACCACTTCCACCTTTCGGATCTTTGAACCAACGTTTCCTGGATCATGCATCCTGCAGACACTCATTGATCTCCGTTGGTCAATAGTGGCCAGTGCTTCCCACTTGGTGTTATGGGCACATGTGGCGAGAGCCAGCCACTGATATCCATGATGCCACCCAATTTGATTGGATTTTTTTCTACAACTCCCAGGTTGACCTGAAAACGTGGAAGGCCATTCATTCCACATTCATTCTGTAACAAAGTACACAAAATAAACAACTATACACCATCTGAAAATAGTACTTACTATTTTGCTTTTTGTGATGACTCCTTTGAGAATATGTGTGCAATGTGTTCAACCACTGGTAATCCTTTGAAACACGGGACAAATTTTGCTAGTGTCCTGGATGTTAGTGTCATCATATAATTTCCAATGTATAGCTTTAGTTCCAGTACTCTAAATCAAATTTCACTTTGTGTTCCTTTGAGTCACTGGTTTTAGAAAAAAATTGTTGTTCAGTTCTGGTATGATATGGTTGTATTCTTCACAGCAAATGGGTTCTTCTATGGGAGTTATTTCTGAAGCTCTGTTCACAAACATTCCAATCTTCGTTCCATCACAGCCTACTATTTTTGGATTGTGACCACATCTAGGACATGGCTGTCTGAAGTCTATTTTGAAATTTGACAACCAAGAAAACATCCATCTGGAAAATGTATCTTTATGCATAAAGTTTGGTTTTGTTGAGTATCACGCATGGACCAGCTTTTGGAGATGTCTAAACTTAGGTCTTTAGGGTACTTCCACAGACATGAATGGGTAGATGCAAAACTAGCAATGCCAATAACTTGGTTTTGAAATTTGAGATCACCACCCAGGTATTTTTCAACCTGCACTTTTTCACCATTTACTGAGATACAGTGGAACCTCCTTAATACAAAATTGCCAGGGACTTGGGAGTTTTGCATTATCAGGTCATTTAAAGGTATATGCTAGTAATTAAAAAAACCAATTTGTATTATCAGGAATTCAGTTTTAACAGATTTTATGTTAATGAGTTTCCACTGTAGCTTAGTGCCACGTTGGGGTATACTGTTTGAAGGGGTTTTCAACTGCACCCAATATACCTCCGCCAATTCTCCTGGTCCATACCTCTAGTTTAAGCATCTTATGAATGGTCATAAACCATCTTATAAATGAATGATTAACAGACACTTTCTTCTATACACATCCTATAGCTTGGGACTTTGTAGGCTGGACCACTCAAACTGGATGTTAACACCAGTGCTGATCTGACATCAGTCCACCTAATTAACTCCCAAGCTGTAGTTAAATGTGCCCACTAATAAATATTAGACCAGGTTAAAACTGAGCTAAGTACCACTTGGAGAACCAGAAATTCTCATATGGTTTATCTGGGCCAGTTTTGCATGGAGAACAAGAATTTGTTGGGTAAAAAGCCCGTAACCTGAGAACTTTTCTGTGAGGGCGCTTTTTTCAAAATGGCCGCCAAAATCCAATATATATATGGTTAAATTAGTCACTTTAGGGCATATTTAACAAGATTTGGGATTTTATTGATAACAATAATGTACTACTAAGTCAGGCTATTAATATGAAGGGAACGGGAGGTCACAGCCGTGGGCGCTTTTTTTCAAAATGGCCGCCAAAATCAATGAAAAGCATATATATTGTTAAATTAGTTACTTAAGTGGTATACTTCATCAGATTTATTTTGGATGTTGTTATTGATAGCGGTAAAGCATTACTAGGTCAGATTATTAATACGGAGGTAATAGGATGTCACAGGCGAGGGTGTTTGTTTTTCAAAATGGCCGACAAAATTGAACTGGAAAGTATGATATCAACAAAAAGCGTCATGAAATGTTACTTAAGTTGAAAAAAGTAATAGTTGTCTTTGACTTTCTGAACTTATAATGAAGTACTTCAGAGTGGTAAAAGTAGATTCTGATTTATAAATGGCTGCAATGATGACTACCAGAATTGCCATTATGTATTAAAGAAGACCCCAAAAAGCAACTTGTACACTAGAATGCCGCAAAAGTGTTGCTTACAGTGTTATAAATTGTCCGTTTTTGCATGATTTCACTGATGCGTTTCTCTTTGTTTTAATCCTCAGGATCACTCAAATCGCTGTATTCTGAAAAATCTTCATAGTCATTCTCTACCAATAATTCTTGGACGTCCTCAGGCATTACCGTTTCAACCCACTTAGGTTCCATGTTGTCGTTCCACCCATTGTCAACAATGTTTCCACCATCGCACACAGTGACATCTGCTGCTCTCCACTCTCTTGCAATGAAATTTGCGCGAAGGATATGAAGCGCCAGCGCCTGCTTACATGGTGGTAGTGGTAGTAAGGATATATCTGCAATATTTTTATCTTTTGAAAACTTTCGATCAAAGATATCGTATCTTGCTTCGTTGATATCTTTGCCCTTCACTCTGTAGAGAAGTGAAACGTACTCATCTAGCTCTTTGCATAAACTTTCTGACGGAAAATCTAATACTCCAATGCCTTCCTGTATTTGCCAGTGTTTGTGTCCAGAATTACTCTGTCTCCATCATGAATGAAATGGGATAAAGCAATGACTGCAATGTCTATGTCTCCCGCATGTGAACGGATGATTGCTATTCCCTCGTTGTTATTCCTCACTGCAAGATGACATTTGTGTTATCTTCTTCCTGATTACTCAAATCGGGAATCAAACTAGCATCTTATTTTGTGACACGGCCTTTAAATTGAGCGATATTGACTTAACAGCAGTCATCCCTGATTGGATTTCACGCATTCGCTGGCAATGATTACAACTCAGCTTTTGGACACATTCTACAACATTGGAGTATAGATTTATCCATCAGAAAGTTTATGCAATAGACAACGTTCACCAATAAGAGTGAAGGGCAAAATGATGTCAACTAAGCAACGATATCCTATTGCAGATATATCACTACCACTACCACCATGTAAGCAGGCGCTATATTTCAAATGCAAGAGAGTGGAGAAGCAGATGTCACTGTGAAACATTGTTAACAATGGGTGGAAGCGAAAACATGGAACCTAAGTGGGTTGGCGGTAATGCCTGAGGACGTCAAGAATTATTTGAATATAGCGATTTGAGTGATCCTGTGGATTAAAGCAAAGACAATATCAGTGAAATTCGGATAATTCATAACACCGTAAGAAGTGTACAAGTTGCTTTTTGAGGTCTCTTTAATACATAAAGGCAAGCTGTGAACATCATTGTTACCTTCATATTAATAACCTGACTTACTCTAGTACTTCATTATAAGTTCAAAAAAGTCAAAGACAAGTTATTATGCAACTAAAGTGATCATTTCAACGCTTTTTGTTGATATCTTTTTTCATTGATTTTGTCGGCCATTTTGAAAACAGCGCCCTCAGCTGTGACCTCCTGTTACCTTCATATTAATAACCTGACTTAGTAGTACATTATTAATATCAATAAAAATCCAAAACCTGGTTAAATATGCTCTAAAGTGACTAATTTAAGCATATATGTTGGATTTTGGCGGCCATTTTGAAAAAAGCGCCCTCACGGAAAAGTTCTCAGGTTATGGGCTTTTTACCCAACAAATTCTTGTTCCCCATGTAAAACTGGTCCAGATAAACCATATGAGAATTTCTGGTTCTCCAAGTGGTACTTAGCTCAGTTTTAACCTGGTCTATATATTATGAGTAATAAATCTAGAGAACGGTAATGAAAGAGTGATGTCAAAGCCTTATCGGAGGCAAGAACCTTAAGAATAGGACATAGATACTGAATTTACTCATGTGACATTTTCAATTTGATTGCAATCCATTGGAACTTGGCTGGCTAAGTAAATGTAATTTGTGATCACTCTCATCCTGTCCATTACTGTTGCTTTCTTATTGCTCTGTTGTTTTTTCCACTCTTGATGTGTTTGAGTTTTTGGCAACAAAGTACTCTAAATCTGATGCTGTGCTATTTTTTATTAGCTTTGTGCTCCTTTGAGTCACTGGTTTATAAAAAAAATGTCGTTCAGTTCTGGTATGATATGGTTGTATTCTTCACAGCAAATGGGTTCTTCTATGGGAGTTATTTCTGAAGCTCTGTTCACAAACATTCCAATCTTCGTTCCATCGCAGCCTACTATTTTTGGATTGTGACCACATCGAGGGCATGGCTGTCTGAAGTCTATTTTGAAATTTGACAACCAAGAAAACATCCATCTGGTAAATGTATCTTTATGCATAAAGTTTGGTTTTGTTGAGAATGTATAGGGGAAAAAATGCAAATTTCCAAATTTGAGCAGAAAATGTTAATTTTTAGCCAAAAATGACAAAATAATGTGAAAAAAATGTGAAAATGTGATATATTTTTTTGGGTGACACTGACTGTGAACATTTCTCAACAAATGTCATACCTGTTTATGCCCTCTGGTGTGGTAGGCCTTGAAGCAGTTGTCGTTGCCAGATTTCACACAGAGAAAGACATCGTGAGAAGAGCTAAGAAGTGCACTTGAAGATAATTCTGCAAATTGTGGGTAAATCTCTGGCTGGTGCTCTTGGGTTTTGTCTTCTAGCCTTCCTGTTCTTCTCCATACACACATCTTTTGTTCTTTGAGGCATCAGCTGCATGCTCTGCCAGATGGATAGGTCCATCTTGTGCGTTCTGAAGATATCCATCAACTGGAATGACACAGCGAGGGATCACAGGAGTATTTCTTGATGTATCCACAAAATGTTGGTTGCCTGAGTTGCCTCCCAGATGGATGTAGTGGGTTCATATTCCTTTGTTCCGACTTCTAAGTCAGAATTACAAAGGAATATGGTGATATACGTTTAAAAATGTATCATCACCATAACTGTGTATGAGAAGTTGACCAGATGTTTCTTCTTCCCTGCTTTAGTTCCATCTCTGTTGAGTTTGATTTGAACCTGACCATCTTGAATTAAACAGAGTTTGTCAGTGAGAGTGGTTGTTAAAGATTGTTTGATATAGAACAGACAACCCCTGTAAATGTCTGGCTTAAATACCCAACAATTATTTCTTCAACAGGGCAAGTCTTTTTTATAGTCTGTGTAGTTTAAGTAATGATATAAATTGTGATTGGCCTGCTGTTTTTTGGCATTCACAAATTCCTGAAAGTGGTTCATATTTTTATATTTTGCAACATCAACATTCTTTGAATTTTTATTCATATTATCCTTGTGTCGCAGAATTTGTACAAGTTGTGTGACTAGCTGGTCCGATATTCTCAAGAACAGATATAAAGGGTCAGGTACAATGAAATGGATGGGAATAAATGGAAGGATTAGTGACCGTAGACACCTCTTGTGTTTTGTTTTGGACCCTTTGCTTACTTAAAGTTGTGATTTCATCATTGGTCCATGCTTCTAAATCAAGATTAGTTATTTACCACGTATGATAGGTAGCAGCCAGTCATCACCATAGTTCTCTGGGTATGAGGCAACTAAAATAAATGCAAGATACAGGGTGATTAAGGAAATCAACACTGAGGTATACTTACATGCCGTGATGTAGTTTTTTTTCCTACATTTACATTAAATTAAATCATGCCTATTCCCATATCCTTAACAAAGCAGCACACAAGATAGTAGCCTCAATGAACAAGTTTAGAGTGTTACAAGTCGCTGTTTTGACATGCAAATTATATGTGACTAGTAGCCATCTCTCACACACCAAAATATTAATGTAGTAAAGGTCACTTCTGCCATATCTGCTGAGCTGGAGATCCACCTCTGCCATGATTCTCCAAGCTGATCAACCAGACAATTAACTCTTTGGTGGGTCTTCCGTCTTTGAACAGTCTGGTTGATCTCAGTTTCTCAGAAACTTGTGGCAAGTATCCTTTTGTGAAGGAATCTGTATAAGTAATATAGCAATAAAAACATCTTACCTAATTATAAATTACATTACACATACTCCTGTCCTAGTCCAACCCTGCCCCACGACCCTGCCCCTAGCTCAAACAGCAGCAGCACAGGTCTCTGCTCCTACCCCTTGCAATAGACCTTTTCAAAAACGTAAAATACGATGTTTTCCGGAAATTCCTGAAGTGAAGACTTACTGCAACCGAATGCGCTCATTGGCTTACCGACCTCAATAGCCTCATGTAAAACGCAAGCGCCAAATGGGGTGGTTTTGGCCCGTACATAATCCGAACTCTGCTCGTGTGTTTACGGCTACAGAGGTCACTTTTAGCAGACGAGAAAAAAAATCGATTTCACATGATTTCTTAAACGTACAGTGCATCCCTATGTACCGCCAAGGGGGTGACACTAAATTCAAGGTTGTTCTATTAGCAACGCAAAATCTATGAAAAATTCAGCTGGTTTACTAGCTAGAAAGTGAGGCCAGTTATCGATCCGTTATAGCTCGTTATGAATAATTCATGTTCGCCCCCTTGGATCATGTTAATTGAGTTTGGCAAATAACAACGTTGTTAGTGTTGCGAACTTTGCCTGTTCAATGAGAGTATAGCGCGCCCCCAATACATCTGGGCACAAACCACACGTAAAACGATCCAGTTTAATGAAATGGCGGACGGGTATTCCCATCAGGCACCAGTGATATGTTTTTTCAAAGAAAGTCTACTAATTTAATATGAAATCACATTTTGCAATAGCAAAGTCAAAATTAGGACTTGCTGTCAATAATATGAAGGAAATATGTGACAGAGGCAAGGTGTGAAATACAAGTAGTATTTAAGTTATAATAACCTTTGATACCCGACCTGACCTTCGATCATGGCGCCCTATTTGTCTTATGTATTTCTATTATGCTCTCAAGTAAAATAAAATATCAATCTACACTGAGCAGACAGAATGTTACTTGGCCCCCAGCATGAATTATTGATTTTATACGGAGGTAAAGAAATGCACAGTGTATGTGCAAGCCGTGTAACAATACTCTGAATATTTACGGTAAATCTGAATAGTGGTCACATGTTGACTATCATGTGGTCGGGAAATCACGTGGCAACATTTTAAGATTTCAGGATTGTTTACTAGTTAATTGCCATTTGTACTCTTTATTATTTATCTTTGTTAATTAACATATATTTTAAATGCTGATAAATCGTGGTTGGCTGCCCAATATATCTGTTAAATTCAATGTTTTATGAATATAATTCTACCACGCAGAGGGGATCACGCAGCAGAATTTCACATCACCTGACTTAGCTAGATTTCGGAGCTCTGCTCTTCAAATTCATGTAAATTTCAAAGTTTTATACATTTAATATATTTAATATGATACTAATTTTTTGTTATAACCAACTGGTACACGAAATATACTAGCTTATTACCTATACAGAAAGGTGATTATCAGCCTTCACTCAGCAAATTGACATGCCCGGTATTATGCAGCCATTCTCCGTCTGGATAACATGACTGTCGCCCTCAATACGTCTGGGCGCAAATTTAAATAACAATACGCTATTTACATATCAATATGGCCTCATGCTAATTAAAGCTGCCCCATCCAGGAGTTCATCTATGGTACCGCTGCATGACTTCAGGTCAGTAGATGTTAATGTCATTATGTTTATGATAAAGACTGAAGTCTTGCTGGCAGGACTACGACTAGCTAGGATCCTTAAAAACAATTGAATATGAATATGAATATGAAAACGTAAACTAAAATCATCAACGCCAGATTACATGTTCATGAAATCATGTAGTCGGGCTAGTCAAATATGGACTTGATGTTTATTGACCATCGCATGTAGTCCTATGGCCGTGATTGCTATGCAGTATGCATTTGATGAAAGCACTGCAAGAAATTCAACTGTCATGACTGCCGAATTCAACAGTCACGCCTCCGACCTCGGTAGTGCGGACATTAAATTTCTACTTTACCTTGACATGACCCCGGAAAACAGCTCGTAGCTGTTTTCCCTGATACTCTGGTATCGTCTGACTTAAAAATATAATTCACAAGACAACTGATGTTGAATTTGCATAAATTTGGGGCAAACAAACCCCTGCCGTCGCATCTTTCACACAAATCCACTGCTCCATCTTTGATCAAGTTTGTCATCGGCGCCAGTAGTGTTGCTCCGACATGATTGGTTGATTACAAGTCCACGTTTTTCCGATGATTTCCGAAGATTTCCGAGCGTTTTTGAAAAGGTCTATTGGAGCAGCAGGAGGAATAGAATTGTCACTATCACTGTATATTATATCCATGTTGTTGTTGTTGGCCTACAATATGTGGTGCAGGGCCAGCAGCATCGCTATCGGTATCACTACCATGGTTAAATGACAAAATGAGTACTATAATTTGGTTCATCTCAAGTTTGGTAGTAACGTATGTGCGTATTTCGCATGCCGTAGTATCAAATCGTGCGCGTAAAGTTAAACGCACTGAGTGTACACGCACACGTACATGGGCGGTTTGTTGACACGCTTGTGGCGCAACCACGAAGTAGCATTGACATCACTACCAAACTTCAGGTGAACCAAATTATAAGGCGATCATTCTCCAGACACTCATCTGATCCCTGTGAGTCATTGTTGCCCAGTGCATCTTTTATGGCTTTGGGTTGGATCGCAGGATGAAAGGGATATTTGCAGATAAAACAGAACTTTTAGAGGCTTTTTTGACAGCAGTGAAATATCAAAAATACAAAAATTGTTAATGCTTTTATGCAGTGTAAAAGCACAGATCCTGAGGGTCTGTGGTTATACAAGTCTATTATTGAATACATGATCATATAGCTAAACTGAATCAAAAATTTCTGCCTCCTTCCTGAACATAATGCTCATGTCCTGGCAGAAATCTTCCTTTCCGAAATAACACAGGCTTAAGTTTAGCGTGTTAGAGCATGTTGTAGCAGTGGGCTGCCTAGTTATCCCATCAAGACCATTGAATTCAATCATAAGTCTGGTATCTGGTAGCAACACATTTGTAGCTGTCCAAAATATCAGGACCGCTCTGAGTTTGTCTTTGTCTAGGGTACTTAGCCATTCCTCCAAATAACTTGCCACTCTCTCTTCAAGTGTGCGTTGCAACACATCATTTGTGTACTGCAAAATCTCGCCTACACTCAAGTCCATGAACTCAAAGGTAATTGAGCTGAAAACATGAAAGTCCATTGATTCCATAAAAAATTCATTCTATAAGAAATGATGAAATAAAAAAAAGCGGTGTTGACACTCATTACCCCTCCCATGGTCTCGGCATGCTGAGCAGCCTCTCTTACAAGCTGGTGGTCGTCGGCATTCTCTTTCCTTGGGAGGTGGGGGCGTAAACTGGTTCTTGTCGTGCAGGGCCATAACCACTGCCTTCAGATCCTCCAAGCCAGCTGCCAGTTGCACAATATTCTGTCTGAAGTTTTCTGTGTTGTCTCTTCCTTCTTGTCGACTGCCTGGATCCGGACCTTTTTCACTTCCTTCCCTGCCTTGAGTTGCTGTTTAGCTTCCAGGCTGGCAGCTGAGTTCAGTCGCTCCAGCAAACCCTCATCAGTTGTATCTTCTGTGAGATACTGCTGGATATCAGCCCTTATCGTCCGATTCTTAAGGCCAGTCGATACAGCATTCAGGAAGATGCTTTGGACTTGCTGCATCTTCTTGATTATACTAGAAAAACATATTGAAAGTGGAATTTTGTTCAACTACTTACAGACACATTTAAGTGGCATTATATTGTAGTACTGCTTTTAATACCTAAATCTAAATCCAGAGAATAGAAACAAAAAGGTGATGTCAAAGCCTTATCGGAGGCAAGAACCTTAAGGACAGAACATAGATACTGAATTTACTCATGTGACATTTTCCCTATTAATAAATGTTTCTGAAAGATGATTGCAATCCATTGGAACTTGGCTAAGTAAATGTAATGTGCGATAACATTCACTCCTGTCCAATAATGTGGCTTTCTTATTGCTCTGTTGTTTTTGCCACTCTTAATGTGTTTTGAGTTTTGGGCAACAAAGTACTCTAAATCATGCTGTGCTATTTTTTTATAAGCTTTGTGATCCTTTGAGTCATTGTTTTATAAGGAAAAATTGTTGTTCAGTTCTGGTATGACATGCTTGTACTTCTTCACAGCAAGTGGGTTCTTCTATGGGAGTTATTTCAGAAGCTCTGTTTTTCTGAAGATCTTTAGTGTCAGTAATACTTGTTAGTTTGCGATACATCAAACAGTCATCCGCAAACATTCTAGTAGTTGAGGTAATAATATACAGGCAGGTCGTTTATGAAGACAAGATATAACAAGGGGCCTAGCACAGTTCCTTGAGGTACACCTGATGTCACTTTGGCTGGTGTTGACATCTGCCCATCAAGGACCACTTTCTGTGTTTGACCACTGAGAAAGTCTTCTATCCACTTGAACACTTGGCCTCTGATACAATAATGTTGTGACTTGAGAGGAGGCGCTTATGATTGACTCGGTCAAAGCGCTTCGAGAAGTCTAAGAGCACTGCGTCTATTTGTTTGGAATCAAGACCTATGGCTAGATCTTGGATTGTGGTAATGAGTTGAGACTCACAGGATCTGTATTTTCTGAAACCATGTTGCAAATCACATAAGTGTGCCATAACATTGCTGTGAATTATGTGCTCCATTGCCTTGCAGCATACAGAAGTAAGGGATATTGGGTAGTAGTTTGATGCCTTGCTTCTTTCAGCTTTCTTAAAGATGGGAATGACTAGGGATTCCTTCCAGTCTGCTTTCCAGTGTGTGCTTTAGATGTATTAAGCCTATCTGGGGCCCACTTTTCCTGCAAAATTCTTGAAATCAATCATGGAATTTGCAGGGTTCCCACGGTCCTTGAAAGTCCTTGAATTTGAAAACACCTGAAAGTCCTGTAAATTTGCACAATGACCTTGAAAGTCCTTGGAAATTTGAATTTTACTTAAAGTATAATTTTGACAAAATTTGAGGAGTGGAGATGTCACTTTTGCACTAAGAAGGTTGTCATTAACTTTCCGTGATCTAAATTGAGACGCGCAACCCTCACTAAATTGAAGCCAGTTGGTGATAGGGTGAGGGCATTTGTCACACACAATTTCAAACATTCTTTCTTCAAATTTCTGCACCTGCTGGAAGTCATGGTGTTTGTCACTTGTAACAAAAACCACCGCTCCTTTCAGCATCAAGACATTCAACACAGATGGGATAGACTGCCACAGTTTGTTTGTTTGTTTGTACTATATGCCATTGATATTGGTTGCTTATTATACACAACTTGCAGATTTTGTTGGTAATCTTCTATGGAAATCATTTTGTCTATGTGCATGACTCAGTCAGCAATGAGCAATTGAGTGAACAGTTTTGTTCTGAGGGAAAAGACTAAATGCATTTTTGTTCTTTTCTGGGAGATGGCATATGTCCAGAGAGAGTTGAACTGTTTTCTCCTGTGCTTCAACAAACTTGCGCTGCTGATTGGATGGCATATTGTGTCCAGCTGCACTAGGCGCATGGTGTCTAAAAATGTATTATAATTCAGGGGGTGTAGACACATCTCTCCCGAATAAGACATTTTTAATTGCCTGCTTTAAAAAATATATATTTAAATCTTGAATTGAATTTTATGCAGTTCATACAATTTTATTTCTGTGGCCTATGCTGAGCTATTTTTTTTTTTATAATGTAAAAACAAGTCAGAATTGAAATTGTCATTTTCTAAACTTTTTCAGTGTACAAAAGTTTGTTAGATTAATAATACCTTCCAGCGACTGGTATGAATCCTGACATGCCTACTTAGATCATACCTAAAGTGATCTTGCAGGTGATGCTTTTTTGTGAACGTGGACCCACAGTGTGCACATTTATAATGCAGGCCATCTTCATCATCTGTAATTAGATGGGAGAGGAAAAAAAAGTAAACAGAACCTGTTGAAGCGCAAGATAACTATTGTTTTCTGTTAAGCTAAAAAAGAGCAAATCATGCACTTATATTTCTTATCTCCTGTATGAGTCCTATGCCTACTTAGGTGGCTGGCGTACCTAAATGACTGCAGGCATGTATTGCATATCCTGAATGTATTCTTTCGTGATCTTGCAGGTGATGCTTTTTTTCTGAACCAGTAACCACAGTGTGCACAATCATCTGTCATTAGATGGGAGAGGAAAAAAAGTAACTAGAACTTATTGAAATTTGAATCACAAGATAACTATTGTTTTCTGTTATGCTTCCTCCTGAGAGCTTCCTGCCACACGCATTTGTCTCAGATAAATTGACCAATTTTCCTCACTCAAAATTTTAACATTTTGACTTTTTTTCAATCCTAATAATAATGAGAGGTATACAATTCAATGGCTTTTATCCATATTCACCCAATTTTGTACTTAAATTAAGGTATTTTTATACCTGTATGAAATCTCTGATGTCTCCTCAAGTTACTCTGTGTATTGTATTTTTTATTACATTTGTTGTATGCGTATGGTTTTTATCCTGTGTGAGTTACTCCATGCCTTACAAGATCATTATGTTGGGCAAATTTGGTCCAACAAATCATGCACTTATATTTTTGTCTCCTGTATATGAGTCCTGACATGCCTACTTAGGTTGCTGGTACACCTAAATGACTGCAGGCATGTCTTGCATGTGAATGGTTTTTCCCCTGTACGTATTCTTTTGTGATCATGTAGGTGATGTTTTTTTCTGAATTCTCTGCCACAGTAGGTACATTTGTACACTTCTTCATCTGTAATTAGATGGGAGAGGAAAAAAGTAAATAGAATCTGTTGAAATTTGAATCACAAGATAACTGTATTCTGTTAAGCTAAAAAGAGCGTACCTCAAAGCTTCCTCCCGGGAGCTGTCTGCCACACGCATTTGTCTCGGATAAATTTACCAATTTTCTTCCCACAAAATTTAAAAAAAATTTTCCTCAAAAACATTGGTTAAAATAATTGTGTAAATTATCAAAAATATTTTGTATGTACGAATTTAACTTAACTTATTTAATTTAACTTATTTTGACTGAGTTGGGTGACAAAAAGAGGGAGGAGAACCAGATTTCCACATTGATTTCAAAATCTTCAAAAGCTTTGAGGCAAATTTTTGTTTACGGTACCTAATAGTACCTGATTATTGCCATCGGTAATTTTCGAAATTGTAACAAAGTGTGGCATATTGGAGTGCAGTTATGCATATCATATTTCCATGATACATTCTCTTTGACTTATATTGTAGATACACAATGCTCCATCTTCAGTCAGAGGGCCATCATGCACATTTTGACTGTCACACTCGATTTTGGGTATGCTTAATACCATCCCGCGGAAAACTTGGATTCGAAATGTATTGTATTATTTTCCAACATTCATTTTGTAAAAACTACTAAATCACACCAAATAGTTGCTAACTTTAAGTATCACTTTCAAAAGAAAATGAACTGTAACCTTAATTTTTGCTCTGAATAATAGAGGGTATAACCATATAATGACTATTTTATTTCTGTGAACAGAAATAATCCATTCCGAAAAATTGGATATTCAGAAGCATGTACATCACAGACACGTTTCTGGCAATACATGAAAATCTGAATACTTGAAGCCTAAAATTGTTCCTATTTATCCCATCCATAACACAAAAACAAATAAATAGAGGAAAAACAACCCTTCACCAAGGTTAAAAAGGCCTAATAGGTATACTATTAACATGATTAATACAAATGAATACTAATGTCGCGACGAATTAATACTAATTGGTACACGACGGGGTTATCATTTATTTCAACATTTTATTCATCCTAAGCCATACAAACCATGCGGGAATCCATTCCTCTTCTCTCTCCACCTTAGATTCCTCCCAATCAGGACCCCTCAGAACGCTATGGATGGTAGGGGGCATACGACCTTATCTCCACATAACCCCCTCGCCTCTAAGTGAGATGTAATGTGTTTTACACATGCTGCTTTACATTTGCCTAGCTATAAATGTTCATGGCAGAAAATGGTTTACACATTTACTTGTGGTACTTCATATAATTAATATTATCATGGGTGGCTCTAACCAACTTTTGCAAAGCTGGAGTTAAGTACTCATAGTTTGAACTGGCAGGAAATAAGAGCCATTTGACACGGTACTTCCAATTACCCTGCGAAGACTTTTTGTAGAGAATTTTCTCCACCTCATAATAGTCCTCCTGATTGGTTGTGGCATCTTTGTCATGGTTACTAAGATTCTGCTCACTGGGTGTGGCTTCTTCATTATGGTCACTGAAGTTCTGGTCATCTGCCACTAAGTGTCTATATCAGTGTTGGAGGACTCGGGACTCGGACTCGGACTCGAGTCCGGACTCGAGTCCTTTTTTCAAGGACTCGGACTCGGACTTGGACTCGGGAGCTAAGGACTTGGACTCGGACTCGGACCCCAAGGACTCGGGGACTCGGCTCCGAGTCCTCCTCGAGTCCGGCAAAATAGGGTCTTTTTAGGTCTTTCATTGTAAACTTCCTTGCTTGATTAATGATCACATCACGTGATTACTTTAGTAATTTTGCATGCAAATAAATTCAGTTTGTAAATAAAAGTACAACCAAAAAGCAAGATTGCTTTCAGTTATATCTTTATAAATCTTTATGACTGCTTTGTTAGACGCAAGTCTAGAATGTAACCTACATGAATAATAATACCCTGGGATGGGGCACTCAAGTTAAATTTTGGTAGGGTGTGTGGCACCGAACTTTGGGAACTAAGAACTGATTTGTGCATGGGCAAAATAGGGGCTTGATGAACTGAAATTTCAACATTGAACTGGAACATGATGCAAATGTGGGTCTTAAGGAACTGCCGGAGAGCCTGAACAAGGGACCCTTGACCGCCGCACATATATACCATACCGTACCACCTTTACATGTGAGTGACCACCCCCGACCCCCGGAATAATACTGCATAGGCCTACAGCCAGATCCAACACCCCTTCGTTTAGCACCTGACGTTTGGTACTGGGGATGACGATTTTTATTGTCATAATGCATCTTTTGCTCTCTTTAAAACACAAGCCTAAATTACCGTGAGTCTGTGATCAAGGTATGCTACCTAAGGGGCTGAGCAAAAATTATGAGCATTGGGGGAAGGTAAAAGTGGGGGTAAGAATTTTTTGGCCGATCGAAAGGGAGGTGGAATCCATTTTTGGCAAACCGAGAATTTTTGGCACATCTGGGGCTCCTTTCAAATAAAAGCGCTCTAAAAGGCTTATAGAAAACAATACGGAAGCAGCTTACATAATTATGCAAATTTCCCTGCACGCTCGCTCAAGTAACATAATCTAAACCATTGAGGTTTGTAAATTGGAATCCTAAAAAATGGCATGTGCAAAGGGGGGGGGGGGTGCAAAGATTTTTGGCAAACCGGGAGTGGGGACAAGCGATTTTTGGCAGACTGAGAGGGGATAAGCATTTTTGCAATTTCACCCCTCCCAGGGCTCCGCATAAATATTGCACAGCCCCCAAACAATACTAGACATGCTAGGTGGGACGAGCAAATTATGTATTTACAAGAAAATAATATACACCTAAAATTCTGGTTAAGTATAGGCCTACGTTGACAAAGTATTGGTGAAAACCCCGGGGCTTGAATTTGATACATAAGGACTCGGACTCGGACTCGGACTCGAACATTGAGGACTCGGACTCGGACTCGGACTCGGACATCAGAAATTGGCAGGGACTCGGACTCGGACTTGGACTCGGACACCAAGGACTCGGACTCGGACTCGGACTCGGATGATGAGGACTCGACTACAACACTGGTCTATATGACCCATGTTTCAACCTATTTACATGTATTTTCTGAGGTGGCTCACTGCTATTATGAACATGACGCAAACAGACATGCACCTCTCACAATCTCTCAATTATATATGGGCCATGCCGTGGTTTAGCCAGTTTCTTCGTTTGACCTTGCTGCAAAACAGAAGTGTCATGAGTGTAGAGATACGCAATGTCCCCACAGTGCAATGTCCCCTACATGAAACACTGCATTCTTGGAAGCTTGTGCCCCAGGTATGTTAATCATGACAGTTTTATGATCCTGCAAATTTAAGCTGGCTTGCTCTCCTGCAGCTTCTTAGAGAGGTAAAAGCATTCTTAAAAAAAGCAAAAGAGAGTCATGCTTATAAAAGTCACATAATTGCATAATCTAATCATTAAAACGGTTCCATGTGTCTTGGCCATAAATTGCACCAATCATTAAGATTGATAGCATGTGTACAGAGTCAGCATTCCTATTGATAAAAAAAGAACACTGGACCTATTATGTACTAGTATTGCAAACTTATCTCCTATAGCATTTAATAATTCCTAATATAATTATAGTTTCCTTTATGTGACATGCACATATCTTCTCCTATGATGGTATTTGTATTATGTAATGTTTACAAAGTTCTTTCTTTCACTCTGGTACCATCCCCACTGAACTTTATAAGAACTGTCCCATCTTTAATCAGATTCTGTCATTTTGGGTGGGATAAAGTCCTTGTTAAGAACTCTCCAAGGACTGCCACACACCATTGTGCAGAGAAGAAATACTACTCTCTGACTGCATGTGTTGCCTTCACGGTCATATTTAAACATTTCTTCATTAGTCGCCATTTTTTATTCAATATATTACTAGTGGAGAGAGAGAAGGAAAAGAGGTGGATAGATGAGAGAGCAAGAGAGAGGATAGAGAAATGGAAGTGAAAATAGTAATTTCAACCTTTTACTGGGTTTACTTCATACTTTTCTTTGATACATTTTACTTCTGCAAGTCTTTCAAATGGTATTAGTCTTAGTGTTGCTGTAAATACTGATGAGCTGCCAGTGGGCCTGTGTACAGAAAAGCAACAAAGTTGTATATATGTCAGTATAATACTGAATTTCTTAAGCCACCCTCCCAGCTACAACCCTCTGTTTCCAAGCTTTGTTTGCCCATTGGAGTAGCCTGACATACAGGTGTTGGTATCAAAGGTTTTGTCCTCTAGTGAGAGAGAGAAGGGAAAGAGAGGTGGATAGATGAAGAGAGCAAGAGAGAGGATAGAGAAATGGAAGTGAAAATAGTAATTTCAACCTTTTACTGGGTTTACTTCATACTTTTCTTTGATACATTTTACTTCTGCAAGTCTTTCAAATGGTATTAGTCTTAGTGTTGCTGTAAATACTGATGAGCTGCCAGTGGGCCTGTGTACAGAAAAGCAACAAAGTTGTATATATGTCAGTATAATACTGAATTTCTTAAGCCACCCTCCCAGCTACAACCCTCTGTTTCCAAGCTTTGTTTGCCCATTGGAGTAGCCTGACATACAGGTGTTGGTATCAAAGGTTTTGTCCTCTAGTGAGAGAGAGAAGGGAAAGAGAGGTGGATAGATGGAGAGAGCAAGAGAGAGGGGATAGAGAAATTGAAGTGAAAATAGTAATTTCAACCTTTTACTTCATACTTTTCTGTGATACATTTTACTTCTGCAAGTCTTTCAAATGGTATTAGTCTTAGTGTTGCTGTAAATACTGATGAGCTGCCAGTGGGCCTGTGTACAGAAAAGCAACAAAGTTGTATATATGTCAGTATAATACTGAATTTCTTAAGCCACCCTCCCAGCTACAACCCTCTGTTTCCAAGCTTTGTTTGCCCATTGGAGTAGCCTGACATACAGGTGTTGGTATCAAAGGTTTTGTCCTCTAGTGAGAGAGAGAATGGAAAGAGAGGTGGATAGATGGAGAGAGCAAGAGAGAGGGGATAGAGAAATTGAAGTGAAAATAGTAATTTCAACCTTTTACTTCATACTTTTCTTTGATACATTTTACTTCTGGCAATCTTTCAAATGGTATTAGTCTTAGTGTTGCTGTAAATACTGATGAGCTGCCAGTGGGCCTGTGTACAGAAAAGCAACAAAGTTGTATATATGTCAGGATAATACTGAATTTCTTAAGCCACCCTCCCAGCTACAACCCTCTGTTTCCAAGCTTTGTTTGCCCATTGGAGTAGCCTGACATACAGGTGTTGGTATCAAAGGTTTTGTCCTCTAGTGAGAGAGAGAAGGGAAAGAGAGGGGGATAGATGGAGAGAGCAAGAGAGAGGGGATAGAGAAATCGAAGTGAAAATAGCAATTTCAACCTTTTACTTCTGGCAGTCTTCCAAATGGTATTAGTCTCATTGTACTTGTGAATACTGGTGATCGGCCAGTGGGCCTGTGTACAGAAAAGCAACAAAGTTGTAGGCCTATATATGTCAGTATAATACTGAATTTCTTAAGCCACCCTCCCAGCTACAACCCTCTGTTTCCAAGCCTTGTTTGCCCATTGGAGTAGCCTGACATACAGGTGTTGGTATCAGACGTTTTGTCCTCTAGTGATGGTTACAAGGTACCAGGAGATTGTTGGTGTTGATTTCTACATTAAGATGGGGACGTGTAGTTTGAACGTCTTAATCACTTTGGATCTCTCTCTCTCTCTCTATGTGTCTGGAGGAGATCCCAGTCCAATTGTTTTTTCATCTCGGACACACTGCTGAAGCAACTATAGTCATGCATGGTGAAGCGAGCTGCCCTATTCTGTATGGCTTCAAGGGGGTGGATATCTTGAGATGTGAATGGAGCCCCTAGATCTTGGATTGTGGTAATGAGTTGAGACTCACAGGATCTGTATTTTCTGAAACCATGTTGCGCATCACATAATACGTTGTAACTGTCTTCATTTCTCAGCTCATCTTTCGAAACTTCATGGAGTTTTTACATATGCCCGAAAATAAAAGGGTAGAGGTAACATGTTTTATTTCTTAATAAGTATTTGAGTCAAGAAACTATACACATTTGTTATTGACATGTTTCTTATTAAATTCTGCATAAAATGAGTGGTAACTGATGCTTCTATGCCCTTCCATTGAAATGATACTGTGGTTTAAAGTTTAATTTATGTTCAAAACAGCAATAAATTCAAGTTGCATAAATGTACCTACTGTGAGTGCATGTTTACGAAAAAGCATCACCTACAAGATCACGAGGAACCATTCTTTCAAGCATTTACTTATTTTCCTCTCCCATCTAATGGTGGTCTGAATGGTGCACCGTGAACTGCAGACTCTTCTTGCTCACCGATGGTAGATATCTAGTTGCCCATCTAACCAACAGGTGCATTATCATACAAATGGCATCTCAACAGTACCAATACTTCGTGGTTTTTTGCAGTATAGAATGATATTATCAAATCACCACAGTATTTATCAATTTGGTCGGCATTTTGATCATGTATCATTGGTGCTAAAAGCATCTATAGTCGTGATAGTTTGTGATAGCTGTCCAGGGGTTACTTTATAGGACTTTGAGGCCAGGCTATGGATGGTCAGAAAACTAATGAGCCTTTAATTTCATGGATTTAAAAAATGAGATCATAATAAAATAATTAAAGTATTTTTAGATCATGAGTGGCCATGATTTGTTGTTGGCATCATTTCTGCTGAAGCCAGCATATATCAACATAATAATACAGGTGATCCGAAAGCAGTGGGTAGAATATTTTTGGCTTAGATCAGCTTGCTCACTGATAGTATACATCTTTGTGTTGCCCATAATGTTGCCCACAACAGGTGCATTCTCATACCAAATGACATAGCCACAGTACCAATGCTTCAGGCTTTGAAAGAATCTAGGTTGGTCTGGATGTAGCTTGCTAAAATAAAGCTTCAAATAAGCAACAGGGCATCGATCTGTATGTGAAGTAACATTCTTATTTCTTTTTTTGTTGTCTGTTTCATTGGTGAAATCCTTTGTGGACCTTGGTAGATTCTAAATGAGCCATTGTAGCATATTGTGTTCCTTCATCGTCTCTCTTAAAGATGAAAGATTTCCTGGTAAGTGTAGTTAACTCTTTCCGTCCACATCTGAAGAAGTGTAGTATTATCAGTACACAAACCATGTACTGCAGTGACACTGAGTAGAACTGCTGTAGACACGGTTTGTGAACATCTTGCTGAGATCATGTGTTTTGTGACAGGGGTTTTGTCTTTGATTGTTTTCAGAATGCTCACATATGCATTGTTTGCTGACACAAACTCAGGCTCAGATATTACATTGATTTCTCTGTGATATGGGGCACTTCTAAAATGCCTCGGGATTGCTGCTCTCATACAGCGCATGGCAACGGCAGAGTATCTCTCCCCATTTTCATCTAACTTTAGAGTAGAAACTTCTTAGCAGGCTATTTAAGTCGGGTGCTTCTAGGTATTCAAAGAAGGGATCCTCCATACTTCTGAAATATCAATAATAAGATTATAAGCAAATCACATATACCAATAAACTAACATATTTAAAACACCAATAGTTACACATGATAAAGTTTATACAATAAATGAAATGGTAAACAACAAGATTTAATAAAAACACATTCTTAAACAAAAAGCAAAAGAGAGTCATGCTTATGAAAAGTCACATAATTGTACAATCCAATCATTAAAACAGTTTCATGTGTCGTGGCCATAAATTGCACCAATCATAAGGATTGATAGCTGTTTAGAGTCAGCATTCCTATTGATAAAAAAGAACACTGGACCTATTATGTACTAGTATTGCAAATTTATCTCCTATAGCATTTAATAATTCCTAATATAATTAATTATAGTTAACTTTATGTGACATGCACATATCTTCTCCTATGATGGTGTATGTAAACACATCAACAAAAATAAGTCCCCTCCCAATATTTCGTCATAGTAGTGTAAGGGTTCGTTTTGTACCAATAAAACTAACTTTGAAATAATTATATGACTGTTTACTAAATGTTGTGTGAAAATGAAAGATGTCCATGACTTCAGGGCTGAATGATCCCATATTGAAGACAAAAACTGCCCTTTTCAAAAGTCACAAAGTAGGCCTATGCTTGTCACAAAAGTTGATTCATGGCTTGTCACTAATGCAAAACACATGTGGACTGGAAGTGGTTGAGTGCAGTTTAAAATCCTCACCAAGTGAACATTCTTGATCATTCAGCCATACAAATCCCCATCTTGATAAAGAGCTCGATCAGCACAGTGAGTGGTAAGATGGTCAGTCTCATTCCTTTTCCCAATACACCTTGCAGTTAACAATCATAGGCCTACTTTGTGACTTTTGGAACGGGCAGTTTTTGTCTTTAATTTGGGCTCATTCAGCCATGAAGTCATTGACATCTTTCATTTTCACACAACACTAAGGCGTGTTCACCTTAGGATTGTTGACACAGGACCCGGTTAACACGGGTCAACCTGAGTCGATCAGTTATACTGGAATAAATGTCCTTGTTATGCACCATGGAGTTCAAACTGTTTTGGACATTTTCATCGGCCCATAGCTGCAGCAGTGCTTCTGTTTCTTCTCCATTTAGACATCTTGTGATTTATTTATGAGATCTTCAATTGATGGTAATAATTAATGATAAACATCACGAAAATGTGAAGCAAAACTGTCGGCTGCAACCCACTCGAACAATTCACACCAAACAACGGTCAGATGTCAGGTCAGCAGTCGGGTTATCTACTTCTGGTAACCCGGGTCGAAACGGCCTTTCTGTTCACACTACGATCGACCGGGTCGGACCCGGTTAAACCCTGCACTTTAATTCCCAGGTTTGAAATTTTTTTGACCTGGGTTGGTTTTTTTAGCCTTTTTTTCTGTTCACACTACACTTTCAATCGGGGTCAACCGAGGTTCAACCCGGGATGTGGGTCAAACTAGCTATAGTGTGAACACGCCCTTAGCAAACAGTCATATAATTATTTCTCAGGTTATTGGTACAAAGTTTTATTCTCACGATGTTATGATGTAATTTTGAGAGGGGACTTATTTCTTTTGATGTGCTTATTATGTAATGTTTACAAAGTTCTTTCTTTCACTCTGGTACCATCCCCACTGAACTTTATAAGAACTGTCCCATCTTTAATCAGATTCTGTCATTTTGGGTGGGATAAAGTCCTTGTTAAGAACTCTCCAAGGACTGCCACACACCATTGTGCAGAGAAGAAATACTACTCTCTGACTGCATGTGTTGCCTTCACGGTCATATTTAAACATTTCTTCATTAGTCACCATTTTTTATTCAATATATTACTAGTGGAGAGAGAGAAGGGAAAGAGAGGTGGATAGATGAAGAGAGCAAGAGAGAGGATAGAGAAATGGAAGTGAAAATAGTAATTTCAACCTTTTACTTCATACTTTTCTTTGATACATTTTACTTCTGCAAGTCTTTCAAATGGTATTAGTCTTAGTGTTGCTGTAAATACTGATGAGCTGCCAGTGGGCCTGTGTACAGAAAAGCAACAAAGTTGTATATATGTCAGTATAATACTGAATTTCTTAAGCCACCCTCCCAGCTACAACCCTCTGTTTCCAAGCCTTGTTTGCCCATTGGAGTAGCCTGACATACAGGTGTTGGTATCAGACGTTTTGTCCTCTAGTGATGGTTACAAGGTACCAGGAGATTGTTGGTGTTGATTTCTACATTAAGATGGGGCGTGTAGTTTGAGCGTCTTAATCACTTTGGATCTCTCTCTCTCTCTATGTGTCTGGAGGAGATCCCAGTCCAATTGTTTTTTCATCTCGGACACACTGCTGAAGCAACTATAGTCATGCATGGTGAAGCGAGCTGCCCTATTCTGTATGGCTTCAAGGGGGTGGATATCTTGAGATGTGAATGGAGCCCCTAGATCTTGGATTGTGGTAATGAGTTGAGACTCACAGGATCTGTATTTTCTGAAACCATGTTGCGCATCACATAATACGTTGTAACTGTCTTCATTTCTCAGCTCATCTTTCGAAACTTCAGGGAGTTTTTACATATGCCCGAAAATAAAAGGGTAGGGGTAACATGTTTTATTTCTTAATAAGTATTTGAGTCAAGAAACTATACACATTTGTTATTGACATGTTTCTTATTAAATTCTGCATAAAATGAGTGGTAACTGAAGCTTCTATGCCCTTCCATTGAAATGATACTGTGGTTTAAAGTTTAATTTATGTTCAAAACAGCAATAAATTCAAGTTGCATAAATGTACCTACTGTGAGTGCATGTTTACGAAAAAGCATCACCTACAAGATCACGAGGAACCATTCTTTCAAGCATTTACTTATTTTCCTCTCCCATCTAATGGTGGTCTGAATGGTGCACCGTGAACTGCAGACTCTTCTTGCTCACCGATGGTAGATATCTAGTTGCCCATCTAACCAACAGGTGCATTATCATACAAATGGCATCTCAACAGTACCAATACTTCGTGGTTTTTTTGCAGTATAGAATGATATTATCAAATCACCACAGTATTTATCAATTTGGTCGGCATTTTGATCATGTATCATTGGTGCTAAAAGCATCTATAGTCGTGATAGTTTGTGATAGCTGTCCAGGGGTTACTTTATAGGACTTTGAGGCCAGGCTATGGATGGTCAGAAAACTAATGAGCCTTTAATTTCATGGATTTAAAAAATGAGATCATAATAAAATAATTAAAGTATTTTTAGATCATGAGTGGCCATGATTTGTTGTTGGCATCATTTCTGCTGAAGCCAGCATATATCAACATAATAATACAGGTGACCCGAAAGCATTGGTTAGTATATTTTTGGCTTAGATCAGCTTGCTCACTGATAGTATACATCTTTGTGTTGCCCATAATGTTGCCCACAACAGGTGCATTCTCATACCAAATGACATAGCCACAGTACCAATGCTTCAGGCTTTGAAAGAATCTAGGTTGGTCTGGATGTAGCTTGCTAAAATAAAGCTTCAAATAAGCAACAGGGCATCGATCTGTATGTGAAGTAACATTCTTATTTCTTTTTTGTTGTCTGTTTCATTGGTGAAATCCTTTGTGGACCTTGGTAGATTCTAAATGAGCCATTGTAGCATATTGTGTTCCTTCATCGTCTCTCTTAAAGATGAAAGATTTCCTGGTAAGTGTAGTTAACTCTTTCCGTCCACATCTGAAGAAGTGTAGTATTATCAGTACACAAACCATGTACTGCAGTGACACTGAGTAGAACTGCTGTAGACACGGTTTGTGAACATCTTACTGAGATCATGTGTTTTGTGACAGGGTTTTGTCTTTGATTGTTTTCAGAATGCTCACATATGCATTGTTTGCTGACACAAACTCAGGCTCAGATATTACATTGATTTCTCTGTGATATGGGGCACTTCTAAAATGCCTCGGGATTGCTGCTCTCATACAGCGCATGGCAACGGCAGAGTATCTCTCCCCATTTTCATCTAACTTTAGAGTAGAAACTTCTTAGCAGGCTATTTAAGTCGGGTGCTTCTAGGTATTCAAAGAAGGGATCCTCCATACTTCTGAAATATCAATAATAAGATTATAAGCAAATCACATATGGCCCATTTCACGGTTAGGCGCCACTTTTTGATTTTCAACATATCTGGCCTGGTGTGTAAAAAATAATGGGGTTACAGAATTTACTGTTGGTGATTTTTCATTGTCTCTGTATGGCCTACCTCCATTAGCTTAATCGGCCTTTCTAGTTTTATCTTTCAGGGCGCACAGGGGTCAGAAGTGGTCAAAAAACCACATTTCACTAGCAACCTGGAAACAGACATTTATTTTCCAATGCTGCCACTTTTAACTATGTTGAGCCCACCAGCTGCTTTTGTTGTTTTTATGTAGTGAACAAGTTGCACTATACAGCCATACATGAACAAAGTATTAGTTGTCAGTTAAACTAGCATGAGAACCATTTAAATTTCTGAATTCGGATGTGACATTTTCCGTTCACATCTATGTACCTTATTCAATGTGGAATAGATCGACTAATACTTTACATGAATGGCAAACTAGTGTGTTTTAGTAAAGTTCAGAGTCTTGTTACTATTTGTTGAACAAATTACACTTGTTGCTCTTAATATGTAGATACAGCGATATTTTGAATTTTTGCCAACAAATTCCGTTCACAATTTTGTCACATCCGATTAATTTTCCAAATAGTATAATTTATTAACAAAATGTGGCAGAATTTTTTCTCCTTGATTTTTAAAAATCTCCTGCTATGAGCTATCTAATGACACCATTTAATGAAAACTCCTTCATCAACTTAGCTTGCAGATGTCATTTCAAAGTTTCCGTTCACATGTGTCACATCCATGGTACCTGTCACATCCAAAATAGTTTCTTCAAAGAACTAAGACAGGAATAGGACTAGGATGCCAGTTTGAAGTTATTTCATTACAGGTTTGTGGGGGATCAAAAGGCACAACAAATCTTTAATTCAGTATGCCTTCTTTAATTGTGACAGCAGATTCAAAAAGCTTCAATTTCCGTTCACATGTCACATCCTCAAAATTAGTAGTTTTTAGGCCAAAATACTTAAACAACATGATATTTGACTTTCTAAAATAGGTTTATTATTTTGTACATGTCATATATGATTATTTCAAAGCTTTGTCTTTGTCTTTAGAGGACAGTTTTGTATACAATTTACAGAAGCGGATGTGACATTTTCAATTGTGAACGGAACATTTCAGTAAATTATAAACATTTTGCTTGTCAAAAATATAAAGGGTCAGGAAAAACGTTTTAGCATTGCTCAATTCAATAGAATCTCACAAAATATATGTGTTAGAAGTGCCCAAAGCTTATATTTTTGACAAGCAAACTGTTTATCATAATGAAACATTCCGTTCACAATTGAAAATGTCACATCCACTTCTATAAATTGTAAACAATGTTTTAAAATGAACACTAACACAGGTTGATATGTTTCAATATATCCCATTTAATTCACTGAGTGTGTGAAAACTCTTTGAATCATTATTTTCTGAAACATACTCTGCTTTACAGTGTGTGGTTTCCGTTCACATTGACATCAGTCACATCCAAAATTGCACAAACATCAGAATCTTGTATTTGACCTGTGTTTTCAAACTGGCTGATATTATTTGTGAACATTACCCATATTATGACCTTCAAAGCTGTGCAATATCAGAGTCATTCATTGATTATTAAAATTGTTGAGTAAACCTTTTCATGTCAATTTCCCTTTTTTTACCACAAAAATTACATTAAAAGTGGCCATAAATTTGTCATTACACAACAAAATTTGCCCAAATTTGGTCAGAAGGGAGCCTATGAGATACTCGTTTATTTTAAATATCTATGATATATGTATTGGACAGTCAAAGTATAAATATACACTACTCAATATTGATCAAATTTGTTTAAAAATTACATAATATGAGATAATAAATCATAATTTTCTTCAAGAAGTAGCGAGATTTAAGCTGGGAAATGATATTTTTATGAAAATCTGGTCTTATTTGGAAAAGAAAACCCCTATTAAATTAAATTTAATCCATTTTGAAAATTTCGAGTTTTTTTCACTAAAAGTGGCGCCTAACCGTGAAATGGGCCATATACCAATAAACTAACATATTTAAAACACCAATAGTTACACATGATAAAGTTTATACAATAAATGAAATGGTAAACAACAAGATTTAATAAAAACACATTCTTAAACAAAAAGCAAAAGAGAGTCATGCTTATGAAAAGTCACATAATTGTACAATCCAATCATTAAAACAGTTTCATGTGTCGTGGCCATAAATTGCACCAATCATAAGGATTGATAGCTGTTTAGAGTCAGCATTCCTATTGATAAAAAAGAACACTGGACCTATTATGTACTAGTATTGCAAATTTATCTCCTATAGCATTTAATAATTCCTAATATAATTAATTATAGTTAACTTTATGTGACATGCACATATCTTCTCCTATGATGGTGTATGTAAACACATCAACAAAAATAAGTCCCCTCCCAATATTTCGTCATAGTAGTGTAAGGGTTCGTTTTGTACCAATAAAACTAACTTTGAAATAATTATATGACTGTTTACTAAATGTTGTGTGAAAATGAAAGATGTCCATGACTTCAGGGCTGAATGATCCCATATTGAAGACAAAAACTGCCCTTTTCAAAAGTCACAAAGTAGGCCTATGCTTGTCACAAAAGTTGATTCATGGCTTGTCACTAATGCAAAACACATGTGGACTGGAAGTGGTTGAGTGCAGTTTAAAATCCTCACCAAGTGAACATTCTTGATCATTCAGCCATACAAATCCCCATCTTGATAAAGAGCTCGATCAGCACAGTGAGTGGTAAGATGGTCAGTCTCATTCCTTTTCCCAATACACCTTGCAGTTAACAATCATAGGCCTACTTTGTGACTTTTGGAACGGGCAGTTTTTGTCTTTAATTTGGGCTCATTCAGCCATGAAGTCATTGACATCTTTCATTTTCACACAACACTAAGGGCGTGTTCACCTTAGGATTGTTGACACAGGACCCGGTTAACACGGGTCAACCTGAGTCGATCAGTTATACTGGAATAAATGTCCTTGTTATGCACCATGGAGTTCAAACTGTTTTGGACATTTTCATCGGCCCATAGCTGCAGCAGTGCTTCTGTTTCTTCTCCATTTAGACATCTTGTGATTTATTTATGAGATCTTCAATTGATGGTAATAATTAATGATAAACATCACGAAAATGTGAAGCAAAACTGTCGGCTGCAACCCACTCGAACAATTCACACCAAACAACGGTCAGATGTCAGGTCAGCAGTCGGGTTATCTACTTCTGGTAACCCGGGTCGAAACGGCATTTCTGTTCACACTACGATCGACCCGGGTCGGACCCGGGTTAAACCCTGCACTTTAATTCCCAGGTTTGAAATTTTTTTGACCTGGGTTGGTTTTTTTAGCCTTTTTTTCTGTTCACACTACACTTTCAATCGGGGTCAACCGAGGTTCAACCCGGGATGTGGGTCAAACTAGCTATAGTGTGAACACGCCCTTAGCAAACAGTCATATAATTATTTCTCAGGTTATTGGTACAAAGTTTTATTCTACGATGTTATGATGTAATTTTGAGAGGGGGACTTATTTCTTTTGATGTGCTTATTATGTAATGTTTACAAAGTTCTTTCTTTCACTCTGGTACCATCCCCACTGAACTTTATAAGAACTGTCCCATCTTTAATCAGATTCTGTCATTTTGGGTGGGATAAAGTCCTTGTTAAGAACTCTCCAAGGACTGCCACACACCATTGTGCAGAGAAGAAATACTACTCTCTGACTGCATGTGTTGCCTTCACGGTCATATTTAAACATTTCTTCATTAGTCACCATTTTTTATTCAATATATTACTAGTGGAGAGAGAGGGAAAGAGAGGTGGATAGATGAAGAGAGCAAGAGAGAGGATAGAGAAATGGAAGTGAAAATAGTAATTTCAACCTTTTACTTCATACTTTTCTTTGATACATTTTACTTCTGCAAGTCTTTCAAATGGTATTAGTCTTAGTGTTGCTGTAAATACTGATGAGCTGCCAGTGGGCCTGTGTACAGAAAAGCAACAAAGTTGTATATATGTCAGTATAATACTGAATTTCTTAAGCCACCCTCCCAGCTACAACCCTCTGTTTCCAAGCCTTGTTTGCCCATTGGAGTAGCCTGACATACAGGTGTTGGTATCAGACGTTTTGTCCTCTAGTGATGGTTACAAGGTACCAGGAGATTGTTGGTGTTGATTTCTACATTAAGATGGGGACGTGTAGTTTGAACGTCTTAATCACTTTGGATCTCTCTCTCTCTCTCTATGTGTCTGGAGGAGATCCCAGTCCAATTGTTTTTCATCTCGGACACACTGCTGAAGCAACTATAGTCATGCATGGTGAAGCGAGCTGCCTATTCTGTATGGCTTCAAGGGGTGGATATCTTGAGATGTGAATGGAGCCCCTAGATCTTGGATTGTGGTAATGAGTTGAGACTCACAGGATCTGTATTTTCTGAAACCATGTTGCGCATCACATAATACGTTGTAACTGTCTTCATTTCTCAGCTCATCTTTCGAAACTTCAGGGAGTTTTTACATATGTCCGAAAATAAAAGGGTAGGGGTAACATGTTTCATTTCTTAATAAGTATTTGAGTCAAGAAACTATACACATTTGTTATTGACATGTTTCTTATTGAATTCTGCATAAAATGAGTGGTAACTGAAGCTTCTATGCCCTTCCATTGAAATGATACTATGGTTTAAAGTTTAATTTATGTTCAAAACAGCAATAAATTCAAGTTGCATAAATGTACCTACTGTGAGTGCATGTTTACCGAAAAAGCATCACCTACAAGATCACGAGGAACCATTCTTTCAAGCATTTACTTATTTTCCTCTCCCATCTAATGGTGGATGGTGCACCATGAACTGCAGACTTCATAGCTTGTATAAGCTGCAACATGAACTGCAGACTCTTCTTGCTCGCCGATGGTAGATATCTAGTTGCCCATCTTACCAACAGGTGCATTATCATACAAATGGCATCTCAACAGTACCAATACTTCGTGGTTTTTTGCAGTATAGAATGATATTATCAAATCACCACAGTATTTATCAATTTGGTCGGCATTTTGATCATGTATCATTGGTGCTAAAAGCATCTATAGTCGTGATAGTTTGTGATAGCTGTCCAGGGGTTACTTTATAGGACTTTGAGGCCAGGCTATGGATGGTCAGAAAACTAATGAGCCTTTAATTTCATGGATTTAAAAAATGAGATCATAATAAAATAATTAAAGTATTTTTAGATCATGAGTGGCCATGATTTGTTGTTGGCATCATTTCTGCTGAAGCCAGCATATATCAACATAATAATACAGGTGACCGAAAGCATTGGTTAGTATATTTTTTGGCTTAGATCAGCTTGCTCACTGATAGTATACATCTTTGTGTTGCCAATAATGTTGCCCACAACAGGTGCATTCTCATACCAAATGACATAGCCACAGTACCAATGCTTCAGGCTTTGAAAGAATCTAGGTTGGTCTGGATGTAGCTTGCTAAAATAAAGCTTCAAATAAGCAACAGGGCATCGATCTGTATGTGAAGTAACATTCTTATTTCTTTTTTGTTGTCTGTTTCATTGGTGAAATCCCTTTGTGGACCTTGGTAGATTCTAAATGAGCCATTGTAGCATATTGTGTTCCTTCATCGTCTCTCTTAAAGATGAAAGATTTCCTGGTAAGTGTAGTTAACTCTTTCCGTCCACATCTGAAGAAGTGTAGTATTATCAGTACACAAACCATGTACTGCAGTGACACTGAGTAGAACTGCTGTAGACACGGTTTGTGAACATCTTGCTGAGATCATGTGTTTTGTGACAGGGGTTTTGTCTTTGATTGTTTTCAGAATGCTCACATATGCATTGTTTGCTGACACAAACTCAGGCTCAGATATTACATTGATTTCTCTGTGATATGGGGCACTTCTAAAATGCCTCGGGATTGCTGCTCTCATACAGCGCCTGAAAACGGCAGAGTATCTCTCCCCATTTTCGTCTAACTTTAGAGTAGAAACTTCTTAGCAGGCTATTTAAGTCGGGTGCTTCTAGGTATTCAAAGAAGGGATCCTCCATACTTCTGAAATATCAAAAATAAGGTTATAAGCAAATCACATCACCAATAGTTACACATGATAAAGTTTATACAATAAATGAAATGGTAAACAACAAGATTTAATAAAAACGCATTCTTAAACAAAAAGCAAAAGAGAATCATGCTTATAAAAAGTCAAATAATTGCACAATTCAATCATTAAAATGGTTTCATGTGTCTTGCTTACTTGAGGCTGCAATCTTCCAAATTGAATTAAGCTGTTGAGAACAAGATAGATACCGTAAAGTGGGGTGACTTTGGACACGCATATATAGGACAGGGTTGCTTGATATAAATCAATTTTTTTCCAAAAATCATTTATTTCTGGCGCCACCACTGGGTGCATAGTGAATGCTAGTGGAGAGAGAAAGGGGATAAGAGGGAGAATAAATGAAGAGAGCAAGAGAGGATAGAGAGATTGAAGTGAAAATAGTAACTTCAACCTTTTACTTCATACTTTTCTGTGATACATTTTACTTCTGGCAATCTTCCAAATGGTATTAGTCTTAGTGTTGTTGTAAATTCTGGTGAGCTGCCAGTGGGCCTGTGTACAGAAAAGCAACAAAGTTGTATATATGTCAGTATAATGCTGAATTTCTTAAGCCACCCTGGTGTTGATTTCTACATTAAGATGGTGATGTGTAGTTTAAACATCATAATCACTTTGGCTATCTCTCTATGTGTCTGGAGGAGATCCCAGTCTAATTGTTTTTTCATCTTGGACACACTGCTGAAGCAACTATAGTCTTGCATGGTGAAGCGAGCTGCCCTATTCTGTATGGCTTCCTTGAGATTTGAATGGAGCTCATGCACAGGGAGTATACTCTAGTATTGGGCGCACATATGTTATGTGGGCTTGGCTCTTAATCTGTTGAGGACAGTGGTTGATAATGTTTGCTTTCTTACCTGTTTGATCTATGTGATGACTCCATGAAAGGCTACTGCTGATGCTAACTCCAAGGTACTTTGAAGTGGATTTCAGTTGCTGGCCATGGATAGTAAGTTTCTGGGATAGGAGACTTCTTGTTTGTTATGGTTATGGTTTCACATTTGTCTGGATTGAATGACAAGCCAATCACTTTCCCGCTGTTGTAAATTATCAAGGTCTTTCTGTCTTTTTGAAGATCTTTAGTGTCAGTAATATTTGTTATTTTGTGATACATCAAACAGTCATCTGCAAACATTCTAGTAGTTGAGGTAATAATGTGCAGGCAGGTTGTTTATGAAAAACAAGATATAACAAGGGACCTAGCACAGTTCCGTGAGGTACATCTGATGTCACTTTGGCTGGTGTTGACATCTGCCCTTCAAGGTCGGACCACTTTCTGTGTTCGACCACTGACAAAGTCTTCTATCCACTTGAACACTTGGCCTAAGATACCATAATGTTGTAACTTGAGGAGGTGCTTATGAGAGACTCAGTCAAAGCCGTTTGAGAAGTCTAAGAGCACTGTGTCTATTTGCTGTTTGGAATCAAGACCTTGGATTGTGGTAATGAGTTGAGACTCACAGTATCTGTATTTTCTGAAACCATGTTGCGCATCACATAATACGTTGTAACTGTCTTCATTTCTCAGATAGGAGGTCTTGATTTCACTTTCTCAATGTTCTTGGTGTCATAGCTTGTGCAGATAAGCTCATATTTCGAAACTTCAGGGAGTTTTTACATATGCCCGAAAATAAAAGGGTAGAGGTAACATGTTTTATTTCTTAATAAGTATTTGAGTCAAGAAACTATACACATTTGTTATTGACATGTTTCTTATTAAATTCTGCATAAAATGAGTGGTAACTGAAGCTTCTATGCCCTTCCATTGAAATGATACTGTGGTTTAAAGTTTAATTTATGTTCAAAACAGCAATAAATTCAAGTTGCATAAATGTACCTACTGTGAGTGCATGTTTACCAAAAAGCATCACCTACAAGATCATGAGGAACCATTCTTTCAAGTATTTACTTATTTTCCTCTCCCATCTAATGGTGGTCTGGATGGTGCACCATGAACTGCAGACTCTTCTTGCTTGCCGAAGGTAGATATCTAGTTGCCCATCTCACCAACAGGTGCATTCTCATACAAATGGCACCTCAACAGTACCAATACTTCGTGGTTTTTGCAGTATAGAATGATATTATCAACTCACCTCAGTATTTATCAATTTAATCAGCATTTTGATCATGTATCATTGGTGCTAGCTCCTTACTATTAAAGAGCGTCTATAGTCGTGAAAGTTTGTGATAGCTGTCCAGGGGTTACTTTATAGGACTTTGAGGCTAGGCTATGGATAGTCAGAAAATTAATGAGCCATGGATTTAAAAATGAGATCATAATAAAATAGTTAAAACATTTTTAGATCATTAGTGGCCATGATTTGTTGTTGATATCACTTCTGCTGAAGCCAGCATGTATCAGCATAATAATACAGGTGACCCGAAAGCAATGGTTAGTATATCTTTGGTTGAGATCAGCTTGCTCACAGATGGTAGACATCTTGTTGCCCATAATGTTCTTACCAACAAGTGCATTCTCATACCAAATGGCATCTCAACAGTACCAAATGCTTCATGGTTTCAGGTCTTTTGCAGAAACTAGGGTGCTCTGGATGTAGCTTGCTCAAATAAAGCTTCAAATAAGCAAAAGAGCATTTTGTAGTAACATTCTTCTTTCCTTGTTTGTTGTCTGGGTCATAATGTTGAAATCCCCTTTGTGGTTCTTGGTAGATTCTAAATGAGCCATATGGCATATTCTGTTCCTTCCTCATCCGTTTTAAAGATGAAAGAATTCCTGATTAGTGTATTCAAACATTCCCGTCCACATCTACAGACGTGTAGTATTATCAGTATACAAATCATGTACTGCAATGACACTGAGTCGAACTGCTGTAAACATGATGTGGTTTGTGGCACAGGTTTTGTCTGTGATTGTTTTCAGAATACTCACATATGCATTATTTGCTGACACAAACTCAGGCCCAGATATTTCATTGATTTCTGTGATATGGGGCACTTCTACACCCCCTGAATAGGTCTTTACTACATTTTTAGACATCATCAGGCTATCATGCAATCAGCCTTGGTGCGTGTTGCGCAATCCAGAGGCATCTTAGACACCGCTCTCCAGAACCAGACATTTTTAATTGCCTGCTTTAAAAAATATATAAATCTTGAACTGAATTTTATGCAGTTCATACAAGTTTATTTCTTCTGTGGCCTATGCTGAACTATTTTTTTTAAAAAAGGTAAAAACATCAGATTTGAATTTGTCACTTTCCAAACTATTTAAGTGTACTGGTGAGTGCTTAACGTAAACTGTTCATGGAGTTCATACAAGTTTATTTCTTCTGTGGCCTATGCTGAACTATTTTTTTTAAAAAGGTAAAAACATCAGATTTGAATTTGTCACTTTCCAAACTATTTAAGTGTACTGGTGAGTGCTTAACGTAAACTGTTCATGGCCTCTTCAAGTTCAAAGTCAAATTTGCCTCCTTTGTCCTTTACAAACTTTAAGACAAAAGTTATAAAATATTTTGGCAAACATTTGTGACAAACTGAAGTTGGCAATAGACCCTACTGGATAAGCCAACTGGAATGGTATGACAATTGAAATGGCAGTGCATGTTGGTGGAACAGGCTTCAAATATTTCTGAATGACAATTGAATCGCCAGTTTCAATCAAGTGTGGTGTATTGTTCTCAAGGAACAAAAATGCAAAAAAAAAAAAAACATAAGAAAATCAACACCACATTTTTTTTTACAGAAAACGATTGAATATCGAAATATATCAAGGGTGTTTCTATTTTTTCACCTTTCGAAGTCTCTTCTGATGTCTCCAAGAAATTACTTAGAGTGGTGTATTTATTATTACATTTGTTGCACTTGTACTACTTATCTCCTTGTATCAAACTACTTCAAGATCATTATGTTTGGTAAATTTGGCCCTACAAATAGAATTAATTCAGGAGAGACCATTCACATACCAAGCATGTTTTCAATCGTTTACTTATGCCAGCCATCTAGTAGGCCTGTCAGGACTCATACCGGAGACAAGAAATTCTTAATAAGCTTGCCGGTACTGTTTCAGGGTGAACACATTGCTAATGTACATTATATACGCATCTTTACCCAGGTCATCTTCATCATCTATGGGAGGGAAATTGGAAGTAAACAGAACTTGTTGAAATTTGAATAACTACTAGTATTACATAAAAGTTTATTACATTCTATTGAGCTAAAAAATCTCAAAGCTGCCTACAACACACATTTGTCTCCGAAATATTGACCAATTTTCTTCCCGCAAAATTTAAACATTTTTTTCCTCAAAAATATTGGTAAAATAGATGTTAAAAGTATTTTGTGAAAACACATTTAATTATTGAAAATATTTTATTATATGTATAAGAATGTAAGTACAACTTATTTTGACTGAGTTTAAGTCTGGTGACAAAAAGGGGGAGAGAAACAGCAAATGTTCCACATTGGATTTCAAAATCGTGACAAGCTTAGAGACATACCTTGTTTGCCATACCCTAAGGTTACATTACGGCTATGTTTCAGAATGGCAACAAGGTGTGGCTCATTGGACAAAAAGTGTTATTCATAGTTAACACATATCATATTGCACCTTCTTTGACTTATGTTATAGATACATTTGCTCCATCTTGATGACATATGGCCTCATCAGTTCCAGAGCCATAGGAGTTAATCCTAGGGGATTTACCTCCTTCCCCTCTAGTTGATGGGGGAGGGGTGGGCCATGTTATCATCCTCACTGTGTACATCGTATACCTTATGTATACCTTACATGCATGTTGGTTTAAATTCTTTGTTCTCCTAACTGCTGCTCCCCTTTGCTTCTCTAACAAATACCACAACCTGAAGAGGATGTGCGACCAAATAATCCTTGAAAAAGACAGTAGTTGCCTAATGGGCTTTAAGGTTTCTGTTATGTTTGCCCTCATTGTCCCAAGATTTGCTTTAAAGATATCATTTGTGACTTTTTTGCTTTTCGCTTAGCAACCATCTTATCCTACTTATTAAAAACATTATTTGTCCTCCCGGTTTTCTATCCCAGTAACATTCTCTACCACTATGCAATTGAGTATTTTGTTTGCCAGCACTTCTTATGATTCTATCACCGACTATCCAGGTGCGCATGGGTCAGTTGGTAGTGTAGAGAGAACAAGTAAAATTAATATGATCAACTCCATGTCATAGTTTGTTCCTATTATCATGTGTAGGGAGAATTTCAAGACAATTTCTTGGCAAATTGCCTGAAATAAAATAAAATGGTTTTGTGCTTACCTCCCCCCCCTTCTTTGTGGTTTATTTATTATTATCAATTCTAACAATACTTGTTCAACATCATGTTTACCAGACATTTTATCATTTATGCAAAATTGTTCATTCTGTTTATAACACATTTCATCTTCAAGTATATCAAATTGATTGAAGTGACTGTATTTCGAAGATAGGCCTTTACTAATTTTTGTGAGATTTTCCTTCAAGAATGAACAAAGCATTAATTAGATGATAAATATTACCATCTCAGTAACCAATCAAAATAGGACTTTTAGAAACTATATACTGCCTTTCTTATCCTGATTGGTTAATTTGATGATAGAGTCCTTGGCACTATATCTTCTTGGCCAACACATTTAGAGTTTGGACATCCATTGGATTTCTGACCTAAAGTGTCGCAAGTGAAACATCTCAGCAGTTTCCAGTACTTACAGTCTCTTTTCATGTTGTTGCTCTCTCCACAGTAGTGACAGCTTGGCTTCGTGTTTTTGACTGTCCATTGTCTATTATTATGGAAAAACCATTTGAATATCTTACAGCGAGTGTGTGTCCATTTGAATGTGTATGTTGTTGGTTATGTCTGCTGTAGTTATTCTTTATCACTCCATACTTGTTGGTTCAGTATTTTTCCTTTGATAACCTATCTTGCCGCGTGAATGTTTCTTAGTAATTTCTATGTTCCTTCGAGGTGAAACCGATTTCCATTGAGCGCGTTTTCCTCCATCTCGTTATTCCGCATCTTGAAATTAAGGTCATTGCGTAAGTTGATGCATGGCAGAACGGCAGGCCGCGACAAATTATATTTTTAACTCGCCCAATCGGGCAAGCCATACTGTAAATTTGCTTGCCTGATTCAAACTTGCCCAAGAATTCTTGTGATTTTCAATGGAAAAAATAAGTTTAAAAAAAAGCGTTATTTTTACGGCCTCCATTATATTAACATGGTTAATGCTGAGTGATGCAAACTATCGGCGTACCGTCATGTGCGGCAGTTGGCAAACAGATTTAACTCATTATGTACAACATTTGAATAAAAAAGAAATAAAAGCAAAAGGCATGAAATAACAACAAGTTTTTGGGTTTTTTTTTAAATCAAACTTGCCTCAAGTTTAGCATTAGTGATTTTGTGGTAATTCGTGTCCATGAACATGCTTTGTGCCTGATCCACGGTTCATCCAACATTAAATTTCCTTTTCTGATATGCTGAAATCTCCATCTTCTACAGTGAACACCATTCTGCTTCCATACAACTCATTTTGTCTTTTGTAAGTACTTCTTGGAAGTGTGTTACAAGATCTGCAATATTGTCATTTCCATCAGAGGCTAACTCTTTGGTTGTTAACCATGTGACGGTCAAATATATCAAAGAGTGATAAGGAGGGTTTCAAAGTGATCATCTATGTACTGAATAGTCTTGTCAATGACCCTAGCTTTCAAACGAGAGATATCTACCTCATGTTCATTATCATCCCTTATGTGTGTTTTTTCCCAGACTTGTTGCTGGTCAGTGTGATACATTTCCTTTGCCATGTTTGAGAACATTAGTTTCCGAGTTGAAGTTCTCAGCAAATTTCTTTTCCGCATCCCTTGGCTTTAACTTTAGTTTTTCAAGTTTAAGTGTTGCCTCATCAATTTCCTGCTTAACGTCAGTTACAACTTGTTGCAAATTTTGCGACGGAATTGACAACACCTTCATAAAATCCAGCATGAAAAATTGACAACACCTTCAGTAAATCCAGCATGAAATACATGAACTTAGAATTGACAACACCTTCATAAAATATATATTTCATATTTCATCTTTAAACTTTCTAACCAGTCCTGCTGCATTGTAAGACAGGTTGTTCCCAGTTGCTACACCAGTCGAAGTGCCAGTCGAAGCATGTTTTAAGTCCTTAAGGGGGTACTACACCCCTTTGGTAAATTTGTGACTATTTTTGCATTTTTCTCAAAAACTAATAACACACTGGTAACGAAAGTTTTGTATATTAGGCCAAAAAAATAAATTGTTTGCTTGCCCTCAATTGGATTTAAAAAATTGGGTCTTTTTTCAGGTACCAAATGTTGAATATTCCGGATTTACATGTATGTTTAATATACTCTGCAAGCAGCAAGACAACAAAAACACATTCAAGGTACAAACATCTTTCATTTTTATTGTGATATCAGTTCTTGTCTTTATATATCTGTCTCTGTCTGTATTCAGAGATAGTCCATCTCAGGGGTCGAAATACAAAATAAAACTTACATGCACAACTCTGATTTTTTCCAAAAAAAAAAAGAAGAAACATACATGTCGAATCCCAAATGCAAGCACCAAAGACTCAAGTATTTCTGTGGCTGCAACATCCCGCCATGGTGACGGTCCTGTATCTGTACTCTTAACTTGTACCTTATACATTTGTAACTCTTCTCCATGACCATGTAGGCCTACATTTAACGAGGTGTATAGTTCTGCGAGTGTTTTGTGCTTCTCAAAACTCCCTATCATGTTTATCATCATTTTTGGTCCGTGCTTTACCTGCACAGCAAGCGCTACACACGTTGTGTCCGCCATGTTTAAAGTGAAATCATATTTTATACCGAGCGATTTGTGCTCTAATAAAAGTAGCCTCGACAAACATGTTGAAAAAAAAAGTGAAATGTTACTTCCTTGTCAATATGAACAAATATCATGAATTTAAATATTTATAAACAAATGAATATCTAGTACAACTGTTTTCAAATTTAATCTACTTTTACTATATTTTAAAATCTGCTATATTGTATCAATTCTTGCACGATATGCACGGTTACATTTGGCCTGTAAAATAAACTCATCCCTAGATGCGTCATCCGAAATGTGCAGGTTGTTAGCAAGTGTATTAGAGCTTAGACGCTGAGGTGGTATACGAAATTGCGGAACCCGATAGTCAGGTACAGCCGGACACGTAAACATGCAGGAAATAGTATTTTCCAACGTTTCTTTTAAATCATCAGTTTTTCAGGCGACATGACATTTTTGGGAAATTTTTTTTTTTGGCCTCATTGGGGCAAGGAATCCAATTACTACAATGAAATTTAAGTGACTCAAGACAAGCGGTTCAGTATATATGATAGGAAATGAGGTACATCCTAGTGGTACCTTATTTCTTATCATAAATAACAAACCGCTTGTCTTGTGTCACTGAAATTCCAGTGTAGCAATTGGATTCATTGCCCCTATAATATATATAACTTTTTATACCACTGTGTTATTAGTTTTGAGAAAAATGCAAAAATAGACACATTTATCAAGGGGTGTAGTACCCCCTTAACCACATGTAATATGGCAAGCTCTAAATTGTGTGCAACACAATGTACACGGATAAGGTGGTTGCCAACTAGGTATGTAAGTCTTTCAGCATTTCTTTGCCCATATCAACTGCTGCACCGTTGAAGTTGGAGGAAATAAGTTCTTGTTTTTGAACATCTTCATCCACACCAACTGATGCTAATCCTTTGTTGGTGCCTTCAAGAACACCTTGTGCATTCTAGTCTTCACATAATCAGTCCACCAACTTGGTCTCAAGTTCTAGTTTCCATTATTTACATATCTGACATATACCGCCTATTTATTTATTTATTTATTTATTTATTTGTCTGCCTTCTATGTTGTCCATTTCTTTCTTTTCATTGGATTAACTCACTGGCTGCAGTGTGTTATGTTATGTCATGTCATGTTGTGTTATGTTATGTTATGTTATAGGTGAAATAGTTCGCAGGGTGATTTCAGTGCTCTGCAAACTAATTAACTTAATTTGACCAACGTGAAAGTTTATCGGGATGCGGACAACCCTGTTCTACACATCCTAAGAAACCGTACAATGTTAACGTTTTTAGCATTACAAATTCGCCAAACTGCCTAATTTGTAATAGATAACTAATCCTCAAAAAATGTCTTGATACATTTAAGCGCCTTTAGGGGATAATGAATCCTCCCTCCGTACAATGTTGAGAAGTGCAAATGCGTTCAGTGTGTCTCCAAAGTGTCCCAACATTGAATGATGGGGGAGGGAAAAGTGTTAATTGAAAGTCCAGCTTTCTTCTAATACCCAATATTGACTATTCTTATCCACATTAAAAATGTTTGATTTTATTAAAGATGCCTAAAGTATTCCAGACTTTGATTCAATTCATTAAATTGCAGTAGAAACTAGAAAGACATCCCAAGAGAACGAATAGGAGTAGGCCTACCATTTTCTTGGTCTCATGATACAACAATGGTATGATGTATTCTCGAGATTAAACTTTCTTGTACCAGATCCTTATTATGGGTCCAAAAGTGTAAGCACTAAGCAGATCTGAAACAAGTGTCCAGGGTTGTTTGATTTAAATTATGCCAATTTAAATCACTTAATTTTTTTTAATCACTGATTTAAATCAACTTTTTCATTTTTTACCATTTTTGATCAATGTAAGTTATTTTCTTTCCTAAATTGACTGTTTTACTTAATTCCTGATGTTTCTATACAACTTTTGGATACAATTAATATACCTCTATGATGTCACTTTATCTATTGCTAAAAATTCATCTTCAAGATGCAGAATTCAACAGGTTTTTCCCCCTGATTTTTGCCCAATTTTTTCTTTGAAATTTTCACAAAACATGTTTTGAATTTTTGTAAATACCTAATAGGATTGCGCATATATCTAGCATTTCACTGGTCTCTTTTGAATTTATTATGAGGTATAGCAGTTCTTGGAATTTAAAAAATCAAAAAAATTCATTTAAATTAGAAAAATCTGATTAAAATTTTTTTTAAATCAGATTTTTAAAAATTTATTTTATTTTAAATCAAAACAATCATCAACCCTGCAAGTGTCCGTAGCAACTGAGGTTGGTCGAAAGTCTAGAGTGATGTCCACACATCATGTATGCCAATATGTGATAGCTATAGGGAAAAAGGGGCTCTGTCCCCCATAAGATGGCTCATGACCCCTGGCAGCCCCACATCTGTCCACCTTCTTATGGCCCTGGCTTCAGAGCATCTTATGCCACATAGATTCAGTTGGAGAGGGGACACCTTAAGTTCACTTTACAGTAGGGATTATGTTATATAAAAAGTATTGGCAAAGTTAGTAATAGTACCTTACAGAGCTGCCGTAATATAAGTCAAAATTTGTTTTGACCAATTCTGGTTTTGAAAGATTTGTATAATAAGATGTTGATAGACCCCCAATATGTGTGACCGTGAACACTGGCAACATGTGGACAGCGAATCACCACTTTTGAGTTTCACCATGCAATTGCGGACACACATTATTTATTATTTGTCTTACTGTGGACTGTATATGTGTTCTTACTCTAGAGTATGGCCTTACCCTACACCTGTAACTGCTGCTGCTGATTTTTTTTTGGGGGGGGGGGGCTGTCCATTAGTTTAAAGGGTCATTAGATGTTAGTGGTTCCTGTGCGTCCACTGTTATGCATAAATTTCTAATGTGCATGTCCTCTATTGCCAGTGTTTAATACATGCCCATACAACATGGGTGATATTTTGTGGACACATAAATGTTTATTTAAGTTGAGTATAATTGTGACCTGATCAAATAATATGAGGACAACATTGTGAATATTCCCCCATATTCAATTTTACTTTGCTTTAATTGGGTACAAATGCCATCATAAAAAAGCCAAGTTAGGGTTAAAAACTGATATTTAAAAAATAAAGACCATAAGGATATGAATGACAAATCAGCTCAGAACTAAAAACAAATTAAAAGAAAAAATAACAAAAAACATGTTAGCGATATCATTCTCATTTTGATTGATTGAGTCACATTTATGCAATTTATTTACTGATTCATTTTAGGTTGGAGTAACAAGTTTACAAACTTGCACTAATTCATTCCAATAACCTGAGCAAGTTTAGTTTGTGTACGGGATGTATCAAAATGATTGGTACCCATCGATTTTGATGTTTATTGAACAGCCTGCATCGTCGAAATCTAACATTGGATACTGGTACTCTTGAAATGTCCAGAATAATATATTTATGACTTGTTATACAGTTCACAAATTATGTGGATCATGTGTTGAATTTTGATGTGTCAGACTCATCCATTATCAATGGAAACTAATCATTTTGATACAGCTTGTATACTGCTGCCTAATGTATGGTATTCCATGTTCACAGTACTGTTTTGCATAAAACCAGATATGATTATGTACATATTTGAAAAATATTAAAGAACCAAGTCAACTACACTAATGCTTATGTTGTGTTTAATTGTGTGTCTATTTGATACCTAGTCTACTTTAGTAGACCCTTTTAACTTATCATCATTGTTATCTGGTGTTCCCTCTCTGTCCATGGGAAACGCTGTTTTTCCTATTCTGATTCACTCAACAGCTATTAATCTCTTTTTAAGTTGTGGCTCACTCTGAAAACTGCTCCCTGCCGAGAACCGCTGCCCTTTTAAAAGGGTCTATTAAAGTAGTTCTGCATTGTGAATTTTGAATGAAAACACAAAAAATTGGCTGTTCTATTGGAAATCCATACACCCCAAAGGACATGATCTTAATCTTATGCACAGGGAGTGTAAATTTCAAATGGGATTACCTGAATGGGTGACTCTGTTGATACACCCTGTGTGATAGATTAAGGTCCTGTCTTCCACAGGGGGTGTATGGATTTCAACTGGAATGACCCACTGATTTGTACAGATGTGCTTAAAGCCACACATTGGAATTCCTTGTTTCCCAGGAAAATGGTGTGTACATTTCACCTTGAGCACATGGATAATCTTACAATTATACCATTTTAACCCTCATGTGGCAATGACGTCAGTGTGCATGTCATTGATGCAACAGTACTTCAAATCACCAGTGTTCACTCAAAGCATTTTATGATGTGCGCGAAAAAAATAGCTGCCTCGGCGTGTTAACGTCACTGCCACATCAGGGTGGAAAATGGTCCAGGCACCTTTGCTCCATAACCACTAAGGTATAGGACATTTTTTGTTTTTGCTATAGCCCCTGAATGAAATGTATTTAATTATGTTTGTACTCGCTCAGGTAGGGGTGTGTGTGAATTTTACATCCGAACTAAGTGCTATTCTTTTTTTATGGGCATTTTAGTGTCTAAAATGACCCAAAATGAGAGTTTTTCAATATTGCTGTCCATTTCTAATCGACACCCTCATAGACTTTACATGTAATATAAAAAGGCTCATAAATATTTAATAGCACTTAGTTCGGATGTAAAATTCACACAAAATGCTTTTTGAGTGATTACAACGATGAAATTAAATACTTTTCATGCGAGTGCTATGTGGATTTTTTTAATGTATTCCTTGTACAATGAAATTTCACAATAAAATGTCCATTGGAAACAAAGGTGTAAGGTCCCTGGCCACCCAATAAGCACAACATAATAGGACTACAACTCATTTCCGCAACTGTATTTTCAAGTGATGCCTTTGGTGTGGTAGTCGGGTTCTGAAACCCCATATTTTTAACCCAAGATTATTGTCCACACAATGACCTATTTATTCAGAACATCTGTGACACCCTTGAACATTTTGAAATAAATGACCCAACATGATCCCATTGGTAGGTTTACACAGGGGTCACACAAAAGTGGTAAAAGTCAGGGGCTTAGAAACACAAGGCTTCATGTCCACTAAATCAGTATATCCAGACCCATATCCAGGTCAGAAATCAAGAGAGGTAATCTTGTGAATTTCAGTAATCAAATTTTAATCTAGAATGCGTTCATGGCGTTTCGACAGTATTTTTTGTGGGACATGAGAGCACCTCAGACGTATCGAATTGCATTCTGAATACGAAGCATGTCTTTCTGATATCAAATAATTTTCATTTTTTAAATTCACGATATAATACAAATTTTATGACAAATTATTAAAATTTGATATTTTTCAAATTTTTGATATAACAGTCCTCGAAATAAATTTTATAAATCTAATGATTTATTCTTAAAGTATATGTAGCTTTGAGGAAAAGCCGACGATCAATTGAAAATTTTGACCTTTTATATTGAAGATATGGATTTTTTTTTCCCAAAAAGACCTTTTTTTTTGGTTTTTTGGGAAAAAAATCCATATCTTCAATACGAAATGTCAACATTTTCAGGTATACCAGAACGATATTCAAATTTCACGATATCTTTGCTAAACGAATTAATCTGCAAGAAATTTTTTGTACACGAACATTCTGTATCCAGAGGCTTCCAGTGATATAAAAATCTCAACTTTTTTTGAGAAAAGTTGGGGGATGAGGCTGTGGATCACGAAATGCCCATTTAATCTATGGTAATATATAAAAGGAGTTAGAAAAAAATTATGTTGTTCGTACAATCAACTCCCGGAATCAACTATAATTTCGGAGTAAGATATGTATATTATAGGGGCAAAGACTACAACTACTGCACTGAAAGTTCAGCAACTCAAGGCAAGTAGTTATTGATTTATTGATCAAATATTGGTTTTCCCTCATTTTTGACTGTAACTCCGCAACTGTTGTCTGTGCTAAAATAAAATTTCCAGTGCAGTAGTTGTTGTCGTTGCCCCTATAATATACATATCTTAATTGTCACCAATGTGCTATAATTTTTGAGAAAAATGCAAAAATAGGCACAAAATTTGGCAGGGGTGTAGTACCCCCTTAAAGGACTACTTTTAATATTCATGTTACATTACAAGATGATCAAGAATACATCATTTGTAGGCCCTGTACGAAGAACATAAGAATATCGAGAAGGCCTTCACTTCTCTATGCAGTCTAAACGCAGGACAACCGTTCTTTTGTTCTGCTTAGTCGCGCTAAAAGTCGATCGATACATGTTAAAATCAGCACAATTCCGAGATACACCTTTTTGCTATGGAATTTATTTTCTCGGTCAAATATAAAGCACAATTTTTTTTTCTTCAGTAATGTCAAATAAAAACATAGTGCTTGGATGAACATTTTTTTTTAAAATCCTGGTGTTAAAATTAAGCATCAAATTGTGTCTTTTAGTGTGATATTTTTGATTTTTATAGGCCTTTAGTTCGCCCGTGAGCTTTTTGCAGAATTCATTTTTTAGCGTCTCAAACTAAATATAGTTTGCTAAAGAAAGATATTTCCCACCTCTGTAAAGCACATCGTGTGGGTCTATATATTATAGTTTTGTCAGAATTTCCGTTTTTATTTTACCCTTTTCCCCTCCATGCTCCGAAAATGTCAAACTTAGTACTTTACCTCGAGAACAACCAGCACAAATAATCGATATTTCAATTGTTGTCAACCCAGGTCCCTTTTCCATTGAAAACCAGGATTGCCTGACCAGCGATTTGGTAGCCCAAATCCCCAATTCTGGTAAATGAGGTGGATTTTGGACATTTGCTCCCGTGACAGCCTGCAATTTCAATTTATAGGGGCTATGGATTCCATGATTATGAAAACCATTTTGTCTGTTTGTTTGTTTGTTTGTTTATTTATTTACCTAGGATGAGGTCCATGGGAAAATCCACTGTCCAAACCTAGAAAAATTCGCGTGTTATTAGAGGGGATTTTAATTTTCTGTCCCTCCTATCTCCAGGTGAATTTTGAATGACCCCCCATCGCGGGTTGGCATTTTCATTACACCCTTCAGACTTGCGTTCGGGTTTGTGTAGGCCTATTTGTCATAATTTAGCGCTATAGGACCTACTTTCTAAATGTATAGCTATAGCCGTGCTATATAAATATTATAAGGTACCGGTATGTAATATTATGTAGGCCTATATGGGTGGGGTGGGTACTCAACACATTTGAACCATGACTTACAATGCAAGGCTCATTGTTACCATAAATGATTTTTCCTTTAGGTCATTATAATAGGTTGTTATAAACTTCCGTGTTTAACCTTGTATTGTTTTGGCTGCTTCATTATGACTTTCGGTGGGTTTAAGCAATTTCAAACAAACACAAACAAAAGGCACTATACCGAAACACTAGGTAATTTCTTTGCTATATTGAAGTTCTGGCAAAACTGTATCCAGGCCGGGCATCCAGAGATATCGATCCACAATGCTAGTATTTCACGTGTGGATTTGAAATTTTTTCAGCTGGTATTCAAAAATTATGGAATCAAAACGGAAATTCTGACAAAACTATAATATATAGACCCACACGATGTGCTTTACAGAGGTGGGAAATATCTTTCTTTAGCAAACTATATTAGTTTGAGACGCTAAAAATGAATTCTGCAAAAAGCTCACGGGCGAACTAAAGGCCTATAAAAATCAAAAATATCACACTAAAAGACACAATTTGATGCTTAATTTTAACACCAGGATTTAAAAAAATGTTCATCCAAGCACTATGTTTTTATTTGACATTACTGAAGAAAAAAAAAAATTTGCTTTATATTTGACCATGGAAGAAAGAGATGAGAAGGAACCACAACGACTTCGATCGGCCAAGTTTTAATCCGCTTATCCATTGACGCCTGAAAAGAAAAGCTATCAATGGTACTTACTTTCATGTATGATCCATTTACCGCGATCGATGCTTGGCGAAATCATTACTGAAAAAAACTATAACAAACCCATCCAAGAACAAACAAACGATCGTGTTGTGTAGAAAATGTCCTTTAACACATCGAAAAGGTCATCAAAATCGGCCGTTTATTTGCTGAGTTTCATCTTTAGCAAATAAGGTAAGATTTTGGTGACTTTTTCGATGAAAAATAGATGCAAAATGTTCTTAAATAATGCACAATGTTCCGGTTGAGTCCGGTACATGAAACCTGTTTAATTTAATAGTTTATATGTGTATAATCGTAACTAGCTAACTCGTTTCAGTGCCAAAGACTGCCAACTCTGAGAAAAAAAGTCATCAAAGTTCGGGAAAATTGGGCGACATGGAAGAAAAAGATGTAGGACATCAATGACCGATGATCACGTCACCAGAGAAAATCCTATAGAGTGCTTGCACGGAAGGTCATTAGTTCAAATCATCCTTCAGACACGCTCCAGAAGACATGCAAATACATAGAGTACAATACCAATCACCTATTTAACGCGGGGTATTGATCAAAGTAAATCCTCGTGAATAACAATGTCAATTAAATGTCGGTAAAGGGAGTGGACAAAGTGAATGTGTTCGTTGTGGTTCCTTCTTATCTCTTTCTTCCATGATTTGACCGAGAAAATAAATTTCATAGCAAAAAGGTGTATCTCGGAATTGTGCTGATTTTAACATGTATCGATCGACTTTTAGCGCGACTAAGCAGAACAAAAGAACGGTTGTCCTGCGTTTAGACTGTATGAGCGCGTTTATAGCGAGCCAGATTATCCGGTATTTAGCGTATAAGTACCGCGAAATCAATTGTTATTGCAGTATAATAAATCGTATTCAAAACATAAATGTGCCACCTGTGTTCATTCCCTGGTTCATTGAAGAAACCAAGTGATACTTTATTGTTATCTTGACTCATTAAACGCTTCATTACATGATAATAACCCAAATACACTGTAAAAAGTTTGCCGCTGAGAATCTTTTACATTAACTTACATATAGTCGGAACTTCTACCACACAAAACGTCTCATTATACCCCCTTTATAACCCAAAGATCTCATTGAAACCTACTTTATTCACACTGTGATAACCGACAGTGTATTCGCAGAAATGCTATATCTTATTTCTAAATTACCTTGCATGCATGCTTGCACCATATATAAAACTACCATACAATTTTAGAGTGTATATCGACTATAATTTTAACAATATTGAGTCCCTCCATTCCACGAGAACCACCTGCACAGTTTGAGAGGGTATAGTATAATGGTACTTGATATAACTCAACTGAAGCAAGACATTCTAACATCATCTTTGACCACGGATCCTGAAAATGACATCAATTCGTTAGCTGTGCAATATGACGCTGTCCTAAGAGAGCTGATGGACAAGCATGCTCCTCTGAAAACACGTACGCGGATTCTACGACCCCACTCACCGTGGTATTCGGATGATCTCCGTGCAAAAAAGCAAGAACTTCGTCGCAGTGAAAGGAAGTGGATCTCGTCAGGTCTTGAAGTTCACCGACAGATCTTCAATGACAAGTCAAAGCAATACAAGACTATGCTTGATTGTGCTAAAACAGCATTCCATAGATCTCAAATTTTGGATTGTGATCATAGCAACCTGTTCAAGGTGGTCAACAACATGTGTGTCGCTAAGGTTTCTAACGTGTTGCCATCTCATGACTCTTCTCAGACACTGGCTGACAACTTTGTCAAGTTCTTTGACGACAAAGTTAAGAACATTCGTCAGAACCTTGACTCTGTTCCATCTTCGGACACATCCTACGATTCGTCACATCCACATTGCGCAGTTGAGTTTGGTGGTTTCCACGCGTTAGCTGAAGACGATGTACGGAAATTGATCTCCAAAATGGCATCAAAAACTTGCTCACTAGACCCTATGCCAACGTGGATGTTGAAACTTTGTTTGAATGAATTGCTGCCTGTCATTACGCGTATTATCAACTATTCGCTCCTCTCTGGTGTCTTTCCAGATTGTTTCAAGATAGCGCATGTCATTCCATTGCTTAAAAAAGCAACGCTGGATGCTGAACAGCTGAAGAGTTATCGCAGTGTGTCCAATTTGAGCTTCATGTCGAAGGTTATGGAGAAAGCAGCTGCTGAACAGATTCAAGCATATCTCATCAATAATAACTTGTACTCTAACCTCCAGAGTGCCTACCGAAAGCACCACAGCACCGAATCGGCGTTGTTACGTGTCATGAATGATATTCTTCTTACTGTTGACAAGAGGGAGGACGCGGTACTTGTACTACTTGATCTCAGTGCCGCGTTCGACACTATTGACCACACAATCCTCCTCCATCGTCTGAAGCATCAGTATGGCATCACTGGTACCTCACTTTCGTGGTTTGAGTCATACATGCATGGACGTAAGCAAGCTGTCAAGATTGGTGACACTTTATCATCATTCTGTGATCTTACCTGCGGTGTCCCGCAAGGTTCGGTCTTTGGACCACAGATCTTCACGATGTATACAGCTCCCATCGAGAATGTTGTTAGAGATCATAAAGTCCAGGGAATGTTCTACGCGGACGACAGTCAGCTGTATGTGTCTTTCAATGCTGACAATAGGAATGATAATCTTGTAAAACTTGAGGCTTGTGTTAACGACATCAAGAAATGGACAGTTGAAAATAAACTCGCACTCAACGATGATAAGACTGAGGTCATCCATATACGCTCGCGCTACGTGGATTCTGACCCCATCGGTGACTTCAAAGTTGGTACATTTAATGTTCCAATTGCCTCGCAAGCAAAAGACCTCGGTGTTGTAGTCGACACGCACCTCACCATGACCTCGCACGTCAATCAAATCTGCAAAAAAGCTTGTCTTGCCATCAGGAAAATCGGCCGTATTAGGAAATACCTGGACAGAGAGAGCACAGAAAAACTTGTGCACGCTTTTGTTTCTTCTCAGCTTGATTGTGGAAATAGTTTATTGTTCGGTCTTCCTGAGTTCCAGCTAGCGAAGCTGCAACGTCTCCAAAACTCCGCGGCTCGGTTGGTAACACTTACCAAGCGACGCGAGCATATTTCACCAATTCTCCGTGATCTTCATTGGTTGCCGGTGAAAAGCAGGATCACATACAAACTTTTGCTGACAACATACAAAGCACTTCATGATCTCGCCCCAGCTTACATCCGGGAACTTGTCGTCATCAAAGATCCTGTTCGCTCGCTGAGATCTAACGTGGCTCCTCAACTTCATCATACATCTGTCAACACTGTCACCTACGGACAACGTTCATTCAAGTACGCCGCTCCCGAACTCTGGAATCAACTGCCACCACACATCAGAAATTCATCTTCACTTGCACTGTTCAAAAAGAAACTCAAAACTCATCTGTTCATACAACTCGACGCACCCTGACTCACGAACTTGAACTGAATTGTTTGTTTTTCCCCATGATTATATATATGTTTTAAAGTGTGAATAGTGTGTTTAATTTCGTGCAATAATGACTGAGTTATACATGTACTTGCAGAATTCTCCAGCTTTTTGCTGTTTTTAATATATAGTTCTTTTGTGTATAAGTTGTTTTTGTATTTTACTTGTTTTATAATAGTATTTGCTTAAGGTTATGTGTATTTTGTAATTAAGGTATTTTAAGGCTTTTCATATAATTATTTTGTAAAGCGCACTGTGACGCTCCGTGAAGTGCGCTTAATAAAAGTGTGTTATTATTATTATATTATTATTATGGTGTTACGTAGAATTATCATAAGTCAGTGCAAAATTTGCTACATTAGTGGAACCAAGGTTTTTTTGCACCCTTATACCCTAGGTAACAAGACCTGAGTTGGTTCCATTTTTTTCGAATGTGTCTTCGGCGACCATTTTGAAATTCAAAATGGCCACTATATTTAGCCTTTTTTAAGCCATATTTGTCCCGAAAGTGCACAAAGTCATATTTTTTTTAATGATTATTTATACTTTTGATTGTCAAAATCTACTAAGAACATAATTAGGATCATTTTCTAGAATCCAAGATGGCTGCCTAATCCAAAATGGCCGCCAATTTGTCTAAAATGTTCTGCCAGCTATAAGGACATTGATTTCTTTCCTTTTTTGCTGATTATTTTCACTACTGTTTCTGAGAATCCACTGAGAACTAATAACTTAATTTTGTCCATTGTCTCCAATCCAAGATGGCCTCTAAATCTAAAATGGCCGCCGTTTATTAAAATATAGTATACCGCTTTAGGCAATTACTATCATTGAGAGTAAAATACACGTATCTCATTTCTGTTACATATGGATAAGAAAATGATTGTAAACATCTTAAAGTAGTGCAACAACATTGTTTAAGGAGAATATAGGTGCATTTCACCTTTCAAAATGGCCGCCAAAATGTCTTGAAATTGGCTAAGATTAATATGCCAGCATTTATGCAATGAAATGCAGAAAATCGTGTTTTTAAAAGTTGAAATTTCAATATTGTAATTCAACTTCAGACATTTATGATAGAGCTGACCTTGAGGCATTTAAATGCCTAGTTGTCATCATCCATGTTATCAGTATTTTCAAGTTCCTCAGCACAGCTGTATTGGTACACTCTTCATCTGCTCCACAAGCACATGCTACTGTACAAGTCAGATTGTGTCGACGTCTGCAGGAACATCTTCTGGAGCATTCTTATTCCACATCCGTACCTAACAAGCTCGACAACAGACTCGGGAGCTATTGCAATGTCTGACAGGTTAGGTACTGGAATGTTATCTGCATCACTCGACCATCCTAGCTCGAACGGGTCTGGAATATTTGGATTTACCACAAGGTCTTGACTCCAAACATATGCTTGCATATGTGCCCGCGGAATGTGTTGATGCCACGCACCAGAAGTAATTGGAGGGATTTTATCAACCCCCCCTGGTTGGCTCTTGAATTGTTTCCATCTCAGTTTTTCATCTGTGTTAGCCTGAAGGTCATTTTTTTTGTGCCCATGAGCCTGCACAAAAACCTCTCACAGCCTGAACAACACTTTGATGTCCTAAGACGGATATGTATTGTTCACCTGTCCCCATAAGCATGGTTGTCTGAAGACCATGAACCGTGAGTCTTCGAAGAGCAAGGACCATAACACCTGTGTCTGGAATCTGGAACAGAATCTGGAACAATCTTCCTTCATCCATTAGGTCGTCCCAGTTACTACTTTCAAATGTAGCCTGAAAACCCATCTTTTTAACTATTGCTGATGTTGTTTCTTTTGCATGTTTTTTGTTTTCTTGTAGTCTTTAGTAGTAGCGTAAGTTTTTTTGTAAAGTGCAATGATCATTTCTTTGAAATTGCGCTATAAAAAAGCCGTTGTATGTATGTATGTATCTTGGGTCATGATATGGACATTCTTTCCAGCTTCAAAGATCTCTGCTGCATGTAGCATAATTAGAGTGTCTGCTTTCCTCTTGTGTACTTAACACCTGTCGTTGTCTGAACATCATTCATGTTGCTTTTCACATGCTGATGTGTTACAGTGACTATGAAGGTTGCCGTGTCATCTTTGATAATTATGGAAGAGAAAACTCAATCAAAGATATAATCAGACGTCGCAAGTTAGGAGTCCAATCACCAGCGAGAGCCTACATTGTTGCTGACACAACCCCCATCCATGACTCAAAGCTATTTTTGGCTAACAATGAAACTAAGGACACCCTCGCAATCTACCTGGCAAACAAAGTTTTGAAGCTGAAGATTCCAGTAGTCACTGTAACACGTCTGCATGTGAGAAGCAACATGAATCATGTTCAGCCATCGACAGGTTTTAGTACACAAGAGGAAGCAGACACTCTAATCATGCTACATGCAGCAGAGATCTCTGAAGCTGGACAGAACGTCCATATCATGACCCAAGATACAGGTGTTATGGTCCTTGCTCATCGAAGACGAACGGTTCTTGGTCTTCAGACAATCATGTGTATGGGAACAGGTGACAAGAAGGAAAATCTTGCTGAAACCAATACATATCCGTCTTGGGGCATCAAAAGCAGGATGCGACACATGTGGACATATCAGAGGTATAGGCAAGAAGACTGCCTTCAATGCCTTCACTGAAGCAACACCTGAAGGACTCACGGCACTGAGTCAACTTGGTGATGCAGAAATGCCATCTCAAAGTGTTATTTCAGGCTGTCAGAGGTTTTGTGCAGGCTCATGGGCACAAAAAATGACCTACAGGCCAACACAGTTGAAAAACTGAGATGGAAACGCTTCAAGAGCCAACCAGGGGGGATTGATAAAATCCCTCCTTCTTCCGGTGCTTGGCATCAACACATTCTGTGGGCGCATATGCAAGCATATATTTGGAGTCAAGGCCTTGTGGTAAATCCAAATATTCCAGACCGTTCAAGCTAGGATGGTCGAGTGATGCAGATTATAGGTCTGTCACACTACAACGGACTGGATCAACGTACATCACCGAATACAAAAATATTTTATTCGGTGGAAAAATCACCAGTCCGGCAGAAGATTCGGTGGGATTTTGGGTCCGATTCCAGTTCGTCTCTCTATGCGTTGTGGCCGCTAATAATCCTGCAGGCGTCTTATATCCGATCGTTCAACGTCCGACAAATGACCGGATTAGGGGGTCCGATTCCCGTTCGTTTCTCTATGCGTTGTGGTCGCTAATAATCCTGCAGGCGTCTTATATTCGATCGTTCAACGTCCGACAAATGACCGGATTTGGGGGTCAACGTCCGACAAATGTCCGGATTTGGGGTCCGATTCCCGTTCGTCTCTCTATGCGTTGTGGCCGCTAATAATCCTGCAGGCGTTTTATATTCAATCGTTCAACGTCCGACAAATGACCGGCGAATCCGTGGCATGTGGCACCAACAGGGACGTCCACCCTATCAGAAAAGTGGGGGAGGAGAGGGTGTTTGAGAGGGTTTTTGACCCCTTAGAGGCAGTGACGTAGCAAGCACTTTTTCAGAGGGTGAACAAAGTGGGGAAAGACAACTTTTAAGGGGAAAACTTTGACGAAAATGGTCAAATATTGGCTAATAAGTATAAAAGGGCTACAAAGCTGATATATCAGGGCAACCAGCTTCCGAGGGCAATAGAGGTGAGAAACCTTTGGACAATGAAGGCCCAATTGAAGCCATTTATCATTTTTTGGATCAATTTTAGCACTATTATTGGGTACTATTTTAGTTTGAAACAGCCGCAAATGGGTAACACGAAAGCCTAATTGAAGCCATTGAAAAGTTTTCACCATTATTGTATAATATAAACAATTGTTTTAAAAATAACACGTGGATGTCCATAGCAGAAGCAAAAAGGAAGACTTGTCCATTTTTCAAAATGAAGGTCCAATTGAAGCCGTTTACATGGGGACTGTAGGGCCTATTTACATTATTAGGCCTAGGCCTATTGTGTAAAAATTTAGTTTTAAAAATGGAAAATTTGGAAAATTGTTTTTGGTGCATCATTTTTACATTATTATTGCCTTAAACAAAAAACAAAGAAGGCCCGAACTGAATTTGCAAAATTTAAAATGTTACACTGATCCACTAACACTTAGATATAAGACTTAAGTAATAGATCTAAGTCCGTCTTAAATACTGACTTTGGTGACAAAATGTCACGGGCCCTACATATCGACGGGCCGGCAGTAATTTTCACAGGCTTTTGGGCCAAGGAACCACATTTAAGCACTGCCTATAATAATCACAGGCCTATACTTAGGCTTACTATATACTATCTTGGGCCTACTCAATAACGTACAATTTAACCTTTTCCATGTTTTCTCTTCTTTTTTCTTTCTTGTCAATCACTAAAACTGGTAGGAATTTGATATTGCGTCCTCTACCCTTCAGAAAGTGCCCTCCCTCAATACTACTTACATGCATAGGCCTACTAAATTACGTGCAATTTAACTTTTTCTCTTCTCTCTTCAATTTTTCTCACTTTCTTTTCTTTTTATCTCCTTTCCCCTTTTTTCTACTTGTCAGTCACTAAAGTACTGGGGAAATATGATATTGCGTCACACACCCTACAGAAAGTCCCACCCCCCATGATCGATGCACATGTTCGCCATAGGCCTACATCCGGCACAAACGCCTGCGAAACCTTGCAAACACCTGCGGTATATAAACGAAAGAATAACGAACAAACCCAGGGTATATATCAGAACAGTACGAACACACATCGGACAACTTCCGGACATGTGTATTCGGCACACTCCGTTTCAAGTTTTGTGCATGCACAAAACTTGAAACGTATTGTCGACGGACTAAACAAACATCACCTAACACGAAACGCATTTGGCGGATAATAGCAGGACATATGAAGAACATAAAACGAACATTGACGAACACTAACGGATTTGCTAAAATACCATCCGTTTCTTATACGGAAGACCGATCCGGTGTAGTGTGACACTAACACGGTCTGGGTCAACGTACATCACCGAATGCAAAAATATGCTATCCGGTGGTGAAGGCCTCACAGGAACGTATTTGCAACGAACACGGGCCGAGTGCAACGAACAAAGAACGAACATGAACGAAAGGAGAGCGAACAAACTCCGGCAATATGCAGCACCATACGAACACACATCGGATAAATACCGAACATGTGTATTCGGTACACTCCGTTTCAAGTTTTGTGCATGCACAAAACTTGCCGACGGACTTAACGAACATCACCTAACACGAAACGCATTTGGCGGATGATAGCAGGACATAAAAAGAACATAAACGATCATTGACGAACAACAACGGATTTACTAAAATACCATCCGTTTCTTGTACGGAAGACCTATTCGGTGTAGTGTGACAGGCGCATTACATTCCAGTACCTATTCTGTCAGACATTGCAATAGCTCCCGAGTCAGTTGTAGAGCTTGTTAGGTGCGGATGTGGAATAAGCAAATGCTCCAGAAGATGTTCCTGCAGACAGCATGTGCTTGTGGAGCAGATGAAGATTGTACCAATACAGATATGCTGAGGAACTTGAAAATACTGATAACATAGATGATGACAACTAGGCATTAAAATGCCTCAAGGTCAGTTCTATTATAAACGTCTAAAGTTGAATTACAATATTGAAATTTCAACTTTTTAAAATGCGATTTCAAGATACTTTAGTGGCCATTTTGAAAGGTGAAATACACATATATTCTCCTTAAACAATGTTGTTGCACTATTTAAGATGTTTAGAATCATTCTCTTATCCATATCTGACAGAAATGAGATACATGTATTTTACTCTCAATGATAGTAATTGCCTAAAGCGGTATGCCATATTTTAATAAAAGGCGGCCATTTTGGATTTAGAGGCCATCTTGGATTGGAGAAAATGGACCAAATTAAGTTTCTATTTCTCAGTGGATTCTCAGTGAATAAAGCAGCAAAAAAGGAAAGAAATCAATGTCCTTATAGCTGGCAGACCATTTTAGACAAATTGGCGGCCATTTTGGATTTGGCAGCCATCTTGGATTCTAGAAAATGATCCTAATTATGTTCTTAGTGGATTTGACAATGAAAAGTATAAATAATCAGTAAGAAAAATATGACTTTGTGCACTTTCGGGACAAATATGGCTTAAAAAGGTTAAATATAGTGGCCATTTTGAATTTCAAAATGGCCGCCGAAGACACATTCGAAAAAATGGAACCAACTCAGGTTTTGTTTGTAGGGTATTTAGAAGCTAAAAGCATTGATTTCACTAATGTAGCAAATTTTGCACTGGGTTACGTAACACCATGTACTAGTAACTGAGTTTACCAGATTCGCGAAGTATAAAACTTCTAAAGCGGATTTTGACACTAACTGGCGTTCTACTGGTGGTCAAATTGACTCGGAATCTAAGCAGAAGTGGGTAAAAAACTTGTCTGATAGATCGCTGAGTGCAAGTGAAGTGTCAGTTTTAGCGAAAGGATTTAACTTTGCTGTGACTCCTAATAAAGTTCCAATCGCTGATATTGTCACTGCCACAGCGACTGCGATCAATCAATCAAGCTAAGCTAGATCTACTATTTCCATGGCTAGATCAATCTAAAGCTGAAAGCCGCGGCATAAGGTTAGCACTACTTTCACATTTATGCCAAACTCACACCACCAACATGACCAAGGAAAAAAGAAAAGCACTTGATGAGTTGGCTAAGGACAAGGACATTTGTCATCGTGCCAGCGGGGGCCAGCGGACAAAGACAAGTGTGTTGTAGTTTTAAATACATCGGACTACGATAAGAAATGACAACTCCTTCTGAAAGACAAAAAGACCTATATAAGTCTATCGGCTACAACGTATCCTACCAGCGGTTACTTTATTAGGAGAACTCAACTCTCTTCATTCCGGTTCTGACTAATATGATTAATGTGTCTTTTACGGCTGGAGTGTTTCCGACTTCCTTTAAACAGGCGATTATTTCTCCAATAATAAAGAAACCAACATTGGACGCAAATACATTACAGAACTATCGGCCAGTGTCGAACATAAAAGCTGTGGCAAAAATCATGGAAATGGCAGCGGCAACTCGCTTAAATGAACATATCAACAGAAACAATCTTTCTGAAAAGTTTCAATCCGCTTATAAACCAGCTCATTCAACTGAAACCGCTCTCCTCCGGGTAAAAAGCGACATAGCGTCTGCTATTGACAAACAACATGCTGTTCTTCTTGTAATGCTCGACCTTTCGGCGGCGTTTGACACGCTTGACCATGTCATTTTAATCAATAGACTTCGTGAGACCTTTCATATCAAAGGTAACGCCTTGAACTGGTTTGATACATATCTCAGGAATCGCTCAAGCAGAGTTTGCCTATCTGGTACATTTTCTGACAATCATATCATGGAATTTGGAGTGCCACAGGGATCCATATTGGGACCGTTGGGATACAATGCCTACACTCACCCGATTGGAGAACTTCTTCGTGCAAACGGTGTCTGCTTTCACATCTACGCCGACGACACGCAGATTTACATAAGCTTTGATCCGAGAGTAGACGGAGCGTGTCAACTTGCCTTGAAGAAACTACAATCCTGCGTGTCTGAAATCAAGCAGTGGATGACTTTAAACAAATTGCAGCTAAACGAGGCTAAAACCGAGTTCTTTGTTGCTGTTTCTTCAGGGTTTGCTGCCCGACTCAATAACATCACTCTGACTCTTGGTAATGTAACAATAACACCTACTAAGTCTTTGCGGAACCTTGGCATCGTATTCGACCCTCCGTTGAGTATGAAAGTCCAAATTTCTTCCATCATTAAATGTGTTAGCTATCATCTCCGGAATTTGTCACGCATCCGCCGTTACTTAACACAAGATGCTTGTAAACTTGCTGTTCAGTCGCTCATTTTCTCCCGGATTGACTATGGTAATGCTTTGCTCTATGGTGCCAATGAAGGTGACTTAACGCGTTTGCAACGCCTTCAGAACAGGGCCGCCAGATTAATTATGCTTGTTGGCCGAGACCATCCCAGTGCTCCTTTACTACGTCTCCCTCATTGGCTACCAATTCGTGAACGTATCAAGTTTAAACTACTGGTCTACGTGTTCAAATGCCTCCATTCACAATCTCCATCATATCTTCAAGAACTGATCTCGGTTAAAACATCTGCTTATGCCACACGTTCGTCAAAGGACAAAACACTTCTATCTCAGCCAAAAACCAAGACACGTACCGGTGATCATTCATTTGAATCATGTGCACCCCGGTTATGGAACACTCTACCTCGTGACATCAGGGAAGCTGGTACACTCCAGCTTTTCAAAGCAAATCTGAAAACATACCTATTCAAATAGTTTTTATCATGCTCTTATCCAATTGTCTTGACATATATTATGCTTTGTATTGTTTGTATTAGTTTCATGTAGCTGTATATATTCTTTTGTAAAGCGCTCCGTTCTTTGTGGGGCGCTCAATAAATGCCTATTATGTTATGTTATGTTACAGGAAACAGGTTACAGAATATATAGTTCATTCGCAGGGAGCTATTGACGTCAGCTTAAAATATAGACTGGCCCCTCCGGCCCTCCCACAGTACGGTGTCCCAACATTCTACGGTTTACCGAAAGTGCACCTTAAAGAACACTCAGGATTTTGTTCATAAAATCCAGGACAGGGAATGAGATCATCACATCCATGGAAATAGTAGCTACTATTCCCATGTCACATCATACGACGTGACCGCTCTATTCACATCCATTCCTCCCGACGATGCTATAAAAGTTGCCAAAGAATATCTCAAAAAGGACAAGACGCTAGGTGACCGAATGAATTTATCGGTGGACCAAATCATTGAACTCTTAACCATCTGTCTCAAGACCACGTATTTCTCATAACAACAATAATGGTATCATGGAAGCCATTTGGGAGATAGTGGAGCAGTCAGCCATCAACAAAAAAGGGGGACTGACTCCGCTTTCAACTGCCGCACGCCTGGGACCAAGCTTTGCAAAATCTTCCCAGTCGCTTGTCACGTGACCAATCAGATGCCTGATGAAGTTCGGAGTTACCGGACGCAACTGTCACATGTAAGTTGCAAATTTCATTTGTTTGTTTGTTTGTTCAAACGGTCGCTCCGTGTGGAAACACGCCTGGATCCTGATGGGACCAGGCTCAAACAAAAACTAAAAAGCCTATAATAGCATGCTGGCCTGTATGGAAAGAGAGAAGTGAGAAACAGATTTGAAGACAAAGAACAAGGAAAACAAGGCCACTCCCAACGATTTTACTGTCAGCCCATGGGTCAAGAGAAAGGAAGCGGTTAATCCAATCTCAACTGCCACTATGTGCCCTCTCTGGCTTTGTATTTCCAGAATTCGATTTAGCCTTACCATAAACACAGAATCATCTGCTGTCAAAAAACGCGCTCAAAGCCTAGCTACCGGCTGCAACATTTTCTCGACACTCGCAGACGGCTTTACGGGCTTTTAAATAAAACAACACATCAAATATTTCACAAATTTAGAAAGCGTCTGTTAGGAAAGTTTGTTTTGATGTTTTTTTTAAATTTTTTTATTTGTTTACTTGTTAGTTTTTTCCGCTATCTAGTCAAGATAGTATTAATTTGTAAAATACAAAGAAATTGAGAAAAGTTGATATTGTTAGGTCTATCTACTGATGATAGCATTTTTACACCTAATGAAATAATACAAAAAACGGCTATCTTCTGAAGATAGCATTGTGGGCCTAAAAAAACGACAGAAACTATTAAGAAAACGTCTGTTAGGAAAGTTTGTTTTGATGTTTTTTGTTATTTGTTTGCTTGTTAGTTTTCCGCTATCTACTCAAGATAGTATTTATTTGTAAAATACAAAATATTGAGAAAGGTTATATAATTATATTTTCTTAGGCCTATCTACTGATGATAGCATTTTAAACCTTATGAAATAATACAAAAAAGAAGGAAATCACACGACTTAGCATGAGACGAGTCGGAAAGATCATTTGGTATATTCTTTTATATTTCATGTATGCATGTTTGTCTGTCTGTTTGTTTGTTTTTTTATCCTTTTACGGTGCAATTTGTAAATCACCCGTTGCGACATCCACCATCTTCTGTGAACACGCGTACGCGTGAGCCCACTTACGATCTGCATTATTTACGATCTGCATCATTTTCTCGCAACGCGCTCGCAAACGGCTATCTTCTGAAGATAGCATTGCGGGCCTAATAAAACGACAAAAAATATTAAGAAAACGTTTGTTAGGAAAGTTTGCTTTTATGTTTTTTGTTATTTGTTTGCTTGTTAGTTTTCCGCTATCTACTCAAGATAGTATTTATTTGTAAAATACAAACAAATTGAGAAAGGTTGAATAACTATATTTTATTTTGTTATTCCTATCTACTGATGATAGCCGTTTTTGTATTATTTCATTAGGTTTAAAAATGCTATCTTCTGAAGATAGCATTGCGGGCCTAATAAAACGACAGAAAATATTAAGAAAACGTCTGTCAGGAAAGTTTGTTTTTGATGTTTTTTGTTTGCTTGCTTGTTAATGTTTCCGCTATCTACTCAAGATAATATTTATTTGTAAAATACAAACAAATTGAGAAAGGTTGAATAACTATATTTTATTTTGTTATTCCTATCTACTAATGATAGCCGTTTTTTGTATTATTTCATTAGGTTTAAAATGCTATCTTCTGAAGATAGCATTGCGGGCCTAATAAAACGACAGAAAATTGTAAGAAAACGTCTGTTAGGAAAGTTTATTTTGATGTTTTTTGTTATTTGTTTGCTTGTTATTTTTCCGCTATCTACTCAAGATAGTATTTATTTGTAAAATACAAAGAAATTGAGAAAGGTTGAATAATTATATTTTGTTAGGCCTATCTACTGATGATAGCATTTTTAAATCTAATGGCAAACGGCTATCTTCTGAAGATAGCATTGTGGGCCTAAAAAAACGACAGAAAATATTAAGAAAACGTCTGTTAGGAAAGTTTGTTTTTATGTTTTTTGTTATTTGTTTGCTTGTTAGTTTTCCGCTATCTACTCAAGATAGTATTTATTTGTAAAATACAAAGAAATTGAGAAAGGTTGAATAATTATATTTTGTTAGGCCTATCTACTGATGATAGTATTTTTAAACCTAATGAAATAATACAAACAAAAACGGCTACGGCTATCTTCTGAAGATAGCATTGCGGGCCTAAAAAAACGACAGAAAATATTAAGAAAACGTCTGTTAGGAAAGTTTATTTTGATGTTTTTTGTTATTTGTTTGCTTGTTATTTTTTCCGCTATCTACTCAAGAGAGTATTTATTTGAGAAAGCATTGCGGGCCTAATAAAACGACAGAAAATATTAAGAAAACGTCTGTCAGGAAAGTTTGTTTTTGATGTTTTTTGTTTGCTTGCTTGTTAATGTTTCCGCTATCTACTCAAGATAGTTTTTATTTGTAAAATACAAAGAAATTGAGAAAGGTTGAATATGTTTTGTTAGGCCTATCTACTGATGATAGCATTATTTTGTAAACCTACTGAAATACATAAAAAGAAGGAAATCATAAGACTTAGCATGAGACGAGTCAGAAAGGTCATTTGGCAGCCCATATTCTTTTTATATTTCATGTTTGTTTGTAGGTATGTCTGTTTGTTTGTTTTTTATCTACTCAATTTACGGTGCAATTTGCAAATCATCCGTTGCGACATGCATTTTACGGCTTGCTTGCATCATTTACGATCTGCATCATTTACGATCTGCATCATTTACGATCTGCATCATTTTCTCGCAACGCAACGCGTATACACGGGCGCAAATGGCTATCTTCTGAAGATAGCATTGCGGGCCTGATAAAACAATAATTACAGAAAATATTGCACAAATTTAGAAAACATCTGTCAGGAAAGTTTGTTTTTGATGTTTTTTGTTTGCTTGCTTGTTAATGTTTCCGCTATCTACTCAAGATAGTATTTATTTGTAAAATAAAAAGAAATTAAAAAGGTTGAATAATTATATTTTGTTAGGCCTATCTACTGATGATAGCATTTTTAACCATAATGAAATAATACAAAACACGGCTATCTTCTGAAGATAGCATTGCGGGCCTACTAAAACGACAGAAAATATCAAGAAAACGTCTGTTAGGAAAGTTTATTTTGATGTTTTTGTTATTTGTTTGCTTGTAATTTTTCCGCTATCTACTCAAGATAGTATTTATTTGTAAAATACAAACAAATTGAGAAAGGTTGAATAATTATATTTTGTTAGGCCTATCTACTGATGATAGCATTTTAAACCTAATGAAATACTACAAAAAAGCATGAAATCACGAGACTTAGCATGAGACGAGTCAGGAAGATCATTTGGTATATTCTTTTATATTTCATGTATGTTTGTCTGTCTGTTTGTTCGTTTTTTTTATCCCTTTACGGTGCAATTTGCAAATCACCCGTAGCGACATCCATCATCTTCTGTGAACACGCGTACGCGTGAGCCCACTTACGATCTGCATCATTTACGATCTGCATCATTTTCTCGCAACGCGCTCGCAAACGGCTATCTTCTGAAGATAGCATTGCGGGCCTAATAAAACGACAGAAAATATTAAGAAAATGTTTGTTAGGAAAGTTTGTTTTTATGTTTTTTGTTGTTTGTTTGCTTGTTATTTTTCCGCTATCTACTCAAGATAGTATTTATTTGTAAAATAAAAAGAAATTGAGAAAGGTTGAATAATTATATTTTGTTAGGCCTATCTACTGATGATAGGCCTAGCATTTTTTAATCTAATGAAATAATACAAAAAAAACAAAAAAAAAACGGCTACGGCTATCTTCTGAAGATAGCATTGAGGGCAAAGAAAAAAGACAGAAAATATTAAGAAAACGTCTGTTAGGAAAGTTTTTTTTTATATTTTTTGTTATTTGTTTGCTTGTTATTTTTCCGCTATCTACTCAAGATAGTATTTATTTGTAAAATAAAATGAAATTGAGAAAGGTTGAATAACTATATTTTATTTTGTAATTCCTATCTACTGATGATAGCCGTTTTTTGTATTATTTCATTAGGTTTAAAAATGCTATCTTCTGAAGATAGCATTGCGGGCCTAATAAAACGACGGAAAATATTAAGAAAACGTCTGTTAGGAAAGTTTTTTTTTGTTTATGTTTCCCTTGTTAGTTTTCCGCTATCTACTCAAGATACTATTTATTTGTAAAATACAAAGAAATTGAGAAAGGTTGAATAATTATATTTTGTTAGGCCTATCTACTGATGATAGCATTTTTAACCATAATGAAATAATACAAAACACGGCTATCTTCTGAAGATAGCATTGCGGGCCTACTAAAACGACAGAAAATATCAAGAAAACGTCTGTTAGGAAAGTTTATTTTGATGTTTTTTGTTATTTGTTTGCTTGTAATTTTTTCCGCTATCTACTCAAGATAGTATTTATTTGTAAAATACAAACAAATTGAGAAAGGTTGAATAATTATATTTTGTTAGGCCTATCAACTGATGATAGCATTTTAAACCTAATGAAATACTACAAAAAAGAAGGAAATCACGAGACTTAGCATGAGACGAGTCAGGAAGATCATTTGGTATATTCTTTTATATTTCATGTATGTTTGTCTGTCTGTTTGTTTGTTTTTTATCCTTTTACGGTGCAATTTGCAAATCACCCGTAGTGACATCCATCATCTTCTGTGAACACGCTTACGCGTGAGCCCACTTACGATCTGCATCATTTACGATCTGCATTATTTTCTCGCAACGCGCTCGCAAACGGCTATCTTCTGAAGATAGCATTGCGGGCCTAATAAAACGACAGAAAATATTAAGAAAACGTTTGTTAGGAAAGTTTGTTTTTATGTTTTTTGTTGTTTGTTTGCTTGTTATTTTTCCGCTATCTACTCAAGATAGTATTTATTTGTAAAATACAAAGAAATTGAGAAAGGTTGAATAATTGTATTTTGTTAGGCCTATCTACTGATGATAGCATTTTTAAATCTAATCAAATAATACAAAAAAAAAAAAAAAAAAAAAAAAAAGAAAGAAGAAAAACGGCTACGGCTATCTTCTGAAGATAGCATTGCGGGCCTAAAAAAAAGACAGAAAATATTAAGAAAACGTCTGTTAGGAAAGTTTTTTTATATATTTTTTGTTATTTGTTTGCTTGTTATTTTTCCGCTATCTACTCAAGATAGTATTTATTTGTAAAATAAAATGAAATTGAGAAAGGTTGAATAACTATATTTTATTTTGTAATTCCTATCTACTGATGATAGCCGTTTTTTGTATTATTTCATTAGGTTTAAAAATGCTATCTTCTGAAGATAGCATTGCGGGCCTAATAAAACGACGGAAAATATTAAGAAAACGTCTGTTAGGAAAGTTTATTTTGATGTTTTTTGTTATTTGTTTGCTTGTTATGTTTTCCGCTATCTACTCAAGATAGTATTTATTAATAAAATACAAACAAATTGAGAAAGGTTGAATAATTATATTTTGTTAGGCCTATCTACTGATGATAGCATTTTAAACCTAATGAAATACTACAAAAAAGAAGGAAATCACGAGACTTAGCATGAGACGAGTCGGAAAGATCATTTGGTATATTCTTTTATATTTTTGCAAATCACCCGTAGCGACATCCATCATCTTCTGTGAACACGCGTACGCGTGAGCCCACTTACGATCTGCCCCAGACAAACAAGTACCTAGACCTATGACTTTGGTTCGCGTAGTGAAGTCAACACTGCTTAGCAACGATTTTGACAAGGACGCAACCCGGACGCAAACAAGCAGACATGTTCGCGTCTACATAACATGTTGCATTTGACGCGGGCGATAACGGCGCAGCAATCACGCAAACGATCGCGTTTTTCGTTCCAGACATGAACGCTTATTTCTACGCGTCCGACCACCTGACCAAAATCACCTTGGATACGTGGCTTCACCTACTGCCATGGTTAGGGATGGGCTAGCCTGAATCCTTCCAGACCCAGAATTGCGGTGCCTTTTATTACCAACAATCCTTCACGTTGCCTTATTCAGGGCCTGAATTCGTAACACGAAAAATTTTGGTGCACTTTTTCGAAATCGTGCTCCACGAGCATGCGCAGTAGGAAACTTTTTCTCATAGTCTCCAACACCGCCAGTTTTGTTCCGCTCAAACCATGGTACACCACTGTATGAAATAGATTAATAAACACATATTACTTAGGCCCTATTGCTCGAGAAATTAGGCAAAATAATGCACTTGCGCTGATGTCGATTCGTCTAATTTTGTCTCCCCCCTTCGGGGCTCATGCATTATACGCACCAACATCAGCGCACATGCATTATTTTGTCTCCCCTTCGGGGCTTGTGCATTAGATGTGCAACATCAGCGCATATGCATTATTGTGTCTAATTTCTCGAGCAATAAGTAATGCGCATTTATAATTACCTATAATTATTGCGCCCCAGGCCTTGCCGTTTGACTTTGAGGTGAGCGATCGCTCTCGCTCGCCACCGCTCGCCCCCCGCCCAAAATTTCTAGTGAGCGATTTTCCACTCGCCATGGACACTAAATATTACTCGCTGCGAATCTCACAAAATCAGCCAGCGAATTAAGTGTTTAAATTAAAACGATTTAGAAAGGTACAAATATTAGTGCCTTTCGCGTGCATTTGAATGTGAATTTTAAAACCGAAACTCTATTTGATTATACCCCAATAAGTGTATTGTGAAAATTCAACCATTCGCGTACCATCATGCTAGCGAGTGATTAACCACTCGGCTTTAAAATCTAGACAGCAAGGCCTGGCGCTCAACTGCGTGCATGCCATATCAAATCAATTGTCATTGATACAGGTTGTTTATGACTGATGTTTTTTCGTGGCCTGATCCCGGGCCTGGCCTAGCCTACAATATATAAAAGCGTGAATCAGTCATGAGTCACGACACTGCTCTTGTTTACGGTGTAATAGGTCTGTCACACTACGACGGACTGGATCAACGTACATCACCGAATACAAAAATATTTTATTCGGTGGAAAAATCACCAGTCCGGCAGAAGATTCGGTGGGATTTTGGGTCCGATTCCCGTTCGTCTCTCTATGCGTTGTGGCCGCTAATAATCCTGCAGGCGTCTTATATCCGATCGTTCAACGTCCGACAAATGACCGGATTTGGGGTCCGATTCCCGTTCGTTTCTCTATGCGTTGTGGCCGCTAATAATCCTGCAGGCGTCTTATATTCGATCGTTCAATGTCCGACAAACGACCGGATTTAGGGGTCCGATTCCCGTTCGTCTCTCTATGCGTTGTGGCCGCTAATAATCCTGCAGGCGTCTTATATTCAATCGTTCAACGTCCGACAAATGACCGGCGAATCCGTCGCATGTGGCACCAACAGGGACGTCCACCCTATCAGAAAAGTGGGGAGGAGAGGGTGGTTGAGGGTTTTTGACCCCTTAGAGGCAGTGGCGTAGCAAGCACTTTTTCAGAGGGTGAACAAAGTGGGGAAAGACAACTTTTAAGGGGGAAAACTTTGACGAAAATAGTCAAATATTGGCTAATAAGTACAAAAGGGCTACAAATCTTATATATCAGGGCAACCAGCGTCCGGGGGCAATAGAGGCTAGAAACCTTTGGACAATGAAGGCCCAATTGAAGCCATTTGTCATTTTTTTGGATCAATTTTAGCACTATTATTGGGTACTATTTTAGTTTGAAACAGCCGCAAATTGGTGAAACGAAAGCCTAATTGAAGCCATTGAAATGTTTTCACCATTATTGTATTATAAACAATTGCTTTCAAAATAACACGTGGATGTCCATAGCAGAATTTGCATGGGGACTGTAGGGCCTATTTACATTATTAGGCCTAGGCCTATAAAAATTTAGTTTTAAAAATGGAAAATTTGGAAAATTGTTTTTGGTGCATCATTTTTACACTATTATTGCCTTAAACAAAAACAAAATGAAGGCCCGAACTGAATTTGCAAAATTTAAAATGTTACACTGGTCTACTGATGACACTTTGATATAAGACTTCAGACTCGTAATTTCAGGTAAGGATTGATATGTTAAAGTCAGTAATAGACCTAAGTCCGTCTTAAATATTGACTTTGGTGACAAAATGTCACGGGCCCTACATATCGACGGGCCGGCAGTAATTTTCACAGGCTTTTGGGCCAAGGAACCACATTTAAGCACTGCCTATAATAATCACAGGCCTATACTTAGGCTTACTATATACTATCCTGGGCCTACTCAATAACGTACAATTTAACCTTTTCCATGTTTTCTCTTCTTTTTTCTTTCTTGTCAATCACTAAAACTGGTAGGAATTTGATATTGCGTCCTCTACCCTTCCGAAAGTGCCCCTCCCTCAATACTACTTACATGCATAGGCCTACTAAATTACGTGCAATTTAACTTTTTCTCTTCTCTTCTCTCTTCAGTTTTTCTCACTTTCTTTTCTTTTTCTCTCCTTTCCCCTTTTTCTACTTGTCAGTCACTAAAGTACTGGGGGAAATATGATATTGCGTCACACACCCTTCAGAAAGTCCCCCCCCCATGATCGATGCACATGTTCGCCATAGGCCTACATCCGGCACAAGCGCCTGCGAAACCTTGCAAACACCTGCGGTATATAAACGAAAGAATAACGAACAAACCCAGGGTATATACAGAACAGTACGAACACACATCGGACAACTTCCGAACATGTGTATTCGAGCACACTCCGTTTCAAGTTTTGTGCATGCACAAAACTTGAAACGTATTGTCGACGGACTTAACAAACATCACCTAACACGAAACGCATTTGGCGGATAATAGCAGGACATATGAAGAACATAAAACGAACATTGACGAACACTAACGGATTTGCTAAAATACCATCCGTTTCTTATACGGAAGACCGATCCGGTGTAGTGTGACACTAACACGGTCTGGGTCAACGTACATCACCGAATGCAAAAATATGCTATCCGGTGGTGAAGGCCTCACAGGAACGTATTTGCAACGAACACGGGCCGAGTGCAACGAACAAAGAACGAACATGAACGAAAGAAGAGCGAACAAACTCCGGCAATATGCAGCACCATACGAACACACATCGGATAAATACCGAACATGTGTATTCGGTACACTCCGTTTCAAGTTTTGTGCATGCCGACGGACTTCACGAACATCACCTAACACGAAACGCATTTGGCGGATGATAGCAGGACATAAAAAGAACATAAAACGATCATTGACGAACAACAACGGATTTACTAAAATACCATCCGTTTCTTGTACGGAAGACCTATTCGGTGTAGTGTGACAGGCGCATAAAAGATGGCCTTGTAAACCATGCACATTATACGTGAAAATAATTGAAATAACTTCAGCTTTTATACTTTACATTGTTTACCACCAGTGCCACTGCACCGCACCGTGAATGCCGAGGCTGTGCATAGTCAGTGCATCCATGTCACTGTGGTCTGAGCGGGGTCTGTGGCGACGATCTTTCCTTCTCAAAATCAAGTTAAATATTGCGATCTGACGGTGTGCAATGGACTCAATATGTTACAAAACCACAAAAGTTTCACCATGATGACTAAAAATCGTGCAAAGTTGATTATTTTGGTTTAAAAATGGGAAAATTGTAGAAACTACTAATGGCGGACGCAACAGAATTTTTTTTTTAAAACATCAGCTACCAAATTTGCTGGCAAAGAGGTTTATTCCCTGCATCGGTACTCAGCTGTTTGTTTTCTAGCTCGCTTTATGTATAGCGAACAAAAGCTACCCAAATCAGCCAAATGTTGGGCTTCAATCAGGGTTCCGTTTGTCTTTATATTCCCATGGTAGCATAATGAACGAAGAATGGGGCACAATAGTAGCTGAAAGCAATGACGTAATCAAAATCTACTAAATATTCATATTTTAGCATTTTTCACTGCACCAATATTGGATTGCTGAACGATTCAGTCCTCACCATCAGCACAACCCGATGACCGTGCGTAGATGTTGAAGGACTTGGAGGATTTAGTCTAGGGATGGGCAGTGATAGGTCTAGCTGGTATGTCTATGCGATCTGCATCATTTACGATCTGCATCATTTTCTCGCAACGCGCTCGCAAACGGCTATCTCCTGAAGATAGCATTGCGGGCCTAAAAAAACGACAGAAAATATTAAGAAAACGTTTGTTAGGAAAGTTTGTTTTTATGTTTTTTGTTATTTGTTTGCTTGTTATTTTTCCGCTATCTACTCAAGATAGTATTTATTTGTAAAATACAAAGAAATTGAGAAAGGTTGAATAATTATATTTTGTTAGGCCTATCTACTGTGATAGCATTTTTAACCATAATGAAATAATACAAAAAAAAAAAAAACGAAAAAAACAAACGGCTACGGCTATCTTCTGAAGATAGCATTGCGGCCCTAAAAAAGACAGAAAATATTAAGAAAACGTCTGTTAGGACAGTTTGTTTTTATGTTTCTTGTTATTTGTTTGCTTGTTATTTTTCCGCTATCTACTCAAGATAGTATTTATTTGTAAAATACAAAGAAATTGAGAAAGGTTGAATAATTATATTTTGTTAGGCCTATCTACTGATGATAGCATTTTTAACCATAATGAAATAATACAAAAAAAAAAAAAAAAAAAAAAAAAACGGCTACGGCTATCTCCTGAAGATAGCATTGCGGCCCTAAAAAAGACAGAAAATATTAAGAAAACGTCTGTTAGGACAGTTTGTTTTATGTTTCTTGTTATTTGTTTGCTTGTTATTTTTCCGCTATCTACTCAAGATAGTATTTATTTGTAAAATAAAAAGAAATTGAGAAAGGTTGAATAACTATATTTTATTTTGTTATTCCTATCTACTGATGATAACCGTTTTTTGTATCATTTCATTAGGTTTAAAAATGCTATCTTCTGAAGATAGCATTGCGGGCCTAATAAAACGACGGAAAATATTAAGAAAACGTCTGTTAGGAAAGTTTTTTTTTTGTTATTTGTTTCCCTTGTTATTTTTCCGCTATCTACTCAAGATACTATTTATTTGTAAAATACAAAGAAATTGAAAAAGGTTGAATAATTATATTTTGTTAGGCCTATCTACTGATGATAGCATTTTTAACCATAATGAAATAATACAAAACACGGCTATCTTCTGAAGATAGCATTGCGGGCCTAATAAAACGACAGAAAATATTAAGAAAACGTCTGTTAGGAAAGTTTATTTTGATGGTTTTTTTTTATTTGTTTGCTTGTTATTTTTTCCGCTATCTAGTCAAGATAGTATTTATTTGTAAAATACAAACAAATCGAGAAAGGTTGAATAATTATATTTTGTTAGGCCTATCTACTGATGATAGCATTTTAAACCTAATGAAATACTACCAAAAAAGAAGGAAATCACGAGACTTAGCATGAGACGAGTCAGGAAGATCATTTGGTATATTCTTTTATATTTCATGTATGTGTGTCTGTCTGTTTTTTTTTTAATCCTTTTACGGTGCAATTTGCAAATCACCCGTAGCGACATCCATCATCTTCTGTGAACACGCGTACGCGTGAGCCCACTTACGATCTGCATCATTTACGATCTGCATCATTTTCTCGCAACGCGCTCGCAAACGGCTATCTTCTGAAGATAGCATTGCGGGCCTAATAAAACGACAGAAAATATTAAGGAAACGTTTGTTAGGAAAGTTTGTTTTTATGTTTTTTGTTGTTTGTTTGCTTGTTATTTTTCCGCTATCTACTCAAGATAGTATTTATTTGTAAAATACAAAGAAATTGAGAAAGGTTGAATAATTATATTTTGTTAGGCCTATCTACAGTAACTGATGATAGCATTTTTAAATCTAATCAAATAATACAAAAAAAAAACCGGCTACGGCTATCTTCTGAAGATAGCATTGCGGGCCTAAAAAAAAAAGACAGAAAATATTAAGAAAACGTCTGTTAGGAAAGTTTGTTTTTATGTTTTTTGTTATTTGTTTGCTTGTTATTTTTCCGCTATCTACTCAAGATAGTATTTATTTGTAAAATAAAAAGAAATTGAGAAAGGTTGAATAACTATATTTTATTTTGTTATTCCTATCTACTGATGATAACCACTTTTTGTATTATTTCATTAGGATTAAAAATGCTATCTTCTGAAGATAGCATTGCGGGCCTAATAAAACGACAGAAAATATTAAGAAAACGTCTGTTAGGAAAGTTTTTTGTTGTTATTTGTTTACCTTGTTAGTTTTCCGCTATCTACTCAAGATACTATTTATTTGTAAAATACAAAGAAATTGAAAAAGGTTGAATAATTATATTTTGTTAGGCCTATCTACTGATGATAGCATTTTTAACCATAATGAAATAATACAAAACACGGCTATCTTCTGAAGATAGCATTGCGGGCCTAATAAAACGACAGAAAATATCAAGAAAACGTCTGTTAGGAAAGTTTATTTTGATGTTTTTTGTTATTTGTTTGCTTGTTATTTTTTCCGCTATCTACTCAAGATAGTATTTATTTGGAAAATACAAACAAATTGAGAAAGGTTGAATAATTATATTTTGTTAGGCCTATCTACTGATGATAGCATTTTAAACCTAATGAAATACTACCAAAAAAGAAGGAAATCACGAGACTTAGCATGAGACGAGTCAGGAAGATCATTTGGTATATTCTTTTATATTTCATGTATGTTTGTCTGTCTGTTTGTTCGTTTTTTTTATCCTTTTACGGTGCAATTTGCAAATCACCCGTAGCGACATCCATCATCTTCTGTGAACACGCGTACGCGTGAGCCCACTTACGATCTGCATCATTTTCTCGCAACGCAACGCGTATACATTAGTCAGGGAGTGAAAGCAGTTTAGGTAGAATTAATTCCTCAATCGACGATTTTTGTACCAGTGGGTGTAGAATATATTGTAGTATTGTATAACAAAAATCGACTAAAATCTACTTTGGGCAAAACAAATTACAAGCCTTAGAAAATTGCACTTATTCTAACTTTGAGCAAGTTTAATTCCGAAGAGGTAAATAGAAAATACTTTTGCGAAGCGTGGTCGCATCGGCTATCGCGACGGCATTACGCGCTGATACATGAGCGTCAAATTGCGTATATTACGCATACACCGTGTTCCGCGCTATTCACATTTTATTATAATTATCCTTCCGCACACACGGTTCGCATCATTAATTGCATATTACCCCTAGACAGAGAATCACCAAACTTGGACTAAAATGTGCGATATTTGTCTGCCCTCAGAGAGGATCATTTATTCAACAATAATAATTCCACATAAATGCACTAATTGAAGTACTGATCGATCATTTACATCATATAACTTGATACATATATAAGGACATAGCCACGAAACACACCAAATATATATTGAAACCTGAGTAACCGTACCCATAGACACAACCTCCTGGTAAAAAGGCCAACCTACCAATGGAGGCTAATTTAACACAAGATATATATAAATTATATTGAGACCTGAGTAACCGTACCCATAGACACAGCCTTCCGGTAAAAAGGCCAACCTACCGATGAAGGCCCGGATGAAGGCTAATATTAGGACCAGAATAAACGTACCCTTAATCACTACTTCCTGGTAAACATACCACTGAAAGCTAATTAATTGTATATAATTATTATGACCTGAGTAAAATCGGAGAGCAAACCATACCCATAGGCACTACTTCCTGGTAAACCTACCACTGAAAGCTAATTAACTGTACATAATAAAATAACATTAAATAAGAACATAACATAACATAACATTTATCAAGTTAATCTAATAATAAATATGTGGTCATATGATCAGAATTGATATAATTAACATGATTAAGAAATAGTATAAAGAAATAAACCGCCAAACAAGTTTCTTTAAAAGAAACTTGCTATTCCACCCGTGAGAGCTAGAGGGGGAGGCGGTATATAGCATGTTAATGTTAGTAGCCTCACCAGTTTGGTGTTAGGCCTAACAACTGATTTTTGATTTTTAAAAGATAATAAAGTATTAACGAACTAACTTCAGTAACATATCAACATATGTGTTTTGAGTGTATTCAGCATGATCAGATAATTGACATCTCTGTAATAAAGTTTCTCGACGGACTAACCCGTATTCTTTCCTACAAGTAGTTGTTACAACTTTCCTGTTACAACGAACTATTAATAATATTTATAAACCTCAGGATTCACTTCATTTTAATCCTGCTGATGGTAAAGGTGCCTGCATCTCAACAGATGCAGCACATTTTGGTACCATTATTTAAATAACCATTAAAAGCTTAAATGTCGGTATTCCGAATCTAAATAATGTTACTAATGAAGACTATGCCACATTAATGTTGCCCTATTGTTGAAATTTCCACTATAATAAACGTGACGAAGCCATATATGCATTTAATACAAGCAACTCAGAATTAAAATATTAACAATTAAACTACATTGTTATCATGAATGCTCACTTTAGCACGCTTAATGAAATAAAGGCTTTTACATGTACAATTGATGAGCCTCAAAGGATAAAAGTATTTAAAAACTATACAATAGTCTTAACCATGAATATCATGCCTCATTATTTGCTTGTAGAATTATACGCTATACTTCAAGAAATCCTGGAAACACATTGTTGTATAAATGGATACAGTTTTGTAGTCATAACAGGAATATACATAATAAACAATAAATCTTACCAATCAAAAACATTGTTATCATGTTGATGGGAAAAGAGCACGCATCTCAACAAGTGCAGCACATTTTGGTATGCTTAATGAAATAAAGCATATACTACAGTTATTTTTAAAAAGCCTCACAATATAAAAGTATTAAAAAACTTTTCAATAATCTTCACCATGAAGATCATGCCTCGTTATTTTTGATATGTTTGTTGAAATGACTATTCACTATACTTCACGAAATTCTAGAAACACGCTGTGTAATAGATATAGCTATAATAACATGAATAAACGCCATTTATAATAAAATATTACCAATTCACTACGTTATATGTTACAAGAGCATGCATCTCAACACTAGTGCAGCGCATTTTGGCATGCTTATACTAAATTTAAGTATTCCACCATTATTTTACAGACAAACAAACATATTTCAAGATTTAGAGACTTATGCTAACAATGAAAACAGAGATAACTTATTTTTTGTTTTTGTTGACCCATTAAATATTCTCTATTTTGCACGCAGTTCTGAAAACGCACTTTGTATATAACAGAAGTTATAACCATTGGTAGCATAAGAGTAGGTATTTCAAAATTAGTATACTTTGAACACTCAATGTCTTGTTACTATTTTACAGGTTTTAAACTACACTTATATATTTGAATTCATGAAATCTTCCGATCTTGTTATTTTCATACATAAGACACATTAAATTGAACATATTAAGCTTAATAATAGTAAGTATCAAATACCGTAATTGTTGAGTTATCAATATTTGAGGTGACTGCTGCGCTATTATTGATTCACCTGATATTCAAAAATGCATTAACTCAAATTTGGTAGTTCACTGTTCTCAATATAAAATCCAGAAATACACAGTAATTGTCCTTACAAGAAAATGTTCGAATATTATTAGCTCCCTGATTAGCTCACATTCCTCATGCGCAGTTGAGTTCATTTCTTCTTCAGTCTACATATAGGCCTATTTAGGCGAGATGAGCACGTCCAAATACAGACCTTTGTAAGTATATAATAACATTATCATTTTGTTCGCAGTTATCAGCTGTGATGCGACAAATTGTAAGATGATAACCATAACGCATACACCTTTAACAGCTTTTAGCTCGTTTTCCTTCATCGTTTAGTAACCATGGTAACAGATTACTTGTTATTTAGGCCAGAGATGTGCACAACGTGTATAATTATCATTGTCCATCTGTTGACAATTAGCTGTGATTTGTGTCGAATTTAAGTTGATAAACCCTTCAGCTCGCTTTTCTTCATTGGCTTACTACCAATCCTACCTACTTAAGTTATTATGTAGGCGAGATGAGCACATCAATTACATAAAATTGTCAAGTTTTAGGATCGGTGCCGCCACTTCGGCATCTTTTTCAGGAATATTTTGAATTGCACCATTATCATGATTATCTTTATCATTACTGTTAGTGTTTTTTGCCCCCGAAAGGTATTAGTGACCGTGGCGCCATTATCATCATTATCGGGGATTCCTTTTTTGTGATGAAGGCACCAGTCGAAATGTCCGTATTCCAGAATGTGATGAACATAACTCTGTACTCCCCCGGGGAGATGATGTATTTTGCGACACTCATACCCCCCTGGAATAGTGCATGATGGGAAAGAGGGAAAAAGGTCTATAGGCCCTACATACGGTGTGTCCCGATTGACCACATTTTCCCTCGTGAAGCATGAAGTACCCAGGTGGTGAAAGTCTAGGAGAAGTAGAGTAAAAAATGGATTTGTCAATCATAAGAATCTAAACGTTTTTTATTTCAACCTTGTAGAAAAAAATCTATTAAAGTTTAATATATAGCCTAACAGTGGAAGTCCCAGGATCAAACCTTGTCAGCCATGAAAGATCATTTCTAACCATCTGCAGCCCAATTATGGAATTCTCTACCTGCCCAAATTCCAGCTATTAGATCGAGGGCCAGCTTTAGCAGGGAGCTTAATCGCTTTCTGGGTGCATCTTCGTCAGCAGCTTCTAAATGATTTATTTGTGTCTGCTGTTAAGGGCTGGGGTATGAACGTTTGGACAGTATTTATTGTGGGACATTAGAGCACATCAGACATATCGAATTGCATTCTGAATACGAAGAATGTCATTCTGATATCAAATAATTTTGATTTTTGAAATTCGCAATTTAATACACATTTTATGGCAAATCATTAAAATTGATATTTTGATATTTATCAGTACTTGAAGTAAACTTTATAAATCTGATGATTTATACTTAAAGTGTATGTAGGTGGGATGAAAAGCCGACGATCAATTGAATATTTTGACCTTTCGTATTGAAGATATGGATTTTTTCCCAAAACACCAAAAAAATTAGGTCTTTTTGGGAAAAAATCCATATCTTCAATATGAAAGGTCAAAATTTTCAATTGACCGTCGGCTTTTCCTCCCTGCTACATACACTTTAAGAATATGTCATTAGATTTATTTAATTTACTTCGAGGACTGTTATATATCAAAAATTTGAAAAATATCAATTTTTATAATTTGTCATAAAATTTGTATTATATTGTGATTTTCAAAAATGAAAATTATTTGATATCAGAAAGACATGTTTCGTATTCAGAATGCAATTCGATAGGTCTGAGGTGCTCTCATGTCCCACAAAAAATACTGTCGAAACGCAATAAACGCTCATTTTAGATCCCTTAATGCCCAGTAATGCCATGTCGAAAAAACAAAACAAAACAAAAAAAAACAAAAACTAAGTTCCGTCAACTTTCGCTTAGAAATAAAATAATGTTTGAACATTGTTACAAGGTTGTTTTATGGGAGCACACCACCATAAGATTCCGCGACTAAATGTGTAACCCGCAAAATAGTCCTAATAAAACGTAGAAATTGAGCTTTTTGTTACATTTTTCAGCAAATAATGTGTCTGAGATACGTTTGTTTGATAACATTCTAAAGCTGAAACGGTTTGGATGAAATTACGTGCAGAAAAATGATTTTAAATGTGTTCTGGCGGACTAATCGTGCATATCATGTATCGATGCAGAATTGAGCTTTCAACAGCTTTGAAATCACGGGATGGGGTAAAAATGTCAAATTTGCAAAAAACGGACATTGGCGATCTATGTGCAAAAGAAAATATATCAAAGCTTAAGGATCATCCCATAACCATGCCCAGTTTCATTGCTCTATCTATTGCAAGGAAATAATTAGAAGAGATTTCCGAGAGGCTTTTTCGCACGTATTTCAATGGGAAGCGTAATGGTGGTGTGCCCCCTTCTAATGATAATCCGCCATCGATTGTCAGTGACTCGAATTTCATGGAGCGATAACATTTCAATCAAATCTATATAATAGGGCCTAATAGTCTCCCGCGATATCACATGTGTAAAAGCGTGTGCCAGCAGGTATGCAATGACGTAGGCCTATAGTCCTATATTATTAGGCCGTCAGTTACATTATATATTAGGAAAATAAAAACACGATAAATCTATACTGCATTAGCAAAATAATTGCATAATAGGCTTTTATACCAACCAGTTATAACTCATTTAATTAGTAGGCCTAAACCATCGGACCAAATGGTTTGTAGACAGTGGCGGTGTGCCCCCCTGCCGCCGTTCGTCATGGCCGTCGGTTCATGATGTAAGGCCGTCGGTAGACGGAAGGCGTTGGTGAAAAAAACTGGGTTAACAATAGATTATTTTTTACCCAGAGTGACAGAAAAAAGGGGCAGAATACCGCCTATTATCCATTTTATTATCCTTTTATTTATTTATTTTTTTTTTGCTCTTCACTTTTTCAAACCAAGCAAAAAAAATTTGGGTCAACAAATAACAACTTCTGTCGGCAAAAAATATTTCCGTCGGTACATTTACAAGTTGTGCCCCCCCCTCCCCCAAAAAAACATCACTTACTCTCCCACTCTCGGCCTGTCAAAATCGCTTGCCTCCCTCTCGGCCCGCAAAAACCTTTGCCCCCGGCCCCTTGCACATGCCAAATTTTTGGGATCACAATATGCAAATCTTATATGATCTTGTCAACACCCCCCCCATTACACCCTCCTCCAGGGCTCATAATCATTGTACAGGTCTAGATAACTATTAATTTCCGTTGTAGGCTTCTTGCAATGTCTGATATAGTCTGGCCTTTATATATACCAATTAGGCCTAGGTTTAATTAATTGGTGAACGACATCAAAGTATTTTATACATCAAATGTATTACCTATAGGGCCTAAATATTTATTCTTTCAACAAATGGGGACATCTTAATTCATGTATGACGAACAGGTAAAAGTTGCAAGAACTTCAAACGCGATTAGGGCCTATCTCAAAATGGCCATTTTGTGATACGCCACTACCGTAAAACCTCGTCTACATGCATATAGAGTGCTTCTGATGAAAGCTAAATTATTCCAGACGCCATTTTGGAGTTTGAGCCAATAAATTACAGATCCAAGCATATACATTTACAAACAAAAAGACCAATCTATTGTATTGGTATATTTACGCTTGTTTGGTATTGATTAAGCTTTCATCAAAACACTATTATTATATGCTTGTAGACGAGGTTTTACGGTATTTCATCCGAGCGACAAATTATTATTGCACAAGGTGGCGATCAATTAGACACCGACTTCGTGCGTGTGATGTGTTCGTGACGCTCTGGTTTACGCAGTATGCAAGCCAACACGCTCACTTGTTGCGCGAACGCAATTACAAAACAGTAAGCGTAGACGCGTTAACCATGTTTGCGTAAATGCGGCTCAAAAGTCGGAAACATTCGTGATTTGTATATTTTTGCTGTAAAATAGTGATTTTCAAATGCCTGTAGATTTTTTTGCCCAGGGTGGATTTTGGTCGATAATTGCAGCCACGTCTACCAGTACAAAAATTGCCGATTAAGGAATTAATTCCAGCAGACAGCCTTCCCAGAGCTCTCTCTCCCTCACTACATACCGACGGGCGCAAATGGCTATCTTCTGAAGATAGCATTGCGGGCCTGATAAAACAATAATTACAGAAAATATTGCACAAATTTAGAAAACATCTGTCAGGAAAGTTTGTTTTTGATGTTTTTTGTTTGCTTGCTTGTTAATGTTTCCGCTATCTACAATGCAAGATTCTCATCTGTGTGACGCCGATGTCACCACAATGTCACTCCATCGGAAACTACACCTCGGTTTTCCATATCGCCGGTCCGAAATAGCCGGGTAGCCAGCCTCCTAGGTTTCTACAGAGTGACTTCGCGGCGCGGTGACTTCGCAGGAGTATGGTTGGCTAAGCAGTTCATAACGTGTACTAATACGTGTATTCGAAATTTCGAATACGCGTAATGGAATAAACCAATCAGCGTTTAGATTCGAGAACGTGGGTTACAATTTCGACCTCGTGAGACTGCCCGCATGTGATATCAACGCAATTGGCACTTGTCCTCGTGCACTTATAACAAACTTAACTTAATAATCAAAAGGCTTATAATTATTATAAGAATAAGAAGCGGGAGAAGAATGTGAATGAAGATTATTTTGAAACGGACCCGATATAGCATTCATTTCTACATACTTACAAAGTATGATGTTTTGCATAACTTTTATTTTGCATAAAGAAACACCGCGCGATGTGTGTTGTAAGGGTGCATACTACCAAATTACTGCCCATCATCATTTATTAGACATTAGGATAATCATCCCTAAAAACAGAAACATACAGTCATGCAGCGTACACTTAACATGTGTTTGAACCTGAACACTAACTTATGCAGGATACACCCCATGCATGCAGCCTATACGGTAGGTCTGACCAAACACGGAGAAGCTGAAGGTCACTCTGTATATTTATCTTCTACCTGACCAGCATGCAAATCCCTCAGAATTTGGACAACCGCAGGTCAAGGCTGTGTATGTGTTGTTGTTCGGTATCGGCCGCTTTAGGGCAGGATACGGTCACTGTTCTAATATCCTCTACTTTCAAAGAATAATTCATATTATATGTAGCCTAGCCTAATACTTTAGGATTCAGTGTGGAGACAGATACATATATTGCTAATTCATTTGTTACATACACTATCCGCTGTTTAAAATGTTTTTATTCCAGGACGGAATAAATGTATTCCACATAGAATAAAGTTGGTATTAGAAGTGGAGTGTACCCTATCTATTTTTTGCTACATCAGAAAATATTTCAAAATCGGAATAAATGCATTCTTGAATTCCCCCAAAGGAATTTTTGAAAAAGCATTTTATATAAAGGAAGCCAATAGGCCTACCTTTAACCCTTCTCCCCTAAAAAGGTATGAAAATACCAAAAACGACTTTATTCTCTGATCTTTTAGCATGTTCTGTTCATTCCCGTCATTTCTTACAAAAAACGGCGTGATGTAGCACGGTGAGGATTAAAATTATCTCCGAATTTTTATCTGCAGTGAACGAGGTTGTTTACGTGCCTCGATTTAAATACACGGGCTTTAAAATTTCCCTCCCACGTTCTCGAAACTCAACGCTGATTGGTCTGTTCCATTGCGCGTATTCGAAATTTCGAATACACGTATTAATGAACGTTATGAACTGTTTGGCCAACCATACAGGAGAGTCACACCGGTGTGACTACGCGACTGGGCCTGGGTGCTCAGTACCGGTGTTTTGGGTTGCCGGTTTTGCTTTTATTGCCATATTTTTTATATTCTCTTGATTTATTCAAATAATATTCTTTATTTCTTGCTTTTTTAGGGAATTAGGGAGGGGGAAATTGCAGAATGAACTTTAAAAATAAGGAAAAAATATTAGATGAATAAAATAAATTTGTTAGTAAAAGAAATAAACATGATCAGTAAACAAAGTATAATTCAATAAACTAATATGATGAATAAAATACATTTTTGTTAATTGGTGGTTATTTGAATAACTAAATAAATAAAAAATTAAGAAATAAATAAACAGGATGAAACCAATAAACGAAGAAATGGAAGAAACAAAGAAACACTTCGAAAGAAAACAACTTGAGAAAAAATGCAAATAAAGAAGTTAAAAGTAGGAATATTATAAGAAGCATGTAGGCCTATTGATGAATTAAAATATTAAATGTGTAAAATAAATAAATAATTCTAACAATAATAATTCATAACAAGCATAAGACACAATTTCAAACAAACACTGCAATAGGCCTATATTGATGTGACACCGATTTATAGGCATAATTTGATAACGTAAAAAATCAACATGAAAAACGAATCAAACTAATAGGCCTATTTTGAAAAACGGAAAAAGAAAATAGCACAAGCCAAAGTTTTGCATAAACTTACGGCAGTAAAAGTATAAATTTGTAGTAGGCCTTTCAGGAAAGTGACAAGAAGCAAAACAAAATGCATGCTAGACCTATAAATCAATTTTTAAATATAACAGAAAAATGCTTGCTTCAAAATAAGTGAAGTTTGGCAAATCAAAATGTATAAATTGAAAATGCTAGGCCTAATAATAGGCATACTTTGCGAACTTCGGCTGAAAATTAATATCTCTTTAAAACATTTAAAAACACAATTTGTTTCAAATAAAAAAGTTTCAACAGGCCTATATAACGTTATCATGCAAAATATGACAAAATAGGCCTACTTTGATTGCAAAACATGCCATCTAACCACTGAAGTAAACAAATCAATGATATAAGTTTTGTGGGAAAACAAGCAAACAAATAAACAAAATAAAAACGTTTGAAATTAAACAAACAGATAAACCAAGAACAAGAACTGCAAATAAAACACACACAGTTGATGAGATTATTAAACAGGCAGCACGAAAAGAATTAAAATATTATAAAAGAGAACAATAAATAAATGAAACAAAATGAATCGGAAGTCTCACAGTTGAAATATAAATGATAAAGAATGCAAAAGCACAATAAAAACGGCAGTAGAACCACAGACCCACTATACAGCATGCATCAATCAATTAATTATAAAACCAACTCATTCCATTCATGAGCGTATACAAGCAGTAAACAAGCATGATACGCGTATTTGTCATCTTCAGCGCGTATTTGGTAGATATACGCGCGCGTCCCCAGAGTGTTCGAACTCATAACAGGGTTCGGTCAACGACCTTTCGGCAGCGTAGTCACCTTGAAGTTCGCCGACTGTGCACCAAGCAGGCGACGCATGGGGGCACTGGCTACGGAAGTCACTTTGATGTGACTACAAGATGTGGACCACTGTCGGAATCTAGTCAGTGGTGTACCTCATGATAGTGAGGGAGAGAGAGCTCTGGGAAGGCTGTCTGCTGGAATTAATTCCTCAATCGACAATTTTTGTACTGGTAGACGTGGCTGCTATTATTCTAGGGTACCTGCAGGTAATATGGGACCATTAAGGACGTTTAGCTTATGTGCATAAAAACTATAGAAGATATGCCCAAAAGGGATTGTTATGATGAACAACCTGTCCTTTAAGATTAATAAAACAGGCAATGTTATCTTGTTTTTATGTTTGTTTGGACGCTATGACGTCAAAATGACGTCATCGTCAAAGGTCCCATATTACCTGCATGTGCAGGTAATATGGGACACTGTGTTATCTCTATGGTGAAAATCAAAATGTTCAGAAAATCACTCTTTTGTTCTAAAAACATTTTTGTTACATGATTTTGAATGTTAAATGCAAATTTCAACAAGAAAATTCAATTTTCTAAATAGTTTTGCTTTTCGCATTGACAATGCACACAATTTCCTATGTGTCCCATATTACCTGCACCCATTCAGTTGAAAATCAGAGAAAATAATCATTCATAAAAGGAAAGTGCCACTTCTCAGTGGAATTTTACCTGCTGATAAGCTTAACCCATCACCTAAAGATCATAAAAAGTGACAAATGCACCCTCAGTACCAGAGTATTTGGATACACAATCATAAAATGTGGCGTCATTGATTTTATATCAGGCCAAAAAACGACGTAAATTTTTGGGCAATTTCACTCTTTTGGCATTGATTTCCAAGAGTTTGATACACAGACTCCAAAACTGCATTTCTAGAAGCACAATTGATGTCTCTAAACACTTAACAAATCAACTTAAAGTGTGTACCTTCTCTAAGCTACTTTTTGTTAAAATGAAAACAGGTGTCCCATATTACCTGCTGTCCCATATTACCTGCAGCTACCCTATCACATATCCAAAATCGACCAAAATCCACCCTGGGCAAAAAAAATCTACAGGCATTTGAAAATCACTTTTTTACAGCAAAAATACACAAATCACGAACGTTTCCGACTTATGAGCCGCATTTACGCAAACATGGTTAACGCGTCTACGCTTACTGTTTTGTAATTGCGTTCGCGCAACAAGTGAGCGTGTTGGCTTGCATACTGCGTAAACCAGAGCGTTACGAACACATCACGCGAAGTCGGTGTCTAATTGATCGCCACCTTGTGCAATCATTTGTCGCTCGGATGAAATAGTGGCGTATCACAAAATGGCCATTTCTAATCGCGTTTGAAGTTCTTGCAACTTTTACCTGTTCGTCATACATGAATTAAGATGTCCCCATTTGTTGAATAGATATGAAAAAAATAAATATTTAGGCCCTAAGTAATACATTTGATGTATAAAATACATTGATGTCGTTCACCAATTAATTATAGTCATTAAACCTAGGCCTAATTGGTATATATATAGGCCAGACTATATCAAACATTGCAAGAAGCCTACAACGGAAATTAATAGTTTAGACCTGTACAATAATTATGAGCCCTGGTGGAGGGTGAAATGGGGGGGGACAAGATCATTATAAGGTTTGCAAATTGGGATCCCAAAAATTTGGCATGTGCAAGGGGCTGGGGGGGGCAAAGGTTTTTGGCGGGCCGAGAGGGGAGGCAAGCGATTTTTGACAGGCCGAGAGGGGGAGAGTAAGCGATTTTTGGCGGCCGTTCGGAAATTTAACCACCGGGGAGGGGGGGCTCATTCAATTGGTCTAATAACCCATAACCCATTTGGTCTACAAACCATTTGGTCTACAAACAGTGGCGTAGCCAGGAGGTTGGAAAGGGGGGGGGGGCGGGCACAACTTGTAAAATGTACCGACGGAAATATTTTTTGCCGACGGAAGTTGTTATTTGTTGACCCAAAAATGTGTGCATGTTTTGAAAAAGTGAAGAGCAAAAAAAAAAATAATAAAAGGATAATAAAAAGGATAATAGGCGGTATTCTCCCCTTTTTTCTGTCACTCTGGGTAAAAAATAATTTATTGTTAACCCAGTTTTTTTCACCAACGCCTTCCGTCTACCGACGCCGGCCATGACGAACTTGGCGGGGGCAGGGGGGCACACTACAACGCCACTGTCTACAAACCATTTGGTCCGATGATTTAGTCTGCTAACAGATTGGTTTAGGCATATAACAGGTTGGTATAAAAGCCTATTATGCAATTATTATTTTGCTATTGCAGTAGGCCTATAGATTTATCGTGTTTTTATTTTCCTAATGTATAATGTAACTGACGGCCTAATAATATAGGACTATAGGCCTACGTCATTGCATACCTGCTGGCACACGCTTTTACACATGTGATATCGCGGGAGCCTACTATTTATATATAGATTTGATTGAAATGTTATCGCTCCATTTGAGTCACTGACAATCGATGGCGGATTATCATTAAAACAACCTTGCTCAAACATTATTTCATTTCTAGGCTATATCAGTTCGGGGGCACTGCTAATTCAAAGACGTCTCTGATATCAAAGACTCTTCAGTGCCGAGTCACCTGACAGTATCATAATTCAAAGACGTCTCATAAATCACATACTCCCTAGTCTCAAAACCCAGCCGCAAACGATATTGTGAACGTGAACTGGCGCAACGGGAATAATTTTGCGAGTAGGCCTAATCAGCATGATCAGGGTTGTAGCTAGCCCAAGTGCCTGCTAGCTCCTGCTAATTTTACTATCCAATTTATGAATTAAATCGCGGGCTCGGGATACACTCTTTCTAGTGAACGTGAGAATCGGAGAATGCAAAAAAAATGTTGCTCTTTTTCATGCTGCAGAATAACTTTGCTCCCTCGACGACATTTTGCAGACTTTCAATTCTCCGGACAAATCAAAACTGTTTATTGGTTATTTTCGGGGCATAGGCCTATATTTTTTTACAGATTTCCAACTGAGCCGCAAATTTTAGTTTTAGGCCTATATGAACACTCGTGCTCTATAATTCCTCCAATTCCGCCTAAGTTTAGGCTTTTCTGTTTTGCTTGAGGGGGATGTGCTATAATAGGCCTATAGTCATTATATCTATGAAAGATAGGCCTATAATTCCTAACAAATTTCCTGCGGACCTGACTTCTGCTCAATTAGGCCTAGGCCTATAAGGATAAATGCAAGTTAGCCTTTTCTTTTTTGACGGAGAAGGGTGCCTGAGGGGGATGTGCTCCCTCAGAATTTGGAGAATTATTTTCAAAAAGTTGTGAAAGGCACAATAAAGTAATTTGGTGTAAAAGTTTACACTTATTATTCGTATTATTTTGGGCATAACAGATTTCAACGGACCCGACTTGTGAGGGGGATATTATCCTCAAACTAAAAGCCAATTGGTGCATCATTTTGCATTAGGCCCCTATTATTAACTTATTTTTCCGACCATCATGATTAAGCATATAGCCTATAGGCCATATAACCATGTCATGATAATGCATAATATGTATTTTAGAATGGATTTCCAGTGGATGCGACTTCCGTGTCACAAATTTCAAGCATGAACATAATTATGATGCGCAATAACTCAGAACGTACTCTTCCTCGTTTCTTCTTGTTTTCTTCCTTGTTTTCTTTCCACCTTTCCCCCTTTCGTTTGCCTAAAAATACCCGGATATTGAAATGAGCCTGGGTGGCTGTGGCAAAACAAAATTTTCAACCCAGTTTTGCTGATATTTTGTCCTGATTTTTGTAACATTTTCGTCCCGGTATTGGCAATTATTTTATATATGTTTTCAGTTGTCGGGATATTTCTTTCAATTTTTGGGAAATCAGACCGAAAAAGTAGATATTTTTCTTTTCCCTCCCTTTTCCGCCCTTCAATTTTTTAGGGGGCACTATACTGCCCCACTGGCTATGCCCAGGCCCGTACGCAAAGTGGGGCCGTGCGGTGGGGCAAAAGTCCTAAAAAAAATCCTAATTTGCGACCGTATATAGCAAAAAAAAAAATATGTTTTTTATGCTTTTTAGTCAAAAAAAAGGTCCAAAGTTTGTGAAGAAGGTCCACTTTTTACAAAATCGCCCCCTGGAAAAAAAGAACCACTTTTTCAAAATCAGCACCCCCCCAAAAAAAACAAAACGGGCCTGGCTATACCACTGCTCTGTCACTCCCCTTCCTCTCCCTTCTCTCTTTCTCTCTCTGTCTCCCTCATTTTTTTTTTTTACTCCGGGGCTGCATGCCCCAAAGCCCCACTCCCTGGGCAGTGGGCACGCGCCTGGTTTACTGTAAATTGTTGATCTATTTTGAGCCACCTAATCATAACATAACCCTACCCCTATCAATAAAATACAAGTGTCCATATTTCTCGAATTCATCCCATGCACGTGTGCAAGAGTCAGGCCACGAGGTTAGGCCTGAACGTTTCCGTAAAGGGCCTACCATTTTCAAGTCATTTTTGAATATATTTTTGAAAAGTTGCCGCCACAATGCGTGCCAAAAATCGCTCCCCTCCCTCTTCGTTGACTGGCCAAAAATTCATTGTTCCCTCCTTTTTTTGCCTTGCCAAATATATTCACTCCCCGCAAAACGTTGGATATGGCTCGATTTTGCCAATCTAAGTGATTTCTGGGACCATTTGTCAGAATTTGCACAGATAGATATGATGTTTGCACAGGCAGATATTTGCTAAACATAGGAAAGCATATTCCGATACAGTCACCTTCTTTCCGATGTGCTGCATCTAGTGCCAAACTGTAAAAAAAAGCACGACGTATGTGATATCACAGACCCCCGTATGTGAAATCACTGACCCGTCTTCAGAGACGTCTTTGAATTAGCAGTGCCCCCGAACTGATATAGCTTTAATAGATTTTTTTCTACAAGATTGAAGTAAAAACGTTTAGATTCTTATGATTGACAAATCCATTTTCTACTCTACTTCTCCTAGACTTTCACCATCTTGGCACTTCATGCTTCACGAGGGAAAATGTGGTAAATCGGGACACACCGTACTACACGCTACCCTGGACCACGTAGGCCTATGTAGGGCCTATAGGTATAGGCCTACGCCCGGGGGCCTACGATCCACTTAAAAGAACCAAACATCATGGAAGGTTTTGTGATCACATAGGCCTAGCCTAACTTAAAGGGGCCCTACTCCCGGGGGCCTATACCTCTCAGAACAACAAAAATAACTAAGCCCTTGTCTTTTTTTTTTTCCCCAGACATTATAGATTATTATATAGGCCTACGCTAAAACAGCCCTAAGTTTATTTGTATTTGCACCAATTTTGCGATCATTCATAAGAAATAAAAAGCAACTCTTCCTCTTTTTGGACTATAGAGCCGAGGACGAGCTGAGACATGTTTTTTTTTTTTTTTAATAATAGGCCTAGACCTAGTGGACTATTATAGCAGGCAGCGTAGGTGCATAATATAATTATTTAGACTACTAAATACGACACCTTCGAAGTATCTTGAAAGCAGTTATGCTGAAGATCCCAATTAATAATCCACATTTCATTGGCAAACCGACATGAACAGTCCGCCATCAATGAATGGCAAAATATGCAATCAATGATGCGAATTGCGAACCGTGTGTGCGGAAGGATAACTATAATAAAATGTGAGTTAGCGCGGAACACGGTGTATGCGCAATATACCCAATTTGACGCTCATGTATCAGCGCGTAATCCCGTCGCGATAGCTGATGCGACCTCGCTTCGCAAAAGTATTTTCTATTTACCTCTTCGGAATTAAACTTGCTCAAAGTTAGAATAAGTGCAATTTTCTAAGGATTGTAATTTTTTTTGCCCAAAGTAGATTTTAGTCGATTTTTGTTATACAATACTACAATATATTCTACACCTGCTTGTACAAAAATCGTCGATTGAGGAATTAATTCTACCTAAACTGCTTTCACTCCCTGACTATGAGTCGCCAATGCGGCATCGAGCAGGTAGCACATCGGAGGCTAGCAGTTGTAGTCACTGCGTGATGACACTGCTGCACAGTACCCTACTGCCTTGTTTCCGATGTAGTCACTCTCCTGTAGTGACTCTGTCGGCCACCATAGGGAGTGACGGCGGTAGTGACTTCAGAGTTCCAGTGCGATGTAGTCACTCTGTCGCCAGGAATTTTGCAGTGTACTCAAGATAGTA